>NC_088980.1:89892436-90519343 GCF_963932015.1 Anas acuta
TTCCTTGCATCTTATCACTTGTCACCTGAGAAAAAAGGCCAACACCTTCCTTGCAGCAAGTTCCTTTCAGGTAGTTGTGGAGAGCAGTGAGGTGTCCCCTCAGCCTGCTGTTCTCCAGACTGCACAGCCCCAGGTCCCTCTAGTGTTGTTTTCTTGTCCCTTCATCAGCTCTGTTGTTCTTCTCTGAGCACATTCCAGCAACTCGGTACCTGTATTTTAATTAGGGGGCCCAAAACTGAACACAGTGCCCTCTGGTTGTGCGTAGCTCTTTTCTTTCACAAGCGCTCAGCACATAAACAACATTGGCGAGCGGAGGCAGAAGGCAAGTCCTTGCCACACTGGGTCATGAAGCAACGGGAAGCAGAGAACAGGGCCAGACCCAACACAGGCCATGACGTGCACGTCCCTGTGACATGTGGGACAGCCTGATGGAGCTGTTCCCTGCCAAGAGCTGCCCCTGGAGCCCAGCCACAGCACCGCTGCCTGCCCAGGCCTGTCCTCACAGGGTGCAGGTGATGGCGGCCCAGAGCAACGTGAGCTGGAGGGAAGGTGTGGCACTGAGTGTGTCTGCTCTCGTTGTGCACAGACAGCAGGGCAAGTCGTGACGTTGTCAGCCACATATGGCAAGCTGCTATGAGATAAAGCTGTCCCTTCTCTAAGGTGTGACACACGAGCATTCACTGAAACAGAGGAACAAGACTCCCCGGCCTGTATCCCCCTGTCCCCAAACCTTGCGAGGACTTAAAGACCACTGGGGAGCTGCAAAAAGATCACTTCAACAATATCAGCTTGTGTGAAAAAGGCTTTATGCATCCCAAAACCGGTGTTGTTGTTCCCCCCCCCCCCCTCCTTAACTTCACAAATGTACCATGAACCCTTTTGTTTTAAATAGTTACTAGACATGTTCAGGATTATTTGTATGATGACACAACACTTTCAAAGGGCCTTTAGTTCTTAAGTGCAGACTCAACCCTGCTAAAGGCTACTAAAAAGAGGAAAATTAAATGCACTCCATAGCCATACACAAATGAGAATCAGAAGAGGCCAATTCAAGACATTGCCACTACAAAAACAAAAGCCATATTTAGGGCATTTCTTCATGGGCACTGAAAGGCAAACAGTTAACAAAAGGCAAAAGAAAAATAAGTGTTCTGCAGCAGCCCATCCCTGCAAACTCGTGATTCAGACAAGCTCACTTCACGGGGCAGATGGTAACTTTGCAAACAGACATGGCCACAAGCAGTGGAAATGGCAGAGGAACGAAGACATTTCATATAGAGGAGGGAAAGACAAACACACACACACCCTCCTCTGCCTGCTCCTTTCCTGGCAAGAACCCAGGTGAGTTGTGTAAACGAACAGCAAAAGCATTCCTGGTCTTCAGAGATCTCTGGAAGGAATCCAGAGCTACACTCTTCTGTCTTGGCTCTCCCCGTTTTCTTGGTGTAAACCTGGTTATGTATTAACTACCTGACCACCTTCTTGGATTTCTGCATGTCCTTTCTCATTTTTTTGCTTCTTCTGTCCACCCTGATTGATCGAGACCCAGAAGGAAATAGAATAATAACGTCCCACTGACTCCCAGATGACAGTCAAAGCCTTAGAGAAGATGAAGAAAAAAAAAAAAAAAAAAAAAAAAAGTACTTGTCACATTCTCATTAATGGCAGATGAGTTCATCTTGACTATGGCTGTGCATCATTCAAAAGCACCTTTGGCAACAATAAGCTCATCAGAAACAATTCACCAGCTCATCGATACTCAGCACTCCAAAACAAGCCTTCCCGAAGAGTTTTGCAGGCATCCTTCCCAAGCCCTGGAGAACCACACCCAGAAAATAAGCTAGTTTGTCAGCTATGCTGAGTGCTTTGGAGCAGATTTCAAAACAAAGCACAGATCCCAGACCAACTGCTCCACACAGATTGCTCTTCACAGCCTGAACAGCAGCCACACGGAGCCACAGCTGCATTGAGGCTTGCCTTTCTACTGGTCGCATCAGGTCCTGCAGCTGCTGATGCTTGCAGTGATTACACCAAGTGAAGAGGAGTAATCCATTACCTTTATCACAACACTTTTGATCATGACAGACAGAAGCACTCTAAACATAGTACATGATTTATTTGCAGCGCTTTCTAATTTAGCCACTGAGACAAGTTAGTTACTGAGACTGAATATCAAGGATATCTCACAGTGATTAGGTCAGCCTAGAGAAAGCAATTTTAATTTCAAGATTGTAAGGCTTTTTTGAGGAAAAAAAAATCAGTGACAATTAAGTCTCTGCTCACTATTTTGCTATTCTTCCTGAATGTCAGGAGAGCACTGCCAATATATGATCACATCAGGGGCTCTCATTGCCTAGTACTGCTGTGTTCCTACCTACCCAGACAGAACAATTAAAGAGTCATTCATGTATAATCACCTAATTCATAACTAATGGCTTGCAGGTTTGCTGGGAACACTTTTATTTTTTTCTCCAGTTCTCACGGGGAAATGGCAATTTTTGAGAGAGACAGGCGACTGCATGTATGGGTTCAAAATATACGTGTCACTGATGCATGAAGTATTTTCCTTGAATTCTTCCTTCAAAATGTGACTCCTTCAGTCCTGAAATCCCCAGAGATCCCTTGCTAGTCCCTTCTTTAAAACTTGCATGGTGATATTTACAACGTATGTTTGCCACATACAGATATATAAATATACATAATGTGTATGCAAATGTTAGTGCATCTGAAAATTTTAGCCCAAATCTGAGCTCTTAAAGGTAACTTCAAACTAAGGCTAAATGCCAAGCAATGTTTGAAGCATGACATGTTACATGTTTATAAACCCCTTAGGTTCTCTCAGAAATTTCATCTGCTGTCTAAAGATTTGGCTTGGGCTTTATCAGATTTCAGCAGTTATAACTCAATACCATAAAAATGCCAGTAATTGCTGTGTGTCTATGAACCTGTGTTAACTAATCACTACATGTGCTATTACATCAGTCTATTCTACTGTGAAATGTCTTCTAATTCTCCCTCAAGGAATAAAAGAAAAAAAAAAAAAGAGAGAGAGAGAGAAAAGACAAGAACCCTTTCTTCAAATATAGTGGGAATATACCAAGTAAATATGCAGTCAATAATACCACATGGCAGTTTTATCAATGACTTCTTTTGTGCTAGTAAGATTTTTTCAGTTTTGTTTTAAAGACAATTTCTCTACTTTTGCATTTTTATTACTTCTTATTATTCAATGTATTGCAAAATTTTGTGACTATGACACTGAGGCTGACCTTCAGACTATCCCTTAAATAACTGCACATGACTTTTGGGACCTCAGTGCAAATACTTAGTGGAGTGGAGTAAATTTCCAATTTACTTTGGAAATCATTGCAATAAAGCACAAAATAGGATTTATTATTATTTTTTATTATTATTATAGGAGGCCAACATTTTAATTTGCCAGCAGTTTCATTTGACTTTATTTGAATGTCCATTCTCCATAAAATACTAATATCTAATGCTGAAACACACACGTAGTGCATACAAACACATGGGCAGGCACTCTCTTTCTCTGAAATACCTAAAGCCTAAAACAGGTTATCTGAATGCAAGAGCAAAGTTGCTTATTAGCTCATTAGTCCAGATCACTCTTCCATATAAGAGGAAGGTAACCTCGATCCAAATAAAATTATGCCTCTCCTGTTGTACAATGCCATGGAAGATATTTTTCTTTATTCTGCTTCCCAGAAGTGAAGTTTATGACCCAGAATTTGATGTTTGATATTGGCCATATAATTTGTCTGCTGTAAAGCTGTTAATGGTAGCAGAATGATCTAATCCTTTAGATCGTGCAAACCATAAGTTTTATGACATGCTGTAGTGCTGAATTTTGCAGAGTTGTTTCCTTTCATTTGTTTTAAGGATATTTGAATTTCCACTGCATCTGAGTGTAGCTTTTATTTTCCGGGAACCTAAAGCAAGACTTTATCATCCCTGTTTGCCCTGGTGAAGCAAGCTGAGAGCTATCAATAACCATTCCAGACCTTTGCTTCTGAAGGAAAACTTCCTGGTTTAGATTCCTTAACAGCTGTGAACAGCCTAGAGTTTTCTTCCCATTGCAACTCAAGTCTGCACGTATGCAAGTTAAACTGTACCTACAACTTTGTTCACTGAACTAAGTCTTTCTAGATTTTTTGTGCCCCCCTAATTTTTCCTGAAGTGGATAGTGATATGCAATGACATCATCTTCAACTCAGTCTGAAAATCACCAACAAAGATTACACAAGAGCACGGATCCCAGCACGGATCTCTGCATGTCACTGTTAGGTCATCTACATTTTGAAGAACAGCCAATACTTAAAGCATTTGATTCTGTGCCAGTATTTAATTAGGGACAGAAGTCTACCTGTCTAGCATAACATAAAGTCCCTTTTTCTTACAAATGTCATCAAAACCTCTTAAAAATGTGGATGATACATGCCAGATCTTTGCTTTTGAATATTTTAAATGAAGTCTTCAAACAACTTCAAAGACCAGCTGAGGACTTAAAGCAGAAGTGTGTTGTTGGTCAGATGATGTAATTTTGTTTTTCTAAGTTTATGTTTCCGTTCTGGTTCCTCTGAAATGCTTGCCCTCTGTGTAGGATATTGTGCATTCACCTGTAATTCCCCAGGTTACTCTTGGTTCCATCTTGAAGGTGAGGCTTGTTGGCGACAGTTTTACAGCAACCAGAAAGAACTATTTTAAGGGATACATTGCACATGTTTGTCAGGAACTTTCCAGTTTTGGAGCTCAGATCCCTCACGGCTTGTGATGAACACCACCTGGTCCTGGCAGTTCACTAGAATTAAGCTTTGCATGTTGTTCCGTGATTTCCTCCCTTGAGATTTCTCCCCTTCTTAACAGCATACTAAGGATGAGGGTTTCCCTTGGGTGAAATCTCCTTGGGATGAGAATTTCAACACTGGACATCATTAGCCAAGTTTAAATGCTTCAGGCAATTAGCTTTTCTGCAGTCATATCATTTGTCTATAAACTTCCTTTTCTATTTGATCTCTGTACCTAGGGGTCCAAAGAAACAAGTGCAATCCTTCTGCCTCAGACGTGTTAATAATTCTTCTGTGCTAACAGTTTCTGTTTCTGCCTTAATTAAGAAAACCTCCTTATGTATAAGCTTATAAGTTTGTGTGGAATTTTACAGTGGGCTTGGAGATAGGGGATGCTTTGCAACTGGATAAATGCACTGATACAGCTTGTACAGACACATGAAATCTAAAAGAACCAAAAAAGGCCACTACAATAAAGCTGATCTAACTCTCTTGCAACACGAACAGAGGGTCTCTCTGTTTCCTGAGTTCCCTTTTGAATCCATGTTTGGGCTCATCCAGAAGTCAGCCCCCCAGGGTGCTCACTTCCAGCTCACAGACGTTCCTCCTAGGGCAAAGGGGTGGCTTACAGCAGCGTGGGTATTAAAGAAGATAAACACCCCTTATGCATTTCCAGCAGCACAGGAAAAGGAAACAGAAAAGGAAAACAAGGAAAAGGAAAAGGAAAAGGAAAAGGAAAAGGAAAAGGAAAAGGAAAAGGAAAAGGAAAAGGAAAAGGAAAAGGAAAAGGAAAAGGAAAAGGAAAAGGAAAAGGAAAAGGAAAAGGAAAAGGAAAAGGAAAGAAGGATGCAGAATCTGAAGAAGGTCAGTGTTGCAAAGAGAGGGACATAGCTGACCAGTGGCTGCATATAAAAGTATCCTTTTGTTCAAAGAAGAAAAACATTGATGGCAAGGCTGGGAATAAGGAAAATGGAAGAGGTTAAGAAGAAGAACATTTGCAGTGGGTTAGAAAGACAGAGGCACACTTTGGCCAGATAGGTCAGCAGGCAATGTAGCCAGCAAAGTGCTAATCACACAAAATATGCTGCGTCTTTTTCAAAGATGAGGAAGATTTGGCTACAGACTCTAGAGGAGGCTTTACCCTAGGTAAAGGAAATCTGTAGCACTCTTTTATTTTCTCCCAGTGATATGAGCATGAGCACTCATGAGCTCCAGTTGGCCCCACTGGGCTCCTGAGTTTCTGAACACTGTGGCTGTGGAAGCCTGTGAGCAAGGCTTGCTGGCTACCAGGAAAACCATCTTCTTCCTCTTCTCGAAAGTCAAGTCAGGGGGGGTCACACCAACTTTCTGCAATGACAAGAAGCTTGCTGCCAAGCCCAGATGCTCCCCCAAGTGACCTCGTTGAACTCAAAATGTGACAAAGGGAATGCTAACTGCCCTGAGCACTGGTGTCCTATCCCAGGAGGAGCCCCTGGGTCACTGCACGTAGACAGGTATGTCTGTGTCCCCTTTCACATTTTACAATCCAATCCACACTCGCTCCTTTTCATCCTTTTCCCTTTGGTACAGTGATTCATGCAATATTCAAAACGATTTCCAAAGCTGCTGAGTTAAATGAATAGTCCACAGTTTACCAAACCCTGACAGGGAAATCAGAGGCAAGCTGATAAAATCAAAGACACATACCAAAGGTGTAAGGGAAACACAGAACCCTCTGTGAGAAAGCACTGTTGAATAAAGAAGGCATTCTAGGAGCAAGATGAATGGCACTCCTAATAGCTAATGGTCTTTTCTACTCTTCATTTTTTTTCTTCAATACACCTGAATTAAATCCACTTAGAGCACACACAAAGCTTTCCTCTCCTTTGAACGCCAATGGGACAAAACTACAAGTGGTTCTGAACTGCAGTTCACACGTGGCGCTGACACAGGCATGCGCTTCCCAGGAAGCCCTATTAATAATCACACAGCACACACCGCTAAGCATATTAAGGGGCTCCAACTAGCAGCGTTTCATTCAGCCTCAGAATACCCTTTAAGCCCAAGATTAGGTGTCTCCAGTAAGATCCACCTCGCTGTTTCACTCCAGACCCCTTGAACACAGTTTTCAGGGATGTCAAGCACTTGCAGAGTTGGGACAAGCCATTTTAAAACTGGTGCTCTGAGAGCTAAATGACCCAAAAAATCAGGTCTGATGTTTCTGGAGCACTGTTGTCAGCAGCTGTTTTTTCCTTTTTTTTTTTTTTTTTTTTTTTTTTTTTTTTTTTTTTTAACCCAGAGTGCAAAGCAAAATCAAAGGCAGGTTCACAGAGTCCCCAGCTGTGAAACATAAGCTTGAGCCCTTCCCTGTGTGCTGTGCTCCTTACCACATGCCGTGCCTCTTACCTACACTCGCAGCCTGGGGCCCTAGGCAGCTGGTTTGGTTACATGCAACTAAAATCAGATTCTTCCAGAGTGACCACACAAAGGGCAAAATGACGGTCTCTATTTTTCTTTTCTCCATGTAAATGTGTCTGATATGAAGGATGTCTCCCTTGTCTCGGAGACATCGAACTCACTCGAGGCAGCGCTGAATGCTCCTTGAGCAATAGGGTTTCAATTAAAGCAGCGACGGAGCTTTTGGCTCTCGCAGCAGCAACACATCAGTAGGTCCAAGAACTCCAGATGTTTGTCCAAAGAAATGTCATGGCAACAGCCTCTCTGACACAGCTCCTCTGTGCTGCAGCAGGCCTCAGGGGCTGTTGCCACGACCTCCTCACTGCTGCCACTCCTCTCCCTCCTGTCCCCAGAGGGTTGATGCTTTGGCTGACTGGGTCTCTTCTCTCTCTTCTCAGTGCTTCTGAGACTTCTTCATGGCTCCTTCAGCACTGCTGCTGTCCTGTTCCATGTCTCTGGGTTGCTGCAGGCCACATTTTAGGTATCAGGCTCCTTACTTGATGATCTCAGTACCTCACTGGAAGCTTCCTGGGGACCGAGTGCTTTCATCTGGAAACTTGGGCTGCCAGAGATTTTCCTCACCTCAGCAGACCCTTTGCTCACTGAGCAAATGGTACTGCTCAGCATACAAGGATGCTGCTTTGCTCTCATTTACGTAGCGTCTCACGTCTCTTACTAATCTTGAATTTAGAGTAGGTCACAAAGTCTGCATCACAGGCCTACACCAACGCTTACATCTGAGTCCTCAAAGCCAAGGGGCTTGGTCCCAACTAATATGTGTAGAGGAGAGGACAGGGAATTGTTTGCCACATCTCTTTTGAATAATCTAGCAACACAGCGATACTCAAACTTCAAATTCTGGCTTGTGATTTCCCAGTGAGACCTCAGAGAGGGAAATATCTGATTCAGACCAGAAACTGGAACTTCCAGTAAGAGTAACTGATTCACCCTTTGAGCAAACACTTCAGAGAGACTTGGGAATCAAACACTCGGGAATCAAACTTGCAACAGCTACCGTAATGGAAATAGTGTCCTTAGGCATCGTTGACGAGGTGCTGTGTTCCTTTTACAATCTCACAAGATTGTCATCTTTCCAAGTAAAACATCCTAGGGCAGCTTTTTACACTCATTTTCACAGAAAACTCCTCTGGGTCAAACTGGTATCTCACAGGGTTGGGGGGCAGGAAATCAACCCACTGATTGCATCTCTCATGTCTTTCTCGTCTCAAAACAGATGTTGCTCTCTTCCATCTTTCAGCTGCTGCTTTTCAGAGCTCTTCTGGTGCCATGTAGCTGAGCAGACCCAGAGCCTTTGCACATTGGCAGCACAGAGGAAAGCAAAACACTGACACCGAGACCTCTTCAACAGCAATAATCATGGAGCAAATGGGCACAGTCATTTGGGTGGGTAAGTTCTCTAATAGCTACTGCAAGGTAGCAAGGAAATTCCTTTTTCAGGTAGCAAGGAAATGCCTCTGAGCCACAAAGTGCATGTTCTCAGCATCTCTGCTCCTTTCTGTTGGATTTCCATGTAGCCCCAAGGTGGTGCTGAGTACATCCGCTGATATTAATGGGGTGACACAATGTTAGAGATTGTTAATGGACAAGGTGCATGTGAGGTGCACAAATTGCATATTCTAGGCAATAAAAAAAGGCACAACTTGGCACCTAATTTGGACCAGCTTGCAGAATAATCTGCTGATACATGAGTATATGCAACTAGCAGAAACAGACTTAGAAACAAGAAAAAAAAACCGAACTTTTACAGACTCCATTTCATTTATATATATAAACAAATAAACATTTTAAACTTTATAACGACTTGAGTAACAATCATTAGCTATGCCTGTGCTTAAAGCCAGGACTACACTTAATTGATTAAGTGAACATGGACCCCTGTATGTGAAAATCTTAAAATGCCCCATAACCATTGTGCAGCTTATGCACAATGTCCATAATTTTATGCACAATTACTCATCTTATTTCACAAAGAGGAGAAGTGAGGCAGACAAAGGTTTAGAGATGCATCAAGACCAGAACAACCACAGGGCAATAGCTAAAATGTGCAAACCTCAGCTAAAACCAGCACAAATCCACTGAAGGAAGCAGGCTACCTATTTGTCTGCTTAAAATAACCTCCACAAAGAACACATTACAGAATCAAAAATGAAACCATCATCCAGCGGAACAAAAATCTGGAATACAAATGGCTAAAACTGACAGCTGAGGCTTGATTCTTTAGCAATGTCAAATGTCTTCAGATCCTACCTGATTTCTGCTGGATGGTGGTGTTGCAGCACAAAAATAAGGGGATCAGGAAGATCAGAACAGGCCAAATGCAACGCTGAACTCCTAAAGGAGCTGGTGGGATATCTCTGATGGGAGTGAGACAGGCTGTCAGCCTTCTGCATGAGCCGAAGAAAAGGAGTGCAAGTGTCAGAAAAAGCTGTTTCTTCTCATACTTGCTTTAATACACATAGTCCTTAAATCCAGGGCATCTTCTTAGGGAATAGATAGAGAGGTAGAGTTAGTGGCTCCAAGGACACTTCAGGATGTTATTTCTTTTTATAGTTAGCTGCTATCCATAAAACTGAACTAGTTAAAATAGAGTTGTGTAAAGAAATTTGGATAGTCACAAAAGTATGGGATTTTAAAAAATGCTTGTATGGAAAAGAGGTTAAATTATCTCATTCATTTCCCAATTCCCCTGCAAACTCTATCCTCAGCTCCTCTTAACTTACTTACCCCACTTACCTATCCAAACACAGGGCAGACATATCAATTCTCATCATTCTTGGTAAAAAGACAACATTTTCATGTTTGCTGTCAAATAATATCTCATTCCAGCATGATTTCCTGCAAGCTGTGCTAATTCCTCCAGGCTTTCTAATATATGCTAGAAACTTCACTGTTTTATCTTAATTACTATCTCAGTTGGAATCACCAAGCTGCTACCTTTGATTTTGTTGTCTCCACAAATACAAATAAAACAGTATTTCAGTGATGCTCTATGACAAACTAGGCAATATGTGCATCTACCTCTTACATAAAGAAGGAAAGAATTAGTAGACAATATCCAGAGAGTATTACTTTGTTAGAAATCAGAGTGGTGGGGCAGAATGACAATGCTACATAAGACTGTACCTACAGTCCTGGGATTATATACAGTTTGCTGGAACATTAAAAAATAATAAAAAAATAATAGAAAAATAAGGTCACTGTGGAACAAGTTCACTCACTCTATATTATTGTGAATGACAAGACTATTTTAGTAACTGTTCTTTTAAACCCATATAAATTTTCAGATTTATCTCAATTTGGCTTTATGAAAACTGAAACTTGCAGTGCAAAGATCATTTATAAAAGCTTTAGAAGATGAGCTTTTCAGGCAGGGATTTTGTCACCTTTTTTTGGGTAATATTCAGCTCCCCCCCCGCCTTGTCAAGAAAAAAAGCTTAAAGCCCGCAAACTGGGAATTCTTGGAGGTGTGGCTCCATTTTTCACCTTACCTAATACATATTATTTCTTCGCTATGCTAAACTTTCACCATGACTGCATAATAGAGTCTTACTAATATTGTTCCTGTCTGTGAGTTTGATATGACTTCCCCAAATCGGATGAAACAAGCGTTTTCCATTGTGATGGACATCAAAATCAATGATCAGCTCAATGAGCTGATCTCAATGATCATCTCATCAGCTGTGGAGTCCTGCTGGCAGCGTTGTCAGCTCTCACACAATCCCATCTTAGCTTTTGGGGTCCACCCCATCTGTCCCTGGTGGTGGGAAGTTCTTCCAGAAGCAAGCAGACTGTTACTCATTACTCAGTGTAGCTGAGGCTTTGTAAGGCTTTGCTTTTTTCTTCCCTCACCCCCTCTTTGCTTGATATTGAGCTCCCTGAAAGGGCTGGAATACCACATCCATACCCACTTCCCTTACTTCAATCGTACATGTGTAGTTCGGGGAGCAGGGCTATGCCAGCACTCCCTGCTCACAAAGCTGACAACCTACCTCCAGCTTTGCATCATTTCCCTGGATTACTGCTGCTTCTGACACACTCCTGTTACAAGAGCATAGCTCAGTGCCATTAAACAACCAAATGAATGGATTGTGCTATTATTTGTAATATTTTATCCCCCACACTCCTGCCCTGGGCCAATTATTTAGTCAGCTGGTGAGCCCGTGCCTCGAGCAAGCAGCAAGCATCTTGTTGGGTAACCATCTCCTAGCCATGGGGGGACATGTGAGAGCTTCCAACTTTGTTTC
The DNA here is from genome assembly GCF_963932015.1 of Anas acuta. Lineage (NCBI taxonomy): Eukaryota > Metazoa > Chordata > Aves > Anseriformes > Anatidae > Anas > Anas acuta. The sequence goes on from NC_088980.1 coordinate 89,903,943, forward strand.
CTGGTAATGTTTGAAGTAAAAGCAGTATGGAAAATCCCTGGAAGAAAAGTCTTCCTTAAGCTGAAGACCTCCAATATTGCAAAACCGGTATGAAACATTACAAAGGCAGAATGGTGAGTCAGCCCACTTTGACCAAATGTCTGTGACTGCAAAAGGTCTTTCTGTTTTCAGGAGCCTGTTTTTGAGATACTTTTGAGCATACTCTAGTACACGCTGTGCATTTTTTCAGGCCACCTAAAATTCTAGAAACACAACAGTTCTGTTTTCCCACCATGTCTTTAATGACAGTCAAAAGATGTAATTTATGTTTTTATTTGGTAGAGAGTGAAATCACTTTCACTATTAAGCTGTCACTGAAGTCAGTTGGGATTATTACAGAATGATAAATTAGAGATAATTATTATTTTTTTTGTTGTTGGATAGTATTCACTTCAAGTACTCCTGCCAGGAGTAAGGGCCAGTTAAAGGAATCCACAAATTCGAAGGGAGACTTGCCAAAATAGATTTTGTCTTTCTGATAATTTGCTTAATGGAACATTTCTCACTTTAGTATTACTGGGATAACAACAACAACCTGCATTTCAGAGAAGCAAGGTTTGCAAGGATAGGTAATATCTTAATAGACAATGATAAAGTTGAAGGTAGGGGATGAGATTTCAGGGGTACCGTCTTGATACTAACCAAAACCTAAATTACACAATGCTGCTTCTGCAATCTGAGGGACAAACTCTTCTGCCACAGACAGGCAGGGATATTGGATCGATGAAGAGGCTCACTTTGGGAGTCAGCAAAAGTTGTAACGAGAGAGTTGCATCCCTCTGTGATGGATACCAGTGCCTGAACAACCTTTCCTTCTGTTCACAGAGAAAGAGAGCTGGTGTCCTACAAAACTCTTGGGTCTACCACTTTGGAGTGTTCTCAGCCAGCTTGTTTGTACTTCAACTTCCCTTTGAAGGAGCTATAAAAGTACATAAAAACCTCCTTCTGGGGGCTTGGCACTGATCTACAAGCCAGCACCAGCAGGGCTCTGTCACATTTCAGCCTGGAGTTGAGAAGGTTCTGGGGAGACCTTACTCCTACCTTTAAATATATATTTAGTATAGTGGGCTTACAAAAGAGACAGGGAAGGACTTTTTACCAGGGCCTGTAGACAGGACGAGGCAACAGTTTTCAAATGAAAGGGGATAGATTTAGACTGAACATTATGAAAAATGTCTTCCTTATGAGGGTGGTAAGACACTGGAACAGGCTGCCCAGAGAAGTTGTAGATGCCCCATTACTGGAGGTGCTCAAAGCTGAGCTGAATGGAGATTTGATCAGCCTGACCTAGTGAAAGGTGTCACTGATCATGGCAAGGGGGTTGGACTAGATGATCTTTAAGTGTCCCTTCCAATACAAACCACTCTATAATTCTATGATACTCAAATTTTTGTATCCTGCCTACACACTTGGTACAGAAATGCATGAAAAAAGCTCTTCATGAGCCAGCCATGTCTGCTGATCCGCTTGTTGACCTGCTTCTCTGGCCCAATGTACTGTACGCTTACGATTTTTATGTTCTGGGCCCTGTTGTCAACTCCACTGTAACACTGCTGGTTCTCCCAGTCATTAGTGTGAGTTTCTTTAATGAGCAAGTAAACAATTTTGTCACATTAACAACATTTTTATAGCATACACAGCTTGTAAAAGCTCATGTTGGAGGAAACAGCCTTCTATCAACCCAATGCTTTCAACACACAAAAAAAACAGGCTCTGTGGGTTTACTAGAAGGAGTTGTAGTACATTATCTAAGAATTCCTAATTGCAAACTGAGCTCAAGACATGAATCAAAACTTCAAGCTATAATTTTCAATAATGGTATTAAATGAATTAGACTTTTCAACAAAGCTTAGTCACTGCAGCTAGGTAGGAGGTGAGTCCCTCTACCAAATATAACTGGATATTTAATTATGGTGAGCATTAACAACTGAGCTTCTTACTTTTGCTATAAACATACATGTCTGTAGCTTTGATTAGTTCAGATTTGTCTGAATTCCAAAGTGAGGGTCCACTCATATTCCCATTTCAATCAACAAGAGAAAACGCAGGCTTGCACCACCGTGTTAAGTTTAAACTTTGAATTCTGTGGAAAGAAAGAGAAAGAAATGTAATTTCAATGCGTGAAGGGTTTTTTTCATGCATCTATAAAACCTGAACAATGCTCTTTTTCATAGCATGAGGAAAAAAGAGCATCTTTGGGATAATCTGTTTTGGTCCACTGCAAAAGCTATACTTCTTCCCCTACCAAGTAAACTCCAAGCTAGTCAAGCTCTTTCTCATCAGGCATCTGCACACTTTCTTGCTCTGACTGACAGCAAACCTCACAACTTCTTGGTTTTGTCCTCAGCTCTGTCATGGTAGATGCATCCACAATAATGCCTGAGTACTATCCTTGCATCTTTCTAATTTTGAGACCTTGAAAAGATGTGGGGGGAAAAAAAACCTCATAGTTTAAACTTCCATAATTAACAATACCTAAATAATAATAATTTCAATGCTTGTTGTTGATAAGAAAATAGAAACTCCAAAATCCATCGTACATGCTTTTCTACACAGATCTTTCAAAAAAAATTTTAGTTTTTGATCAGGAGGTTTGAGGCATCACTCAACATTTCTGCTGCTCATGGCAGAAATCTTATTTACTGAACTTGATTTGCTACTGATGATGATCAAGAGCCAAGTAAAAGGCTAAAGGAACACTTCCATTACATTTTGGATTTTGAGTAAATTTCCCTTTTCTGGTTTCCACAGGGTCAGATGAATGATTTCAGGAAACAATGTCCTAGTGGCATTAAAGTTCATATTTAGACTCAGCTAAGTCTCTTTCAGACCACAGGATTTCTTCTTCTTCCTTTTCTAAGCTATTCCTTCCTTCTAGCCACAGCAGCTATTTATTTGTGAGTTACTTTAAATCCCTTCCATTTTATAAGGCACTTCAATTTTGACAGCACTGGAAAAAATGCAGCTTTGCCTTCTAAATTTAGTAGAAGGGGAAGAAAAAAACAGATTGTTTGCTGGTCTCTCTGCTTCTATTCTTCTGTTCCAAACTATTCTCCATAAGTTCCTGTCTATCGCCTTTTGTAAATAACATCTGCTTTTCAAACTCCCTGTCTCCTAATTAGTCTGAATCTTTTGTAAGAGTACAGTATGTATTCAGAAATGTACAAATCAAGTGCTAATGGGTAGGGGTAGTAACATAAATTTCCCACTCAGCATTTACATCAATTTCCACATTAGATTAAAAAAAGAAAATTTGCTGGAAAAAAAGAAAAAAAGAAAAAAAGAAAAAAAAGAAAAAAAAGAAAAAAAGAAAAAAAGAAAAAAAGAAAAAAAGAAAAAAAGAAAAAAAGAAAAAAAGAAAAAAAGAAAAAAAGAAAAAAAGAAAAAAAGAAAAAAAGAAAAAAAGAAAAAAAGAAAAAAAGAAAAAAAGAAAAAAAGAAAAAAAAGAAAAGGTTTCAAAATTATGCATTTGTATTTATAGTGCCAAATATTTTCAACCTTGAGAAAGTTTTTTTTTCTTTTTTTCTTTCTTTCTTTTTTTTTTTTCCCAGGTAATATTAATTTATTAATTGTCTTTCTTATCTCTTTTCTAACATACCAACTGGTTTGGGAAAAATCTCCTCTCTGTCATAGAGAGCTTCAGCTCACATCCTTTCTTTCTCAAGGGAATGTGTCAACTCCAGGCTACAGAGTAATTCCCACTCAATTGCTTTCTGTTTGCCATAACTATCTAGATATTTCATACAAAACAAAATAGGTCAGACCAGCTCTATCAATAGATATCAAAGGAAGGAAATCTTGAAGTATTTACTTCCTAATTATTAAGGACTTGCTATTATAAGATGGGAGACAAATCTAAACTTATTTTGCCTGTGGCAAAATGTGTCTTTGAACCAAAAAATTTCCCCTGTGCAAAATAATCTTCCCAAACTCCAGATTTCAATGATAAACCTTGAGATCTGAAAAATCCAAACTTAACGGTCTTACTATCAGCTAGATAATTAGCTGAAATAAGCATACTGAATGACGAAACAGAAAAACTAATGCACTACTTTGATTAAAGAGTAGCTAAGTAAAGTTTTCAGGAGCTAACTGGGAATAGAACCATGAGCCAGAGCCATGTCAGATTCATTTTTGGACATATGTTTTTAAAATGTGCTTTATGAATGACCTGGAGAAATACTTGAATGCTATCTGTGGGGAAAAGAAAGAAAATGCCTGTACACCAGTTGTTAACAGCCACAAAATCATTGCCAGAACACCCAGCCACTGGATCCCCATGCCTCTAAAACCTGTAGTGAGACAATCTGTATTTTAGGCAAAATCTTGAAAGTTGGAACCAACATAAACACCTATCCCAGTTCTGATCCCTCAGGTGCATTGGTGTGTCTTGTGACTCTCATGGGAAAAAACAAAACAAAAACCCTCATTCTGAATCTCACCCTTCTGGATTACTGTCTAACTCCTTGGGAGGCACATAAGCAATGGTGCCAGACACGTACAGAAGCAGGTAAAAGAGAAAGTCAGCACAAATCACGTGAAAACAACATCTGTAATGCTAGGTTTCTGACTGTGACTATTCTTTCCTCTGGGAAGGAAGTGTCTGGAGTACCTGGAAAAAAAAAAAAAAAGACAAAAAGACAAAAGGCTTGCCAATTTTGGGGAGACAGGGTATTCTCATTCTTCAGCTCTGACAGCTGAAAATGAATGAAAAGGCCCCAAAAGCTTAGTTTCTGCCTTATTATGAGTAGCCAGGCCCTCTGACAGGTAATTTCCATAGTAGGGTGATCTCTTGACAACAAAGCAAAAAAATGGCCAACACCTTTGTCAACCTTTAGCTCTTATTAGTTCAGAGTATTCCCTGAACCAAATGTAGTTTGTTTACTTTTTAAACCTAAAAAAGGTTCAAAGTGGAATACTCCACTAAGTATTCACCAAGTTCACTTGAAACCCATAGAAACTCATGTGTTTACAGCAGCTTTCATCAAGTTCACCAGGTCTAATACGAATCAGTTTTCAAATATGGGAGATAATTTGAAGAAAGAACCACAACCAAACCCTTGCTGGCAGGGAAAAGCCCAGGGTAACATAAAGATTAAAAAGGAGAAGCGCAGCCAAAATAGGAGATGGCATCCTGCTGAAAACAGTGGTCATAAGTTCTCAAAACAGCTTTCCTCAACTCCCAATTACAGACAAAGTCAAAGACAACAGGAAAACTAGGGGAAGTGGCAAATGAAGAGAGGGATAAACCAGAGAGGTTTCATGTACAATTAGATCATATGAAATGAAGGTCACATCTTGTAATAAAGAATGTTGGATGTACTTAAAAGACAGGAGAATGTGAATCTGAAAAGGACCTAATATTATGAAAGATGATAGACTCAGTGTGGGCTGTTAGGGTGCTGCTGGGCTTGAAAACTGAAGGCATCCCTGAGCAATACAAGCAGAACTCCAGAAAAGGAGTAGAAAAATCACATTGCTGGGTGCTTATTTAACAGCTTCTGGAATACCACAACTGGTTCTGGCCTTTGCAGTTCAAAATGGTAATTGAGAAGCTGGAGAGTATTCTGAGACAGACTGGCCAACGCATGGTAAAAGCACTGGAAAACAGGTGAAAGCAAGACAGCCCAGATGTGTGAGTTACTGCAAAAGAAGGCTAAATGGAAAACTAATCATGGCTTAGACTACGTTTAGGGGAAGAACAAAATTTTGGGACAGCATTTTAAACCTATTAGAAGTTTCTAATAGACACACCTTTCACGTGCTTTTAAGGGAATATTTGTGTGAGGGAAAAAGAGTAATGAACCGTTAGAAAAGCCTGCTAAAAGTTGGGACATTTTTCTACCACTAGCAATTCTAGGAACAAAATCAGTTGTTCTAAGAGGACACAATTTAATTTAAAACAAAACAAAAATCATGGATTCAGAGAAATGCTATTGCCTGTGTAATACAAATCGTGGTGTATAGTCCCAGTGGTCCCTTCTGGTTTTGTTTTATATGATTCTGGGAGTGCAATGAAAACAATTGGAAGATGCCAAGAAATCTTGTTAGATTTCTTAAATTCTTATCCTCACCAGGCTGATAGCAAAGTTTGACACTCATTCACCTGCAGTGTTGCAATTTGATATTTCTTATGCCTCCCATTTTGCATCTTTCTCAGTCTCTACAGCCTGAGTTCAGATCACCTCCCTGCTCACGAAAATTTCTAGCTGAGTCAGTTACCAATTTCACCCAAACTGTGCTATTTCCATCTCCATTTGTCATGTTTACGGTAACATGTTTACTACTTAATGTTCATACAAAGCTTGGAAGATGGAAAGTGCTCTCTAACTGCTAAATGTTGTCATTTATGCAGTTCCTGCAACCTGTGAGGCAGGAAATACAGGCTAAATCTACAGGCTGAACTCATATCTGGTGCAGAGGTAGGGGAGGCAGCTTGAAATGGCTGCCTTCCAGTCAGGGGCAGCTCAACAGGTGCATCCTCTCTGTCTAACTAACATACCCAAAGGCAGGGTTTCATCCCATATCTACCGCTTTTGGGCAAAAAAGCTGCTGTGTAGGCAGTATTTTAATGCAAACCATGCTGCCACAAGGTCTGCCCAGAGCCCCATTGCCATGTGGCCTGCACCTGCGACTGGGCCCCTGTAGGCTGCAGGCCCACCTGAGGCACACCTCAGGCACCTGGGCCAGACCTGTCGGCTACGTGTATGGTGTCATAAACGTAAAACACGTTCCTTTTTAGTTGAAGAAAGAATGAAGGATGTCTGTGCACTGTGGTGTATTAAGTAATAGTGATGGATCTTGATTACTTGAAGGACCTCTAATGAATTTCTGTATTGGCAATGCTTGAGTTAAGAGGTTGGTCAAGAGATTAACTCCTGCTCCTTTGTTGTTGCTCAGCATTTCTGTCCTAATTTCCATGAGACAGGCAATGTTCCAGGAATTGAAAACTTAAAGAGAGAAAAAAAAAATCAAAAATAGCTATTTTCATTACCATGACCTCCTTCCTGCACTAGTTGACAGGAGCTACTGAAATGCAGAAGACTAATTGAGGGGAAAAAGAGTTCTGCTGTCTAAAAGATACCTACCTTGCTCCAATATAATCCTCCTGATCTATTTAAATTGCTTCTCTCCTTAGCCTCCTTCTCCATTTTGTCTGCTCATTCATTTTGAATTTCCTTCTGATCCATTTTCCTCTTCTGCTGCTGACTGAAGACTTCTAACTCTTACTCAAGAGTTTGATATTTTCTGATATTTCCTGTGCCTAAAACCAACTTTTCCTCTAGTTTTCTGAAGAAAAAATAACCTAATCTTTTGTCAGCTGCCAAGCTTGGACTAAAAGACAAGCTGTATGCTGAACCTTTTTGTATGCACTTTTTATTACAGAAGCATACATCAACCCAGGGATGACAAGTGAAGCGGTTTCAACTGGCACATTTTCATTCTACGTTACTGAAGTACTTACATCCTGCCTCTGAGTATATATTACTCTATCCAGGCTATGTCTATAATATACACTTGCAATGTAAGCACCCAGACTATAATTTTTAAACAGTGGTTGAAATCCTCAGTCACTGATACGGTTTTGGCAACACGCTGCCTTTCATTTTTCATATCACTAACTCTGTTTGACTTAAACGCTTTCAATTTTAAAAACCGTTTTCTCATGAGTTCAATAGTTACTTTTCAGGCATCTCCTGCACCTCCAAAATTGAAGTGTGAAATCTCATCAAGATCCAGGAAATCTGTCTAGATGCACAATGTAATGATGAACACTTAAAAACTGTTCAGCTAATAGAAACAGACAGGTGAAGAGTTAGATGAGGTTCAGACTCCACCGTTCCTAATCAAACCTCTGACTGCAGGGACGGGCTGGTACCTGCTGTCACAACATGTTCCTTAAAGGACAACTGAGGATTGTGGCAACAATGAACAGCTAAACTTTCTAAACTAAGGTTACCACTTCTTGGTTTCTACGTCTGCACTGACCTCATAAGACACAGGCTATCAACCCTGTAGTTTCCAATATATCTGTTAGCTGTAATGATCTGCAATTTTGCAAGGAGCTCTTAAAGTAAACTCAGCCTGGGCCAAAGACTCCCCAGGTTTTAGGCAGTCTCAAAGGACATGGCCTTTCTGGGCACAAAGCACAGGTGCACTCTGGTCAGTCGTTCAGGAGATGTAACCACCTTCCTTTTACATATCCTGCATATCCCAATTGCAGTGTCGGTGCCTCTGTCTTTCAGTTATCTTAGCCTTACTTCCCACATCTTTGCTTTACAAAAGAAATGCACCAAAAATAAATGACCCAATACATCAAGCCACTTGGAATCATAGACTCAATGTTGGAAAAGCCCTCCAAGAGCATCTGGTCCCACCATCACCCTACCACCAATGTTACCCATTAAACCATGTCCCTAAGCACCACATCCAACCTTTCCTTGAACCCCCCCAGGGATGGTGACTCCACCACCTTCCTGAGCAATCCGTTCTAATGCCTCTAACTGCTCTCTCTGAGAAGAAATGTCTCCTAAACTTAATAAGACCTTGACTTGTGCACATGGGCATCTCCATTACGATTCTGCACCAGACCCCATGCAGGCACTGCTGTAGAATGAAGATGGATGCTGGAGGGAATCACAGCCTTGCCCAGCAATCCCCACACCATGACAAAAGCACTCAGAGTAGCAGCATGGGGGCAACAGTGTACAGAACAGTTTAGCAAATCCTAATATACATAGTGATGGAGTGATTTGTTTTATTTTGGTTAATTTTAACTTTTTATTTGTTTATTTGCTTGCTGATATGAGCAGCTTTATTACAAGGCTAGTTTACAAGTGGTGGCTTATACATTTGGTTCATTGTGTTCCAAAGCTTTATCTTTTAAAGATAAAAAAAAAAAAGAATAGCTATATATCTTCTGACCATGTTTGAAGGATTTTTTTTTTTTAAGTCCGTACAGTACAGAACTTGACTGTGAAAAGAGAAGTTAGGGAAAACAACCTCTGAAAAGGTTTTCTATGGCAGAATTAAGAACAAGAAAAATCTACTTCTACTCAGTTGTTCTTAATGGGGCGCCTGGTGAGTCAGTGTATTTGGAAGTCCTTCTAGGTTACAGCATCTTGTCTACTTTCATGTTTTGATCCTACTTTGATTCAGCTTTCTTTAGATATAAACACTGTAAACTTGAAAGTCAACCTGAGATCAAGCTCTGATGACAGCAGTGTATACATTATGAAAGAATAATGAAGCCATGTGTTACTACACTGTCAGATGTAAGCTGAGGGCTTAGATGGTCATGCTCCTGCTCCTTGTGCCGCCTTGAAGGCTAAAAGAAGGGCAAGACCTCGCAGAACACAAGTCGCAGCTCAGAACTGAGATCTGATAAAAGTACAATGTGGAAAGCAGAATAAAAATCCATTACTGCTACTAAAAGGTTCAGTAAGGAGTTGTAACTCAAGGAACTAGAAACACTATTTCTGGAATGACAAAACCCAAAAAACTCCAATGGGGGGAAGGTTCTTAAAATGAACTAAACGGTTACTTCTTGTCCCGCAAGAATTAGAAGGAAATCAGATCCATTCATTTGGAAGCAGCTACTACTGTAAAGGAGCTTTTTTTTCCTTTTCTTTTTTGAAAACCCCAGTCACACTAATCAATCCCAGATAGGATACAGAAAAAAAAATATATGCAAAACTCTTTCCATATGGTTCTCTCTGTAAACAGCAATATTTTTGAAATAACTTTTGTATAAAGAATTCCAGAAAATGAGCAGAGTAGTCTGAAATTAGTTTCTATAATGCACTTCTCAGAATTATTTAAAACATGTGGAAGTACTGGTCTTTTGGTTAAACATGATTCTTGAAACTGATATTGAGTTTTATACCTGAAATGGTTCTTGGTGATTTTCAAACCGTTTTACTTTAGCTTGCTTCACCATTTCTGTCTCTGAGTTACAGACCCTTGGAGCACATTTTTTCTTCAAGACTAACCATGGCTGGAGCAGACAGTGTAAAATTCCCAATTCAGAAACGTCTCAGGAAGTGGAGATTTAACTTCAAAACAAAGTTTTAATGGCCTACAGGGTGCATTTATACACCCTGTTACATAAAGTACTCTAAGAATCTGAGCATCATTCATACTTGTTCAGACAAAATTTGTAGCTGACATTAAACTACAATTGGTCTAAATAAGCTCACCCGATACCAGCACTATTTTTAAGAATGCTTAATAGCCACTGTCACACATCCCATAAAGCCTCAAGTCCTCCCTGATTAGACTTGCAGAAATTTGCACGCATGTTCTGCAGTCAAAGGAAAATATCTATAGGTCAGTTATTCAGCGACCTTAAGTCACAGTTGCAAAATGCTTTGAGGTTTGAGTCCTTCCTGCTTCAGGAATTAAATTCTTTTGTGAATTCATAAATAACTAAGGTACCCAGGAGGTTTATGCAATATTTACCTTATTTAAATTGACCAGAAGGTACAATTTGTTTCAAGCCTGCCTATTTTGCCTGTGCTCAAAGTCCAACAGCAGACAGCTCTGCCTCCCTCACCCTTGTGTGCACAGTTCAGAAGAGCATTGTGCCAAACAACCTCCCAAAGCGGGCTGTCTGGACCAGGTGGGCCAGCTAGCTGGGTCTGCTCTTCGGCTCTGGATGCTCTCTGTAGATTGAAAGATCAGAGACTCTTTCATACTGCTATTTCAGGTAGGCCATTGCTGTAATTGCCATCAGGGAAATGTCGTAATCTCAAGTGGGAGAGGATATAAATAATCTTGAATGGCTTGTGAAGTATCCAGGAGTCGATTTGTCTATTAAGACATGAGCTGTGCTGTGAGCCACACGTAAGCAAAACTTGTTCAGTTGCTCATGAATTGCTAAGGATTTTTCTCACTCTTAAAGGTGATACCATCACTAAGAATAGGCCATATTATCACTTTTTATATCAGACTGTAAAATAACTAATCTACTTATATCAAAGGACAGACACTTTGCTGTGCAACCTGCCTCAATTCAAATTCAAAAGCTCAAGATCCAAATACGGTCTGAGGCCTGTAAGTTTACCACATTTCAAAAGGTTTACCACATTTCAAAAAAACCTTTTTTACCGTCTTCCTTCTGTGTGTCTTCTTATACAGAGATATTCCTGAAGTTACTGTTCAGATGTAAGGTGTATCGGATGTAGGGGTTACTGGTTTTCCTGTGCCACCACTGGGATCAGACAAGATAATCCAGGCACTACTCTGCCTTCTGAGAGACTGTGAGGTGCACTACTAGACATGCAGGAAATTATTATGTTTTGGCACCAGGGAAGACCAGAGATGGCATCAGCCTGCACAAACAGCCTCTCAAGTGCAGCTGAGTGTTTGAGGGGCTCATACCCAACCTCTCAGGGCTGCATTCAGGTACAGAGACTACAGGCAGTAGGAAAGACTTGGGAAGATCCCAGGAAGATCTGGGAGAAGTGCAGCAACCACACAAAGCACAGCCAAGGAAGCATGGAAATAAGCAGCAGCAAATTGCCACAGACTGCACTAACTCAGGATCACAGGAAAGGAACAAGAAGGAGATGAAGATACGAGAAGGTTCTTACACAATCTCTGCTCTGAAAGAAAATTCAAAGTCACAATGAATACAAAAAGGCTCAAGTTCAAAGTCACAATGAATACAAAAAGGCTCAAATTCAAAGTCACAATGAATACAAAAAGGCTCAAAACCAGGCTGAATCTCAATGGGCATGTTTTTCAGGGTCACAAGCCTGTCCCTTGCACCTCTACCAGACACTGGGCCAACCTGTGCAGCTCTTCTTGCCCCTTTCCAGTCAAGTGACCAAAACTGAGTACTGTTTTCTGCTATTGCTGTGCTAAGAAGCACAGCAGACAGAAAGGAAAAACATTCTCAGTTGCAAAATTCCCTCCTTAGTCATAGGTATGAGAAAATGCTTCACTGCAGACAGGAAAAGTGAACACCCATTCTCCTCCCTTTCACCCCCTCCTGGGATACTGGGTTCAGTAAATGGAAATACCAGGGGAGTGTCTTCTTAGAATTTAAATGGCATGCTGTTACAGGGAATTTAAAAAAAAAAAAAAAAAGAACAAGATTTCACAGATTTTCTCACTGTCTGCATTGTTTTCACTTTTGGTTGCAACATGTATGCTCTTCATAGCTCTAAGGAGATATGCAGTATATCCAGTACCTCGAAGCCCTAATTATTGACACGCTGTGCTCCCAGTATCTCTGTCTTGGTACATAAAACCCAAGTAGCAGGCCAAATTCTTCCCTTGCTCACACTGGTACAACTGTTCCTGTCTTAAAAGTCAGTGGGAGCCATGTTCAATTTGCTCTGCCTTCATGTAAAGTTTTATGTCTTTTTTAAGCACACATTTTATTACTAGGTCTCTTATTTCCATCTGCTCACACCGACTCACACAAAAAGTCTCTCTTTAGGGCATTCTATAAACAAACTAACGAGATGAATGCAAATTTTACAGCAGCCGCTCCTTCTGCCACAGCCTTCTCGGTGCAAAGGCCTGTACGCACAGAAGCGATAGGCAAAGCTGTGCTGCTTCCGAGATGGAGCTGCGGATTTTATTGATTTAGAAAACACTCAGGTTTCTTCTGAGAGAAGCACAATGGAATTGATGCTTATTATTTCAACTATACTCACACATACATGCTTTTTAAATTAAAATCTTAGTGACGAGAGGTAGCCCTCTGATGGCACCATGCATCTTTCTCCAGCAGCTCCTCAGGGACAGCTCTACCTGTGTTACTGAGCCAGGTACTGGCAGTTTCTGATCCACACTACCCAGCTTTTCCAACCACTTACAGAGCTCCTCTCTCGCAAGGCCTGTGACTCCCCTCATTTCCACACCACCTTGAATTCTGCTGAGGTCTCCTTTGCAGGGAGTGCAGAGGAATGAAGGGACCACAGGTGGCCTGCAATGAAGTTCCAGAAATCGCCGGTCACCAGACTCTCAGCAGAGGTAAAAAGCTGCAAGCAGGAAAGGTCGTGTTTAGGAGGATTCACCTGAGGTGCAGTATGCGCTCATTTGCTCTTGGCTTGTGACATCCACATGTTGCCACTCATTAAGAGAAGCAGCCACCGGCGCTAATGAGGTGCCCTCAGTAATCCACAATTCCCTTTCTTCAGCACAACAATACCCTTTGACCTAAAGGTTCCTTGTTTGGCAGAATGTATAAGGTATAAGCAAACAGATCATTTTCACTTTTTTTATATTGCTAATCTGAACAGCATAAAAAAAGCAAGTAGTGAACAGGTAACTAATTAAATTCTTCCTTGGAAGAACAATGGCAACAGCACAACCTTTTTATGAGGCATGCGCTTTTAATCTGATGACTCCACTTTCTGATTTCTTACTTGCCCTTCCTTCTTCCGCTTTTAAGACAGAATTGAAGAAATGCTGGAATTAATTATCTCCACAGCAATATTCATCAAAGCACTCCTGCTTCTATGGAAGCCAGGGATGAAAAGTTAGTAGGCAAATCTAAAGGAAAAGTGCACCCATTGGATTCTTGCAAGCAGGCTAAATGTTCACAAGATAAAATGAATAAAACTGGAATGTTTCTTTCAAAAAGTATTTTCTCTCAGCTGATGTCTCTGAGTGGTGCTAGCATTACCTATCTTGATGATGAACATATTTTAAAGAGCATTTTTCCACTAACAAATAGACATTCTGAGAGGTAACCATATGTTTAAGTGCTCCACAGAGCCATGGTCTGAAAGAGGAAAGGGTCTTATGGAAAACATGCCAAGACAAAATCCTGGCCCACAGAAGTCAATAAGAATTTTGCTTTTGATTTTAATGAAGCCAGGATTTCACTCAAGAGAACTGCAGAAGGGTCAACCTATTCAGAGAAAAAAAAAGTATCCAGATGTCTCACAGTATTATGGGCTCTAAATCAGAAAGTGCTGTAGCATTGTGAAACATTTTTTTTCCACTCTCTTTACTGCAAGAAATAGAATGCCTTATTTTTAACCAAAAATAATTCTTACCAATAAAACAAATATAAAAGGATGTATGTCAGAAACACAGGTCTATTGCATTGTGAGAGGTACTAATGCCTTTTTTTGTCTCATAGCTTAATCCTTCTGCAGAGAGTTAGATTTCTCATTTTTTATGTTGACAGTCACATTTATTTCTACTGTATGGATTTATACCAGAGTAAAAAAAAGAGAACAATGAACCTCTGGACTGATAAAGCAGGTGGTTGTTGTTGTTTTGTTGATTTTCATTTTTAAATGGGAAGGTAATAGAAGATTAATTGGCTCTCATAGGTATGCATGTCTGCAAGGGTAGTCAGAGATATGAAGAGCCATTTTCACTCAGCTGTCTTAAGAAGCTAATGTACACACTTCTTCAGTTAGGACAACATTATATACCCATTTCAGAAGCCAGGGGAATTTTAATCAGCATGTTATTATAATTTAACTGCATTTGGTCTCTTTTTCTCCCCCCAAACCCTTTTAGACAGTGCTTTTCTGTTGTATTCAAACTGGATCCTGTTGGGATGCTGACATTCTGCCGTATCTTTGCTCAGAAGTACTCACAAGGAGAACATACCTCCTGCCAAAGCTCTCACCAGTTGTAAAGCAAACACAAAAAAAGTGTCCTCAGAATGTTCCATCATATGCCAAACAAGACAAATTTACAGTGGAGGAAACTGCACGTGTTTCATGTGGCTTGCATTTCAGTTAGCGTCTCCTGGCGCCTCGTGCCTGATAGGAATATGTATGGAAAGAGCAAGCAGTGACCTCTCCACCACCACGAAGCCTTGCGCTTGAGCAATCCGGCACTGCAAGCCCTGGCTCTTTGACTCGCTTGGTCTCGAGCTTCTGTCTGACAGTGCAATCTGTCACTGTCAGCCCACAAGGGCAGGCTGACAACAAACCATGTAGTAAGTAATAAAGCCCCAAATACTTCTACATCCTTTTCCCCTGTAATTGGAAACCTTTGAGCTTGAAACTCATCTCATTTACATCAGCATAAATTCTGATTAACACCACCAAACACAATGTAATTCCCAGTAATTATTTTAAGGAAAATGAAATCAAATTCCAGCACAGTGAATCTAAAAAGCCAAAGGACACTAAATATAGTCATAATCACTTCATTTAGTGAGCCAAAAAGCAAGTGAGCAGCAGCGCTAACTGACCCTAAGCGTACATTCTAATCACCACTAAATGACAGAATATTGTTATTATTTTGTGAGTGTTGCAAGGAACTATTAACAATTACCAATTTGGAATCATTTGAATGTAATTACTGTGTAATCACCAGAAATAAGTGGTCTTTGCTAGGTGTTGGTTATGTAATTACAGATTAAGAACAAGAGTGCCTATGCCATGACACAAAGCAACGTGCCAGAGATCTGGTCTTGAAGAAGCTTGCTAAGGAGCTGAGAAGATACCTACTGACATACCAAAGGATGTGGCTGTATAATTCAGTCACTACAGTGTCATAGAGTCACTGAATTACTGAATGGTTTGGGTTGGAAGGGACCTTAGATCATCTCATTCCAACCCCCTGCCATGGGCAGGGACACCTCCCACCAGACCAGGCTGCCCAAGGCCCCATCCAGCCTGGCCTTGAGCACCTCCAGGGATGGGGCATCCACAGCTTCTCTGGGCTGCCAGTGCCTCACCACTCTCAGAGTAAATAATTTCTTCCTCATCTAAATCTTCCATATTTTAGTTTAAAACCATTACTATAACCTTGTCCTGTCACTGCACTCCCTGACACAGAGTCCCTCCCCAGCTTTCGTGTAGGCCCCCTTTAGGCACTGTCAGGCCGCTGTAAGGTCTCCACGGAGCCTTCTCTTCTCCAGGCTGAACAACCCCAACTCCCTCAGCCTGTAGGAGAGGTCTCTTCACAGGAGAGGTCCTCCAGCCCTCTGATCATCCTTATGACCCTTCTCTGGACTAGCTCTAACAGGTCCTTGTCCTTCTTGTGCTGGGGACCGCAGAGCTGGATGTAGCACTCCAGTATCCATTGAAAATACTTCAAAGGGACATTTTATTAATTTATTTAACTGGGGAAGTAATTTAGTTCCTCAGTACAAAAGCAACACTGAAAATAAAATAAATAAATAAATAAATTTGAAAGAGGCTTCCCTTTTTAATTGGCCTGTCCCAGTTGTAATACCAGCCTCCACCTTCCAGGGGGAAAACACCAGAAGGTGTCGGCTGTGTTCCAGCACCGAGCTGTAGCAAGCACAACACTGTGTTGCTTGAGCTGGGCTGGTCCCAGCTCTGAGGGGGCTGAAGAAAGTCTGAAAGAAAAAGCCGCTATGCAGCAGCATTACCCTCTGTCCTGGGGAAAACCAGTACCTCAGAGGGTTTTTTTGGCTTCTTCCCTCCCTCCCTCCCTCCCTCCCAGAAAAACAACTAGCTTGCCCAGCTGGGCCTTAGCATGTCATCTATCCAGAAAAAAAAATAAAATTAAATTAAAAAAAAAAAGGAAACCTGGAGAAAAGCTACAAGTTCTCATCCACATACAATGTACAGATCTTCCTCTCAGCAAAACAAGTCCCTGGAGTGTTTAAACACGAGACTCTCCTAGCCACATGCAGTAGCAGGGGCGCTTGCTGTGTTCCTCAAGGCATCTTTGCATCAAGCAACCTGTCATGGGAGAGAGGGAGCCGAACCCTTGTTCTTGTTTCAGGTTTGGTTTGAATGCACAGACTCTGTAGTTTTAGGCCCTGACTCTTCTCTTCCCTGAGGTGGAATTTCAGTTCCAGGGCAAGAGACATAAAAACTAAACACACACAACTGACATGGTTTACCTACCTCTGCTTCCTTTGCTCTTAATTCCAAGAGGAAAGCCATGCAGGCATCCCCAGCCAGCCTGTTGAAGACCTAGTAGATTTAGGGGTCCCATAAATAAATAAATAAATAAAATCAAACCAAGCTTTGTGGGTTCCTGCTCCTATTATCTAAGGTTTTGGCAAGATCCTTTCACACTAAATGGACAAGTTACTCTGCCCAAGTCTCTGCTCCCCTCTCAATCTTCTGCCCTTCTCATGGCAGTCCCTCTCAAACTGGGTACACAAAGGTAGAGGCATCCAAAATAAAACAAAGCCCTAATTATTCCCCTAATTTTTAAACGAGGTTAGTAATTAGTTCACAGTCTGTTGCAACGAGCTCCTGTGTGGCTTGTGTAACAAATGAGGTCCCTTCAATTAGATGGCCGTTGCCAGCAGTGGCTCAAATGCCAGCTTTAAATGATTTTTGTTCCAAACACATCCCTAGCATTACTTTATCCACAGAGCTTGTCTTGTGCTTTCAGGATCCAGGGAAAATAAGTGTTTGCTGTATGTGGTTGGTACACCGAGAAGCAAGGACTAGATTTTTTTTGTTCTCTTCTATGTCCTTAGGTGCCTGACTCCCATTTCAATCAATGGAAACTTTTAGAAACCTGCCCCCAAGTGACCTGGAGCTTGTGTGCTCCGTGTCTGCTCTACTGCTTCAGGCACGTGCCTAGCCAGTTGGTATACCAACTGCTACGGGGAGCCTCACAAACAGCACAGTACTGAGTCACCAATAAAGCAAGAACAGTTTGTCAAATCCCATCAGAGGTCTGAGGAAGAATAAATGTCACAGTCATTAATACCGTCTCTGGAAGCACTTTCTTCTTCTGGATTTCCCAGATTAGTGCTGTTGGAAGTGCACTGCACGGTAATAAATGTTGAGCATTTATGCTTAGTATTAAACATAATCCAAAGCATAAGAGTTGACGTGAGATCTACAGAGAACATGGAGCTGTAAGCATGGTGATTTGTGTACCAGTACTAGTGAATGAGATCTGCCTGGGAAGAGAGGACGAGCACTGCTCCAGATCTCACAGCAGTGCCACCATGACGTGTATTCTAGCACCCATATCCTCAGCTCAGTATCCAGACAGACACAGTAGCTCTGCATGGAAGTCTTTCATAAATCTGAACAGGCAGTAGGCTGGGAATGCAGCAAAAAGATTTAGAAATCAGATACTAAAAAAAAAAAATCTTGTGGAAAAACCTTGCATATTAAGTAAAAAGAAAACACTAGGCTTCGGCCCAATTTGAATAATTTGACAAGGACTTTAATGTCAGTATTTTAGTCACATTGGCATGTTTTCTGCTTAACATTTTCATATCTGCAACTTACCATATTCCACATGGGAAAATTAATGCTGTGCTCTGTACAGGTCTTACAACAAAATTACTTTCTCTGACTCGACTTTACTAATTTAAATCAATGGCAAAATTTCTTCTCACTTTGATGTGAGCAGAACCCAAACTAAAGCTACATTGCCTATCTCTGAAAAACAATTAGATATCATTTTATAAAGATACCATTGACTGTTCGTCTACTGCACCTCATAAGTATCTGCTTTCTGGAAATGATAAATAAAACTATTTAAACTAGAGCTACAGTAAGGAATTTATATATATAACAGGTTCAGACTAGATTTTGGACCCAAAACTCAGTTAAGGTTAAAGCTCTCAAATACGACCTGGAATATAAACAGCACAACTGAGCCCTGACCTAGCAGTCCTACTCTGCTGCTGTCAGCCTTCTAAAATGTTCAAGTAAAGCCAGTAGGAAAAAGGTGGGAACAGTAAAACCAGAACTATTCCACTAGTCTGCAATAATACCACAATAACCCTCTATAGGACTGCTGAACAATGTGAATTTACTTTTTTTTCTTCCACTTTTTGATAACACAATCTAGACGAATAGAGACACTCATTAATTCCAGACACTAGTTTAACAATTATTGGGGAAGGAGATTTTTTGTTTTCACTTCACTCTCACGACAATCCAACATTTCCTTTACTACTGTGAAGTGGCAGAACAGCAGCTGAAGGTAAAAGTAACCTATAAAAGATTATTATTTTTTTTAATTGTAATGAGGATTGGTAAGACTTTTTTTTTTTACTTTACTATACCAGCCAGTGGGCAGGAAGCAATTAAGAGGTTTTCAAGCTCTGCTGTGTGGTCTTTCAAAAAAAGATCTCCAGGCAAAGATCTCTGCATAGAGATTGCATATCCATAACACTTACTGCTAAAGTTACTGGGGGGACAGGCAGGAGAAAGCAATTCCCTAGGCACTCAAACCAAGCAAAAGCCTTGGAGAAGGAAGAAAAAGTCCTCCTTAGTTACCATTGCACTGTGGTTTTATTGTTAGGTTTTGATGAGGGGAAAGACAAATTGAAAAAACAAACAAACCAACCAAAACAAACAAACAAACAAACAAACAAACAAACCCACACCCCAAAATGACAAAAAAAAAAAAAAAAAAAAAAAAAAAAACAAAAAAAAAAAACCTTTATTATTGGCTTTGAAAGAGGCTGAAATGTTGAATTTTAAAACCGTTTTGTTTCCATTTCAAGCCAGGAGGGTCATATTTGAACACAAAAGTGCAGCGTGCAGACTTTGAGAATCCCCAGGCAGGAAAAGGGGCTCCTTCCTAGCAGTCAGGGAAAGACTCAGGAACACACAGGTGAGCACTGGGGCCTGACAAGTGATGGGCCAGCCCTCTTTAAGCAAAATTAAAAGCTTAATCCCTGTTTTCCTCAAAATAAAATGCTACTGGCCTTTGTCCTTACAAACGATCCTGAAAAAAACACCAAAATCAGTCATCAAGGTATTTAAGTTTTCCCAAAAGTTTGCTGACACTGCACCCTTAACCTCAACCTCTAATCTGTGGTTTTTACAGAAACTCTGACTACAATACGTCATTTCCCATGTCACGACTTGCTGATTTCCTGGTTAATTATTTGAGCCAGTGGTAGGGGCCGAGAAGGGGAATCATGGAAGAAAAAGAGGAAAACAGCCATAAGTGCTTAGGAAAAAAAAAGAACAACTCTTTTGTCTTCTCTTGATCTGTCAACCTGTTGAAATAAAAACTTTCAACAAGATCATTCCCCTGCTGGCAAAGGCCTGACTGTATTCAGAGCTCTGCCTTTGTGTTCAATTCCCAGCAGTCGCATCCTATTTCCCCACAACCGGTGGAAGATCCCACCTTACTGACAGAGCTCTGTCTGTACCTAGGAAGGTAATCATCTTTGTGAAACGCATCTTTATAAAAAGGCCAAAAAGTGAGGAGAGAGGACTGTTGATTTTTCTCTCACCAACTCCCCAGACTCAGCATAAAGTCTGGGATGTTTCTATAAACCATTGTTCCGTAGGTACGTTCAGTGGGCCCAGAAATCATCTCCATTCAAAGGTGCTCACACACAAAGGGAAAATCCTGAGCAAAAGCAGGTCAGAGACACTGTCGAGGGCCTCTACTCCTTCCAGAGGCTTGGTACACCCACCAGACAACCTTTGAAGAGGCTGCTTCCAGTGCTGCCAAGGAACTGCCTGGCCAGAGCAGCAGGCACATCTGGAGAAACCACTCACGGGTGCCTTGGAACAGGAGCTGGTACCGCCTCGCCAGATAACATCTGAGATGCAGTAAAGCAGCCAGCATAGGTTAAAAGCTTCCGAGGATGCTGCCAGGAGAAATGTGCTGTTCATCTGATACCCACAAACAGCCCTGTGATGCATGTTTTCACCACTGTATGAAAGCTGTTTTCATCAACGAGAGCCTACAAAGGACATACATTAAAATAATAAGGCTGGCTTAGCATCATTTTTCACAGAACCCGATTAATCAATCGTGATGAAAGGCACTGAAGTGTGCTGCTGACAATGTTAAAACAAAAAGTGACAGAGGTCACCCTCCACCTCACTCTTTTCCCCTCATACTCTTTCTGTTATGCCTGTGCAAAGGTGGTTACAGAACTGCAGGCTTTGCACTGTGGATGCATTTTGTGTCCCACCTTCCCAGCTGAGGACACGTCTGACCAGGCTACTTGGCTGGAAGCCCTCGTATAGAAAACTTTACTGCTAAGGGTGATGCATGAGGTAGAAACAACAGTTTTACTGTCCAACTTTAGCACTGAGTTCACCGCATGGGCAGGTAGAAAAAATACCATTCGAAGACCAAGTTGAGTAAGAGCTAGGATCATTGCCAAATAATAAACACCCATCCCTGTAATGCCATAATAAATAAACAGGCTTGAGTTCTTTCCGAGAAGACAAATACTAATTTCCTCCAACTGTTTATAGCTGGAGCTTGTTGACCCACGGGCTATCACAGCATATTTTGGAGATCTTCCATGAAAAATTTTTTCCACAATTCATCAGGTCAGCACCCTGTCTCATAAGTAAGAGACAGTTTAATTGTCAAGGCAAATTATTGTATGCTTGGCATTTCAGGTTTAGACTTGGCACTGGGCTCAGAACAAGATGCAAGGCCTCCACTTCCAAAACTTTCTTGGGTGTGGATTGAGTTATGCTTCATGTGTGGTTCCTTAGAAGCTTCTAAACACATGCCTCAATTATCATCAGAAAAATCAAGATAGCTGTCAATGTGAAATGAAAGAATTTCTACTTCAGATCCAGTCTGCACTTCAGTAACAGCATGAGTGCATCTCTGTAGCTCATTGGACTTGAGAACTCTTTGGAACTTAAATATTAGCCCTTCTAGCCCCTAGAGTAGTTAGCGTCTAAGCTGACCAGACACTTACAGGAAAGGCAGGAATGCTTCTTCCTTTAGCTCAAACACACGCACCGAAGTACGTCAAAGGACCATTCTTTCTCTCACCTCTACCCAGACCTGGATGACAGTGCAAAAAAAGTACCTGGTAGGCATGCTCTGTCAATCTCTATCATTCACTGCATCTTCCAGGGGCTCCCTTTGACCTTTCTCTTCTACTAGCCAACACCATCATCTCAGGATACAGCCGATCCGCACAACACAACTGACTGCTCCAGTGCCCTCTTCCAGTCCTCCGGCCCTGAGGAACCAAAGAGCCAGCTCACCCAGCTGTGGCTCTAGGCTCAATGCTGGATGAGCCATGCATGCCAGCCATCAAACTGCATCAAACCGAAGTAGAGTCTAACAGCCCTGCAGCTAGCATTCAAATATTTCCATCTCTGACTGTCCCTTATAAATAATTCATCAGTTCCTTATATAGCGCATTGTGCAGCAATTATCCCGTACTCCAAGCTTTCTAACGGAGAGATTACTTCACCTGGGTGCTGAGCACAGGTCCCAGGCATTAGGAATTCCACGAGACCGATTCACAGTTTTTCCTTTTAGTCTTTCTTTAGTACTTAGTCTTTCCCAATCTACACAATTCTCCTGGTGCCTTGGATAGACCTTTAAAAACCCTTCACTAAAGCAGAGACAACCAGCTTGTTCATTCAGCATCTAATTTCTCATGTCGTACTTCAAACATATTGAGTTGCACAGCACCACAAATTAGCCTTCTCTTCTCTTCTTTAAGGTCTTCATAGCACTGTGCTGCCTAAAACCCTGTCACAGAAATACTAAAGGAAGTGTGTCTGGAAAGCTGCATTATGCTGCTCTCCTACAGTACACCCTGGTGTTCAGGATATTGAAGAAATATCTAAATGCAGGTGAATAAATCCTCACAACCAAATCACAAAGCAAGTTAGAAAACGAATCAGATGCACAGAAAAGCAAACAGGCATGCCCTGGGTTGTGCGGGGAGGCTAAGCATTATTCTAACAGTAAGTCTGTCTTCTGCTTCTCCTGTATGTGGAAAAATGTTGAGAAAAAAGCTACTAAAAATGTCAGAAAATTCAAGTACTGTTCAAGGGAAAATATTCAGAAAAAAAAAGTAGCAATCAAAGCCAAACATTCCTCTGTACACTTATGAACTCAGATACTGTAAATCATAAAGAAATATCATTAAGGTCATTTTTGCATCTTTGACTCTCTTCCTGTCCTACTAATGCTCAGTTCTTCTGTTCGTCATAGTTAGATATTTCAAATATTGTGTGTATAACCTGGAAACACTAGCAGCAATACTTTTCCCAGGAAGTTAAAAAGCTAGCCCACACTCTATAGCTGCCTTAAATGCACTAAAGCTATTTTGTCAGCATAAATTTCTCAATGATTTATACTCTAGAAAAATGCTTATGATTTTGGCTTTTGAGAATGTATGTCAATGGCAAGCGAGCATGAGACTTTATATCCCCTTTCTGTTTGCTCTAATGCTTAATTCCTCTTCTAGGACCATGTGGAATTCATCAGCACCGTGGAGCCCTTGAGGTATGCAGAAACCATGTTATTAATGCTATTAGTGCTAATTAATTCTGCCAACAAGGCCTCTGCAACTAGTCAAGACATTAGTCTTTGCCAAAACCAAAAGATTAAATACATTTCAAGCTCTAGGACAGCCATTCTGCAGTTATAATGAGCCAAAAAGAGGGCTAGGGAAACACTGAAAAGATGAGGTAATTTTTGAACCTTCATGCAACATAAATGCTTTGTCTAATTTGCTTCAAATTTGCTATGAATTTGCAGATGGGTTCATTTCAGTTCATATGTCTCTGCAGAGGGTTAGCTAGCTAAATAATGACTAGTTGCTGTGAGCAAACAATGACAAAATTCATACCTTCGTGATTTAAATTATTCTTTAGTTTTGAACGTATTGCAACACGTTACAGTAAAATACCAGTTTTCTAAAGATGTGGGTTTCTAATAAATCATTATATAGAAATTTGTATAGTGTTACATGTACAATGTACATACTGCGAACATATTAGATGAGAACATACATAAAATAAAGCATTCAGTTACAAGTACAGTCATTGTTTTTTGTACAGCACTCACGCTCCTCTGAGACAAGAAACAGTAGAAATGATTTATGTTTGCATTTCCACACCTTTGCAGCAGATTATACTTGCAGTTTGAAGAGGTGACTTTTCACTGCACTTCGCCACCTTTCCAAGCTGTTCTCCCCATCCACCATGCCCAAGGCTCTCTGTTATCAGGAGTGGCTGACACAGTTCTCATCTTAAGTATCCTGACAAGCAGCTTTAAATATTCAGTTAAGCAATTCTTCAAATATTCAATTAATTCAATTCTTCTGCTGGAAATAGGCAGCTGCACCGAAGGAGACGAGCACATTATCTCAGAACTTCTTACAGCACCTGCAAGCTCACCTCTGCATACAAAGAGAAACAAAGAAAAGCTGTGCTCCAGCTGGGTTCATATTTAGGTTTAGTATTCCAGTTCTTCATAAGCCTGAATTATAGTGAACATGGTAAGTAAACAGAAAATGGATCACCCTTCTTTCCCAACAACTCCAAGTTAGGTTGGAAGAAGTGATGGAGACAAGATGGTGAGGCGGTGAAACACAGAATTTCCACCCTACAGACAAACTCCCTAAGATTCTCCTGTTCATTGCGGGTCACAACAAACCCAGTTTGCATTTATTTGGTGTGTTATTGCCAAACTAGCCTTTGGCATATGACTATTATGTTAAGGCACATCCTGGCCATGAAGACATGTAACTATACTAATGTACAACCCTTGTTCACGTGCACCCCAGGTCACACACACTTTCCAAACAGTTCATCTCCTTTACTTTACCAGCTTCATGTTACTGCTTTGCTTAAATGAAGGAATGCCAGTATAAATGCATCTGAACTGAGCTGTGCTGGCCTGAACACTCTGTTACAAAAAATGTTCAATTTTATCATCAGGCTGTTAATGTGTGGCTCTTCCTGGAGACCGCTTCAAGCTCCCCATAAATCTATGAGTTATACTTACAGCAATATACTAAGGGAACATTGGTCCCTCTCAGTTCAAGGTCTCTTGCTGTAAAGAGTTGGCTAATCTAGGAAACACCTTGGAAAATTCAAACTTCTCATGATCCAGCCACTGCTTTTATTTCTAGCCCAGTTTACTACCGCAAAAAAGGACCTCATAAGTCTTCCTTATAAGTGCTATAAATACAAGCTATGGACAACACTGTTTTCAGCACATCTGAAAATGCTACCTGGACTTAAACACAGCTATTCTTACTTCTATCTGTCCCAAAGTAGGCAGGGGTACAGAGATACCTCCCTGCTCTGAAACAGTTTGGCTATGCAGTGAGTACAATGTGGAGATACTGGCTTACTTAGGATGCTTTATAAAGACAGCACTGCACTCAAGATAACAAGCTAGGCTTTTTAATCAAGACAAAGGCATGTGCTTTTATGCCACCATCTGATGCAGCTATTCTGCCTAGGCTCCCAAACTTGGGCTAACTCATGCAGGTCAGTCATCTCTTTCCTGTATTTCACTGCCTAGAACTGATATGTGCCCTTGGAGATCACTAATGCTGTGGTGTGATTTGGAGGAAAGGCAAGAAGGTTTTTCCCTCTGTTTGAGCATCATGTACACTTAGAAGCAGTAGACTGCCCTGAAAGGAAGGTAAGATGGCTCCTTCCCCTGGGAAGCAGACAAAAAATAGAGAAAACTGCAGACTTCAGGGTGACTTGGGAAGACAGAGCTGCAGCAGCAAAATTTGACCCTGCAGTTACAAAGAAGACTGCTGGGAAAAGCAGGAAGCAGAAGAAGGGGAAAGAACTTCCTATGGGTAAGAAGGGTCATGGCATAATTTGAAGCAACTCTAAAAAGTCACTGAATTGACTGAAATCAACTCTGGAAGCCAAGACCTGATTGCAAGACCACAGTGGGCAGGTGGAAAAGGTTATTTAGAAATCTTCTTTCTCATTTTGATGTTGACTTAGTTACTCTTAGTTATGTCCTAAAAAGTTTTAAGTTCTTCCTAAAAAGCATTTTCTAATTAAATCTGGTTTCTCTCTCTTTTTTTTTTTTTTTTTTTTTTTTAACTGTCTTTGGTGAGCTTACCTTAACGAGAAGGTACAGGCATTTCCACCTCAAAGCTCTGGATGATATTTACACATGCAGACTCCCCTCACAAAGTGAAACTGTAAAGTCGAGGAAAAGTAGAATGAATTTACCACAGCTAGAATCTGATCGGGACTTTGGAAGCTTATGCAATCTTGAAAGTGACATCAAAGCAGGACCAGACAGAATTTAGGTTCATATCACGCTCACGGCAGATCATCTTCACCCAGCTCACTTACTCAGTAACAGTTGCCTACTAGCTATTGAGATTGCCACCAACAATCAACAAAAAGCTATCCAGTAAACACAGCAATCAATTTAAAAACACGGAATGACATAAAATCTCTGAAATTCTGGGTGTTCCACCGTCAGACCCTCCACTTTCCATCCATCCTGTAACGCGCTGTCACAAAACCACTTGTAAGGGGAAAACGGGGAATGACATACTCAGGCAAGCAACTAACCCAACCAATTCACGGTCTGGCCTGTGACATCAATCTCTGCCGGTGCGTCGGAGGACTGGGTCTTTGGACTAGATCAAATTCCTGTGCCTCTGGCTTGCTATAATCTATGCTACACAATGAAGCAGAAAATCCTTTCTTCTCAGCTTATGCCCCGAAGAGAAAGACTTGCCACAACCCTTATAATTCTTTGGTCTAACTAATAAAGCTTCAAGTGCTACGACTGCTTATACAAATGCCTAATCCTTTTTTTTTTTTCTTTTTTCTTTTTTTTTGAATCTTGCTAACTATTTGCCTCGGTAACATCCTGTGACAGAAAATCCCATGAGTTGATTACATGCTACATCAAAGAGTATTTATTTTTAATGCATTTTGAAATTGGTGGTTTTTGGTTGTTGTTTTGTTTTTTAACATTTGCCAGCTTTCTAGTCTTGCTTAGCTCTTCATTCTGTACCTTCCCAGGCATGTATTTTCCTCTTCCCTCTCCAAGTACATTATACAGAGACCAGGGGATGCTTATACTGATTGCTTCTTGTTTTCCCACATCCCATTATTTCCACTAGAGTAGTTTTAGTACAGGAAAACAACCAAGAGGTGCTCCCAGTCCAAACAGCAATGAGACGGGACTCTAAAAGAGTGAGTTATGTAAGTGCTAAGGTATACATCAAAACAATCTAAAACCAGACAAAGTGAAGTGGCAGAGTGCTTGTGTACTTAAGCATAGTGGAAGCTGAAAGTACTCAGGCTATTTATTAAGAAAGTATCTCACTTCAGAACTTACTTTAAATGAAGTGTTATAATGCTCAGTTCTGCTTCTCTGTTCCCCATCTGTATGTAGAAGCAGTATTTGTTGAAATGTATGAAATAAGATATGAGTGAAAAGTGCGATGTAGGTTCCAAATATTAATTCCGCGCATAGCATTCATGTCACACAGAATTTTTAACCAGCACTCATTTCAATAAAGCAGGACCATTTCATATGTTGCCCTTGTGCTTTATATTGAATTTATTTTTTAGCATATAAACTTATCATTTCCTATGCTTATCCTTTTTATGTTCTTGAGAGAAGGCCAGACCAATGATTTTAATTGCATATCATGTGGCAGAATTTCTCAGCTGTGTTTCTGTTATAAACAGCGTGAAACAATAGCCACTTTAATAAAACATGACTGAGGAAAATGCTGAATTATCAAAATCAGAGATTTCAATCCCTGAGAGGAACTTCTCTAGAAATGTAAGTATTTCTAGAAGATCCATATCAGGTAAAAAAGTACATGGGCTTTTATGTCCCCCTTGCATCCAGGGTTACTGCCAAGAGCCAGAAGAAATGGTCCCTACCATCCTCTCTTATGTCAGTATTTAGCAGTCATGGATCAGCGATGAAAATACAGGATGGCTATAGGGGCCACATGCTGTAGACCAGATCAGGCAGTGCTTTGGGATGCGGGAGAGCTACTTAGAAGAGTGGCCTCAAAATCTACGGTTTCTTAATAGAATGAAATAAAAGCCTGGGAGATGCTGAAGCCTCAGAACTTCATCCAAAAAGTTGGATTTTGCTGTCTGATAACTGAAGTCACACTTGCAGTGATGCCAATTAATCCAGCTTCAAACAGGAGAAAGCAATTACAAATCCAAGGCTTATTTCTCAGCCCCACAAAGTGTGCACACACATATGGCGACTAAGTCAACACATACAGCAGGCACCTCAGCAGACAAGCTGAGTAGAACAAACTTTGTAGTAGTTGTGACAGCGTGCCCTGTACTGGCCTTTTCTCTCCTTATTTGACCTTAAGATGTTTATTTGGAGGACGACTTACTCCACTGCACTACTGATTTGAGGTACACAAAGGCATGTTTTACTTTTTTTTTTTTCTTTTTCCTCCTCCAAAGAGAAACCAGTATATCATTTTTTGTTTGTTTTAAATCTGCTTTCAGATAGAAAAACCCTTCAGAAGCGGATGGAGAGAGTCTATCTTTTGCAAGGTTTGACTCCTGCAAAACCAGAAGATGTTTCTACCTTGAAATACCATTTCTCTTAAGAGAGGAGATGATTAAATTCCTGTTCTTGCACAAAGAACAAGGACAGGGGTTAAAACACAGAGCCTCTGCAATGCGTTCATAGATGAAATATACGCAAAAAGGTGAAAAGTTAGCTGAAGACTAAGAATGGAGGCAGCAAGTTATTAGAGCGAAAAAGAACAGAGCCTTGGTCTCTGAAAGATGGATTCATGATTTAACTCATAATCCAAAAGGGCACTAGTCTTTGTCCACCGGCGTAACCAATTTGCCGAAATCTTGTCAAGTGCTCTAAGAAACTGTATGCACACTACAGTGCAAACTTCTGTTCTCTGTCTGTAGTCTTTTTATGGACTGTAAATCTCAGGTTGCCTACATAACTTTTCCTCCCCTTGAATCCATGAATCTTATCTTTAATGATTGTGTTATTAACCTTCAGGCACTAACAGCTTCACAACTATGCTTACTACATACAGATTATTTTCGTACACCACACTAGTAACTAAGTTTTGAAACTCTTAAGTGTTTAATTCAGTACTGCTTCAGGGCCAAACCGAGCAGTTGTACTCAGCCATGAACAGGGACTCAGTGGGATTTCAGGAGAATTGATGTGGCTGCTCGTGCATATCTAATGGCCCAGGATAAAGGGGGGAAAAAAAAAAGGATAAAAAAAAAAAAAAAAAAAGAAGACAAGAAAAAAGCATAGAGCATTTCTGGAGGAAGAAACACACTTTTTCTTAGGGAGAAAATGTTTTTGAAAACAGCAAGGAGGATTTGACTGACCTGGCATTTCCGATATAGCCTCAGTTGAGGTGATGAAAGACCCTTTTCCTTCATTCTTTATTGTCAGCAGAATCACGTTTAAAAGTACTTTTAATACTTGTCTTGTCCTCTTTTCTGTGCTTTGGGATGGCCAAAGTTTTCAATTTCTTCTGATGAGAAGTCATTAAGACAAGAGGCTAATGGCCAAACTGAGTTTGTTTCCATGACATCTGGCATTTGTTTAGGCATGATTCATGTGTGAGATGACCAAAGTAATGGTATGAGGGAAATTAGCATATAAAGCAAAAAGGACATCAACTTTTGTTCTGTCAAGACTTCATGAGGAAAGGGAGGCTGGAAAAATCATAAGGAAGGGGGAATCACAACAGGAATAACAATTCTCACACACTTTGCTAGAATCAGGCAGTCTACCAGTGCTTTTGAGAATGAGTTTTCCAAATAACTTTTTTTTTTTTTTTTTTTAATATTCACCTTATTAATCACCTGAGCCTATGAATCATCTAAGCTTTCCTTCAGTTCTCTTGAATTTGATCTTGCAGGGGCTTGTCTGTACAATAACTGCAAGGTAGTAGATTCTTTTCAACATAGGACCATTAAATATCCACTGCATTTACAGTTCAAATGGAACAATTCCAGGTTCATCTGAAACATGTAATCCTCCCTTCCAATTATTTTGGAAAGCTCAAAAGCAATTCTCACAAAAGAATGGCTGCAGAATACGAGACTTTTTCAGTGGTACGGTAGAGAGGCACCTTGCATTCGCTAGCAGACCACAGTGGTAATGAAGTGCTTGTATCCATCTGCAATATACATGCCCTTGACAGATGCCAGGCACTGGAATGGCCAGCTCCTGCATCTGAGCTGTGAAAAGGCAAAGAGCAAACTCCAAAGCCCAGCCTAGATCTGCTCTGTCAGTACCTTTGTCAGTTTTTAGCTCAATACTGTCCTGCTGTGTCTTTGAATGCTGAGATAAACATGGACAAAAAAGTCTTCTGCGTCATTTTCTGAACTGTTGCAACATTTTCATAAGACATTTTCTTCAACATATACAGGTTTTAAGGTCCTCCTACCCTATTTAAGATCACAGTGAAATATATATCCAGATATGCCAGCATAAGCAACCCAAAAGCAGTAGGCAGCAACAGCCAGTACATACATTTAGATCCTTAAAACTATTCCCCCACTTTCATCTTCCATCCTCCGAATGTGCAGATAACTCACACCTCTCTTCTCCTTTGTGGTACATCACAACACGATCAAGTGGATGACTATACATACTGCAAAAGTGAGGGAAGGGCGACCTTCTCACCCAACACATGACAAAACACAAACAACAGATGTCTACTAGCCCTTTCTTGCCCTCTATTTCTAGCAAGAGGAGCTGCTGTGAACATAAAACTTAGAGGCCTTTGGAGGCCATGACAATGCCACACGCTCCGTTAACCAGCTTATGTGTTGTGGACCCAGAGAAGAGGAAATGAGGCCAGCAGCTCCAACCCAGCCAGCCTGCTAGGGAAGGTACTTGTTTTTATTAATATTTTGGGGCTACTTACTCCCCCTCTTTCTCTTTCCAGCAACTGTTGATAGTCATCTGCACAAATCTCTTTGTTGCTGGTTATGGCAGATAGTAAAAACAAAGATACAGAATTGCACAGCATATCTTTATGTGTCACCAGTGATCCATATCCAAGGCTGGGTGCAGCAGAAGTGGCCACAGGGAGACACTTTGATTGTCCAAAATGTAACAAAAATGACAGCTAAAAGTTTTCTCCATCTGTCTTGATCTAAACAGAATTACGTGCGCATACAAATTCAGGCCTAAAACAGCAACAGGCAGGAGATGAGTGCATTTACTGTAGACACCGACTATTTCATTCTTCTCAGCGTAACCTGCTAATCCAGCGCCTGTGAGAAAGTTACTCTGTGGTCACGTAGGGATGCAGGCAATCCAATGCCTGTCATCCATTTTGGCCACCACATTGTCTCTTTTTCCCCACTAGAAGATAAGCCTTTTAACTGTAATTGCATACAGTAATCCCCTGCCGTCAGACAGGTCAGACATTAGACAGAATAATTATGGAGCAGCATCCATTTCCCATGGCCCACATCTCACAACATACCCAAGTCTCGCTGCTGTTACCTTGGCCTAATGACTAGCATCTTCACATTTCTTTTCTGTTAAAAACAAAACAAATCTGAGAAGCTTAAAATGAGCTTGCTTAATAGCCTTCCCATAAAGGCTGTGCAGCTATGCTTAGAGTCTTAAGCAGAACCCAGATTTACAGGAAAGGATTTAAAAATGACTCTTCAAAAATCCTCTGAGCCTATCTTAAATAACTTCTTTCTAAAATACATGGCACATACAAAATGCAATAATGACAGCTGAGGGTTTTTTGTTTTGTTTGTTTGTTTGGTTTTTTTTGTTTGTTTTTTGTTTTTTTTTTTTACCTTGTTTGAGATGTCCAGGATAATTCTTATATGGCTTTTTCACTTTTTGGTGAAATACCTTTTCCAAATGACTGTCAAGAGGGTTACCTGAAATCTTCCCATCTGAATGAATTCCTTATTAAACAAAAATGCTGCTCTGATAAATATGAGAACATTTAGCATAAAATAGTAATGACTTCTTGTTTTTTTGAAATTATCAAAGTTTTAGGACAGGTAAAAATGCATTGCATTATAAAATACAAGTCAGATTAGTAAAAGTAAAAATTTAATGCAAAACAGTTGAAAATAACAGTGAAAATGAGTAAGAAAATCCTTTTTCAGAATATTTTAACTGATTTATTCTGAGCATTCAATTTTTTGTCCTCTGCGTCAACTCTGTCAGTTCCAAATTTCTCTTTTGATCACACCAAAAATTTTCTCATATTCTACATATAGTGTAGCAGTACTTGCACGATCTCAGCACACAGGTGCACTGTTAACAGCTTCTGCATTCAGGCCTGTTGTGGGGTCTGCAGAAGCTGCAGAAGCTGGCTGTGGGATGCCCAGGAGAAGGAACACTAGATGCTGCCCCACCATTTTGTAGGCCTTGGCAGCACCTCCTTGGTAAAGTTCCCGTGGGCCCATGCCCACAGTTCATGGCAGGGGAGGTCAACAGTTTCCTCAGTGGAGGCAACTTACTCTTTGCTTTTAAGGTGTTCACCCATTAAGAGAAATTATGGTACACAGGTGCCAAGACCACCACGGGGCTTCCAAAGAGGTGCAGCACCGCGCTCTCCCAGGTGAGCCATTGCCAGAGGGCCAAGGCAGCGCTCCCCGTGTTTCCTCACGCTGGATTTCCACATAATTCCTCCTCTGACACAGGCTCGGTGCCTTACAACCAGAGCTTCACCTCACACACTTACACTCAGCATATCCTCACCAGGATGGAGACAGCTGCCTGAGCCAAATAGGCTTTCTGCAGGAGCACTTCTAAGCACGGTCCCCCAGCAAGGTGGCATTACAAGGCGTAAACTACAGTTTAATCTACCCGGTGCAGGCATTTTGAAAAGAGACTTTTTGGGCATGGAAATGTATCCTTTAGGCCTGGTTTGGAGCAGATTTCAACGGATGTCCCTTGCTACTAGGAGACAAGTACAGGGAATACGACTACTGACAATGGTGCTGCGAATTATTAAAGACTGTTTTCCATTCCAGCTGAAGAAACAAATGATCCTCAGACTGAAGGGCACACAGTTCCTCTCCTAGCAGCAGTGGGCTTCTCTCACAGGAAGAAAATTTTTATTAGTTTTTCAAAGGGCCTGGTATAATACTGTTACGCTTACCTCTAATGTACTGTAAAGAGACCTGAACTGCTGCCAGCAGGAGGGCTGTGAAGGGAATTCGGAGGCACTGTGACAGGCCTTCAATTGACTTTACTAGCAGCTTTTACACATCTCTTTGGAGCTCCATTAAAACACTTTATTTAGTGCTATTCCAATTGCTTTCATTAAAGACTTGTTTTGTGCTGTTCCAGTTGGAGGGCTCTCTCATTCTGGTACTTCTTTGAGGTTCCTGACTGGGATGAAAAAGCTACTGCAGTTATCCTGCAGACTGTGGACTGTTTAGGTTTTACATAAGCCCCTTATCTTCATATACTTTGAAGTACTTGTTCTTTGCATGCAAATCATCCCTACCCCAAAATCAAATCTGAACTGCTACAGCAGTGCTGCAAAAGCAGCTGTGAATAAAGGATGTATTTTATTAGGCTTCAGTATGGACAGGCTACGGATCTGCTTTATTCAGTCAAAGGGAAATACTCATACCTAGAGCCAATTCTGGTAAGCTCAAGCCAAAACTGTAGGACAATTAGGACAAAATGCAGTCTAACATGGGGCCTGCTGCTTTGAAATGAGGTCACTCAATGAAACAAGGAAAGCAATGGGGTGCCCTGAGCCCTTCCTGATTTCATTCCCACCTGGCATGTCAGCCAGCAAGTGCCAGGGCTGAGACTCAGCTGTCTCTGTCTAGCAGGCAGCCGAGCTGCAGCTCCTGGAAGAGCCAGCTCTGAGTCCCTATCTGCGTTGCTTCTGCGGATCCTTGGGATTTGCAAAGTTAACATTTGTTCTAGTCATTTCTCTCTGTCTTCCCCAGCCATCCCTTTCTTCCTTTTTAAATGAAAACAAGCATTTACTTGAAGAAAGAACAGGCCTTTAAACATCTGAAATAGCTCTGTGCTGGATTTCCACTAGAAAGCTACAGAACTTCTTTGCAAGTTTCCTACAGCA
The DNA here is from genome assembly GCF_963932015.1 of Anas acuta. Taxonomy (NCBI): domain Eukaryota; kingdom Metazoa; phylum Chordata; class Aves; order Anseriformes; family Anatidae; genus Anas; species Anas acuta. The sequence continues at coordinate 89,937,682 of NC_088980.1, forward strand.
CAGCTCCCATGTTCATAACTCATAAAAGTTTCACGTGTTTAGGCTTTCATGTTCTCTGAGCACAAGCTGTTTTTTTTTTTTTTTCCCTTCTTTTTAATTAAATTCACTCAAGGCCCATGAACCTCAAGAATTGGGACTTTTCTTTCTCCAAAGTTGTGTGTGTGTGTCTTTATATAGAATAAGGAACTGCTTTGTCAGAAGTATTTTTTTTCAACTAGCATTTTTTTAATAATATAAAAGCATAAATAACATTAGTAAACATTGCTGAATCGCTGCCTTGGGCTTCATTCCCTTTTATAACTTTTCTGAAGACTCACTTTCCTTAAAAAAATCCTCACAGCAAATTCAGAACTTGTTTCCAATGACAGCTGGCACCTCCCTGCCAAAAGCACTAACACTCTACTTCGGGCTGTTCATGTTCTTTGCCATTTGCTCTCCCATGAGTACATTTGTTGGGGGGAGTACGGCAGCTTGACTGATTATGTGAGCAGCCAAAATATTTGAGAAGCTAAGCAATAACTTAGTTGTCATTTAAACAATTCCAAAATCTGGGTTTGGACTCCACAGTTCAACTGAGAAACATGCAAGTGATGCAACTAAAAAGGAATATTAAACCTCTCTTCCTCCCTCTCAGCTCCCTTGTGAAACATTTAAGGCATATTCAGATGACTTTCCAGCTCAAGAGAAAATGAGGCATTACTTACATTACAGGGGCCCAATCTATTACCCTCCGGACATGGGGATAACGCCCACTGACATCACTGGAGATTACTCATCTGCAGGGTGGGAGAACAGGAGACAAAGATATTCCATACAGACAGCACATCCAGATGCCAGATCTTCTCCTAATTTGTCATAAAATTTCCAGCCATCAAACTGCTTTGCCAAACCATCCAGTTTCTTGGCCCCTCAGCTCACCTGCTCAGCTTTTTACCCTCGCAGTCTTGCTTTTTCACCATTTCATTAGCTCAAGTTTTTAATGTGGGTTTTACATACTTTATAACAGCTCCAAGAATCAGTAAAGAGACAAACATCCAAATCATCATGGTCCACATTGTTCCAAAAGTAATAACCACACAGACCTTCTTATAAAACAAACACAAACTTTTTTTTTCTTTAAAAAAAAAAAAAAAAAGAAAGTGATGGTGAAACTTGGGCGGTTGCTTTTTAAGCAGTTAAACAGCCATTGCTGAAAACAGCTCGCTGTTTGGTATGAACAAGATGTTTTCTCTGCATATTTAACAATCGAGATAACATTAAAGAATGGGAGAATTGAACTGGAAAAATGCCAGGGCTTAGAAACCCAGGGAAGAAGGCTACTAACACAGGTAGTATTTGGCTGGAGGTCCACTTTATTACACAAGTAGCATGAGGAGATCAAGGCATCTACAGATATGAATGAAGACTGTGCTTCCTTATCTGAGTATCTACATTTATAAAGGAGGTTACAAATGCTGATGACTTTTTTTCCTTTTAAAAGCATGACTTAATTGTGGATCACATAATTTTACTTTTCCTTTTTTTTTTTTTTTTCTTCCTGAAAAGGACTCCTGAGAGCTGAGCTTAACACTCAGAAATTATCAGGATAGGCAAACCAGAAACATAGCATTTAAACAATATATTAATATTTATATTTATTTAGGAGTATTCCTTGTACACAATTGCTAACTGCAGTCAGTTCCTTACTTTTTTCCTCCTTACCTCTTTCTCTCTTGCTCTTCTCTTATTTATGATCCTTCAAAAGCATCTCTGCCACCTTCCCCTTCCTACAGATACTTCCACTGTGTCCCCCCACCTCTGTCTCTTTCCTTTTTATCTCTGCTGCTCCCCTTCTACAAGAAAGAGACGAAGCATTAGCACCTCAGAACAGGATCTGAATAGCACTGTTCTTAAGAAAAGCAGTGTTACAGGACAAATGTCTGATAACTGGAGAGCAAAATGTTTATCACTCCAGTCAGGTATAAATCCCGAGCACTCACTGCGTATTACAAAAGCAGTACTTGATTTAGAACCTTTCCCAGTGAAAATCTTTCTAAAGAGCATCCTGCAAGCAGAGACTGGAAAAGAGAAAAGAAAATTAATGAACTCTGGTCAGAAACAGGCTTTTTTACTTATGGAGCAAGCTTACTGAATCAGATGCTAGTGGCTTCACAAGGCTTTCTAAAGTCAGGCTATTGGGATATCACTAGTAGAGCCCCAGAAGCAGAGAGCCTGAATGCCAACACCATCACTCTGTCCTGCTGGCTGGCTCTGGGACCTAGGTAGCAATTCATCCATCAGAGTCTGGGCCAGAATTCATTGCAGTGTTCCTCCTTGGCTGAGCTCAAGACCTATGATGATGTCTACTATTACAGAGAAACAAAATTAAGCCTTTTCCCCCAAACAGCACTCTGATTTCCCTATAACCAGCAGACATGGAGAACAAGTGACTGCTGACCTCTTTATAAGAGACCTTTCTATGTTGAGTACCATTAGAGTGACTCTAATCACTTGAAATTTTAGAGGGGGAGGAAAAACAAACAAACAAACAAACAAACAAACAAAAAAAGATTACTTCATGTTTTCTTCCTAGGTCTCTTTCTCTAAAATCCTTTGTCACTCCTACTTTTGTACTCTGTGCCTCCTCTGATGTATTTACATCTTTGTCACCATGCTGGGCAAAGATGAGCACAACACAGCAACTGGGATCTCAAAGCCAAGGGGCAAATAATCTCCTATCATACCACCCCTTAGAGAAAGTTTGCTCTCCTCTGCTTTTTCTTGATTTTATTTTGTTTTTGCTAAAGCAAAAACCTGGAGGATCAGACCCAAAGCAGGCCAGCAAAAGATTCACTTCAGATGTCACTGATGGGACAGCAGGAGGAGGGGAGTTTTTTGTTTAGACACTCAGCAAAAAGCCTATCTTCCATATGGCTGAGAAGAAAAGATTAGCAAACATGATGACATGATAACACAGAGCTTCTGGCACAGGCTGAGGATGGCAGGGAGCCCAGAGAAGAGAGAAAGATGAGCAAGAAGCACATGGGGAGCTGAGAGGGGGAAACGGAACAAATGGAAGAAACTCCTGGTACTGACAGTGAGCATGGCCTAGAAAACGTGTGATACTCCTTCCACCTCACATTAAGTCCTTAGCATGTCCTCTCCTTATAAAGAGGTGATGTAAGTTAAAGATTTTAGGGATCATTTCAACTACTTAGCTACTCACTGGCCATGACAGACTCCATTAGTCAAATGAAAATGGGGGGACAACTCCTTCCAATTTTAAATTTGTGGAGAATTAATAGATTAATTGCCTGCACAAAACATCCACTACACGCTGATTTACAACCACAAATGAACTGTCAGTTTGGAAAGCATGGGGACAAACTGCACCTGAAATTTGGAAGCTAAAAGAAAAGATGAAAATAAAATGCCCAACCAGTATTGTATTACTCACTGTAAACACATATTTGACTTTGAAGAACTTTCCAAAGGACTAGGAGTCTGGCAAGCCTGCAATAAAGAAACACATCTAAAATTACTTCCCAAGAAAGAAGAACAGAGAGAGAATGAAAATAAGTAATCAAATGAGACATAAAAGGTGTGGTGAGAAAAGAATTTTAAATACAAAAGAGAGAAACCGCTTGTCCCAAAAAAGGAATAGCATTTCACCTACCACAAACCAAAATCAATCAGTCATTCTGCAGATGAACAGATCCACCATGTTTCTACTATTTTACTGAAAGCCTCTTTTCCTTTTTTCTTTTCTCTGTTTATTTTGTTCTTCTTGCTGTGAGTATACCTTTCCAATTTGTTCTTTCCCCAATGTAAAGTGTTTGGAGTGACTTAAGAAATCAAATAGCTTGGAAATAAAATTGCAATAAGAGGTTTGCTTAGTGATACCTCAAGACATTGGATTTTGGCAGTGAGGAAAATGAATTCTGATATTACTCAGCAAGTCTTGGACTCAAATAAACCTGTTTACAGAAATAACTGCTTTTACAGAAAGTATCTGTCGTCTTCAAAATTTCTTGAACTATTGTCAAAAGTTAAATCCAAACATTTCTGGCTACAAATAAGGATGAAAGAGAAAGTGTTAATAGTTGATTTTCTGGGGAAGTTGGGTGAGAGACAGCGTGTTAAATGAAAATCTGAGATTTTCCAATGAGGAAAAAAATATATACAGCTTGCAGAAAAAAATAAATGTCTGCATAAAAGGTAAACAGTACCAGCAACAGCCTTCCAAAGTTTCATTTGTTTCAAAATACAGTTAGCTACAGACTTCTCATCAGCTCCTTCCCTCAGGCCATTCCCAAGTCCTCCTCCTAAATTCTAGAACTACAAGACATATTTTTAAACAGTGAGGATATGTAACAATTTGAGCAGTTTATCACAAGGTGTCAGATTTTCCAGCTCTAAATATGTTCAGGATCACAACCAGATTGTTTAAGTAGAAATATTGCTACCCCTTTTTGACCCCCCCCCCCCCCCAAAAAAAAAAAAAAAGTTAGCAAAAACTCAGGGTCAAAGTGTTATTTTGTTCAGAAAAAGAAGTTGATACAGAGGATGCACATCTCTTTCACGGTATTGCTATTTACAATGAGCGTACACAAAAACCTATTCCCTTGAACACAGTAGGAGATAGCTTATTCACTCACAGGGCTCAACTTCCATCTCGATAACAATGAACTCAAAAACCTCTCTTTGTATGCTCCCATCCATCCCTCAGGGTTTTCACTTAATGCTTGCTTTGCTTGACTTCTTGCTTCTTTTCTGTCCAGTGGTCTGGAGTTATAATTGCTTCTTTTTCATGGGGAGACACACAAATATAAGCACATATGCATTTGCGCAAGCAATGGCATATACTTGTTTTGTTTGGAAGCTGTTATACTTTCAACAGTTTTGTTCAATAAAGAAGATTCATTGTTCGTTATAACCACGAGTAACAAAAAAAGAAGGACAGTAGTTCACCTACTGCTTTCAAAAAAGATTTAAGCTGGCCCACAATAATATATCTGCATCCCACCACAAGTTATTGAGATTGATAGAGCAATTATTAAGTCAAATTCCAGAGCTGTAATGGTCCCCCTGCCTTAATAGCTATGAATGTCTATCAGCAGTAGATGAAAGACACCCTCAGGACAGATATTAACTGTCTTTTAAAATCCCATTCATATCTTTGATTTTCAGGAAAGAAGACTTGTTAGGGTGAATTCACTGGCAGGCAAGTAAAAAATAAAAGAGAAAAAAAGTAACATTTCTCGGGATCTGTATTTCTGAAGGCTGACATAAATGCCAGTTGGAGTTAGCTGCTGTATTGTGCAGAGATGAAGCAGGCCTCTCCTAGACTTTGAGAAATTATAAAGTGCCACAAAATAGTTGAACTAAAATGAACTAAGAGAAATAGAGTGATTCAAAGTCTCAACAGAGCTGAAATGCTGTAAAAGCGGGGAAGGTGGGGATTTAAAAACAGACTCTTTGGATTTGTAAGGGCTGATACAAACACACACAAAGAACTGTTTGAAGATGAACTAATTTTTGATAACAGCACCAGTAGGAGGACTTTTAAAACTGTTTTCAGCTTCCTCAGAGACTGACTATGAAGCAAGCATAAGAGCCTTGCACTTTGTATTAAAAGGAAATATATGAGAGTGTGAGAGATCTTTCTAGAAGGAAAACAGAGAAGGAAATTGAAAAAAAAAAAAAAAAAAAAAAAAAAAAAAAAAAAAAAAAAAGTAGGGCTACACTTTTGGCCAAAATTGTGCCAAAGAACCACCTTGCAAAGGAAGGCTTCCAGAAAGGGTGGGAAAGGCATGTAGTCCCCAGAAGAGAAATGATTTTGCTGGAGCTGGTTTGCCCTGGGTTAATAGAAGTGGCTGTGAAAAGCCACTTCCATAAGAGATCCTCCCCACTGCAGCTGTCTCTCCTAGAGATGGCTTCTTCAGAAAGATAAATATTACAGCATGAAGAGGATGGGGCAGGGGGGCAGGAAAAAGACAAACACAAGCAATAAAGTTTGGAGAAATAAAATAGAGGACCTCAAGTGATGAGGTTTTCCCTTCATTAAAGAATTTTATATCCAAACCACCAGATACATAAAAGGGTAAAGATAGGTACTGTGGCAGCACAAGAGGAGAAAAACTCCTGAGTGCATGAAAAATGTGGCAAGCCTTTTTCAGCAAGGCTATTTAGCAACACAAAGTGGGCATCCAAATGGTGTTGGGAGGTTCAGGCCAGTCTTCCCTTCATGCTTCTTAAGATGCAAGGACCCCTGAAAGATGAACAACAGGCAACTAGTTCAGCTGAGAGCATTTCTGTATGTGGCAGGGAAAAATCAGATTATAAAATCTTATTTTTGACATTATAATACTGTTATCTTCTGTGACTCCCATACCAAACAAGCAGATGATGCTGGAGGTCACAGGGGCTCTCACTCTCCAGGAACAGCAGACCATGGTGGGAAAGAGAAGGTGCTAAAAAGAAGCTTTTGGTCTCAGTTCAGCAAAGACGACTACATTTCCCTCATCTGAGGGACCTTCAATTCATGTGGGTAAGAAGGGCATCCTCACTCGTGCTGTCAGGAAGTCAACAGGACTGACAAAAATTCTCAGCTTCCACATGTCTTTGCTTGAAGTAGTTCACAGGTTAAAAACCCTACACATTGTTTCCTTAAGATATTTCCCTCAGCTTCGTGAAGAATTCTACTGCACTCAAATCCTGGAAAATAATTTGAGGAAACAGACCTAAAAAATCCTGTCCTGAACTATGAAAACCTACACAGAACAGATACACTGAAGTTCCCACAGTGATGCAGTTCTTTGCTATTTCTGTTTCTATTAGGTACCATTTTCATAGCAAAACCACACCAGTGCATTATTTAGTGACTTCAGATATATTCTTCAGAGCACTTGACTTAAAAACATGGTACAGGCCACAGTGTTATGTGCATATCAACCTGATTAAAATGACACCTGAGAAATCCATTCAGCCATAAAATAAAGCATCAGAGTTAATCCTGAGAGGAAGGTCCATATAATATAATTAGCACCTGAGACAGTAAAAAAAAAAAAAAAGGGCATACACATCTCCAGAGAGAGTTGTTCAAAGGCACCAAAATGTCCCACAAATAGTGGCTAAGGGGACATGTGAAGATCACTTATGGATTGAAAACACTAAGAACAGACCCAGATATACTTCACGCTGGTCTCAAAGGGGACACTGATTTCCTGAAAGGGAAATCTTTCAGTTTTATCATGTATATCCAAAATGTAATCCAACTATCACCAAATAATTCACATTTGTGATACAGGGGAAAAAAATCTGTCTCCAAAGCAAAGATGGGGCAGGCTTCTTTAACAGATGGAATGATCTTAGAGAATAGACCTAAACCCCGGTGCCAGCCCTCCTGGAGGTACATCAGCTAGCCACATATTTTGTGCATCTGAAAAGCATTTTCACCAGACAACATAGTTTCTTTCATATATACTGCATCTTTTGCTATAGCAGTTATCACTGAAGCACAGGTTCAGCAATACCGTAACTCCTCTCCATTATCTCTAAATTTAGGAATATTTTCGAAATGAGAGAGGCTACTGCACAAAGCTATGCATGCTGAGACTGCGATGTGTACTGAGTTTTGTTAAATTGCAGACTGGCAGAAACGGAGCAATAAGCGTTACATGCTACATCTTGATATATCTCCATCTTTTGTCCAAACCACTGCTAGAAATCTTCACAAGAGATGGAGGAGATTTGCTGCAGACTATGTCTCCTGGGGTTTCCATTTTTTTTTCCTGTGGAAATCTGCATCACAGAAATAACTGAGGGGAAATACAAGGAGAAGGAGAAAAAATGGACAGTGGTCGTGGTTGGTCATCACTTGGATGGTCACACACTCTTATAGAGGGGGGGGACATCTTCTGCAGGTCACTTGGGGAGGCTCGGTTGTGTTGCCTGAGCAGGTGTCACGCTGGCGGTCACCTCGGGGGGCTGGGGCCTTCAAGCATGGGCTCAGCACAGGGCCCTGGCAGTGCCATGTTCCCTGCCCAGCCAAACCCCTCAGGGGTGTGTGGTATGGCTGGGCAGCTCAGGGCCTGAAGGGGTGGCAGATGAGCTCTGGCAAATATTGGCAGGGTGGGGAAGCTGCTACAAGTCCTCTGTCCCACAGCAGCCTCCCTCAGCTGCTCAGGTTCGCAGTTCGGCATCGTGGGTCACGTCCTCCTTCGCAGGACGCAGGGCTCTGCGCAATGCCAGGCTTTCTGTCAAAGCCTTCACTGCCACTGTCACTTAACAAGGTTGTTTATGTCTAGCTGAAATCCTGTACTGTGCTAATGGTGATCATTAATGGGACTGAGGATAGCCTTTGCTTGTCCTGACCCCTGGCAGTACTGCCAGACTTTCCTTCTCACTACTTTATTGCTGTTCTGCTGAACACACATGGCTGCTGTTAAAATCCCAGCCAGCTGCTAACAACTGCTGTTTTTTTCTCAGTTCATTAGGAGGCCACAAATAGTTTTAAATCATGAAGCTAATTAAGCAGAAAGAAGGCTGCCAAGTGGTCTAGGCCTCAAACAAAATACACATCTAGAAACTGCTGACCTGGTAAAAGCCTGCAGGGAAGAGTTCAGCACCTTTTGCAAGCCCTGCCTCAGCTCAGCAGCTTCCCCAGGCACGTGTTTCGGCTCTGCAGCTGTGAGCCTTGGTGCTAAGAAAGTGCTGGCCAGGAACAGTAGTTTCTGGCATCACAGCTGGCTGTTGGAGCGGGCTGGCCACAAAGAGTGCTCCCGGTTTGCCTGCTGGACTCACGGTCTGCTGTGAACAGCTTTTCTGTGCTCGCAGCAACTCTCACCCCAGCCCTGGTAGAAGGCAGCTCCTTGGACCACTGTGATAAGAGCAAGGTGCAGATCCACCTGCATCTGTATCCATGGGTACACATCTCTTCTAGGCATCTAATAAGATTTTGTTGGTGTTGCCATTGGTTTGTGTTTGTTTTCTCATGTTCTATGTCCCATTACATGCACGTTAGGTCCAAGTTTGGGAGCACGCCTTCCCACAGGAAAGAAGACTGAATGCTTGTTTCCCCCTCCCACATAAATCTCAAGGAAGCCAACACAACTCACTCTTTTCACAGGTGATAAAACACAGCTGACGTGATTCATACCTGCTAAAAAACATCCCCCAAACTATTTGGTATTAATAGTAACATATAAAACGTAGTGTATGCTAAACATATGTTAAATATCACTTTAGGAAAAAAAAATCCATTACTGTCCTATTAATTTTAGACTTCAATGCACTTAACACCATGCAGGAAAACAAAAGGTCAGATTTTTTTAAGAAAAAACAGCTTTTAAGAATTCAAACAGTAATAAGAGTTCTCAGATAGAGAAAGGACATTTCTTATCTTCAGTTCTGGTCCTTACAGCTGGTATTTAAAAAAGTCATTATAAGAAAATCACAGAATGTGAAACATTTGGGGATTTCAGAGTCTCAACTGGACTCGATTAAGAGCAACAACAATCTATTATTTTTTTTTAAATAATGTATTTAAAATCCTATGAGAAATACTATACCACCAATATTTCTAAGACAGGCAACTGTAGAATATTACTGTAGAATGTAAAATATAACAAGCAGAATCTCACTAAAGTCAATGTGAGTCAAACAAAGAAACATCATTAGGAAACCCATGTTGTGATTCTTCTGCTCCCCGGGAGACCCAAATGCTTTTATAATATAGCTCTTCCTTAACCACTGCTTTGCACACATACAAGGATTGTTTCTGGTCATCTGTTGAGCTGCATGCAAGATTAGATCCCAGAGCGATTCAAAGGCAGGATTTGTTGTTAGAGGCTGCTAAATAAAGACCCTTCAATATTTGCTTACAGAAGGAATGACTAATTCCTTGCACCTTTCAGCAATCTGAACCTGAGACAAAGAAAGCCAGAGCAGATAATCTCAGGACCTTATGAGACTGAATGCAACTTACACGCCTACAGAAACACAGCAGAAGTTCCATTTATCAAAAACTTGGTTAATAAATCCAAATCTTCCCTGCAAATTTGCTCCCAATTTGAATAAACAAGCAAACAAGCCACTCTGCTAGCCAGAAGCCAAGACCAGGAAACAGCTTCTCCTGGACTTGGAACAACTCTTAGTCCTGAATTTCAGGTACATTCAAGGCTGGAAGTGGAAGCTTGGAGTAACGGGAAAAAGAAACTTCCACCTTTCTCCTGGGGAAAACAAAATTTTGGTTAGGGAGAACCCCAAGATTTTCTAATTCAAGGTTGCGTCATTTTTGTGGAAGAAAGGAAGATTTGAAATTTACACACCTGCTTGCTTATCGGCCAGACACAACCCAAAGTGCCAACGCTCACGTGGAGAGTAGGAAAGCCTGAGAGGTTTCTCTGCTGGAGTCGTGTCCATGTGGGAGCACAGCCTTTTCTGCCCAGCCCTCAGCTGCTGCTCAGGTGCAGAGGAGCCCCAGTGCCCTGTGATGGGCCATGGAGCGCAAAGCTCCGTGCGGTTATCTCACCTACTGCAGGATTTGTTCTCGAGACTGCTTCAGATAGTGTTGCTTTACCAGAGGATTCACGTTCAGAGCCATTCATGTCCTTATCCAGCACTGCTGCAGGCCCACTTCGACTCAATTCTTTCAAACACTAAGTAAATAAAATAAAATAAAATAAAATAAAATAAAATAAAATAAAATAAAATAAAATAAAATAAAATACAGATTCCTGAAGCTCTGATTAGAACCACTTCCTCCTCTTTGCCCCTGCTTCCCATACCAGGACTAAGAACTGCCTATAGGACAGGGATATGGAGCCAGGTGACTTCAGCTATTCTTGGTATGGGTGAGGTGATGAGGGCCAAGCCTAGTTTCTGTTTTTTTTCCTCTCACTGCTATGCTTGCAATGGGAGACGTGCTGCTCCGCAGTCTGGCTTTGCCTGCAGGTTCTGAAAACAAAATACAGACACCTTTCACAAATGCACATTTTTCATATGTGGCATAGATGATGGAGACATGCAGGATGGATGGGTATGGCATAAAGATCTTCACAACGTTCATTTGGAAGGACACAATTAATTCCTGCTGGCTTCACTCACTCGCAAGCACTCTGACTGTCACAGCAACACAGGCTGATAAAATCTTTATTCTGTCGAGCCTTATTTCCCTGCGGGTGTATTGTGCACAGATCTAGAGTAGGGTTACAGTGCTGGTGTATTGCTCGAACCAACTTAATTCTCTCCCGTGGATTTCCATCTTCCTCCTTTTTCACTAAGGCAAAACTAATGATTCTTCAGCTTGCCAATCCACATTCATTTGGACTAAGGTTTATTTATTCTGGCTTCAGTTGTATGGTCTTCCTTTCATAGCTTCGTAGTACTCCCAAAGAGAGGAGGTTTACAGTGCATTTTAATGGAGATTTCAGAGGTTTTGCAGACTCAGAAAGGAGAATCATATCCACATACAAAAGGCAAGCTGAGCTGCTGGGTGCTAGAGGGGACATTTCTTTTGTGTGTTTGCCAGAAAACACAACTGAGACAAGAAATACCCCAATTCCCAAAGTTTGCTCAAAGTAATCTGTCATATCTAGCTGAAGTCTAATGGTCACTTTTCAAGCAAATGAAATGTGAAAAAAAAAATGTCTTGTTGCATCTATTGGCTGATTATACATTAATATGTATACATCTTTCTCTGGCAAGTTCCCCTCTATCTTAAGACATTTATGCCAGAAAGATATTTGTATAACTCTCACCCCATTCCTTTCCCAGTACAATGTTAACCCTTACAGGAACTCTCTTTTTGATTAGCTGCATTAATTTCCTCTGTGGTTAGCAAAAGAATTAACTTGAATATCTGTTGGAAGCCAGGAACAAAAACTTACAGAGGAATTAAAAGGATAAATACTTTCAATCTTGATAAAACACTGAAATCAGTGGAAAAAAAGAGAGGGAAGATAAATTACAATAAGGTGAAGGAGATATGCAGGAGAATAACCAAGTACAAGAATGTACCAAGTATCAGAAACATGTGAACAACCTAGGAAAACTTAAAAATTCTGTACACAATCAAAGGTGTGACTGGGGCTTCATGGGATAAATGGTTGGACTGAAGTAAATCAAAAAGACAAAGGTGGTATATTGTATCTAAGAAAGAAAGAAAGAAAAGGAAAGGAGGAAAGAGGCAAAATGGCAGAAAGAAACTTGCTCAAAAGGCTAAAAAGAGGTGAAAAGCTGATTTGCTGAATGAACTTAAATGGGTAGATGTTATGAGATGGACCTCCTCCTGAGAAGGATAAGGCAGGAAGTTGAAGTAGCTGACAGAAGCATCCCAAAATCAAGATCTGAGGGTAATGGTGGCCCTTGCCCGAAATACATTCCACTTTAACAGTATCTCAGGGCTTATAATGCCAATGAAGATTTGGAGAAATGTTAGGTGACTTCATACATATTTCAGCAGGCAGAAACAGCAACTTTGGAACAGGTATTCCAGATCTGTTTCCAACTCACAGGAAAGGCTGCAAACCTAAAACTTTGAAATAATTGGTGAAAGTATCAAAAAACAGTAGAGCTCTCTCTCTCTCTCTCTTTTTTTTTTTTTTTTTTTTTTTTTAATAAAAGAAGAGGAAAAAAGAGTGGCAGAACAAAATAATGGATTTAAATGCGTGTTTGCTTCAGATTCCTGTGCAGAAGTTGTTGCTTAAGTGAATGTTGATAAAAAGATTTGAAATTTTAATCTATTGGCCATTTCTCCCTTTCCTATACAGCTGTTTTTTGAAACTGGAAGGGGAATCGGGTTTCCAGACACACACTTCCTCCCACTGTTGCTGTACTTGAGTCAGAAAAGGGAAATTCTCACCTATTTAAAATCTACTAGCACTTCAACATTCACTCCAAAAGCGTGTGCTAACTGTTGCACAGTGGCCTTTATGCCAGGTCACCGCTCGTGTATGCTGTTAGCAGACCCCCAGTGCTAGTTTTCAAGTTGCCACTGCCCTTTCACCTAAGCCCATCTCTGCTGCATGCTATCCAGGCTCACTGCTCACCCCGACCTGGAGCTGACTCCTTTAACAACTCTCCTGCTGCCATTCATTTTCTGTCTCTTCTCCCTTTGGCAAGTTCAAGTGCTTTTTCTATCCTTTCAAGCCCTTTTAGCCGCCAATCCTCAGAGGTGTGGTGGGATTCATTGCAAGTCTCTGTGCTGACAGCTTCACATGGCCTCAGAAGTTTAGGCTGCTATGAGAATCTGCTGACTAGTTCCCATCCCAGTCTTCTCCTCCCTGATAAAAACTGGTGAGAAAAGGGCGTGAGTCCCCCCACCCCAAAACTGGATCAGCAGTAAACACGTGGGATTTAGGTGTGCCAGAACAGTCTCCATCCATTTCTGCAGGAGAAAGAACCAGAGTTCAAAGCATTGAGCCAAGTCGTGACTTCCATAAAGCATTGTGTACCGTGGGGAAATATAGTGTAACAGTTCCTAAAACCATACAATTGCTGTAAAGAACAGAGCCCAGGGGACGTACTGTAGAGAGTAATATAAAGAGAATGGGCTAAAAAGGAAAAACAAGCAGTAAGATCAAGCAAGCAAAACACAGTCTCAGTCCACTAGCTTGTCCAGCTTTTGTTTGCTGTTCATGGAAACCTCCTCTAGAACAGAAAGTTACAAAAAAAAACACAACACAACTTCCCTCTCCACAATCTTTAAATTCCAACCCCAGAATTTGTGTCCAGAGATGTACGTATATCCCTATCAAAAGTTGTGGGGGGAGAGAATAGCTTTTTTTTTTCCTTTTTTTTTTTTTCCTTCTCCAGAGCATTCTAGTATCTGGCAAGTGCAGTTCACTTCTCACTCCAGAGGACCTTTAATAAACCAAAATGAATCTCATCTGAAATAGCATAAAAAACATAAGAAGGGAAAATCTGAAAACCCTCGTTTTCTGCAGGAGTTAGATACAGCACACTATGCCCAGGTCTTTAAGACCCCGCAGCACACACCATTATTTCCAGGAACTTCATACAGGTCAGAAATTGCCCAGATGAATGCTCCCCATGCAGTTACTCTAGTGGCAGCAATTTACAACCACTTGCATTGTACAGAACTGACAAAATGAAAAGGGAGGTAATGAAGGATTGAGTTGACGGTCTCAAGTTTAATCTTCAAGCTATTTGGCGTTCACACGGAAAGTATTGTGAACTTGTAATCAATCTTATTTGCGCTTCATGTCTTTGTTTCATTCTTTGAAATGCTTAATGTTAAAATCTATTATAATTTTTGAGCAAGAAGAACCCATCACACCTAATTTGAGGTCCACAGGTTCCCACAAATAGCAGGTATTACAACTAGGCAAATACAGATTAATCCTATGGCACATTTAAAAAGTGAGAAATAGCTGATATATGTTTTATCTCCCTATGCTTTGCATTTTCTCCCCATACTAAGAGAATAATTCACCCAGAAACAGATGCATCAGCTAAAAAAAGGCAGCTATATTAGAAATAACTCTTATGTGAACAAAGCAACATAATCCCAAGAAACACTCCCCAAATCTTTTCTGGATACTCTTCAGTTGGCTTTAATTCATCGTTTATGTATTCAAACAGATAAGTAAATAAATAAATAATAGGTCGAGCTAAGAGGGAGACTGAGGAAGAGGAACGTGACAGCTGAGAGGGAGCTTGAAGAAGAGGAGCATGACAGCCAATAAGTAGGGTTATGGACACTAAAAATCTCCCATCAATAACTGTCAGGGAGTGCTGAGCTAAAAATTATCACTTTAGAAAGCATAAAGAGCGCTATAGGAATGCAGCTAATAAGCTGATGAGGCCGAGATTGAAAGCAGTTGCAGAGGATGCACGTTAAGCCTGGCTTAAGCCAGCAAGGATCCCCGTGCTGGTGCCAAAAACACATGAATCTAATGACGCGCTCAGTTGATGTGAAGAGATACGACCCGAGAATGCCCCGAGCAAGGAATTCTGCCAAGTTCTTCTTCTGATCACAACGGTGACAGAAATTGTTATTAGTATCAAAATTCTGCTCTCTCCAAACTGAGATTTCTTTAAGCAGTTCTCACAAGACTTCCTGGAGGTGAACGTAAGAGCTATTTGCTTACAATAGCCGGAGAATTTATACATTACCCACAGACACGTATAAGCACTCTCAAAAGCTCTGTATTCTGGAAAACTTCGGTTTCTTAATGGGCCCATAGTGACGACTGACACTGACAACAGTTATATTGGGAATTCTGCAAAGCTGAAAGCTGTGTGACAAATTGTCCACCATCAAACATCCACTTTAGCCAGTGGAAATGGAGTGATGGACTGCAGAGGGTGAACTGCTGAGATAACCAATGTTTTTCCTTCAACGTGTCTCCACTAAAAGTATGTTATTTCTTTGTGTAATGGGACAAATTTCATATTGTAATGACAATTTAATAATAGCAATAAGAACTTATAATATTAGTCCCAGTAAAATCATCTCCCAGTGAAAAGCAGAGATAAATGCTCTTCGCTTGAGCCCATTTCCAACTCATCACCATGAACTTAGTCAGGATGAATCAATCAGAGCTGGCACTGACTTTTATTTACTTGTGGCAAGGCAGCAGCTCCCTTGCCTGCAGGAAATCTGCTAGAAACCGAGACCTCCTCTGGCACAGGGGCAAGGCAGATCTCAGAAAGCAGTGCCCACAGCTTCCACTGAGATCTGCCAGCACATGGAGCAAGCTCCCCAGCAGCTGAGCACTGCTGTCAAGGAATCTCGGGGGATGGAGCAACTCACAGTTGTAATTCACATCTGCGACGTGTCTCCCTGCCTAAAAACATGTCAGGATGGTACATCACTGCATGTCCCCTTCCTCCTCAGGGAGGGCTGGGTGCCACAGATTCCAGGCAAGATAGGCAATATTGCAACAGAGCTAAGAATCAGAATCACCACCAGGGCTGCGAAGAAAAAAAAAAGAAAGAAGACGAAGTAACAAACAAAAAACAGATTGAAGTGAGCAAGAGGGAAATTTAGGACTTGGAATCACAGCTGGGTGGCTGGAAGGTAGCTGCAGTGGATCCTGTCACTTCTTCTCTTACCTTTCTCTCACTTTGCCGTTTCTCATCAAGGAACACCTCAAGCCGCTTGTGTTGTCACTGAGCTGCAAGTCTCAGCTGGGCATATTCAGATAACCTCACCTGGGCTTCAGTTCTCTTCCACGGAGCCCCGAACTGCAGAGGCTCACAGCTGTGAGGCTCACAACTAGCTGAGCCATCCCATTAATGCAAGCAGGAACTTCTCAAGAGCAGCAAAGACAGCTGAAAGCAAGAACCACTCCAGTTATCTCAGGGGATGCCATTCCAAACTCTGACTCATGGCCCTCAGATAAAGGCTGGCATGCCTGTTGCAAAGTAACTTTAAAACTGCTTTTATCCCTGAGACCAACCTAAGTCTACGGTGCGCCAAGCTGAATCCACCCTAACAGTCAGCACTAGGACGACGTGCTTGTTCAGAATACCTAATTCTTCAGCGGTGAGCCAGCTGTGTAGCTAGTTTGGCCTAGGCAGGGTTTCCCCTCCTAAAAATGTTACGATTAAAGCCCTCTAATGTCTCCTCTTTTGGCTTCTTTCTAGCCATTGATCTTACCTTTGTGTCTCTCGCCACTCAAGCAGCCACTACTTACGTAAGGCAACAGTCTTAGAGCAGAAATCTCCAGGTTTCAGGCTTCATTACAGGATAAAACTCACCCCAAGTCAGTTCAGAGCCGTGCAGGGATAAAACAGATCATGGCAGAGAGCATGCCGATATTTAAGCAGGAGATGGAAGAACAGACTCCAGCATTTTATATTTTATTCTTACAAAGTGGAGCAGATACCACTGTTCTAGACAGGTAACATCTTTGCTTTGCTATGTTTTGAGTAATTACTGAAAAGATCCTGCTAATAAAAATCCACATCCCTGACACACGGCTTTTATTGTCTCTTGCTCTTTTTCCCCTGAATATATTTTCTTTCAGGATCACTGACCATTATCTGAAATGCAGCAGAAAAGCACAGCTTTCACAGGTGTGTTTCTAAAATGGGAAAGGCATTGAAAAGATATAATTAACAAACTAAATGAAGAGCTAAAAGAACAGTTAAAAGAGCATTCAGCAACGGCATTGTGCCCTCTTGCATAGCCCTCAAAGCAGAGGCTCATTATTTCTAGGGAAGTCAAAGCAACTTTTCTCCCATACTGCAGGTGGGTGAATCTTAAATCAGCAACACCTTAAAATACAGCGGTGAGCTAAGGAACAGTGAACTTCTGCTTACAACATTACCCTTTTTTGCTTTCAATATTACTCTTTTCTGATTTTTTCCCATGGACACAATTCCTCTCTCACAGAGCAAAGCATATCCCTGGATGCCCATCTCCAGTTTTCTTTCCCCTATCAACACTCCCCAGTGCATATGAATCAAAGTCAAGACTCATGGCTTCACCTCCAGAGCTCTTTGCAAAACCTTCTTGGCCTCATTTCTTGGTCATTCTTTGTATTGATAAGAGATCTTTTATATCAGGCCCTTACAACCACAGGGGAAATCAGGAAAGTAAAATGCACGTGCAAGGATTGGTGAGAGTTTGGCTAGAAATGGAGGAGCACTAATTGCATCAGCAGTAAGCTAGAGAGAGACCTTCCCAATGCCATCACTAGCAGCCACTGGCCAGCAGGGAGGACAAACAATGAGGTGACATTCAGCCCAACTCACAGCGAGCTCCCCAGTGGATGCTGTTCAATCGCCAAGGCTCCAGTGCAAACCAGCCTTGGTCTGAGAGGCAGCCGGCTGCCAAATGCAGCACCCACACGAACACGGCTGCGTGACTCTTGGAAGCAGCTCTGGCTAGAAACAGCACAGAACCTTCCACATGACAGGAAAGTTAATAACAGAGAGTTAACAGGCTGTGCTGGATTCACACCGTCTCCACACCAAGCTAGCTCACGTATGCCTGCCTTGGGTTATGAGAAGCAGGGAAATATAGCGACTCAAGTGCTCCAGATGGAGCCAGCACAGACCCTGCCAGATCTATAAGCTCTGATTCTGACAGATCACGCCTTCTGTGCACAACCAGTGCCTCTGCACCTCTTCCTCGATCCTCCGGTTCCTTCAGCACATCAGACCTTGCAGCCCAGCCAAGCAAAATGCCCGACGTGAAAACTAGCACTGGAACACAAAGGAGCAGAGCATGAGACGGGTCATGGTTTTGTAGGACCAGCCCAAGGCTGGTGTGGCCAGACCTGAACAGTGTTGACAAGCTTGGCTGCAAGACGAGCAGAGCTTGGCCTGGGTGGACACCAGCTGAGCATGACTGCAGGTGCATGATGAAGGGCACCCATCCTAAAAACAGGGACACCAAAAGCTGCAGTCTTCAGGGTGAGATAGTGGTGGGCTGGGGGCAAGGGAAATGCAGACATACAGAGCTACTTGCTGGAGAGCGGGTTCAGCAACTCATCAGGGAGCATGTGAAATATTTGGAAAAAAGGAGGGGATTACAGCACAGTTTTGCAGTGGAGCTGGTGCAGCTGCATGTGAAGAGCACCTACTGTGAGTAGTGGACCACGACACTTTTCCACAGGCCTGCAGCACTTGCCGCCTAAGCAATTAGCAATAAAAGGCTGCTGAGAAGGCAGGTGCAGCAGCGGGAAGCTTTAGTTACATGGAGGGACCTGCTGTGGAAGCACTCAGCCTGCTCCTGCAGAGGAGTGGAGTCTCCAAATCCAGCTGGCCCTGCGTCCACCTGGGAAGTGGAAGCCGTGCAGACACCGATCCCTCCGCCTCTCTTTGGAGTACCTAATAAAAAAGAACTCAATAAAAAAAATAAATAAAAAAAATAATAATAAAAAACAAAACTACTGCTGGTACTTTCCTAGGGTGGAAAAATACGCCCCTATTGTGAGAAGCTGTCCTCACCAGAACCATATTGCATGGCAATAACACACATTTCTCTTCCTACCCCCTCTACAGGCTGCAGTGACTGAACCTCTTAACTTCATCTGGAAAGACGTGCACTGGCACAAGCTGGGTAGGAAAATACCAAATAAAGATCCGGTTCTGTGCAGTTGCCCTTGGCAGAAGAGCACAAATCTGGTTGCAATGCCAATTATGGCTCCTTTTTTCCCTGGATGTGAGCAGGGACATGAGTGGGGTGTTCACAGAATCAGCCCCAGAGAACGAAGGAGAGGAAAGAGAGTTTTACTGAAAATTTTAGCACAAAATACGAGAAATAAAAAATGCAACAAAAATAGCATGCAAGAGATTCGTCTATTAAAGGAACACTAAATCAACAAAATTTGTGATTTGGGGCTGAGAAAAAAGTATTGAATGACACAGGCTTCTAATTTTAAATAGAAGTTTCACTTTGAATAACACTGGCAGGTGGCTAAGGGAAGAGAAACCTTTCTAAATTCCGACACTAAGTTTGGAATAAAGTTTTAGGGTATCTGTGAACGGGATCTTGATCTCTGTAAGGATGTAACTGCATTAGCAGAGTAACAGGATCTTCTGTTTTCAATTTATCCATAATAAAATGTTATCTCTATCTACAGAGAGTAACTGGATAAGGTAACAATGTGAGTACTAGATAAATTGACCTCTGATCTTTTATTTGTTAACAAATACATTTATTAGCTGTTTTGTGACATGATTTCTGACCTCTGCCCAAGGAGAGGTTTTCCTCATTTCTTATTCCTTAACTTTCTTACCTCCAGCACTTTTCAGCCATCCCCTTTCCTACCAGCAAAACTAAAACTAAATTGGGCATATGCTGCCTACAATTATTATCCACATTTGCTAAGCTGCCACTCACATAGCCGTTTCTCTTAAAACTATCCTGTACTATTTCCTCTGTTACCTTACATTAGATAATGTACTTTGGCTGCCTAAAAGTTATGCTGGAAAGCCAGACCTACACTCCACAGTTCTCTGGCCATTGTACCAGCACGAGGCAGAGCAGTCTGGGAATTAAACCAAACAGTAGCAGCTGCACATGTCCTCACTGGAGTATTTATCAAGGAAAGACACTTCTCATTACACAACAACTAAATGTGTTTTCAAACACAGTGCTCCCTCTACTTCTTGTCAGACAAAGGAGTCTTCAGATGCAGCCGCAGTTCCCACAATGTGTTCATAAAGCCTCTCCAGAGTGTGGTTGTTTGCACTTCACTACTCTCACATAAACCAGTACGGTCACTTTATTCCTTCAGTGAAAGCAGAGCTCCTCAGGAAACCAAATTTCCACCCTGCAATAGCCTTGAATTAAAATAAAAATCCGATTGTCACCAAAAGATGTTAAGACATAAACACGAAAACCTTCAAAAACTGAAATAAGTCTATGAAAGATCACTGGGATAATAATTTCATTTTATAAGTACAGCAGGTGGCATTTTTTCCAAAGAAAAATGTTTTTGAGAGTCCAGACAATAGCAGCTGTCTGAGCTCAGAATAATTCCCTATTTCACTGCTGCCATCACAGCTGTACTTGTCCTGTGTCACCCCTGAGCTTTAGAGAAGAACAGCACTGAAGCTGTCAAAGAAGTGTCTGATTTAGTCAAAAGCTGCTAGCATCCCAAAGAACATTTCTCAGCTAAAGCATTCACATACACATTTTTCCATGTTACCAAGCGGCAAAACTGCAAAAATTCTGCTCCCCCTTTTGGCTTTCCTTATTTATTTATTTCTCAAGCCGGGTAGGCATTGCAGCTAATTTCTTATTTCCATGTAGAGTAATAACAGAGCGTCAGTACATCGGCTGCTTCTCACCATCTGCTGTGAACGGGCTGATGGGTCGCAGCTTCAGGAGGCAGTGTGTCCAGAATGAGTTAATACATCCAGCGGTAGCTGCTGCCTTTGGCTAGCTTCCTATCTTTCCCTGGCCTTTAGAGCATCCTGTACATTGCGAGGCAGGTGAACTGAGATACCCAGACCTGTTTTCCTATCCATGCCGTTGAGCAGTCCTGGGCCAGGAGTTCCCTCAAGTGACAAATGCAGAGGGAAGTCTGGATAGCAGACCCCTGCAGAGACCAGTCTCTCTAGGGATGGAAAGAAATGCCTGTGCTGAGGTTTCATCACAGGAGCGCTGCCTACCCAATGGCTGCTAGCAGGAGGACAGATGCAGGATTGGACTGGAAACAGGATTTCATGATTACACCTCCAGTAAGCAAACTGTATCAAGCTGTATCAGCATTTTCTGCATCAAATAGAAAAGTGCACCATTGCTGAGTAGCAGCAGAATATTGTCCCTTCACATGGAAACAATCCCAAGCACCACAGAGGGTAAGCAATCTCTGTCACCACACAAATTTAGACAGGACAGGGGGCCCTCTGTCTGCTCTCCCACTCTGTGCCTCTCCAGAGTGTGCACAATTATTCCCTGAGCACTTACCCACCTGTCCCCTTTTGCAACCAAAACCGGAGGTGGCTTCAGGAAAAAAAAGTGAGTGATGGAAATCCTCCCTTCCTCCCCTCTTCATTTTCAGACAGGATCTTCAAGAACTTTTGCTATCTGTATTAAACACGCTCAGCTGATTTGAAGTCTACATATTAAAACAAAGGAAAAATAACTTCTCTTCCACTCCACTTCTTCCTTACCTTCACATTTCCACACAGTGCTCCTGCCTAGTATTCTCATAACATATGACAGGAGAAAACAGGATCCTGTGATCTCTTACTTCATTGTGCTTTGAGAGTATATGCTACCGGAAAAGCTCAGGACTAAGCTGCTCCACAAACACAAGAGACCTGTATGAATGCCAACCAAACCAGGGATCTGTTTTCTTACATAGTGACATCATCCAGACAGTTTGTGGCAAAGTGGGAGACAAGATCAAAGACAAACAAACAACCAAAAAGCCCCAGAAGAATAGAGCTGATGGCCCAGTGTCACTGGCTGAAAGGTTCAGCAATTTAAGAGGTACAGATTTGAAGACATAATATGGAAGGGAATCCCCAAAAGCCTTCTAATTCAGCCTGAAAGTCTGTACTTGATTATGTTAAAATTATTTGTGGGCTAGACCAGACTGTGACTAAAGTGTTTAAGCGGGGTCTTAATTCGCCTAAGGGAAGCCAGCAATGTCAAGCCAATGACTTTGTACAGCTGAGATCGCAGAGAACTGTAGAACCACAGCATACTTTAAGAGAAAAGCCAGGTCTCACAAGCCTAGGAGAGATACTACTTACTATAGAGAATATACATGAATTGTTTTCAGACTGTGGACTTCAAAAGACTGAACTATTCCAGCATATTCACTGAAGTCTTTAATGTAGCCAGCAATGTTCAATGTTAACTACCAAAAGGTCAAGTGTGGCTCATATTCACTAACCACTTTCTTCTGCATAGCATTGGAAGGGTTCTTAAGTGGTTGCTATTCCATACACTGTGGGCAATATTAAGGTTTTCTGTGAATATGGGGGAAAAAAGGAAAAAAAAAAAAGAATTAAATTCTTGGAGGAATTAATAATTTAAGTAGCTGGCTGGGTGACCTAAGTGAATTGAGTTGTGGAACAGTTTACACACTCAACACTCTCCTTTTAGCACTCATTTAGAAGATGGTGCTCATTTTATGTCTGTTGGGCAATAAAACCATTCAAAGAGCGAGGCTGACAGAACAGAGAGCACAGGAGCTTGGTATCAAGCATCTTGATCAGATAATATCATCACTTTACAAGCATCATGCAATAGCCCATGTAACATTGCCAGGGCTGCAGAGATGTAAGGGAACCTGCAAGCAGAATAATGTACCCTAAACATGCCACGGAGATCAATGACCAGGCGAATTTTTAAAACTTAATGTATAAATTAAATTACTTTAAGCAGTTAAAACCACTGTGTCTGAACTACAGTTTTTGGACTTTTTCCCTTCTCCTTTCCAGTCTAGTCTCCCAAGCTATGATCATCTATACCTGTCACTCACTAACTCCTGCCAATAATAATAATAATAATAATAGGAAAATAATAAACCTTCTAACTTGCTTTGCTTTGTCTTTGTGATGCTCCTTTGCTTCCCTGTATCGGGCAAGTCAATTTGTGTCCTGTCTCAATTCTACTGAGCAAGCAGAGGTATTCTATACTAATTTTCATGTGACTTTTCAGAGGGTGGAACTAATATCTTCTACCTTTGTCTGCTTGGCTACAATATCAGTACTTGTTTCATTATTACATTACAATGCAATATGATTTTATTAGACGTATTTTCTTTAAACAAGCCTACATACATGATGACTCATGTACGTAGCATGAAAGCAGTAGACAGATTCATAGACACTTCCTCCTCCCTGCTTGATTTCTACAGCTACGGGCTTTGCCTCAAATCCTCCACAAGTTCATAGTTTAGGCTGGAACTTGAATGGTATGCTGACCCATTTTTATCTGAATTCCCTTATAACAGAAGATCCTAAAGCCTTCTTTCTTCTCCTTCCTTGTGTGACCTATTGTGCCTTCCACTGTTCATTGTCATGCAGTTCACTTATTCAAAAGGCTAAGATCCCTAGAGAGATATGCTGCTTTCGCTAGAAGCTCTAGGCACATTTCTCTCAGCATTTCTCCATTTAAACCCATGCAATAGAAAACATCTGACTGGCATGGCTGCTGCTTCCTTTTACAGTGCTAACTACCCAAACAGAGAATTCTGGATGTAGTGATGGACATTTAGTGATACAAATACTGATGGCCACACGTAGCCATCAGGGAAACAGGAAAGAAGTTTTCTTTGTGAGTGTTAAGAGATAGTATGCTAAAAAAGTGTTTTGCTGAATACTTGTGCTGGAAATCCACCTTTGTCTAACATGACAGAAGTAGGTCAAGAGACAGAGAATGCCTTCATTCCAAAAAAGCAAAAAAAAAAAAGTCCCTCAGTCATCTCGGTAAACTAATAAATGAGCTTCTCTGTAGAATCTGCTGGGCTCTGAGCACCTAGGCTTAAAGAAAATGCAAGTGATCCACAGCTCCACATTATACAGCACCAAATACTACTTCAGTCTGACTAAGATGTGATTTTTTGTTTAGACCGTATGACTAGCGGAGTCATAACTCTACCGGTGTTGAAAAGATGAGAGCTGTGCAATTTTCATCCTGTGATGAGACAACGGTTGTTCCATAAAAATAAAAGTGCCAGCGCTGTGATGGATCTGTAGCTGAGAGCCTGCCCTCTGTGTACCATTTTAGCTCTGGTTCTCTGTGCATAGCTTAGGAGATATTCAATATCCCCTTCACCTCTTCCCCTCCCCCTCTCACTTTCTGCAGCTTTTGATTAAGTATGTGCTCTACGCTTGCAATCTGATATCTAAATCCCATCCCTCCGTGCAGCTATACTGCTATTCTATTAAAACGATGTCGCCCAGCCACACAGTGCTCCTCTTCTGTCAGGAAGATGTCATGGTTGCATTAAAACCTCTCCCTACAAAGCCACAAGAGATCTTTAGGGCCAGCTACTGCTGGATCTTTCATCCAACCTGGGGACTCTCAGGCCTCCGAGGCTGTAAGGCAAGTACAAGATTGCTAGACCAAGGCTCTTAAAAGGTCACTGTAAAGATTAGTAATCAGTCAGAACTATCCTGTTAGCTACAGCAACAGAAAAGAGTTGGGTTTGACCTTTATTCAACAGGAAGAAATTATACTGCAGCAGCATGTTATCAAGGTAGCTTGCTCTTCACAGCATCCATAACACTGTTTCTTTACCGGAAAGCAGAGAACAGTCTGAACCATCAACATACCCTCAGTACTGTCAGTGTCTCCACGGAGGGAAACCAAGAAAGGAAAGATTACATAGCATCCGCAAGGTCACTCACATATAACAAAGAGTGAATCCAGAGATAAGAATCAAAAATCTTTAAAAGATGTCTCCCTAATGGAGACAGAGAAAGGAAAAGCTGTTGATTAAAAGTGACCTTGCCCAAACAAGATACCAGTGCCAAATCCTCATGCAAAATGAAAACCTGAACTTTACCATACATCTGGACCACTGCAGAGCAAAATCAGAAAACAGAGTTTCTTCTGATATACAAAATGCATTTAATAATTTCACCTTGTAGCTGTAACAACACTCTTTTGGTAGCAGTGTTAACATATCTCTCCCATCCTAAGCACATTCATTATTTCTACATTATTATGAATGTTTCAGTTCTGGAAAACTAATTTACCTCTTTCTAAGAGCTAGTGGTTTTTGTTGTTGTTGTTGTCTGTTTGCTTGTTTTATTGCTACCCAACAATCAGAGTGCAATAATTATCATGATGTTTTGCCTATGCCTATTACATAAACCCTAAGCATACAAAAGCAGAGCATATGTCATTCTGGCTCATCCTGATGACCCATTTTGTTTTCACAACACATATCCTACTTCATCTGTAAAAGCTTCCATTTTTTTTCACAGAATCATATAACCCAGCTACTACTTTGTCTCAAAAACGAGATTTTTTTGACGTTTTCTTTCCAGTGCACTGTTTCCAAACCTTCAGTCATAAAAGTGAACCAACCAATCTGTCAAAATATTTTGCCTCCTGCTGCTCTCTGAACGCTTCTATTAATGTAACACAATTGGGCTTCGATCCACAAGAAGGTAATAATAAAAAAACATATTCCCATATAGTTAGTCTGCAAGAAATGTCCATAACCTAATTTTGCCACATAACGCAACCAAAGGACCCCCACACAAATGCAAAACGTGCTTAGTGCTCCAAGGGGCTCTCCTCCCACACTCTGCTTTCCATTGCTCAGCAAGAGGTAAAGACCTAAGAAACCCAAACAAATAACTGCAAAGCCCACTAGCAGCCCATTTAGTGCTCCCACATCAGCGTGGTACCACAAACAATGATGAATAAAGACTGGGGACCCAGGAACTAGGTCTTCCCACCTCCTCTTGCTACCCCTGTTACTGCTTTTTCCTTCCTTGCCCTTGGTTTCATTCCCCTTTATGGTAGGGAAACTCTGAACCAGGACCTTCTTCTGCAGGCTGTGCAGCCCCAGCCCCGGGGCCCAGCCTTTGTGGGACCCTCCCAGTTAAACCCAGCCTCGCAGGGTCTCCAGCCCAGCTTGGGGTGCCCCATGTCAGAGCCTCCCGCCCTGCCTCGGGCCTGTTCTCCCAGACAGACCTTGGGCCTACCTCAGTCCATGCTCCTGGCTGGACCCCGTGCAGGCCCACAATCTGGCTTGTCCCAGACATTTTGAGGGTGCCACTGGAGCCTGTCACCTATCTCTGGTTCTGCCCACCCAGCCCAGAGCCCAGGGGACGGTGCCCCGACAGCATGGCCTGCGGTGGGGTGACCCCAGCTCCTTCCTCGGCCCCGCTAGCATGATAAGGAGGGTGTGTGGGGAACAGCAGAGGCAGAGATCATAAGGATCAAGACAGTTTGACAAAACAGCATCCCAGCCTCCGGTGGATTCTCCCTCCCAGGGCCAGCACACTTGACAGCTCCTTTAAGCCAAGCATCTGTTAACTCCTGCTTGGTCCAAGAAAACCTGCAAACCCAAATCCAGCAATAATTCAGAGGCTAATGAATTCTCTCCAGCACTCGCTGCTGCCAAGACTCAGGGCTGCCTGCCCTCCGCAGTGTTATTTTTTCCTCTAATGCTAGATCACCCTGGAATGGATTGCGCTACTTACATTAACCACAGGACTGCTCATGCTGTAAATTAAAGATCCCTTTCTGTTGCTTTGCATCTTTCGCTCTTTGTGCCACAAATCCCTCCAGCTGTGTTGTTGATACACTAAGCACTCGGCAAATAATTTGTCTAGAAACATATTTCTACAGCTACAGCTGTGTCCATGGCTAACATGCTGTCACAGTTTGTGTCTGTAATCCTTCTATGCTCTTTTAAAGCTTGCACAGGATTGTCAAATGGCTAACTTACTCTTCTGCTCAGCTCTACAAGCAAATAGCAAGGCACTTTTAAAAATGCATTTTTTTTTCCTCATACACACTTGTTCCAGCTCTCTAACATCTATCCAGCCCATAAGGCCTGACATCTAAAGTAAAGACCCCTAGATTACTTAGTAATTGGCATAATATCTGGAGATGAGGTGAGTTGCACTCTCGCTTTGTCCTTGCACAACTTACCAGACTCACAGTACCAGTGGCTGCCCCCTTCATATTCCTGCTTTGAGAGTAGGGCTGTGACAAATCCCTCTCTCTCAAGCAGTAAGATGACCTTCCTGCAACAGGCAACAAGACTGAGGGTGGATTACTTACTCTCACGCTCGAAAGCTTCCTCTCTTCTGGTGCTGCATCTTTGTTGCTCTCTTTCTGTTCCTGTTTTGGATTGTAGTCAGTACTTCTAACACCATAAAAAGCTGAATGCAATCAGTCATAACAGCCCTGTTAGCCAGAGTAGCAGCAACACTGTACTTGACCTTTATTTCAATAGGAAGGCAGTTTTTGTTCCAAAAAAATATTTTCTTTTCCTCAGAATATTGCAACACAACACCGAGCAAAACTGAACAACTTCAACTGTTCCATTAACAAAAAGTAGCACATACTCTTTCTAACTACTCACTTTGACAGGGCCAGCCCCTGAAACCACACAGAAGCTCTGACCTTCGGACAGAACTTGCCTCTGTCGATGGGCAACCTATTTCAAGATATGAAAAAGCATGCTGTACCTCAACTCCCCACCCTTGAGTTAATCTCCTCCGGAGTCTCACAGCTGCAGCAGACTATGTATTCATGAGCACGATCATAGGGGAATATTTTCCAGTAAAGATGATGTACTTATCAAATCATGCCAAGGAAATGTCCTAGAGACAATATGCACTCTGATCATTACCAGCTAAACCTATCTCATATTTTATTTCTGGTCATGAGACATCGTGACAACAGATACGGTACAAACACGGGAAAGGTGTCCTCAGATCTCCATCATCCAGAACGGCTTTCATGATGCGAAAATGACAGTGCTTGTCAGCACCTGCTCCCCACCTGCATCCTCTCTGTCACCTCAAAGCTAGGAAGAATCAAGCTACAAGAAACAAGAACCAGTCCTCTAAAGATACAGTCTGCACAGCCAAAGAGCACGAGCCAAAGGGAGCTATGAAAATCCTAACCTGCTGAGAGATGACACTTTACTTCATCAGTTCAGTGGGCACTTTAACAACTGGTGTTACCTTCTTTGTACTAATTGTGAAAGCAAAAGCTCAAAACGTGAGGAAAAAAGGGGTACTTTGGGACCTGCTGTTACCACAGCAACACAGCCAGCTGTCACCAGAAACACCTTCACAGGTAGCTTAGCTTTCCCTATTTCAACAACAGTCAGCAAGATTTTTCTACAGGTTGTTTGTAATTCAATCACAGCTGAGAAAAAAAAAAAAAAAGAAAGAAAAAACAAGAAGAACCTGTTTCCATTCTTTATCTGTCACACTCCAAACAGCGTTTATACTGCACGAGGTACGTAGGAATTAACCCTGGGGGGAGAGGTACGTATGTACCTGTGCCCCTTCACTTTAAGCACTCCTCTGAAGTACTTTTTTCATTAACGTGGGTGATTCTTTCTGTAATACTGCTTGGCTTGCTTAACTGCAGCACGTTTCACATTCATGAATTACTTGTGAAATAGTGTCTGTGGTCAAGTCCACTCCTCAACAATGGGCCCATCTGTATGTTGCATCTCTTCCTTGGTGGCCTGAGGTATCAAGGGCACACTGAGCTATAAATAATTCATTCTTATGTTGCCCGTGCAGATCCATCTGAGCCACTTTAATCACTTCAGGTCATATGGAAAGTTCTAGTGGGTCTGGCCAGGCAGCACTCAGCGGTGGCATGACATCGTTCAGACCAAGGTAATGAAGTAGCTGAAGGCCACTTCAGCCCCCAATAAAGTTAGCTGTTGGGATCCCCCTGTATATCCCCTGTTGGGATACACTCCAGAAAAACAGAATGGGTTCTGCCCCTTACTAGCTTGATGGCATTAGCGTACACTGTGCAGTGGTGTCTACTACAGCCTTATATTCCTGTGGATCTGATGTGCCAGGCCGTCAAATCCGCACAGTCCAATAAACCTGACTGTCCCTTCACTCCACCTGGCTGGAGACAGGACCACTCTGGTCCTAGTGACAGTATTCATTGCTATGTAGAACCACAAGGTGGCACATGGTATGTACCTACCACATCCCCTTTATTGAGCAAAGAAATGCTCACACCTAAAAGTTGAGGTTCATACAGGAGGAAAGTGTAGGATGTATCCTTTCTGAACTGCTGGAACTCCCGGAAGAGTGTCTTTACATCACTTTCTTTGAGTTTGTGGAGCGAAGGCTCGGGGGTGGACCTGATTGCTGACTATTGCTGCCTACTGGGAGGATGTAGAGAAGATGAAGCCCGAGTCTTCTCAGAAGTGCTCCAAGGTGTAAAGACAAGCGGCACCAGGCTCATACTTCCAGAGGGAAACATCCCATCTAGATAAAAGGGACTCAAAAGGCTCAGGAACCTTTCTTGATTATCATGACCTCTTAAAGATGACAGACAGCAGACCTCACAATGAATTCCAACAACTCCCTTGGCACCCTTTAATGCATCCCCTGTTCATTCCTTGAACTTGAGCCTGCCCAGTTGCTTACGCACTCTCTAACTGTATCTTCATGCCACAAACTCTGCTAGTAGGCTTGGCTGGGAGGCTTGAGGGCACACTTCAGACTTGGGAAAGGAGGGTAAGCATTATTTCACAGTTTATAGGTCTTTTTTTTTGTTGTTGTTCTGGTGACTCTCGCCACCTGATGTGTGCTGCTGGCATTTTGCCTCACTTCCAATTTGGACAAATAGATTTCCTTTCAAAGGGGGAGAGAGGATTTCATCTCCTGGGTTACAGCAGGTAACTCTTTTCAGCTCTTTCAAAACTGCTGTAATGTCACAACAGCTGCATCTTATTTTCTCCCAATTCAGTATATTAGCAAAATATTTTTTACGAACAGTACCCTAGGCATACCCAAAGCAAACTTACCAACTTGTGATTAAATTCTGTTGTCTCTTTCTTAACAAATGTAGGTTTTGGAAAGAACAATACAGGTATTTCATTCAAAGTCCTCCAGTATTTCTACCCTGACAGATCAGGTCTGTTTCTGACTAAACAGAAAGCCAAGTCATGCAGAACTACTATATTATATATTAATGTTTCAGAACATTTAAATTGGGTTTCTCACCCAACACCATGTATAAAACCATCCTATTTATCTCCACATATATTTCACTGTTTGTAGTTTTGGCGTTTAGAAGCACAAAGGCATTGTGTCAAGAAAAAGTAGAGCTTGATTTCCCCCTTGCTTGCATCCCTACTCTCTTTAGCATGACTCTGCGTTGCCACAATTTAATCTCTACTACTTGCTTTCTGAGTCTGAATGATCAAAAACATTTCAAAGCTGGACTGCTTTTCCTAGATGAACTCCTGTGCCTTCAGATGAATATTGGCATCACACATGGAACAATTTTTTAGCTACACACTTATATACACGTAAAGAGCAGAACATGTGCAGATCAAGTTGGGATTAATGAGGTGGACAATTTGCTTTTTGGTTCAGATGATACCAACTTTTAGTAATGAGGGGGAATGGGCTAAAGTTGCACCAGGTAAGGTTTAGGTTGGATCTTAGGAAGAACTTCTTTACCAAAAGGGTTGTTAGGCATCGGAATGGGCTGCCCAGGGAAGTGGTGGAGTCACCATCCCTGGCGGTCTTTAAAAGACGTTTAGATGTTGAGCTTAATGATGTGGTTTAGTGGAGGACTTGTTAGTGTTAGGTCAGAGGTTGGACTCGATGATCTTGAGGTCTCTTCCAACCTAGAAATTCTGTGATTCTGTGATTCTGTGAACCAGAAAAGTTTCAAGCTCCATGGTTCCATGTTGTTTTAGAATTAACATTAATTCTGCATCTGTTGTTTCACTAGAATTTTCTTATTGAAAATCTGGGATATACTTCAGGAGAGGTGTGATCAATTTTTTATTTCCCAGTCACACACTCTATAACAGTAGCCTTACTGGAGTTGTTAATATTGCCTGAAAGTTTTTAGTAGAAGAATCTTGCTTCTTCCCCAAACGGTTAAATAACTAACTTAGTGCTAGGGACAATACATTGTTTGATTTCAAAGTTTTCTTCTAAATAACACACATATCCAAAACAAAACTGTAGAATGGCTTTAAAGAACAACAAAACTAAACTGCTAATGTGAGCAGGCACATAAAGATTATTTTGGAGTTAGTATTATATGCAGGAAAGACTCAGCACCCAACCAAATACTTCCTAATTTTTATCAACCCATTTATCTGCCTTGGAACTTCAACAAAACATTCTCACATCTGATGAGAAAAATGAAAGAAAAAAAAAAAACAACACAACTTTGAACCTATGACTGAATAATGCCAGGTATCTTCAGATTAGATACATGTTCTGATTTTATCTTCAAGGGGAAAAATTCCTGGTGGATGGATGGATGGAAGGAAGGGAGGAAGGGAGGAAGGGAGGAAGGGAGGAAGGGAGGAAGAAAGAAAGAGATAACATTGTAATTCTGTAAGATGTGCTTTATCCTTCACATTTAACAAACCTAGCTCAGGGATAGTTTACAGAAAGTTAAAAATATAATTCTTTTGAATAGCAGATAATTTTTTGATTTTTTTGTAAAGGAACAGGTAAGAAAGATATACTGACCAGCTACTGAAAATTAATACATACAGAAAATTAATACAGATACCAGTAAAATCCAGAACTAATTCACTTAATTCAGCTCCAAACCCCCACATTTTCTAAATTGGCCATGTGCACATATATGGAGAAGACTTTTATAGTTAAACAACACAGGGCTTTGTAAAGATAGGTTTGGCTGGGGATATTCACGAATCTTTTCAAGCCAGGATCTCTTTCTGTGGCAATTCTTTCCAAGGCTAGAAAATCACTGATTACGATGGGGAATGGATAGTTTATCACAAGTTTTCAAATAAAAGTAGGTCAAATCATAGATTTCTGCATAAAAATGCTTATATGATCCAACATTAGTGTTTACTGTTGTGAGAAAAATCTCAAATAATTTTCTTCAGACAGGATCTTCTGTGAAGATATTTTATTTGCGATTGCAATGGCAGGCATCCTGTCAATCAGGAGCGCGTTTTAGTAAACAAATCATAACCTTTTATCCCCTATTACCCAACGCCTGATCACCTCCCCTGTGTCCTCACTGGTTGAGCACTACAGGTTCACAAGCTACTTGATGCTCCTCTATACCATATATGTACAATTTTTCTTTTTTTTTCCAGCCCTTTAATTTCTCCCTTCTTATGTTTT
Source organism: Anas acuta (assembly GCF_963932015.1). Lineage (NCBI taxonomy): Eukaryota > Metazoa > Chordata > Aves > Anseriformes > Anatidae > Anas > Anas acuta. The sequence goes on from NC_088980.1 coordinate 89,969,923, forward strand.
GAGAACTTGTGCTCTTTGTTTTACTGTTCTCACACTGCTCATCCTTTTTTTCTCAAGCTTCTACCTTATTTTGGAACAGTGAGGCCTTCTACTGTCCACTTATCTACTTAACATTTCTCATTATGACTACACAACTACCTTGGAATACAGAAAAGTAATTCTCTACTGCAAAAACACTACTTTGTTTCTCACACTTTCCTCAGTTTATTTTCCAGGATTTTCAAGCAGTTTAAGCTTTTTAACACCTCTACGGCCTTACTCATCCCTCGCCACTCACGTGGTGCAGTATTTCCCCCGAGACTTCACAAATAACATCAGGTAAGTGGAAGAGATCTTTTTACTTCTCTACTCGTACTTTTACACCCTAATGTCTTCCTTTCCCTCAACAAGCCAAGCAGATTTCTTCCTGCATGGGCAGAAGGGGAAAATGGGCAGAAGAGGTGAGGGGGCTGAACTCAGCTTCCTTAAATTGTCAGACAACCTCATACTAAACAAAAACTGAAATATCTGCCCACTTTCTACGAATAAAATAACATATTCTTTTTAGATAGACTTTTTTTTTTTTTTGCAAGAACAAGTTTGAGAGAACCAAGTACAAACTCTTTCCTCTTGGAAATGAATTCAGTCTGGACCTAGACTTCCATACTGTAAAAGACTTTCAAATGTTCCACACAAAACAATCAGTTCAATCTGAAGGGCAGAAAATAAAAATGAACAAATAAATCGCCATATGAGGATTTCATTCTCTTCCTTAAAGAAAGACCATGTCTGAAATAATCTGAACCACACAGCAAGACTATGTCCAAATCTCTCTTATATTATCTCACTGCTATCTGTAAAAATCAAGCATTTAGAAACGATTCACTGATTTTTAAAAGCCCCAGATGAAGTTCTGTAATACATCCACTTCTTTAAGGTTGCTCTTTTACTCCATATGCTCCAGAGATGCAGATAGAATAAACTATTTTAGAACTTTCTCTAGCATATGCCAGTGTAGCAGCACTAGAAATCACACTCACCTATACATTAACAGGCAATAGATGGAGAAAAATTGTTTGAGTCTAGGAAGATGCTTCCTCTATTCCCCACTCACCAAAATCCTACAGACCCTGCAGCTCCATGTGACTTTATGGAAAGTTATTTTTCAAGAACCTAAACTAAGAATTTCCTAACTGCATGCAGCACTTCAAACTGAGCACTCAGATTTATCTCATCCCCCCATTTAACCTGCCATTGGGATATAAACACTGCCTCCTGTCCAGGCAGCTGCACTGGTAGTGTGAGATGTACATGGCAAAAGTCCTGACACAACTCATGAGATGTAGAAACTAGCTGTTGTTTTACATTTTGTCAAACTGTACTACCAGGTGTTTACAATTTTTGTCTCAGATCTTGAGGGTTAAGTGATTTTAAGTCTCAGTTTATAGACTGCAGTATCAAGTGGGAACAGTATCTTTCATTCAAAAAATAAAAGTGTTTTTTTTTACATCTTACACTTGCAGAAAAGTTTGCCAGACCTGGAAGAGGAGAGGAAAATTCCAAGCTGTTTAATAGTTTGTGATTGTACATGACTTTTTTGGTGTGGGATGATTGTGGCTGACAGTGTGAAACATGAAATACATGAATTTATTATTGACTAGCACCAACCTAGACTCACAACTGGGCAAAGTGCCATCAGTGGTAAGGGCGCTGTAGTCAAGCTTTGTACCTTCTTCAGAGCTTTAAAGCACTGAGAACCCAGACTGTTTCCTACAATCTTCCTTAAGTCTCTGTGAAGCCTTAAAACAGATCTGTCTGCCAACACTTGCTGAAAAAAAAAAAAAAGGAAAGAAATTCTGTCATACCCTTCAATGCCTTGTGAAAATACTGCTGTTCCTTCGATCTTGAAGGCATACACTGAAATTAAGTCTTGCTTCTGTTTCTGGAAGTCTTCCCCTTCCAGAGCTAGAATCATCAGTAGGGCACTTGAAGCCCTCAGCTCCTCAGTTTTGCATTTCTCTATTCCTGGCTTCTCTAGTTCCAGGGGCAGGCATGATATCAACATCTACTGAGGACATTAGCTGGGATGTTCAGCAACAGACACGGGCTGAGGTTCTTTAACATCACCTGGTCATGAGCAGCCAGAATGGATTCCAGTCTGAATTTATTTTTCTTTGTCTCACTAGAAAACATGATAGTTTCATGTCAGGAAAGGTATCCATGAGAGTAAAAGTAAGCATGCAGACAGCAGAAGGCAGCCAACATAATAAAAATATAGACTGATGTAGGAGTACTCATTTATATTTTTCCAGTCTAAGATGAAAAACAGTCCCAGCCACAAATTTCACATTTCATGTGTTACTTCATCCAACCTACAGAGAATGAATAAGAAGTCTGGCTGGAAAACACAGGTGTGAACTGATAGTCTTAATCTCACAACATGAATAAATGACTCTGCATATAGGCACCTATTTAGTGCTTAATATTATAATAATTATTTTTTGTTGCATTTCCACAGGCCAGCTAGGAAATACAACACAAGGAATTAAAAAAGTGTTCCCAGTTGTCATTATTTTGCCACAAAATTTTTAAATCTCATCCTTAAATTAAAAGCCTGCACCGCTGCTGAAGTCAGAGATGACTGAAAACGTATTCTACCCATCCTTTTCAGCTGCTCATTGCCATTTACACCAGGTTCCCACCATGACTGCTGTACTGATAAAAGGAATAGTGAGAGTTATTCATTCTCTGCCACAAGTAAAACCAGCTAGTTTAACGCTGGCTGTGCTCAAACGCAGTCGTTCAGTTGCAGAACAGATTACAAAGAGCAGAAGCTCACCTGGACAGAAACACCCATGGGCAGGGGCTAGAAATGAATGCCTGACCTCAGCCTTGAACAGTTCCAACCAGTGAATACGCCCAAGGAATCGGAGTGGGTTTCATGGGCTGGCTGAGGGGATGCGATAGCTCACTAATATGGAAAGGACCAGTCCCATTCCCAGCCATATGTCCCCACACCTTCCCTTGGGCAAGGTCTGACAGTGAATTGGCCCACTGTGGGGTTAAAGGAGCACAGTGACAAAATGCAAAGATCACTGCCAGAAAAGTGAATGCCAGCTGGCATGAGGCACGGGGAAGCGTGCATCCTAGAGCTGGGAGGGGTGGGTTTCAGCTCCATCTCTTCTGGCAACTAAGAGATGGAGCTGAAAATATCCTACATAAAACATGGTTCCCTAGCATAACAAGAAAAAACAGCAGGGCAGAAGGAATTTTAAATCCATATAAGAGTGTGTTTTTATCTGTGTTAACCAGAGGTTCACTTGGTTAGGTTCACCCTTTCTTGCATCCTTTCCCATCCAGCCACTGGGGCATCAGACTGCTGCTCCCTGTGAGCTTCTGCCTTTTGTATAACCTTCTCCAAAGAGTGATAGGGCTTTGAAACCCAATAAGAAACACCTAAGTCAAAGCCGGGGTGGCCAAGCCACCCTGAGGAATATTTGCCATCCGCTGTCCCCTGATGGCTCAATCTGTCTCTCTGCTGTTAGGAGATGTGAGTACTAGGATAAACGCATGCTGTCCTGAACTTTTTTTTTATTTTTCCTGGCAAAACTGTTAGCTAATTAATATTATTTGTAGCAAACAAAAACTTGTTCAGCACATGTTATTTATAAATTATTCTGTGCACACTAACAAATTAGTAAATTAAGTCATCTAGTGATCAGAGCCAGGAACTAAGATCAGAGACTGCTGAACACTGATCTAATCAGCAATTCAGCTGCTACACAGGAGTTCAAACCACACATTTCATTGCACCTTGGCAAAACTCATGGTACTCATCTATGAGAAAGGACGCTTTGCAAACATCCTGCATGTTTAAACAATGAGATCAAGTCCTGAGATCAAGAGCACCTAAGCACCAAGCATTGCTCCTGGAACCAGTTCAGCACATTCTCTCTTCTAAACACAAGCGAGAGGTGTTTTGCAAGAGTGGATTTAATTTTCCTGCACATCTCCAAACTGGTAAAATGCTGTGTAGTTTCCATATGCAAGTAATTCTTTGGTAAGGCCATTTGACTGAAACAAAACAGTTTTTTGAGTAAATGGATAACAGTCCTACACACGTGGCAGGTAATAGTATAAACTCTAGATTACAGTATCTGAATTTACTGTCAGGGTCATGTTCAAATTACTCAGTACTCAAAAAAAACAAACAAAAAAACAAACAAGAAAACCCCTTGGAAATAGTTTCTCTGCCAATACAGTGAGGTGGTGCCACTGCAGAATAAAGCTGGTCTAACTGCCAGAAACTGTAAGCAGCCCAAAATAGCACGTTGCAGCTGCTTGTCAGTACCATGTCACATACCTGATAGGAAGAGAAATGGAAATGATACCAGGGACACTGCAGCTGATTCGAGGTGGCGATAGAACAGCGATGAATAATAATTAGCATGACAGCACAGATGTTGCCGGAGACTTGTGGTTTCACTCGGATATCTACCATTTATTTACATGGTAAATACTGACATGTGGTTGGCACAAGAAGGGACAGTGACGTATGGGAGATTTGGCAATTTTCCTTGTCGCCCTCCCAACCACCCCTGCACATTGCAGCCCAGGTCGTTCTGGATTTCCACAAAGAAAACTCCGTGCCATGGGGGGGAAGACAGGGTGGTGATGCTGCCTGTTACTATCTCTCTGCATCAGTGTGTGGGAGATACCGACATGACCACCGCTAACTGAGGGAAGCCGGACTCCACAGTTAGGGTAAAGCCTGACGACAGTGTTTCACAATTTCAAGGTCAATCCTCGTAATCCAATCCTGTTGGATTTGTGTAATATCCACCTCTCATATGGAAGCGTTCAGCCAAAACTCTCCAGAAGGGGAAATTGGAGAGGTGGGGTGGCAATGCAACTAATGTAAGATCTTACAGGTGCTGGTATTTACACCTTTCTACAGTTACCAGTGTCTGCAGGGAAAATTCAGCTGGTTCATTTTTGGTCCCTTTTCAGTCTCCCCATGCTTCCTGGGCACATCTTCCTAGGTGTTCAAGTGAGGTCTAGGACCTGAAAGCATCCTTTGGAGAAAGAGAACATCATCAGGATGGGGAATGCACCTTGAGGCAGAGGCAGTGCTGTTAATCATGATCCACTTACAGGAAAATGTTTTATCAGCTCTTACAGGAGCATGGTTTATCAGTTAGCAGCAGAGGTGGGTTCCCCAAGCCACACAGATCGCTCCAGCTCCACTGACTGGATGGCCTAAGCTCCTACTTCAGGCATCTAAGCAGAATGACTCAATTCAGCACATGTTCCCAAGACCCACCAGTACATCTCCCTGCCAGGGCAGGCTGTCTGCTCTCATCTAGTCTATTAATATTTCTCGAGTTTGGTGAGATAAACCAAGGGTCTCTTGGAGGGCATCCTACTGAAGTATACTTTGCATCTTTACAAGCTGACTGACACATTCCAAGTCTTCCCCTAATAAGGAGCTCAAATTCTGTTCTTCTCCAGCAACAATCTTTATTCTTCCTCATACCTATACCTTTTCCTTTTCAGGTAGGCTTTTTCCTTTTTCTGTCCTGCCTCTTGCCCTAAAATAAGGGCAAGGGTCCTAGAGTACGAGTGCCGCTTTCGAGGGTGGGTCTCTTTGCTGAGTAGCTGACAAACATCACAGGGAACAGTCTCCATCTCGTGCTCTTTAGACTTTACCCCAAAATTTATGGTTTCTCTGGGAGATGTCATGTCCACCCCTGCTCTGCTGACCATAGGTGTGGTCTCCCAGCTCACTCCACACAGCACCCCACCTCCACTTAGCACTATTTCTTTTCATCCCCAGTGGAAAGCAGGGGGACTTCACTCCTACATGGGGCAGAAACAAACATTCTGAGCAGCATTCATCATGATTAAGAGGAGTTGTGCTCTTGCTTCTCCAGTCTGAAATTCATGGAGTTGAAGAAGCCTGGAATGCAGTTTTGCTGTTTCACATCTTTCTAGTTCAGTTTTATCTTGGAAAATGGACACAGAAAGAAAGATTTTGCTAGAGACATGACATATAAAGCACTTCATCTTTTCTTTGTTACTATGCCTGGCACAGTTGTATGCTGAAGTCATCTAACAGCACAGCCTACTATTTCTCTCCAGCAGACAAACACCTCATTCTCCAAGGATCACATTGCTGAGACCTGGGGAGTAAAAAGCATCTTGAGACAGCTGATGAGAGCTGAAGTGACAACTGTGTCCTGAAAATACACCAAAAAAAAATCAGAATTTTTCCTAGGCTGTTTGGTGCCCAGGCTGTGACTTTCTCAGTGTCTAGCCAAAGGTCTGACTGCCTACAGCTGAACAGGTAACCAACAACACTTCTGATACTTAGGGCAACAACTCCAGACCATTTTATTTGTTCTTATTGCTACAACAGAGCTGCCCGTCATCAGAGAGCACAGGGGAGGCAGAGTAACCAATTAGCCTTAAGTTTTTAGCCTTGCCTTCCTCTGATGTATGCACCGCTGCCCGGTGGATGCACTCAAATCCTTTGGTGCTGTACACCACGTTTCCACAGGCACGCATCACTTTGCACTTCACTTAATCTAAAAACGCAGACCGCAGACAAGATGAGGACAAAGGCAGTGATGTAGAAGGCAGAATTGCAGTGGGAATTTTCCACTGGTTCAATAGGTCACAGAGGGGCTTCAGGCAGTCTAAGCCTATGCAAGCCAGTTCTCAACACATCCTGCTTTGTACCAGCTCAGAGTAGGTCCTGGGACCCCTAATTCTGTTCCAAGGTGCATCAATGTGCACCTGAACTCACCCCACTCTTTCACCTTTCCTGTAGTTACCATGTATTAATTCTGATGTAATCCAACACTGGACAGGTAAACAAACAGGAATTCATTATGATGACTCTATATAAAACCTACCTTTAATATTTACCTCAGAAGCTAAATCTGTGGTTGAATTTTCACTATCCACAAATATTTATAGCAGGCTATCAACATGTTTTCAACCACATCTCTTAAGCATCTTGCTACGATATTTGTATTTTCAAAGTGATTTCTCACTTGAAAAACGAGGTCAGAAATTTTCCTTGGGTCCAAAGAATCACTTGGCTGTTACAAAATCTATCAGTGGCCAGATGATTCCTAAATTACTGGTACTTTTCAGGAAAAAGGGGGTAGTAATCTTTAATTATTCCAAATCAAATATGCAGAGAATTTAACTTGATCAATTAAGCAATTGCTACTACAACTTTTAAAGTCCTAATACAGGAAAAGGAACAAGCAGGGAAGCCACAGGAAAAGAGTTTTTTTAGCCATTTTTGTAAGGCTCATTTTGTCCCTTTCTATTTTGCCTCTGTAAGTTATAAATGTTAATGATTCTCTCACAAGGATCCCCTCCACCCTTAAATTCATTGCTGTTGGAGGGAAAAAAAGTAAGCATAATTGAATAAAAGTCAATACTATTTAAATGGCATTGTCACACAGTAACACAACACAACAAATTTCTCTGAAAACTACCCCCACTGCAAAGCAATAAATCCTGGTGTAACTCTAGTTAAAAGCAGCCAAATAGGCGTACAAAATGAGAGAGGAGTTGACCTCAGCATTCAGCTTGGTCAACAGTCATACTGGAATGAGAGATTGGGATCACAGAAAGATGTTGTAAACAAACAGTAGTAGGAAGATGAACGTCTGTATTAGCAGGCCATGGTAACACTTCTTGGCATGCTTTGGGAGCTAGAGCAAGTGCTTTGTGTGTAGCCACCTTGGTGTGAAGGCTAAGCCCGTTTATCAGCATAGATGTGGACTCTTCCATGACAGCTGGCCTTTCCGCTCAGGTATTTTATTAACAGGCAGAGCTGAGAGTCGGAAGCTTCTTTAATATATCCACCTCCCTAATCTCCAGTCTCATGAGCTAACACGTGCGCCCTGGTGTCTGTGTCCCTCACATTGCAGTGCTTAAAACATGTCAGGCAATATGAATGTGAGTGCCAGTATCTGTAGAAATATTTCTGTGAACATGAATTGTCTCAAAAAGTCGGAATTGCAGATTTAACTCTTTTTAATAGCCTGTTAGAGATGGGTTGACCTTTCTGCGAGGATTCTGCCATTCTTTTCCTGCTCTGAGTTTCAGTTTGCACCACACATTTGCTAGAACACAGCCCTATGAGGATAATACGTAATACACCACAAAATATCTTAATCCATCAATATTTTTATTACTATTTTATTAGATCTTCTGAAGTAACAAAAGATGGCAAGTGAGAACTGCATATATTTGTCAGTCTGTTAGGACTTGTCCACATCCTTCTGAAAAAGTTTTCCCATCTAAAACCATAATTCCAGCCACCATCACATTTTTACTTCATTATGCTTCTCTTAGTTTCTCCCTTCAGTTTTTAATTCACAGTTTAAGGTGAGATTAACCGTTCCTATGCTGAATCATGTCAATGCTTTCCTTGGGAATTCCCCAAACCCAGCTTTTTCATTCAAAGCTCCTTGTAGGGAAAACTTCTGACTTACCAATCAGTTCTGCTCTTGGTTTAGAGTTTAAACTTGATTAAACTTCTCAACACAACAAACAACTCCATCTCACAAAACCTCATTCCGAGACACCAATCTTGGTTTGATATATAGACATTTAAATCACCACAAAGTCCATCATTGCCTTCAACAGGCTTTAGAGGAGAACTTCAAATGTGCAAAAACTGTGGTGCATCTTCCTATTTTTCTCCCTGAGAAGAACAAGAACCCACTGACAAGAAAAATCTAAGACAGCACATAACTGTGGATAATGCTATTATTTATCAAAATATTTTCCTCTAGCTTGGAAGGGGACATGTTGGGAACAGCTCTTTTGCCACGTTACGCTATGTTTCTAGGGATATAAGTAGAAAATAGAATGATTTAAATCTAACTCACCTAGCATCAACAGAAAGTCAAGCCATTCTAAAGTAAACGTGCCCAGAATACATTGAAATGTAACACTTGACAAAAGGATTAAAATGCAGCTCTAGCTATCCTATGTCTTCCTGGATTTCGTGAAACTTTATTTGCATTGAAAGTTGGAAAAATATAAGTCTGATGGCTTTGAAGTCACACAAATGCATTTTAAACACGAATTTGCACGATGGCCATGTAACTTCTTGCTAGATCAGTACAAAGAGGATGTACTGATATTACAACAAAAATTAGCTAATATTTTGAAACTTACTTTCCCTATCTAAAAGCTGGTTAGGACTAAGAATATTTCAGCCACTGCTTATATTTCCTCAATTAAGATAATTATTGAAGATGTAAAAAACTACAGATGTTAAATTGAGCTAATTATCACAGAATTGTCTAGGTTGGAAGAGCTCTCCAAGCTCACCTATTCCAACCTCTGACCTAACACTACAAGTCCTCCACTAAACCATATCACTAAGTTTTACATCTAAACATCTTTTAAAGACCTCCAGGGATGGTGACTCAACCACTTCCCTGGGCAGCCCATTCCAATTATATCATGTGTTCAGTGTTGCTTATGCCTCCCTTCACTTGCTGACCTTCCCTTGAACACCACACAATTCTCCTCAGGACCAAATTCAGACCCACAAGGAAAAGATGCAAATCATATTTCTCTCAGTACAGCTGTCTCTCCTCAAAGACTATCAGGCTTTGTATGATACAAATCTCGGGAAAATATTTTCCCATTGTGGAGGAAACCTTTGCATGTCATGAATTCTAAAGTCCTTTTGGGTGGACTATGAGCACCTCTACTTTCTTTCTTTTCCCTTCAGCCAGATACAAGTTTGTCATGTGCTCTAGTCATGCCTACTGGCGTTAGCACGCACTTCCTGATTAAGCCCTATCAACTAGCATAATCGCTTAGACCTTCCCTGTTATACTCCATTATCCCTTAGGCTCAGTGGAGCTCTGCTATCAATAGCCACCTCGTTTTATGACAAATGGGAATGATTTGAACAATCATTTCTGTGGGACTTGCAATCACTCTCTCAAAAGGTTTTCATTTCTTAAAATTAGAGATGATGATCTGATATTTAGCAATAGGTTTGTGTTTTTTCTTCCTCAACTAGCTTTTTAAAACCTGAAATGTCCAGTAAGAAAATGCCAATAATATAATAATATTTCAATGCATTTGGATCAGATTCAAGCAAAAAGTTTACATCAAGATTATTCATATTCAGAGAACCAACTGCAGAAGGTACTGCACACTCCTCTTTTCCAGTAAAGACCCATTCATTGATGCAAGAAACCCTGACTCCATTTTCTGTTAAGGATGTTTCAAGTAGGTGGACAGAGTCTTTTCAAATAAAGTCAATGCCAAAATGTATCATAGAATCATAAAATAACTGGTTGGATGAGACCTACAGAGGTCATTCAGTCCGATCTCCTGCTCAGAGCAGGCCAGCTGTGAGGTCAAATAGTGCTATCCAAACACTTCTTGACAACTTCAAAGCATGGAGACTGCACAACCTCACTGGGCAACCTGATCCAATGTTAACTGTCTACACCATGACAAGAACATTTCCTTCTATCCAGCTGAACCCTCTGTTACTTTTATTGCTTTTGTCTATCAGCATCTCACCACGCACCACTGTGAGGAACCAGGCTCCACATTCTCCAGAGCTCTCTTCTTCACGTTAAACACCAGTTCCCCAAGCCTCTGATGGGTCTCTTCTGAGACTGGTTCACTTTGTCAGCAACAGTTCCAGGGACAGGAATTGTTGGGTCTCTGTTCTTGTTGAATTTTGTGGGGTTCTCACTACTCTGTTTCTCCAGCCTGTCTAGCTTCTGAATGGCAGTCCTACCATCAATCACCCTGCATCAGTGTTATCTGCCAACACCAGAGAAAGCACCTTACTGCCTCTTCTAGGGTATTCATTTATAAAGATCTTAAGGGTGTTGTTCCCTTAAACACAGGAGCTTCTAGTTCTGGAAGGAATCCTAATTACAGAAAATTGTGCCTTTTTTTTTTTTTTAAATAAGCAATTTCTAAATGAAGGATCAAAATAAACTGCAAACTCATTTGCTGAAAAAAGGGCCAGACCACCCAATTCTTGCTCAGTTTGGTAATTATGCTTGGCAGTGAAATAATTGATGCTTGCAGACTCAGCAGTTACTGCTGGGATTGTAAACACACAAGGCACAGAGCATTTTTTCTGCTACAGAAACTCTCTTCACCTTTCCAGGCTTCAGCCAATCATACTTTGCTGGAACATACCACTCCTTCCCTCACCAATAACGAAGGGCTGATAACCAAAATTCTGTCCTATCCCATTTTCCTTTGGGTAATCTCTTCTGAGCTGGAAGAAGTAAAATCTAGATCCATACTGAGGACAGAAAAACTCCTTGTACTAGAATACACAGAGACTGTCATCTTCTGTCAAAGAAGCAATTAGGGAAATGATATAGTGAAGATTGCTTCAGAGATAAGGATGAAATAACCTTGGGGGATTCCATCTAATTTTAACACCTTTTCTTTATGATTTTATGGTGCTACAGAATCATTATATTTAGCTAGTGGTACCTTACCATTTCTATCACTTTGCTGTTTTCCCTTTGCCATATTACAAAGTGATTTTCAAAGCAATATAAAAAACAGACATGGCTTTTTTTGTGAACAGAGCCCCTGCTTACACCAATAGCAGCACACCCAGATAAGGTTAATCCACAAAATGCAGTGCCAAGAAAGCTCTTTCTGAACATTTTACCTTTTCTGTAGGAGAGCAAGAAGTGTGCTTGCCAGGCAAGTTACAGCTGTGACTTGCGTTTTTTCTTTCCCCAAGGACTTTTCTGCAAATAAATAAGAATTTCAGAGACAGGTTACTAACATGGAGCCTAGATGACCTGGCTCTTCCAAAGATTCTGGGAGATCTTGATTGCAGAATACAGTTTGTGCCTCTATTTCTTCTCCCGTCCTTTGTCTGTTTGGGCTGTAAAAATTCTGTGACAGTCTCTTGTTACGTGTGCAGGTCACATACATACAATAGGGCTTTTTATTGGCAGCTGTTTTGCAAACCACATGGCCCATGAAATACTATTCCTACAGAGATTTGAGATCCGTCACCACTTCTGACACAGAAATACACCGGCCCTCCTGAAATTCGAGAGTTTATTAAAGAAAAGAAGAATTCAAACTACTGTTTGTTTAGTCATTCCATCAGGTTAGAGGTTAGGGAAAATGTAGGGTGCATCATTCATGTTAATGGAAACAAAACAGCAGTTTCAGGATCCTTTTCTCTCAAGACACGAGGAAGCAACAGCAGTGACATCTACAAAGTACAAGCATAATAGGGTGCCTCCAATCCCTCCTCCTCTTCCCAAGGGAATGAAACAAAAACAGCAGCCCTGACAGTATGATTCTGCAGCCTACCTGAAAAGGTTCGTTCAACCACCTGCTTGGTATTATAATAATAATAATAACATTTATAATAACATTGAATACGCTTCCCCAGGGAGGTGGTGGAATCCCCATCCCTGGAGGTACTTAAGAGATGTGGGGACATGGCACTGAAGGACATGGTTTAGTAATGGGACTTGTTAGGTCAGGTTGACATTTAGACTTGATGGATCTTGAAGGTCTTCTCCAGCCTAGGTGATTCTTTGATTAACACTGGTGGACCAGCACAACCAACACCCCAGTTGTTCATGCTCAGGTTTGAATAACACCACCACATGTTCTTCTCCAGGTATCACACTAAACTATAAAAAGATGAAGAATAACATTACTAGAGGTTAAGAGAGGCAAGAGGGCAAAAGCATTTAGATACTGCCAGAATACAGTATCAGGAAAAAAAAAAAAAAAAAGAAAAAAAAAAAAAAGCTGGCTGGTATGAAGTTTGACCCAATGCTGTAGGCAGGAAGCTCTATGGGATTGGAACGGTGCTGCAATCTCACAACAGCCAGGGAGGAGAGACACTAGAACAGCATGATTTTAGCAGTCATAGCTGTGTTGGAAGGTGGCAATGCCTGCCACCTAGTGACTCTGTGACTCTAAGCCAAAGACCTTTCAGTACGGTTGGGAGGCTACAGAGTTGTGCACGGTGGGGAAACTACTGACATACCTGTATAAACTTTCTTTGCAGTTAGTGGAGAGAAGCAGGCACTTCCCTCCACAGATTATAAAAGGCAGTCCCAGTAGTCAACTCTGGTGCACTTAGATGAAACAACTCTCATCTTTAGGGGGTTATACTAAAACAGACAAACAAATAACCCCATGAAAATGCGTATTTTTGGGTCAGATAGAGAAATGGGGTCTAGCACCGCCATTCCATAACAACTGCCTACTACATGGCAAAGCCATTTCTCTGTCCTGGTTGATAAAAATTAGTACTAAAAAAAAAAAAAGTCTATTAAATAGAACACAGGCTTGAGTTAATGACTTCTCCCCTAAAGGAAATTATATTTAGAGGTCCCAGGTATTGCTTAAGCATCAAAGCCAAAGGACAGTAGCATTACATCAGGCCTTTCTATGTGTAGACTAAAGCTTGAGATGATTTTTTTTGTCACCTTTGTGAAGGCAACTTCACCTCTCAAAGATTCCTTGTTGTGAGTCTTCATGAAAGCGCTTTTGTTACTGTTAATTGATCATCTCTGATGATCTCAAGAAGGGATATTTCTGCTTCAAATGTACATTAAACTTAAAGCAGAAGTTGGGAGTGTTCAGTGAGTGCTGATTCATCACATGGTGTTAGCGGAATTCATCATCATTAAAACCTTAAAATGCAAGAAGTTAGGATGACTTATATTTCAAAATAGCAAAACAGCTAATATTTTGTCTATTAATAATTGATGCTTGCAGTTAAAGTATCTGTGCTCTGTGGTAATTAATCTTCCTAGCAGTATCCCAATGGACAGTATTTCTACTAGAGGGCTTTCCCAAACACTACATAAAATGGAGTTTTTGAAAGGTCAGTTGATGTAGCAGAAGCCGTAGCAGTGACTTATGCTTAGATCGGTAATACACTGGCATTTCTTAAAAAAGCAGTTAGGTTTTAATTGTATTACCTTATGCTACAGTAACTGACATTAACTCAGGGTAAAGCAAAAATAATTTGGCTTAAATCTTCCATGCACCACACTACACAGCACAGTCTCTGTGAATGATAACTTGCCAGGAGCTCTTAGGAATCCTATTAGATCTCTTCATTTGGAAGCCAGGAACAGATATCGGAAACATCAACAATTATGAGCTTATTTCACTGATTCATAATAAGTGCAAAATACTAACAAAACCATTGGCAGTGAAGTTTGGATTTGTTTTAACTAAAAACATTCTTGTCAAAATTAGATATTTAGAACAAGATACTAAAAACAATAATTTGAGAATCCCTATTTGCCAAATATACTTTATGTAAAACATTTAAGTCTAATTTTTAAACAATCAGATGTCTAGTCATCATTGAGAAGTACTCACTAGGATTTTCTCTTTTATGCAGACCATGAACTAAGGTTTGGAAAGAGATTTTGCAGATGAATAAAAGAGACTGAAGCTTTTGTTACTACTGGGGCTAGCAATCAAACCTACAAAGTCATTGAGATCTAGAGATGACTCGTCTGTCTTTAGTTATTTGACAATGCTATTGAAGACTAGAGCATTGGATACTGTGACAAAGATTTACTGAAGCAATGATGTGAGGATAGACCTAACATATAACAACATTATCATGATCCACTGCAAATAACGTGGCTAGCCAAATCTGTTGATTCACTGTTATTTACAAGTAGTTTTATAATGGTGACACCATGAATTTGAGAGAGAATTCACCAGATAGGTATAAAAACAGTAGTTTATCTGCATGCGCTATAACAATTAAAGAACTAGAAGAAAATAAAACTTTTTTTTCTTTCTTTCTTGAACAAGTAAGTCATCTCTCCATCAGGAGTGGTTTAACTGTGTTAGAAACAAGTGAAGATATTTAGATAGTTATCATTAGTAATTTGGAAAACCATATAAGACATGAATTAGAGAAAATTCCATGATAGTAGCTTAACTGAATGAAAACATTTTGACTGTCCCTGAGATTAAATAATACAAATAAATTTTCCTTCATTCAGTAAATACTAGATATTCCTTCCCTGAGTAGTCTTATTACTTGGCAGAAGAAAAAAAAAAAGATGAGCCTCTGCTAGAGAAAGGGGATGAAAAATCCTGTGTATTTCCATACAGCATGCTGGATGTGTTTGTAACAAGGTACCCACTGAGTGAAATCTTGTTCCCATGACTCTGTTGAGCTACAGGCTTGGACCTGACCATTTATGGGTCAGCAACATTGAAAAACAAAACAACTACCACCAAACTCTGCCTTTTTTTTCTGACAAGCCAAGACTCTTCTGTGCATTTGTAAGAGGCATTTTCCCCCTGAGAGGCCACTGCTGGGTTTCCATTCTCTTCCTTCAGAAATGACAGCCACCAATTTTTTACCTAAAAGCTAGTGTTTTTGTTTTCTTGTTTGTTTGTTTGTTTTCCAGTTTTATTGTTCTTTTGTTTTAGTTATTGACTCCACATAATGATACAAAAGAAGATATGGGTCAGTCACAAACTTTTGCATTGTGTTTCCTGCAGAGAGGAAGATCTGAAAAAGCGTGGTTGGCAGCAGTTCTACCATTTCCAAGCCAAATTCACTCAAAGCCAGGAAAAACACCAGTACATAATTTCCTTCAGCAGCTACTCTTCCATGCCCTTTTCCAGTCGTCATCATCTTTCTCCCACACCATCTGTTTTCTCTTCCTTGCACTACTTGTGATTTTTGCACCTCCCTTAGCTAAACCTGCTTCTTAACTTCCAGCCTGCAGCCTCACATTCCAGTTCCCTCTTCCCACTTACACCTCGCCCCAAGCCCTCAGGCCAGCTCAGAGAACAACTGCTCACCATTTCCTTATTCCCCCTTGCACCAACAACTCATCTTCCTGTGCATTGCCTACTCAATGTCTCTTCTTCCTCAGGTTACTTTTCTGTGCTCCTCACGCTCCTGTTGTTACTATTTTTGTCCGATGTTAATAAATTCCACTCTTTGAGTTCTGTAGCCAAACACTATAATCCCCATCAATGTCATGCTGCATCTCTAATACTGCTAGTTATCAAAATGTTGCTAATTACCTTCTCTTAGTAATGCACATCATCTTTTCACTCTAAATACTTTCATTGACTTACCAATTGTAACTGCTCAAAATCAGAGAATTACAAATTGATGTTTCTTTTCTTGTTTCTACTTCATTCCATCAAAAAGGGAAGCACGACTCCAGCTTTACAGAAAGGTTTATACTTCCCTGTGTGATCTACTGTTGACATCATTACCAACAAGATGATTCAACAACTTACAATGCTGGCTGATGGCAAGCTAGGTGCTCTTTTAAGACACAAAGAAGGCAATCATACTGCCAAATTCTCTGCATTTTCCTATGCTATGCAGTACAATTTCCTTAAATTCAGTTTTCACAAACTCATTTCTACCTTTTCCCTTGTGGTACATCTCATTAGCACCAGCCAAGCCAGAGGAACTGATCAGCTCTGGGGACGTGTAAACGTAAAGTGAACAGTGAAAGTAAATTATGCTGTGAAAAGGATAGTGAGATTGATGGAGACTGCTCATTTTGGTACTGAAATGACTTGTAGGATGAGTAGCTTCAGGAGAAAATATAATTTTATGCCATAGTACTCTACCCAAGGTGCTACCACAACAAAACACATTCTCAAGTTCAAAAAGGTTTGCTAAGTGTTCATTATATGGCCGGGAAGCTCCAGTTACGCTACACGGCTGTTTATGAAGTCATTCATTCTGTGCATGCAATGTTCTCGCTGCAATTTTTATTAGCCTTTAGAGCATGCTTTCCATGTCTCCTTTGTAAGGAGAGTACAGGGTGACTCAGCAAGCTATTTGCTGCAGCCCTAAGCCCATTACTGGTACAATCAATTTAGATGCAACTACAACCAGGT
Organism: Anas acuta; assembly: GCF_963932015.1. NCBI lineage: Eukaryota > Metazoa > Chordata > Aves > Anseriformes > Anatidae > Anas > Anas acuta. Next base: position 89,986,837 of record NC_088980.1, read on the forward strand.
TGTTTCATTGTAAATCCCTGAAGTCTAGGCTTGAGCCACTGAGACTTAATTCTGAAATAGTTACTGCATCTGCGATTGACTGACTACAGTATTCTGGAAACAACGGAAACAATTTTAAATAAAATTACCGTAATGAGGATAAAGATAATTGCTGGGGGGTTGGGTGGTGACACATGCAGTTTTCACAGGGATTCTTCTCCTAAAGCTTTCTTGATCTGGAAGAATAAATTAAAAGACTTCCACCAATTTTTGACAGATAAATGCAGATCAGCTTCTTTCTGCTCTTGTCTCTCAGGTTCCCAGTATGTGTTGGGGAAGGGCACTGTCATTTGAAGATGTGCATATTCTCGAACCTTAACACACACCTGAGCTGGTATTTTCACTGTAATGCGTATTTCTGATCACAAATTTAGAACAGAGACTAATTCTCTCTTCCTTGTGAAATGTAACACCTCCCAGGTTTCAATAAAAGCTAGTTTATCAGAGTCCTACTCACTGCCTCGGGTAAGGGCTCTAGAACCCAATGTTGCCTGTGTTGGCTGATATCTGTTATAAAGGGTATGCCCCACTGACACATAGCAGATACAGGATGTGGGCATAGCCAGGTTGAAAGCCTGGTATACCAGAAGATGCCAAGATGTTTGATTGTCTTAGGTTTAGGCTGCACATTATCTGGTAGGGAGAAAGATTTTGCAATTGGAACATGTTATAGGAGGATGGGTTACCAAGCTCACCTCAGATACAGTTTTGAAGTGGCATCAGTAGTACCCACAGAGCTTACTGAGGCTAGCTGTAACTAAATGAATCAATGCTTGTCACAGCTTGGCTGGCTGGAAGGTTCTTTTCTCATTTATGTCTTTAGGTATTTTCATAAGGGTCTGAGGAAAATTATGTTTCCCTTTAAAATAGCTTGAATCATGGACCAGAAAAAATAATCTGCCAGTATATTTGCTCTAGTTCAAATTATTTTTGCTAGGCAAGAAAGGAGAGAAAATGATATGTAAGAGATACATAAGTATATGCAACTAAACATTGAAAAAATAGATTATACTGTGCTAAAGCAAGAACACTGTGTTTAACATACCCTAATTGTGCAAACTACACAAATCAGAGCCAAATTCCATAAAATGCCCTTCAGATTCTGCAATCAGCATGAAATCCTTTATAAATTCTCCACTGGATTCATTGCATTGTACCAGTCCTCTGTCTAATCCACATACAGATTTCCATTTCCACAATATATTAAGCTTAGCAATATGATATGCTTATAACAAGAAAGCCTTGTGCAGTTTACTTAGAGACAGGATGCTTTCCATGTCTTGAAATAATCAAAATTGTCACCATTTAGGAAAGCATTCCACTACATTCAAATGCTCTCCCCCAAGAGATACAATTTGTTAACACTACCCAGAAAATTATCATATTTCCACAGGTCTAAGGCACACTGCAGTCCCTAATCCTAGCCTTCAACATATCCATAGATATTTGTGACTTTTATCTGAATTAAGTCAAGCCCCACGTCCCATAATGACCATGTCATCATATGATATATCCTCTGCCAATTTGTATTATCAGTTTGAGAGCTTGTGCCTCCACAGCACTTTACTCTCACTGAGCTGCTTAAGACATGGATAGGTTATATAAATAATAAGGAATAGATGTGGAGCTTTTAGCTGCAAGCAGAAAATAATTTAATACACGAATATTTGGCCAGATTTTATTTTCACCTTATTAGCCAGTCATTCCAACAGCATGCCAATTTGCAAACATTTCCAGTTACACAATTGAAACATACTGAAAGCCACTCCAGCTTGCATGAATAAAAGCATCTGAAGTGACAGAGATATGCATCTCCCCTCTCCATTAGGTTGGCCTGTAAGTCTTTGGCTCCCTGTATTAAAGGTCAAGTTACCAAACTGGGCTGAAACTCAAATATTATATATTCAGTGACCTCCTATGGCTAGGTGCTCCACACGTGAATATTATTAACCAGCTGTATTTTACATAATATTATTGGCTACAAAGTGCTACAGGATTAGCCTGCTCCCCTGCCAGCTGTAATAACTAAATGAAACAAAACCATCCCCAAACTCATCCCAAATTCACGCCGTGTCACAGAGAGTTAGCATTTCCTTGGGATGTATTCATAACAAAACACTGCACCATAGGCTGCATCTGCACTAAAGGAACTAAAAAAGTATTGTTGCATTAAATGGCTGTCACAAGCCTCCTGTGACTTCTGGGTTTCACTGGAAGGTATTTGGATTTCCAGACAAAGTATGGTGGGAAGCACGAGCTGTGGAAATTTCAAATCAGCCTGTTAGAGAAACAACCAAGAGCTGTACACATGTGTACTGATGGTGGCACTAGGACTGCCCATGCCTGGCTTTCCACTTCCACAGTCCACAATACATTCTTCACAAATTTCTGTACCAGTATCACGGTTTTTGTTTGGAAAGGAATGCATCTTTTGCTCAGCTATCAGCTCTTGAATTAAAAGACTTCATTTCCCACGATGAATTGTTCCAATGCTTAGTTACCCACCCCATACAGGATGTAAGGCTTTCAGGGCTCAGGATGAAAGCAGGACCTTAGTTAACTTCTGCAAACTGTATGACATTACCAGAAATACTTCTATGAAACCTCTAATTAACATTAACTGTAACAAAAGAAAACTGCCAGGAAAAATACTTGCAAATATAACACCACCACCAACAATACAACAACAACAAAAAAACGACTGCTCACATTTTCCTCTTTCTTCCCTAAGAATCTTAGATTCAGACCATGAGATCACTACCAGGAACCTGGCATATGAGAAATACCTTTTCTGTACCCAAACAAAACACTGCTTTTGAGAACAACATGTACATTTGAAAAAGCTTGTTTTTAAGTTCAGGACAAATTGATGATTTCGGCTAAAAATTCAGTTAAGGCAGAGTGCTCATCCATGCTTGCACATACCCACACACGTTCAGAATCAAATGTCTCCTAAATGACCTCAGAATGTCAAATGCCAGAAAAAAAAATGTTTTTTTCTTGCTTGAGAATAAGTGTGGGGCTCACAAGCATAAACTTTTCTTAATAAACTCAATCTTTGTGTCAAGAACAATTAAAAAATGAAAGACAAAAGGAAAAGAAACTCACAAAATTCAATGATTTAAGACAGTACACTATAACGTGTACCTCAAAGGCTAGTGAAAGATATTCGTTAAATGAAATCAAAGTAATTCTGTTGTGAGGAACTTGAAAGGCTGGGTGCTACAAAGTGCTAGTTGAATATTAACATTAAGGATGTGGCATTACATGCCATGAAATACAGCTATAAAGTACATTGACATGAGCTGCCATCCCTCCTTCGGAGTTTCAATAATCACAGAGTAATTTAATCAAGAACCGTCAATGTCAATCCTCATTTCTTTAGCCACATGAAATAAAATGAATATGAAGGGAAGAAGGGGGAACCATTCATGGTAGTGGGGGCATAAAATAGAGAAGAGAGGCTACATGAATATTTTCCTACTAAAGGGATGTTGAAAATTATATCCTCTTCCTTCAATAAAATATTTATCAACCAAAGTAGAGCTTTATGTTAATCACCCACTAAAAGACAGGAAAAAGTCCTTAATACCGAATCCCGTAGAAGTAAAAAAATCTCGGCTGTACATGCAGCGTGTCCTCACAGACCATGAGTATCTGCAGCTCAGCTTCAATGAGACAGCTGATACATCCACAACATCGTGACCATAAAAACTCATCCCCTAATAACGGCAGGGTAAAATACTGCACCTTTGACAACACAGACAATCTTGCAAATATATCTTCCATTAAATAAGAAATTATTTATCTAAACCTATCCAATGCCATGTAGTTCACTTGCTTCTCCTGAAGTGCACTGGGTGAAGGAGAGGCTGAATCTCCGATGACAGCTCCCAGTTGCATCCTTTTAATGGAGGGCTGCTAGGCACTCTAATTGTTGTGGAAAAGGCTGCAGAAGAATTTCTGCTGCTTTTCAGAGGCTTCTAAAGGGCAAATGGCACAGCAATGGTTAATTCTTTCAAAGAATATAAAGAAAAAAGAGAATTCATCACCTGGATTTGAAAGAATCTATCCTCTACCAGAATGTTGTACTTCTGGCACAGTACCCATATGCTGAAAGATGCCTGCCAGGCACTTATTAGAGTTATTCATTTCAATAGAATTGTGCACAAGAACGAACACTAAACACATCATTTATTTATCTGACTAATCTCTACAACACCTGTTGCCCTGCCTATTTATTAAGTAATGTAAATCAGCAAACACAATGCTGGGAGGAGAAAAAAAAAACAACAGCCATAATTAAAAAAAATAATAAAAAAATAAAAAGATAATTAAAAACAAAGCAAAACAACCGAATCAAATGGCAGGCAGATGCGGAGAGCATGCCTACTGCCCATGCACTGATTTTCCTGATGCACTGGTGGGCTGCTCATGTTTCTGTGGTACTGCATGGAAATTCTTCAGCCTGTGAGCTGCCCACACAACCTCCTCCTCCAAGAGGGAAATACCCTGGACAAGCGTTCATGGATGAGCTACCTGCACCATCTTCTGCTTCCTCTGGACCCTTCCCTGGGTCCCATGAGCTGCTTGCAAACAAAATACTAAGCTGATGCATAGGTCAGAACCTTGTCTTTACATACCTTGATTTGGTTTGGGTTTCAAATTCTTTGAAAGGTAAATCTAACAGTCCACTACGGAGTCATTGAGTGAAAGATCTGCCTTTTTAAAAGTACTTGGAAAGCAGGAATTTCATCTTTGACAAATCTAGTGTCTGGCATACAGATGCGAGGTGCCTTTTGGTAAATATTTCTAGACACAACCTATATGCAGTGCACTCATACAAATTCCTAGCATAACTCCAGCTGAAGATTTGGGTAGGACTACACGTTAAATTCATATTTCAATTCTATCACCTTGCTTGGTTTAACTGAATGATCTTGACAGGTTTCATTTTTTCAGTTCCCAGTTCTTCAGACCAGAATAAAAAGCATAAGGGTTTCATTCCCCACCTGAGCTCATACTTGACCACCAGTGTAAGCCTTGGGTATATCAACATTTAAATTGCAGGAATACCTTATGCTCAAAAATAGCAAAAGGGAGCCTCAGCCAGCACACAGTGCAGGGTATGAAACATGTTAATTCCTGTTGAGCACCCAAAAGCGTGCATTTGCCTGTAGCACAGCTCTCTGCATTCTGCTGCTGCTGACTGAAGCAGACAGCATCCCTCGTTACTCAAACACAGAGCCAATCTTCATGTCAGACAATTTTAGGAAATTAATTCCTGTATGCGAGCCTCTCCATCTCATCTGACCAAAAACAAAGACAGCCTATAAAATGCATTCATAAAACAGTCACCAACTTTGTATGTTCATGAAACACTTTTCTTAATGTTTATTTTACTCTGCTGGAATAGTCATTGATTTTCCATGGAGTACAGTAATTACATTCTACCCAAAGTTTTAACGTTACACATCTTAATTATTTACAACATTATGTGTTTAATGGTGCATTGTATTACTTACTTTGGGTAATACATCTCCAACATTATGATACATCAAGCTGGGCAATAAAATTATTATGCAGAGAGAGACAGCTTAACACTTATCTTTCATTGCTGATGGCCCCACTTGCCTTCTAAGTCTGAGTAATTCCCCTCTTTAATTTAGTTAGCTGCCTGGAAGGCTTTTCTAGAAAACTTTCCATGGACCCCAAACTTAACCAAATATGAAACAGGCAGGACATGCCATGCAATGTGGATTTAACAAGCTTATTACTGATATGCTGGTCTTTTGATGGATGATTTTGCATTAGCAAGCAACTAAAAATGAAGCCTTTTGGCTAAAAATCAAACAAAAACGTGCAGATTCCAGTACCATGATGACTTAGCAATTTGTTTTCTCCTTTGGTAATTTAGATTTGTTTTTTCCTTTGGTAATATAAATTTGTAGGTGCTTTTGTAAAAAAAAAAAAATCGTTTATAGAGAACACAAGATTCCTCTGAATCATTTCCTACAATAACAAGCACTAAACTACAGAAACATGCTACAGAATTTTTAACTGCCCAAACAAAAATACGATTAAGCTTGGAGTTTGGGTTCCAAATGTACTTTGAAAATTCAGAGGAACAATGTTTATTAGGTGTACAATTTCTAAGCCACTAAAATATTAAGGATTTAAATTTAATCTTTCTAATAGGATACCATTACTCATAACAATACCTAAGGCTCCTGCTCTGACAAAGAAACAGTGAGCTGAGGCCACTGTATGCTAAAGATATCTTCTTTCCTCTCCTCTCCAAATTCTAGACCCCCGTATTGCTCTGCACTCAGTCTCATGCTACCCATCATTTTGCAGGTAAGCAGCATCCCCAAAATGTGAAGTGTGTGCAATCATGGTGGTGATAGCATCTCCAAAACATGAAGTGCATGCATACACGTGTGTCCATGGAGAAAAGGAAGAAATTGTCAAACCAAATTCATCTCAGCTGTCCAAACATGCCAGTCCACACTGGAAGGTGCAGAAGCCACATGGAAGGTGGAAGCAGGAAGACAATGGAAAGGAAACTGGGATAGTGCACCTCATCCACAGAAGCTCATATAAAAGTGAAGAGGAGGTATTGCTTGTAGCAATTATAAGCAAAGTGGAAGAGGAGATTCCATAACTGAAATAAAATGTTTACCTGGTTATACGCATAAGTTCATGCAACTTGTATACTGCTACTTTCTGAGGGCTGTATTTATATGATCACAGCTTTAGCTCTAAAAATAAAAGGAAAGAAACTCTTCAAGAAAAGGAATAAAATAAAAGAAAGAATCATCAGCTCTCTAGAACACTGACTAACTTTCCTGAGTGCTTTAAATCTGCCCATGTCTAACTAATCTCCAGAACGAGAGCATGCCATTTATGAAGGGTTTGGCTGTTTCTGGAGAAGTGAGGGTATTAGACAATTAAAGCAGAGAAATAACTCATATCAGAAATATATAGAAAAAATGCATTCTGTAATTAGCATTCAATGCAAAAGACAAACCATACAGATCTGAACAACAAATATATTGCTTGCTGCCATGAAATCAACACAATAAACGATTCCTCCGTTCACCAAAAAATAACATGAAAAAGGTGCAAAGCAGTATAAAATACTGACAGAGGTCCTGAACGTTTTCTACAGACTGATCACACTCATTTTCTTCTCTGACTTTCATAGATAGCAAGTAGGAAACTGCAATGCCATACAAGCACTACCCATGCTGAAATATAATCCAGAGGATGGAGGAAACTGCCCACCCCAGGGGGATACTGTGGCTCTCTGCAATCCAAAGTAAATCAGAGTGGGAAACTTGAATGAACAGCAGTGAGCACGTTCTACTAGTGGAAGTCACTTGTTTTCAGTGGGTTATGAATTTGGCTTTGTGACAGAAAAACGATAGCAAGAGGGACAGCGATTGTATGTTCTTCCACACGTGTTTGCACGCATAGGTGTATGTGTGGAGAAAAACCCATAGTTCCCCGCTTGAGGAGTAAGAGTTGCCTATACGCTGCTCTGCCACAACTCAACCATCGGGGTGTGATCGGCAATATTGTCACCCTAAATCCAAAACACAGCACCACACCAGCCAGTGTGAAGAAAATTACCTCTATCCGTGCCAAAACTAGGACAAGCCGCTACTTCTTCACAAGGGCTGCAGGAAGGCACAGCACGACTCCCACAATCAGAAGGGGAGACGAGCCTGCATGCAGTCCCCAAAGAGCCGAATAGGAGAGGAGAGCATTTGTACCAGGCGGTGGTATCGGTGTTTTATTGCTTCCTGACCAGTCATGGGAAGAGCTCCTCATGAAGCACCTCAAAGGGACCTCAACACTGAACCTCAGCACTTCTTTCCTGGCAGACCTGAATGAAGCCTTTTGCTTCTCCAGAGGAACTACTGCCCCTCTCACTTCTTTGCTCAGTCTCCTGCTGTGCTTTGGGCACTGCCATGGAGGCTCTGGCTGCACGTTCAAGCACCCTCTCTTTAGCCTTCTCATCCCCAGACTGAGACACCTCCCAGCGTCCCCCCTCCCCAAGCCCCCTCCTGTGACACCAGTACAGCAGCCACGTCCCCTCCTCCCCTCTCCCCTGGGGCTCCATAGGGAAGAAGAGATGCCACTTCTTCAAGGGCGATGGGAAAGAAGAGCGCAGAATCACAGAATCACAGAATTTCTAGGGTGGAAGAGACCTCAAGATCATCGAGTCCAACCTCTTACCTAACGCTAACAGTCCCCACTAAACCATATCCCTAAGCTCTACATCTAAACGTCTTTTAAAGACTTCCAGGGATGGTGACTCCACCACCTCCCTGGGCAGCCTGTTCCAGTGTCTAACAACCCTTTCAGTAAAGAAGTTCTTCCTAAAATCTAACCTAAAACTCCCCTGGCGCAACTTAAGCCCATTCCCCCTTGTCCTGTCACCAGGCACATGGGAGAACAGGCCAACCCCCACCTCACTACAGCCTCCTTTAAGGTATTTGTAGAGAGCGATAAGGTCGCCCCTGAGCCTCCTCTTCTCCAGGCTGAACAAGCCCAGCTCCCTCAGCCGCTCCTCGTAGGACTTGTTCTCCAGGCCCCTCACCAGCTTCGTCGCCCTTCTCTGGACCTGCTCAAGCACCTCGATGTCCTTCTTGTAGTGAGGGGCCCAAAACTGAACACAGTACTCGAGGTGCGGCCTCACCAGAGCCGAGTACAGGGGGACGATCACCTCCCTGGCCCTGCTGGTCACACTGTTTCTGATACAAGCCAGGATGCCGTTGGCCTTCTTGGCCACCTGCGCACACTGCTGGCTCATATTCAGCCGACTGTCCACCATCACTCCCAGGTCCTTCTCTGCCTGGCAGCTCTCCAACCACTCATCTCCCAGCCTGTAGCTCTGCTTGGGGTTATTGCACCCCAGGTGCAGGACCCAGCACTTGGCCTTGTTGAACTTCATGCAGTTGACCTCAGCCCATCGGTGCAGCCTATCCAGATCCTCCTGCAGAGCCTTCCTACCCTCAAGCAGATCAATACACGCACCTAGCTTGGTGTCATGTGCAAACTTACTGAGGGTGCACTCAATGCCCTCGTCCAGATCATTGATGAAGATGTTAAAGAGGACCGGCCCCAGCACCGAGCCCTGGGGGACGCCACTAGTGACCGGCCTCCAACTGGACTTGACTCCATTTACCACGACTCTTTGGGCCCGGCTATCCAGCCAGTTTCTAACCCAACGAAGCGTGCGCCAGTCCAAGCCAAGAGCAGCTAGTTTCTTGAGGAGAATGCTGTGGGAGACGGTGTCAAATGCCTTGCTGAAGTCAAGATAGACCACATCCACAGCCTTTCCCTCGTCCACCCAGCGCGTCACTTTGTCATAGAAGGAGATCAGGTTCATCAAGCAGGATCTGCCTTCCATAAACCCATGCTGACTGGGCCTGATCACCTGCTTGCCCTGCAAGTGCTGTGTGATGACTCTCAAGAGGATCTGCTCCATGAGCTTCCCTGGTACTGAGGTCAAACTGACAGGCCTGTAGTTTCCCGGGTCTGCCCTCGGGCCCTTCTTGTAGATGGGCGTCACGTTTGCTAGCTGCCAGTCAGCTGGGACCTCCCCCGATAGCCAGGACTGCTGATAAATGATGGATAGGGGTTTGGCCAGCTCCTCTGCCAGTTCTCTCAGTACCCTTGGGTGGATCCCATCTGGCCCCATCAACTTGTGCACATCCAAGTGCCGTACCAGGTCACCAACCAGTTCTTCGTGGATAGTGAGGGCCACATCCTGCTCCCCATCCCCTTCCACCAGCTCAGGGTACTGGGTATCCAGAGAACAACCGGTATTGCCGCTAAAGACTGAGGCAAAGAAGGAATTGAGCACCTCCGCCTTTTCCTCATCTCTTGGTCGTCTTGGGGGGGATCCACCTCCATGGGTTCTTCATCACCATGGGGAGGATCCACCTCCATGGGTTCCTCCACGTCTTGGGGGGAATCCACTTCCATGGGTTCTTGCTCATCTTCTGGGGGATCCACCTCCATGGCCTCTTGGTCATCTTGGGGGGGATCCACCTCCATAGGTTCTTGGTCATCTTGGGGAGGATCCACCTCCATGGGTTCTTCATCACCATGGGGAGGATCCACCTCCATAGGTTCTTGGTCATCTTGGGGGGGATCCACCTCCATGGGTTCTTCATCACCTTGGGGGGAATCCACCTCCATCGGTTCTTGGTCATCTTGTGGTGGATCCACCTCCATGGGCTCCTCCCTGTTGGCTAGCAGATGGACATGCCTGCGTCCCTGGTTCTTGGCAGGACGACTGCAGGGCCATGGTCCCACACTGTTCTTTCTCCAGGCGACACGCTGGGGCCCTGTGTTGGTTGCAGCTGCCTGCAGAGCCGCGCTCTGCATTCCACTGGGCACGTGGACGCTGGCCATCACCATCTTGCCAGAGTAGCCATTCATCATCCCGGTCTGCTCTGTGGGATGCTGGGGCCTCGCACTGCTCCCTGACGGCTTCACAGCCGCGCTCTGCGTTCCGCTCTTGACGTGAATGCTGGCTATCGCTCTTGTGAGCAAGCTGATCTTCCTCCTCTCACTCCACTTGGTCTGCTGATGATGCAGCCTCCTCCTTGGGTCTGAGAACAGCACCAGACTCTTCAGTGCCTCACACAATGATGGGCACCCACCCGTCGTCTCGCTCGGGCTCCTCTTGCTTCCGCTCCGCCTTGGCGTTCGAAAGCCTCGCAGCCTCACAAGTGGGGGGCCGCCTGTGGGGCTCCTGTATTTATAGGGCCCAGCAGGAAAGGCGCGGTGGCAGTGGCTACTGTGACAGAAGCAGGCCACTATGGTGGCCATTGCGGTGGTGGCCCACACCTGTAGCCAAACATGGCTGTGTTGCCATGGCAGGGAGCTTCAGCCTGAGGGCCTACCCCCTCCGGGCCCGAGGACCTCAGGAGCCCTCCAACAAACATGGCATTGTTAGGATACTGATGGAGGAATTGTAACCCTTTGAAAACATGTTTGTTACCACGTTGTGTCTCGTGGACCCCAGCACGGGACCAGGAGTGATCTTGAGCCCAAGTCAGAGGAGGAGAGGTGGAGAGCAGTGTCAGCGCTCAAGGGGCAGCCTGTCTCTGTGGCAAGGAACATGGCACAGGGGAGCCATTCCCAGGAAAAGGTTTCTCGGCCTCCCTGACCTTTCTCCTCCTTCCACTTGAGGGCATTTTGCAAGACCTAGAACCCCACTCGCAATACTGCCGTCTTTGGTAGGACAGAAAAACAGGGAGATGAAAAGGAAGAAGAACATAAAAGGGAAAATACAGAGCAAGTGATGCCCAATGCAAAGGTTCTCCTCCTGCCAACTGACGCCCAGCCACACCCCAAGCAGCAGCCCCACCTCCCCCTGGCCAACTCCCCCCATATTTATTGCTCAGCACGATGCCATATGGCCAGGCTGGGTCACCTGTCCGGGCTCTGTCCCCTCCCAGCTCCTGCTGCACCCCCAGCCTCCTCGCTGGCAGGTCAGCACGAGAAGCTGAAAAGCCCTTGGCTCTGGGAATGTGCTGCTCTGCCACAACTCAACCATCGGGGTGTGATCGGCAATATTGTCACCCCAAATCCAAAACACAGCACCACAGCAGGCACTGAAGAATATCACTTGTATCCAAGCCAAAACCAGGAGTGAAGGTAATTCCCCCCCAAGGACAGCTAAGATATTGGAGATGTAAAGGTACAGTTGACACTGTAGTGAGGCACAAAATTCGTAAGGTTGTAAAAGGAGGTTTTCCAGTGCAGCACAGTGTGGAGATCATTTAGCTATCTGTAAATCTGCCATATATTCAACATCCCATACCAGACAAAAGAATAACACTGTCCTGATTCCTTACCTTCCTCACATCAAAATCTGTCCTCTTAGTTGGCCCAGGCTGCAGCCTCCATAGTGCTGCTATAAGGCAAAGCTTGGGAAAGAGCAATATTTTACCATGGGCTAACACCAGTCCACTGCTGCCATATTTTTGCCAGGCTCATTGAAGTCCATTGTGCCTACTTTCCTAGCTGCAAGGCTGCAATTCAACCTCAGCAGGAGGAGGAGGATGCAATTTCTTTCCCCTTTCCAGCATATATTTCGGTTACTCAGCAGAACACAAAACCCATCCCAAGCAGCAACACTGCTAAGCCACCATAGACAACTTTTCTGTCCTTCTATCAAAAGGACAATTGACAGTAGCTTCTCATTTCCACTCCTAATGGTCCACAAGGTAGACAGGTTTCCTCATTTAATACTCTGTGTAGCACAGAAGGAAACAACTGACATTTCTCAGCTTTGGTCAATATATTAGATTTCAAGGAGTTTAACCAGTTTTCCTCTTTTCTTCTGACTTCAGATCAAGTTTGGGGTATTTTAAGTGGCAATTATCTGCCATGGAATCAAGCAGACTAGTGCATCACTTCTTCTTTTACTTAAATATTTTATTTAAACATTTAATACCATGCAGCAACAAGTCTTGCTCTCATCCTCACCTATCTGGGCTTCTGAAATTCCCACAGCAGAACTCAGAGCAGTCACAGGCTCCTCGCAGGCCATACAAGGCAAAACACAGTTCAGTAGGGCAGAGATGCTTTGCTGGAGGCATTTCTTTGGCAGAGCTATTTCACAACTTCACCGTTGCAAAAGAGAAGCTGCTATCTCACAGAGACACCAGGGGCTTTGGTCAAAATATCCATTCCCTCCTCTTGCGAAGAGCAAGCCATGAAACTCAGCACTGGCAAGTGACCAACTAGTGGTCTGCATGTGGCTTTGGCTTTTTTTTTTTTTTTTTTTTTTTTTATCTGCAATAGAAGCCTTTCTCTCACAAGCTGAAGTCTTGACTCCTTACTCCATGCACAGAACCCTACCCAGGGGGACCCCCAGAATCTTCCTTGGGGTGCAAAAGTAATTACATTTGCTTTTTGCCTTTGTGGGGCAGACAAGAATTTAAAAGGTTTAAGCCAAGTTACAAGAGAAAATGTAATGGTATTTGGAACTTTTAAAACAATTTACTTTTCATGTGTCATTCTGAGCTCAGCTCATACACTACGCTTTCACAGTCAATCTCCCCCAGCCATCTCTCAATACACCACAAACAAGATTAAGCTTTTGTTGCTGTCTCAAAGTCAATCAGGGTCATCCACAGCCGACAAAGACTGAAAGTGTTTTTTTAACTTGCTCCTTATCCTTTGGTGATAAGGTTTATTCCTTTTCAACTACATTCCAAATTGGGGAAAATATTTTTCTTTCTCACTTCTTTGCAAACTTTAGAGTTTTCCCCTTCCTTTCATTGGATACAATTCACTTTGTAAAATATTCTGTCTGTGGAACCTAACTTGGAAATATTTTCAGTTTTTTTCAACAGCAGCAATGGATCCAGCTCATTATAGTTATTTTAGCACTTATCTGTCCAAATCTCAGCTTTCAAGAGGTTGCTTCCTTTTCCTGCTACTATATTAATTTCACTGACATTGCAGTTCCTCTCTGTTGGTGTTGGGTTTTGTTCCCCTCCTCCGCATCCCCAAAGGATTATGGTTTGCCTTTTAGATGTCGAGCTCAACCACCGCGTATAGTACATTCCCTGCAAAGAATGGTTATAAAGCCAGACTCGTAAAGGAGATAACTGACATCTGCAAAGACAATGGTTTGCATTTCAAATGGACATTCAGCTGGAAAACATTAATTCCCTTCTTCTGAATGAATGTTTAAGGAATAACTTTCATTGCACAAGCACTTCACCATTTTTCCAGTCTTGGGAAGGCACATCAAATGCAGATCACTTAAGTCTATGTTCACACAAGCAAAAGACTCATCTCACTGGCGTTGTACCACACACAGCTCTGCTGCAATGGCTTTCATTCGCTGCTCAGTCTCACAGCATCTCCGCAGTTCTGGTCTTCACTTAGAATCACCGAATGATTAAGGTTGGAAGAGACCTCCAAGATCATCTGGTCCAACCATCACCCTACTGCCTATATCACCCACTAAACCATGTCACTAAGTGCCAGGTCCAACTTCTCCTTGAGCACCCCCAGGGGCGGTGACTCCACCACCTCCCTGGGCAACCCATTCCAATGCCTGACTGCTCTTTGTGAGAAGAAATGTCTCCTAATTTACAACCTGAACCTCCCCTGGTGCATCTTGAGGCCATTCCCTCTAGTCCTATCGCTAGTTACCTGTGAGAAGAGGCTGACCCCCATCCATGGTGACAGGGACAGACAGACAGTGCTATACTGAGCTGCAAAAAGAAATATTTCTCTTAGAATGGCTTCAAATGAAAGTAGTCCAGCTAAAAGACTAACTTCCAAGTTGGAAGATACCTTGAAGTTTCCTCCCTCACTGACTCTTTGTGCACTGACATTAACAGAGTGCTCACCCTTACCATTACCCAGTGCACACGGACTGTCATGCTGGCTTCAGGAGAGGAACTGGCTTACCCAGGCACATCCAGTGCAAGAAGCTAGGTTCTTGTCCAGGTTCTTTCAGGAGTGAAATCAAGCTTATGTGATTAAATGGATGAAAAGACATCTGGTGTATCCTCTGACCCTGCTAGGATTTGCACATTTCATTCATTCTGACTCATTCTATTGGTTTCAGGTGACCACGAAGTGCATAAACCACTCAGTACATGAAGTTAAACATTTTCACTGTGATATCACAACCTGAAGTTGAGGGCTCAGCTGCAAGATATAAAGAGGAATAAGGAACCAAAAACGTGTGACAGCAGAAAATTACTCCATCTGCAGGGAAACAGGATGACAAGGTTTTGAGTCTTGGAAGTTGGAGAATGTTTGGCTTTGCTTTCCTGCTCATACACTGAAATTCTCTTTGCTGAGAAGATTAATGCCTTAAAAACAAACTCTTGCAAGGTTTGTGTGAACACTTTTTATTTGAAGAGAACAGAAAGTAAGCATAGCTACATCTCTCTTGAGATATACCCCGTTCTCCTTTCAGGGTGCAGTCTCAGTGCAATGCAGTTAACATAACTGATCACAGGCAAGCACACTCAGAACACGCAGGGGAAAATCTGCTTGTGTGAAACGAATTACAACTAAGTTCATGAAAACCACTGTCTCCTCACATGGCTCTGAAGGCCAGCAACAAAAGAGGACTCTTAATTCCATAATCATGCTTCATCTCAAAAAAAAAATTAAAAAAAAAAAATGGTCTAAACAGATTTGGTTCTTGCCACCCTTTTACTTTCAGAGCTAACTTGTGTTTTCAAATAGATTTGAATAGGGCTGTGGAATGCAGTTGAACACAAACACATGAACTTTGGATGAGTTTCAGACAGTTTCTAGATTGCTGCTAATAAAGAGAAAACCATTAGGTATTGGCCTATTAGGCCAGATCAGGCGTTAAGCAGTGAAACAAGGCTACCTTCCTCTTTCATGAAGCTGCCTGTGCATTTCCACACCTCCCGAGAGCTTCTGGCAGCTGGTGTATCTGCTTTTTCCTCCTGATACTTCTGCATTTCCTATGTTGCTTTCAGCCATAAATTTTTCAACATCACACCTCACGCTGAAGTGAAGCACTATATATAAATAAAAATATATGTATGCACCACCATATGCAAGCATTCATAAAAAGGGAGCATATAAAATACAGTGTAAGATGTGCTTTAAAGGAGTGCGTACCAAAGATGATACTTAGCATCCTCACTGTGTCACACTCTACAGTACCATCGCTGGAGACTTTTCTTTCTCCCTTCCTTTCTAAACATACACACAGACATATATACACACACAGCTGTTTACACACACTAGTGTGTGTGCACGCATATAAAGAATTAAACAGCAGGGTATTTGCAACACATAGGAAAAATGAGGAGCACAAGCTGTCCTGTTTGCTTGTATTCCTGCTTTGATGCAAAGCAGCACAACCCTCGTGCACCACTTCTAGACAGGAGTCTCCAGAGACTAATCCTGAGTTCTGGCAGCAAGATTTGTCAGGTTTTCTAAAGAAGGAAGCTGCCTGGCAGAACTGGCTGAGTTACTACACCACTGCTTTAGAGCTCTGTTAGTGCCTCCAAGGTCAACTGTCCACTTTAAAAGAATGAAAAATAGGATCCAGACAAGTTCACAGCCAGGCAAAAGCTTGAGATCTTTGTCCTCCATTCTTTCCCTTTCTCCTCCATTGTATAGACAGCAGGGTGGCAGGAGTATTGCCTGTATAAGGAGGGATACTGAACTGAAAGACAGAAGAACTGAGTGTGTGCAGAGGCATTCTTATACAAGGAGCACAAATAGCAAGAATTTTAGCTTATGCTTACCTTTAACTTACACCTTTTCTTTCTGCAGTTAGCAATCGCACCTGGTCTACAACCCAGTTCTGCACCAGCAGAAGCCACCTGCAAGCATCCTTCTGGCATAGCTGCAAGCAAGTTGATTCCCAGTAAGTTGGGAAAACAGATTTCATAGGTGAAAAAAAAAAAAAAAGGACAAAAAATCCCAGAGCACTTCCCACCTAATCCTTGGATTCAGTGGGATGCCTTTTCCCCTCCCAGCCAAGAGGTTCATCTTTACAGCATAACTTCTGAGCAAAGGGAGAACATGCTACACACTGGTATCAAACCAGGCACCCTTACAATACATCTGTCAGCCATGGTACTGAAAGGAGACATAAAACCTGCCTGTACTTCAAAAGTCCACCTCTTCTCATTTTGGCACCTATTACTATCACTAACTTTTACATGATCTAGCTCAAGAGGAATCCATGGGCTATGATCCTCCTTCACCTGACTTCTGAAATAACTAAAATGACAGCCTTGAAGGGAGGGTTGCCAAAAGAAATTTGATTAATTGTTTAGGGACTTCCATCTTTACTCATTACTCCCTGAAATTGCCCTGTCAGTCAGAACAACACATGTTTTTTGCACGGAGGATTTAGAATATCATACTGAGCTAGAACCAGGGGACCTTGTCTGCTCAATTTACAGTTTATATTATTTGCAAGGCGCTTCCTTCAAAGGAACAAAAGCACTGTCAGAGAAGACAGCAGTGACAGGTTGCCAAGTCTTTCCACTCCTTCTAGTTTCTGCAGTAGGAAACAGGAATTTGGTCTCCTGAAGACATTTCACTGCTAAAAAATTGCTGCTAACCACAGACTGAAACAAAAAAAAATCAAGCCAGCAGCAAAAAAGATACCCCTCCACATTTACAACCTCTGATAAAGAGCTGTACCAAACAATATTAGTAACCACTCATCTGATCTCAGCATGTACCAATAGTCCCCATAACGAGGATTATGAGATGATTTTAAATGCTCTGAAATGAAATTCTTACACCAAGCAGAGCTTTTCTGGAGTACAACGAGAAGGGAAGACTTCACAATTACAGTTTTAAAAGTGAGAAAGAAAGAAAGAAAAAATGATGAGAAAAAAAAAAAAAAAGGAACTGCAGAGACTAACGATTTGGATTGTCTTCTGTTCACGTTGCTCCCTTGAGCAATATGACTGGACTCCAAGCCACTAACTTTTCTGTGCTGCATTCATCCTGTGCAGAGCTGCTGAGCCCAGTGGTGCCCGTCAGTAGGGGTGTACAACTAACTTATTTCTGTACACAAAGCCCAGAGCACATGACATGCTGCACAGCAGTCAGCATAGAGTCTTTATCTGAATTGTAGAAATTTGGGATGGGTGGGGAATTAGGGTTTGGGTGGTGGTCGTTCACTGTAGCTGTTTTTTAATCTCTTGAAATTCCCGTTCAAATTCCCTGTGTCTGCTACGGATCCCTGCAAGGGTGATGCACTAAGGAGGAACTGAGTCTCACTGCAAGGCTTGAAATCACTTTCCCAAGTGCAGCTCTGTACAAAAGCCCACCCAGGATTCAGGAACACAGCAGAGACAGAAAACCTACCTATGTGGATCTCTGTTCTGTGCCTCGTAGCACACTGCAGATATGCCCTTTTTGTGGTTCAGCACAACTTAAGACATGATAACGTGCTTAAGCTACTACTGAGACCAACAGCAGAGTTGATGCGGTATAACAAAGGGAAGTTTCCTAAAACCTTCAAAAAACAGTCACAGAGAAGAGGTCCACTTGTGTGTGCTATGGGTACACTAACAGCCTGCATAACGGCATTCAGCAATGGTATAATGCTTCACTTGACATTTTTTACTGATAGGGACAAACTTACAAAATATGAAATCCAGGTAATTCTTCACTTGACTTTCTTGGATAGGTCTAAGTGCTTAAAAATGTCAAATGAGGCTAATTCTTAATACGATGATTTTACAGAGAACCATCAAACACTGTCTGACATTTAGGATTCATTTCTCTGAGGAGTGAATCCTAAATGGGCACTTTAAAACATTTAAAGGCTTATTTTTTCCCTTGACATTGCCTCTTTGAGCAAAGGCAGCAGACAAATAAGACACTGAAGAACAACTGAGGCTTTGAAATGTTGCAAACCTCACCTTGCTACTACACTCCCGTAACATTTGCAAAATGGCAAAAGGATTTTCCTCCCTCACCGTGTTATTATACTGTTGCCTTTGAAGACAATAAATATTAGTGAGATATTAAAGTGGTGTATGTTTACGGATGCTGTTTGAAAGAGAAAACAGTTTGTTATTTTTAGTTTCTAATGTACTAGAGCAACTACTCACAAATCTACGTGGCAGACATTTAGAAAGAATAAGGGCACACCTTCCTTTTCAGAGCTCTAAGTTTGTAAGAGTTTGGGTTGCTTCAGCACCCACCCCGTGGCTCCCTATACAAGCTAACAAAGCAAAGGAGAATGTGCATTTTCAAAACTAAAAACAGCACTCCTTGGGGCTCCTTCTTTAGATAAGGATTCACCCTTTTCTGCTCTGGGAAAGAGATGAAACCTAAAGATGCCGTGCAGACCTCTCTCTCAAATGCAGCGGCTGAATAGAAATCTGCAAAAGGAACAGTGGAGTGGGTTTGCCATCAGAAATATGCTGCAGCTCACCAACAGAAACAGCTGACAGTCAGACATCTGCTACTTCGTCTCTGCACACCTGCAGAAATATCTCAGGTCTCCATATTCCACTTTATTGACTGGATATATTCACTGGAAACTTGTTTTAGTTGGCTGTAACTGATCCGTGTTACATTAAAAAAGTGGTAAGACACTTCACTGAAGCTAATACCTAAGCTTTTGGGGGATTATAGGTTTCTTTTCCCTGCATTTGAGGCCAGAAGAACATTAGTCAGCTGTGAAACAATGATCTGCTATGAGCAAATACAGATTATTTGACATTGCCAGGGTTCTGGACAAAAAAAAAAAAAAAGCACAACTGAGTAAGGTATTCTGGAGAACTCCTGCATTTCCATAACAAATGGCTTATTCCAAAACAGAAGAATAAGCAGCCTCATTTCTGGCACAAGTTTTTGGGTCTGGATGTGAAAAGTGAACTTCTGCAGTAGGCTGGGAGTTGTGGCAGGCTCTGACAAACATAAACCCTCGGAGATGGTAGCCTGCAAGGCAGTAAGTTAGCAGCAGCAGTGCCAGGGAGGCGTGGAAGGAAACACACTCAGCTCTCTCTGTTACGCTCCTTACCACAGCCTCACTTCTCTGGCATGGTGCATGTCTTCAAGATTCAACGTGTTTTGACATACTCACAAACCTGCTGAAAGACGTTCTGAGGGAGGGTGCTCAGTGCTCCCTCCTTGCAAAAGCTCCCTGGGCTCAACGCCCAAAGACTCCTTACTTGAGCATGAGTAGCTTCTCCGCTCATTTTCATACTGTTAAACTGCACTTCAGACCTAGAAATCAATACAAAGCGAACCGGAGATCTCTGAAGGCAGCATAGATAAGAACCGTACAACAAGGAAAGAGCCATTGTTTTCCATCCCAAGAAACTGTGTGTTTCTCAAACACCTCGTTCAGCAAAAAATGGGGTGAGAAGTGAACTTTAAGCTGAGCTCGCTAACACAGACAGATATAAATACTCACATTAGCTCTTACTCTCAGCTTAATTGCTTAGCACGCATTAAGTTAGTATCCCTCCATCTGCATAACCAAGATCTGGGCTTTTCACTGCAAAGGTTTGACATGAAGGTGGCCCAAAGTAATCCCATTTGTCTTTTCTCCGAGAATCTCTCTAACACTACCAAGGCTCTCATTTATGACACCAGATCGTGCAGGTCACCAATGACAGCATTTTTGAAATTACCAGCACGCTTGCCTGTCCCAAGGACTAACAAAAACCAAGCCAGAGTCCTGCATGAAGTACATGCAGCAGCAGCTGTTCATGACATGATTAACTAGCACGATTCAGCAATGACACTGTAAGGAGACAAAAGATGGAGTATATCCTTCAAGTGACTTGGTCAGCTATGGAGACAAAGAGAGATTAAAACAACCTGTCTACACAAGGCATTTGAGAGGGTATTGAGCAGTCTGTAATACTCCTGTCTGCTGACTGCTCTATCTGCCCATCACGTATCTGCACGGTGCAAGACCATTTTACTGAGCAGATCTAGGTATCAAAATTAAGCCAACTATAACATTTTGGGTGATGAGTACTTTCCCACAAAGTAAAAACAAAACCTGTCTTAACTGACAAGATATTTTGCAGAACAATACTACCTTAGTCATCAGGAAACGTTATAAAGAAAAATCCACTGGATAATGAGGGATAACGAGAAGCCCTGAAAGGAAAGCTGGGCTTCCAAAATGCTTCTGAATAAACAAGTATTTTCCTTTGTTCTGTTAATGCCTGGGAGCTTCTGGGACTTTGTGCATCTGATTGAAGTCTCAATGCTTTGTCTGATCCCAAAGTTTGGACCGAAAAAGCCCCACAGCCACGGCCCAAACCAGGCTTCTCAGCCTACCTGCTGCACAGTTCAGAAATCCTGAGATGGCCACAGAGCTCTTTGGCAGCCTCTCTCACAGACAGCTGATCCTGGGAGCAGCTTCTCGCCTTACATTAACATCAGGCTTTTCAAGCAGCCATACATGAGCTACTACAAAGGATATCAGACTTAATTTCAGATTTGCTGGTGTTGCAAAAGAAAAGTTTTGAAAAATGAGTTTCTGAAAAGATATCTGTTTAGATCAACTCAGAGCAATAAAAAACAAATTCTGAAATGTCAAAATTCCATTTCTTTAACATTGCAGAGTAGCCTTGAAACTTGGGAGGAACAGGCTGGCTCATCAGTTCTCTTCTTGATGATTTCTAAAGAAACAAAAGATTTACTGAGAGGGTTCTCTCTCTTGATTTTACATTTGATTTCTCATTTTTGGACACAGCTGGACATTTGCATACAAGTTTGCGTCCATCTTCTTTGTACACTGTCAAGACAAGTTATCTACGCTATATATAACTTCTATCTTTTTACAATACACCACCTCTGGAAAATCAGTTTCATTATTTCACCAGCAGGTCCCATTAGGGCATCCCTGCAGTCACATCAAATTCTCTTTCCTGAGAACGTACAGTAAAAAGTCAAAATGATCAACGCAAAGGGCAACTAGTAATCTACTCTCAGAAAGCCTCCGAGGATGTCAGGCATTCGCCATAAGCACAGAAGATGCCAAAAAGTAATGATGCTCTCGGTCTTGTATAATCATATAGAGCTGATAGAGGCAAATCCAGGGACTCTTTCGGAACAGGGGGATTGTATACTTTATTGTATTGTACACTTACTGTATTATTGTAAGTTTAATTGAATTTAATGCTAGAGTTTTATATACCAGGGAAAACTCAACCCAGAGAGCTTTTTTTAGAACTAAAATTAATAAGAAACATCTGTATATGCATGAGTCTGAATTTCAGGAAGGAAAAACAGGACTTAGATCCACGACTGTCAGATGGAACAAGCGGAGTTTGTGCAAACAACCCACAAAACTTGATTCTGTTACTTCTGCCACCACATCTAGATGCATAGGATATGGGTTTGGAGGAAAAGGTATACACCTCCAAACCCCGCATGTGCCCCCAAACTAGGGTCTGCTCAGGGCATGCACTAGCTGTGTTTCCTGCAAACACTAGGAGAAGTAAAACAGCCAAATATTTTATTCAGAGATGCAGTGTTTTTCTCACTCTCCCTCCTGATTTCTGGCTCTGACATTTCCTGGCTCACATTTAATACGTCCGCAGCTAATCAAAAGTTCATTAAGACATCAAGGAGACAGGAATAGCCAGCAGTTCCAGGAGAGCATGGTTTTATCCATAAATTATTTAAAACCTACTCATTATTAAGAAGTAAGCATGAGGCTGTCACCGTGAATCCATCTCTCCCAACACAGGATGATTATCCACTACATTTGGAAACAACTCAGTAACAGTGCAGAGGAGACCCGAGGGGACTGAAACAGGAGCATGACCTAATGGATTTTAATTGCTGAGGCAACAAAGGCTAACAGCATTCCTGGTGCTGCACTCCTAGCAGGTAAAAACAGTGTAATGGGTAAGCCACAGGAAGAGGAGAAAAGGCATAAACAGAGGATTATTATAAAGAAATTAAATAAAAATAAAAATCACAGCTGTTTTTTTTGCTATAAAAAGTCAAGAAAACAAAACATATTAAAGTGTGAAAGAAAATAAACATTGTACCTTCCAATAAGCATCACAAGTTTAAAATGTCTAAGAAATAAGCTAGAACACCAGAAACCACGAGTGTCATAAATCATTATTGCATATTTTCATAAAACTGCACATCTTGGGAGCTAAGTTTGCAAAAGTGGCTATCAACCTGAGCAGTGGGGGCTGTGACATGAGATGCACAAATGCCCTTTTTTGCATACCTACATGCACAAAATTCTGAGTGCAAATGGCATTTTCTTCGTTTCATTGCTATATATACTTTATTTTAAAAGAATAAATTAAGACAAAGCCATTGCCTACACAATCTACTAGTGTGAGGCCTACACCAACTGGCCACAATTCCTTCACAAAAAAAGCTGCTTCCTTTTTCTGTCGTTCCTCCAGAAGCATCTACTACTAATCAGATCAGTCCCTTACAACTTGTCACATTAAAAGATACTGCCAGCAATTCATGTGATCACATCCCTATTAAGGCACATCACTTCAGGGGTAATGAGATTCAGAGTGACCTCATCAGGGTTTCTGATAACGATTTCCGTGAGGAGACATCCTGGGTCCACGCAACGATCTGCTCTTTGGTCCCTCCCTTCAGAGCAGGGTAACGCTGAGGGCTGAAGCAGGCTGACACTCCGCTCTGCAGCACTGGCAATAAGCTATGGCTGGGAAGGCACTCATGCTCTAACACTTGATTTTTTTCAATCAGATCTGCGCTACAGAAACAGCCTCCTGTGAAGCAAGCAATTTGACAGTGAGATCAAGAGCACCCTCAGCAAGTTTCCAGGTGACACCAAGGTGAGTGGTGGAGTCGATACAACAGAAGGAATGGATGCCATCCAGAGGGACCTGGACAAGACTGAGAAGTAGGCCCATGTGAACCTGATGAGGTTCAACAAGGCCAAGAGCAAGGCGCTGCACCTGGGTTGGGGCAATCCCAGACATGAGCACAGACTGGGAGAACTCACTGAGGGGAGCCCTGCAGAGAAGGACTTGGGGGCTCTGGTGGACAAAAAGCTTGACATGAGCCAGCAGTGAGTGCTTGCAGCCCAGAAGGCCAACTGCATCCTGGGCTGCATCAACAGAGGAGCAGCCAGCAGGGCGAGGGAGGTGGTTGCCCCCCTCTGCTCTGCCCTTGTGAGGCCTCACTTGGAGTGCTGCGTCCAGGTCTGGGGCCCCCAGCACAAGAAGGATGTGGGGCTGTTAGAGCAGGTCCAAAGGAGGGACACCAGGATGATCTGGAGCTCCTTTCCTGTGAAGAGAGAGCGGGTGTTGTTCAGCCTGGAGAAGAAAAGGCTCCAGGGTGACCCTATCACAGCCTTTCAGTATTTAAACAGGGCTTATTTGAAAGAGAGGGAGTTCTTATGCAGGCAGATAATGATAGGACAAGGATGAACAGTTTTAAACTGAAAGAGTATATTTAGATTAGATATTCAGAAGAAATTCTTCACTCAGAGGGTGGTGAGGCCCTGGCACAGGCTGACCACAGAAGCTGTGGATGCCCCATCCCTGGAGGTGCTCAAGGCCAGGCTGGATGGGGCTTTGGGCAGCCTGGTCTGGTGGGAGGTTGTCCCTGCCCATGGCAGGGGTCTGGAATGAGATGATCGTTAAGGTCCCTTCCAACCCAAACCATTTCATCAATGTCCCCTTACCTGCAAGATGCAAATGCGTAATTGCACATAGCAAAATATCTGGGAATCTACTTCTTCCCTATGTCCTTATAGTTAACAGCACTTGTGGATTTACATTTTTTGGCTAGGATTTGTGAGGGTTAATTTCTAATGAAAAAAAAAAAAAAAGCAAGCTGTTACTAGCATTTTCAGAGCTATGTTGAAAAATCCTCATCCTTACCATCCCAATGTTTTCCGAGCCCAAGGGGCCAGAAGTCCTTCAGGGGACCCAGAGGCAGCAGAGGAGAGAGGAGTGATCCCAGTGGGCTCCTCCAGGGCTGCCAGTTTAGCTAAAGGCAGGAAGAAACATTTTAGCCAAAGCCAGGCTCCAGAGGGATCCTGTACAGCTCCCCAGGTCCAGGACAGCAAAGGATCCAACGTGTGTGAAGGGAACGGTGAGCACATGTGAGCTGAGAACCGGCAGAACACACAACTGTAGAGGAGGAAGAGCAATGCCTGCATTTAGCAACTGACACGGGGACGCACATAGAGTAGGATAAGGACAATTTCCAAATATTTTCTTTTAATCCTCACAGCTCTCCTTAAGAACAAACCTAGCCCAGGTGGCTGCAGCCTCAGACTTGGTTAGCAAACCCTTGATAACCCCAAACACACAGAAGTTCCGGATTAGCACGGGAAACTCATGATGGCAGTGTAACTAATTCAAGAGTTTTTCACTAAAATGTGTATTTCAAGCAGAAAAGCCTGTATTACTGATTTTTTTTTTCCATAACCCCTCAGGAATTTATTCTTCGTTGCTCTCTCTGTTTCCAAGTCCATTTTTACCTGCACAGTCACTTTATCTGAAGTATTACAAATCCTAGAAAAATGAAAAGTAGTTGTGGTCCAATTTTCTCCCTCCTGGGCCAAGACTGATACCTGTATTATTGCCATCAGTTTTTGCTCTGCATCTAGCTTTAGCACACAGTCAGAGATAAGGTTTCTACCACCTCCTGACTCAGTAGATCCCACTGCTAGCAACACCGTGTACTTTGCAAATGCAGCCCTGCCCTGTGAACTGCACATAAGCGGCATTTTTTAACTTTATTTTTTTATTTTTTCAATTGCAAGAGCTGCTCTTCCTGTTCTGCCCCATTCCTCATATAACAAAATAAATGCTTCCTAGCATGGAAAGACACCTGGCTCAGAGTACAAGCCTCCCTCCCAGCCACATAATGAACTAATTCATTCCCAGTTCACATAACAAACTAAATCTCCAGAAGGCACGGTGGGGCACAACCCCTCGAGCAGCTGCCCTTTCAGCTCTGCAAGGACTCAAGCAACTCACCCAGAGCAGGTACAGGAGCCATGCCCTTTATTCCATCAGTACTTGATCTCCTGCTGACCATACAAACCCATCTGCATACCACAGTCAGAAACCGCTTCTGATCTACCTGAAAGACTATTCTAGGCTCAACTGTGAACCTTCTTACCAAAAAATCATCATGGTCCATGTTATTAATTACTCTTAGCATTGTCCTGATGTGTTGTGCTTAATTCTTTTTTCTACTTCTGCTTCAATTACAATTGGTCATGTTTTATGCTAAAATAATGAAAGTGCATAGTTCGTATTTCCTCCACTTCTAACTGTGCCTGTTCGATTTACATAACATTTCAAATTATAATTCAGCTCTCCCAGGGTTTTGTTTCTCTACAATTTTGTCTTGAGCTAGGAGACATAATAAGCAGATGGGATTTTCATTTTTTCTAACTATTGGTAATAAGAATATATATTTTTTCCACAGACATAACTGTCTAGCTCTAGGTAATATCTCAAGGTAACAATTACATGAAGTGATTAAAAGTATCCTTTTAAATCTGACTCAAGATCAGTCAACTGTAAATGATAATTTATATTTTTGGACTATTAACTTTATCAGAATAGTAATACCTGGAAATATAACCAACTTTAATTAACAGCTCATTATGATGGATACTTGTTACTTATGGAGAGACACTGTGCTTATAAATATGTCCATTTTTTCCATAATGAATGCATGAAAGACAGTTTAGGGAATCTGTCTATGTATGATTCATGAATTTCAATCTGATTTTATGAACCATCTCTATTCTTAAACCTTTTATTGTGTTCTGTCTGCTCCCACACATACTTTGGAGAAGGGAGAAAAGTGTTGGAAGATCTGTCTCAAACAAGGATGAGTACTAAAGATGATCAATACCCGAACCAATCCTACCCAGGGACAACAAAGGAGTAGTGACATCCATAAAAAAAGCGGGTTTTCCCTAACTTCTCCAGAGGGAGCAGAAAGAATCCAATTTCCACAGAAGCAGAACAAAGACTCAGGTGTCAGGCTTGAAGACCACAGAGCTTAAAAGAGCTGGAAGGAGGGGGGACAGGGAGGAGGCCAGTACTTGAACAGATGATGGGAAGTTGAGCAACACTGTGGGAAATGGAGGAGCAACAGACAAAGAAAGGATGCTGTCAAGAGACACAGAAATGTGCAGTTCAGAAAAGAAGCCATGCAGAAGGGAATCTGGATCCTTTAAAACTTGTGCCTAATGTCAATTAGTATTCCCCCACAAAAGGAAGACTGAAGCAGCTTACTTTATTGTTCTGTGCACAGCTCCACAGTTTTTGTGGTAGCTTAGCTACAAGGTGCCTCATCTGGGACCCCTCACAAAGCCTCTTCTTGTCGCCTCTTCCATCTCCTAATTAGCTCAGGAGCTGGCACGTTCTCCGAAGGAGCTGTGGGATTCACTATTTGCTCTGGACTGGGGAGGTACCAAGGCAGTTGTATCGTGAATCTGTCTGCACACAGAGACAGTAAACAGGGAACAGTGTGCCTAAAAAGCATGCCAGGAAGACTGAGAAAAGGGAATGGTAGGGCTTATGTGGGATCAGACCCACCAGGACCTGCCCAGCCACTGCGCCCCTGCAGGAGATCTGCTGGAGCCTTCTCCTCCTGGAAATGACTGCACAGCAAAACGCTGTTCAGCGGAGCCTGTGACATCTTGGATATAACACTGGTAAATCTATTTAATAGTAAAGTTGAGAAAGATCACCTCTAGCTGTTCAATTTCTGAACCTGTAATTGCCTGAAAATGCCATTAAACTGCTCTATTTTAAAGGCAGCATTTTAAGAGGCAAAGTCGAGAAAGTCTAGAAAGCAGTTTGGAAAATTCATTCTTTTACAAATATATATTCGGTAATTACCAGTGAGATCCAGGCACTTAAAGCCAGGTCTGAATCTCAGGAAATGATGCAGGGTACACACCTCAACAAGAGATGAATTTCATCCCCAGAACCACAGCAGGGCTTGTAGATGTTTCTTGGTGTCACATAGCAGGCAAGCACAGGCAACCCGCAACACACAGCGTAGCACAGCCACCAGGGAAGTGATGGCAACAGGAATCAAGCCAATCCATCTCCTCGTTCCCAATAGGCAGACGTTTCAAATAACCGGGACATTTTCAGTGCAAAGACCCCTGAGCTGCATCTGAGTGAGCTGGTGCATCCCAAGGGCAGGTTCCAGCTGGGACACGACCCACGTGTGGCACTGTCCTACCTCCAGAGCTAGCTCATTCAGGTCAGCCTGCACAATGCTGCATTTCACAGCACAGCTACGTCCACGGCGTTCCCCCTGTATGAAGGGCTAATTACTACTGCACGAAGGTGAGTATCGTGACAGCAGGAAGACTGATCCAATCATTAAAAGTCAGGTACTTGTTTAATACTGCACCAAAATTTGGATAAAGTCCCCCCAAACCTACAGGACAGTGCACTTCAGCAATGAGCCATTCAGAGAAAAATAGGCATCAGCATTAATGCCCAATTATGACGGATAACTCATGGAAAATAAAATCTTTGTCTTCCTACAAACTCAACAAAGAAGCCTGGTATCAGTTCAGAGTGGGCAAGCTACGACCAGAAGGGTATTTGTTCTCTTGTTTGCTCAAGTTCTGCCAAAAAAACCCGTCACCCACACTGTTCTGGTGCCACATACAGCACAAAGGGCTGACTGAAATACAGTGGGGTGGCCTTTGATGCAAACAAAGCAGGCCACGTTCCCCTCCTGCCCCAGAGACCGCTTTTAAACCTGGAGAGATGAAGAGTTTATTGGAGGGACCCGTAATCCACTCCTATAATGGGATGTGAGCAAAGCAATCTGGACTGAAGAAAACATAATGCATCTCTTCCAGGACATGAGCTGTGACAGGGTTTGCACAAGGATAGCAGGGTGAAAAACTAGACAAGGTATCTGCACATCTTAAGAGCCTATCCCAAATCTCATTACAACCAGGAATATTTATTCCAAAGCAGAACTAATTTTCTGGATCATAGTATGCTTAAAGAAAATATGGCATAGTTTTTTTTTTTTTCGATCACAGCAGATTCATTTTCTTCCCACTTTTATTAACTTGGCATTTTATTTCACTGAAATGCTATGGGCCTTCCATATAAAAATGCCTCACAAACGCAATTCTCAACTAAACAGCCTCCTAAGTGCTGCTCGCCTTTGAGTTTATCCCTGTGGGGGTGTTCAAGGAGGAAGGGGGTGTGCGGAGGAAAGATTCATATTGAAGAAATTCTCTGAAGTAATTCAATAACCCTGCATCTTTTGGTATAGTTTCACAGCCTCCTGTAGCTTGGCTGTACGTCAGCAGTTATTATATCTGGGTACTTACCACATAAGGATAAACATTTGTCTCAGTTTTTCATACCATGTTCATCTACCCCATAACCAGCACATAATTACAGGCCATTGGTCTAAATGCTAACCATTATTTGAAGACACCAGGTTGCAAACCACTGACAGAAACGATCGACACACAGTGCCCATCTCCTTCCAGCCTGCCCTTCTGTCCATCTGCGAGAATGGCAGGGTGCCTGTCCTCAGGCTGTGACAATAAGTTGGCAGAGGAACAACAGGCCCCCAGGAACTGGCTGAAAAACCTATGCTCCAGCCTTGCCCCTTGATAGCAGCTCCCCTCCCCCCCCTCCAGCTCACTGCTTCACTCTTCTGTGAACTTACACCAGTTTTTGAGCTTTAAATTAAAAGTTGCTGGTGGAGTCGCAGCCCTGGAGTACATACAGACAGCTGGCTTGGCTATGTGAGGGCAGCAGGGATCATTCTGCAGCAATTAAAAAAGCATTGTCAGAGAGAGCAGCATCTTAAATGGCACCTGTTGGCACTTTACGTGCCACAGAACAATACATGCAAATGATGACAAATACCCTGTGCAGTTTGGGTTATCTCCAAAGATTTTACTGCGACAATTGTCAGGGAAATGTTGGCGCTGGTTGAACGTTGCACTGCAACAGGAAAATCCTGCCAGCAGTGACTGTATGGAAATAAGATCGGTGCCACCAGCAGACAGGCAGAACTACAGAGGAAACAAAAATGAAATAAAAAAAATAAAAAAAAAAACAAACTTAAAAACACAGGATGGGAATCAGACCTGAGCTCTGCACAGGTCTACTGAAGTCCAGCATTTTCATACAGGTACTGCAGAGCCATATGGGACAGAACAGGCTGGTGTCCCTCTCTTCTCTTAAAAGGAATAGAGCTGATCATTTCTCTCACTGAGATCGTGTTTTGCTAAAGGTAATTTATTCCCCCCTCCTTCTGGTTTCTCCAAAGGCCCCATCTCCTTCCCCAGAATTTTTCTCTGCAATGGTTGAGCCCCATGCAGAGACATGGAGAGACTTTAGTTTCATTGAGAGCCTTTACTAGTAACACTACTTCACTTCCAAGGTCTTAATTCAAGGGATGAAGCAAAAAATGTTTTAAGTGAAGGAGAAAAAAGAGTTGAGTGGAAACAAAACCTCAGGAAAGACAATGAGTGATAAATCAATAGTATCTTCTGGGTAAGGCACCCCCAACCCCGGCATTTCTTGGCAATGCATCTGACTTCAGCCTCTCGCAGCTGTGAGTGGCTATTGAACTAACACTTCAGTGCTAGCATGAGCCATATCCCTCATTCTCTGCTGTCACAGTTGCAGTTTGCTGTTCAGGTTCAGCTCTGGGCGCTAAGAGATGAATGGCTCTGAAGGTACTACTTAAGGTTTTCTCAGCTGCACTGCACGTGCTTTTACTTGCTGATGAGTTAAAAAAAGGATTCCCTTGCTAGAGGCCACCTCTCCATTCAATCACTGCCATCCAGAGCTTCGGCACAAGCAATCTATTCCTGCCAGCTCCCTCAAAGCCACAGATGCTAGGTACTGAGTCTCCGAGGTGGATGAAAACACTTAAACAGTTCTTCTAACGGAGATGCAGACGCAAGACAGAAAAAAAGCAAGAGTTGCTTTTTGTTTTGTTTAACCTGACTTGCCATGGAAATGAAGCCGATGCAGTCCTTGCTGTTGGCTTTGCTCCTCAGCTTCTTGCTGGTTTTCTTGCTGATGTCTCTACCCCCTGTAACTTCAGAACACGCATGAGTGATTTTAGCATGGTACAAGTCTCTGAGGTTGCTACAGATTTCATAAAGACAGACACCTGAGTAGAGGAGGGATATTCTGTAAGCCCTACAAGCAAGAGAAACAAAGCAGTGGAAACTTTTACTGTATAAGTCAGCAGAAAATACACAGAGTAAAAAGCTTATACCCATGCTGACTGAAGCTGATAGTCACAAAAGAAAACAAAAACCTCTTGGTTCCAGCATTATGGGCATGCTGTATTCTGCTTTTCAATGGCTTACTCTGAACACATGCAGGACAGCATGACTGGCCTTCTGCATCAAGGAGGAATACAGGCCCACAGGCATGACAGTGTAACTGAATCAAGTGCAGTAGCCTGGAACATGCAGTTTCTTTCCCCTGCACTCATTCACAGGCACCAGAGAATATTCCCTTCTCTCCACCTCTCCTGTCTCACTGGAGTTACAAAGCTGCTCTGGGCCCTTCCCATCCCTCCTCCCCAACAAATGCGGGCAGCAAACTCCCCACTGTAGAGCTTCAGGCTACAAACCAAGTTCTGGAGCAAAACACAAGAAGAAGAAAAAAAAAAAAAAAAAGATTCTTCTTTTTAATTAGCTACTTCATTGAACAAATAAGGCACAGATACACCAAAATAGAAAGGAATGTGCAAACTCGGGAAGTGCTAAAGCTGCAGAGTTGTTCTTACTAAGGAGAGGGCCAGACACGAAGAGGGAAACTGTTGGCTCAGTTCAGCAAACATCGGTTACCAATACTCATAAATGATGATGAAGCTGCAGATCTCCAGGGCCCTCCATTGACTGCTGACATAAAATGCAGGACACCTCCCCTTGTCCTGTATAGGATGAAGATGCTGCATGCAGGTAGAATTAGTTATAGTGACACCATGGACAGAACAGGGTAACAGTGCTGGCCGCGAATTTTAAGAGCCAGCCGGTGGACAGGAGTCTGAGCAGAACTTCAAAGAACAACCCATTAAAAAGACATACACCTCCCTGTCAGGGTGAGAGGTCATCACAGCTTTTCTGCTTCGGGCCCCGCGGTCAGCGATGCAATGGATCATGGTCACCACCTGACTTGTAACTGTGCCACGGGTGAGGGAGCATGGCTTGGCTAAACCTCGGGAAAGGGACACGAGGTGCAGTGCTGAATGAAGGTCTGAATCATGTCCATGCTTTGTCGGGGGCCTAGAGCCATAAAACAACTCGCTGTTACGATGTGAGCCGGTGATTCCTTTTTCCTGGAACACAGCCCTTTGATATACTTCTGCAGCACACCACAAGTCAGAAGAAATACATCAGCATTTCTGTGGTGAAAGCTTACTGAAAACATGCAAAAGAAAAAAAAAAAATACACCTATTGAAGACAGACAGCATTCTCAGACCCCGTTTAAAAAAATAAAATCTCTTTC
Source organism: Anas acuta (assembly GCF_963932015.1). Lineage (NCBI taxonomy): Eukaryota > Metazoa > Chordata > Aves > Anseriformes > Anatidae > Anas > Anas acuta. The sequence continues at coordinate 90,018,889 of NC_088980.1, forward strand.
CTCAACATTTGCTTTGGCAGTCTAACAGAGCGTAGCGTGCCAGACCAGTACCTCCTAGTAATCTGTTAAAACATCGTAAGCACAAAAATATTTTCAAGTCATTGATAATTTGGGGGTGTTGGGAAGACTGGAGGGACCGAGAAGAATAAAAGACCATGTGTCTCAACACCAGCCTGAAATGCCACGGTGCAATGAGGATCTCCGGGCTGGCTCCAGACATCAACAGCCTGCCAGAAGCCCTGCATCTGAGCAGCTAGACCTTTTCCAGCTCCTTTAATTGCCACAAACAGGAAGCATGTGGCCTGGTACTAAGCGTTGAGGTGTTGTCTCCCTTTTTTCCTGTGGGTTCCACTGTGGTTTGCTACTCCACATCCTCCTGCAATTTTCACTCCTTCCCCAAAAAAGCCCCGTAACTCAACCAATAAATCACCATTTTACAACCAGACATAACTCCATCTGGGCAGGGTCACCACAGGCAAGCAGTTTCCTAAAGCAAAAATACGTATCTGTGCTCACTGTAAACCAAAAAGAAACCTTTCTGGTCATCTGTGCCATAGCAGCCCAGCCTTGTCAGAGTAATAGGGCTCTGCTTCACATCCATGGAGCCCTCCTTCAAAGGCTGCCACGGAGATCCTGGTAAAAAATGCCTGTGTCTATCTCCTATCTCCTCTACATTGAGAAAGGGGGTCTCTTTTGTCTGGCTGAGAGTTAAAAGATCCCAGTGCCCACTTCCCAGCCAGCTGACAGATGTATAAGAGAGGTTGTCAACTCATTTCCCAAAAAGCAATTAGATCAAATCTAACATCTTTCAGCTCACAATGAGCCGGCTGATTTCACAACTGATGGGCAGCTAAACACTGCTCCACCACACCACTGTCTTGCTGTCCCTCCTCAAAGAACAAAGGGGGAGAAAATACGATGGAAAAATTAAGCTCGTATATTGAGATAAGGACCGGGAGAACACTCACCAAATACCATCACAGGCAAAACAGACTCCGTGCAGGGAGATTAATATAATCTATTACCTATTGCTAACAGACTAGAGCAGTGAGAACTAAAAGCAAACCCAAAACACCTTCCCCCACATTCTACTCTTTTACCTCCTCCTGAAGAGCTGAACAGGAGAATGGGGTCTGCAGTCAATCCCTAACACTCTGTCTCCACCACTCCCTCAGGGTCCCTCCCTGCCCCTGCTCCCCATGGGGTCCCTCCCACGGGATGCCGTCCTTCCCCAGCTGATCCCACACGGGCTGCCCACAGGCAGCAGCTCCTCAAGCCCTGCTCCCACACGGCTCCGTCCCACGGGCTCCATCCATCCATCCCCCAGGAGCAAACTGCTCCAGCACAGGTCCCCCACGGCTGGGCGGCAGCTCCCCCCAGACCCCCTGCTCCTGCGGGGGCTCTCCATGGGCCGCAGCCTCCTCCAGGCCACATCCACCTGCTCCACCGGGGGCTCCTCCACCCACGGGGGGGCTGCAGCATGGAGATCTGCTCCATGGGGGACCCATGGGCTGCAGGGGGACAGCCTGCTCCACCGGGGGCTGCTCCACCGGGGGCTCCTCCACAGCTGCCCCAGCAGCTGTAGTGCAGCAGGGTTTTTTTCCCTTTCTTCAATCTGCTCTCCCAGAGGCCCAGCGTAGTCGCTCCCGGTCTCAGCTCTGGCCAGCAGCAGGTCCCTTTCGGAGCTGGCTGGAGCTGGCTCTGATCTGACATGGGGCAGCTGCTGGGCTCCGCTCACAGAGGCCACCCCTGCAGCCCCCCTGCTACCAAGCCCTTGCCGGGTATACACAGTACAGAGCAACATTAGCCCACACATACATACGCATGCACTGAACCCCTAGGCCCTTTTAAAAGAAAAGGTGTACTAATTCTAGCAGTATGAACCTGCCAGATCTAGCCAAAATGTGGACTGCCCAAGTACTTTCAGAGAGGTCAAACGAGTGAGCTGTTCTATTTGGTGCAATACCTACCTCATCACAACTTTACAACTGCACCAGTCCATTAAATTTTATGCTTCTGCATTCAGAAATGATAACTACCTACAGAAAGTAACCATCACTTCACCTTAACTGCAGTAATACTCTATAGAAGTGACAAAAGGTCACTTGATTAAAATATTTTAAGCTGGCCTACAAGGAAAAAGAATATGTTTGTATTTCCCTTGGTCAAAGCACAAGTTCACCATTTGATTGCAACTCGTTTGATAGCAATCTGCTAGTATTTGTATAGGAGTCCTTGAAGAATCAGAGGAAAATCAGCAGAAAGAAAACAGAGCAACATAAAACAAACTTAAAGACATCTTGTGAATACCCAAGTAGTGGAAGAAGTGAAAATGATTAATGGTATAGTATCAGTACACAGCAGTACAGTGGAAGTAAGATAGCTGGATTTTAGAAAGCAGGGCCATTAAGAGACAAGGTGAAATGACCGGGCAAACACTGGTTGCTGAAGGACAAGGTAGCAAAAAACAAAACAAGTTACCGTTGCCTGTAACACCTGGTACTAAAAAGCCAGGGCAGCAGGCCAACATGCTGATGAGAAAGAGAAAGGCATGGTAATTATTCCTCCCCTCTCATGAAAAACCAGCAGGGTTCAATTTATCCAGAATAAAAACTCTATTCCATTGAAGTAGTATTACAAGATCAGTTCAGTATCTAAACTTAGCTGTCTACTAAGCGGTTCTCTCCTAAGAACTTAGCAATGGCAAAAAGATCACAAGACATTTTGCAAATTATTGCTCCCCCCTCCTTCAAAAGGCTATTATGGGTATTAAATATAGAACAAGGGGAATTAAGGTATAACCCTACCAAAAAAAAAAAAAAAAAAAAAAAAGCTTCCTTTCAAAAATCCTAAAATCTAGATGAAGAGCCATGAAAACTCAGGGATAAATTCTAAAATTGGACTCATAGGCTGAGCAAAATTCAGACTTGGAATACAAAATGAGAGCACTACCTCAGTTGTGTCATTTCATATTCCTTTAAAAAGCACACTGCGTGAATTTTCCCTAAAGTGAATTCAGTCATTCTTCTCTTGCGTAACTGGAAAACAAAACCTAATACACTTAAGTAAACACCTTCCTTCTAACTCTCATTTAGAAGAAAATCTTCTAGATGCAGAAGAAATTGAAATGATGTAGCTGCATTTTGCCATGCTGGCAGTCAGACCAAATAAGATTCAGAACAGACTCTTGACTTCTTTTTGGGAGCAGAGAGCAGCTAATGAAGATTTAGATGAGCATGAAATAAATGACACCTCATAGTGCAAAGAATGTTGCCCTTTTACACATCATATTTATGTCTCTTCCAGCACAATCCTCCATTTAATGTTGTAACTGAAGAAGCCATACACTTTTCACAATGCTACTGAACTCATCTTGGATGTTACGGATACCATGGTCACTGCACACATGACGACTTTTGCAGAGATGACATCTAACCTTAGCACGAAGTGACAAACATAACAGGTTAATCTAAGTGACCTCAGATCACACCCTTCTTGTTACAGGTGTGCGTACTGCAATCTACTGCTCATTCTGTGTTCAACAGCCAACAACCATTGGTCTCTATTTTCTAGGATGCCTAAAAGATAAGCAATATCAATGCTTTAAAGAGGTATTTATCATCAACAGCAATAGCTTTGAGACAATCACACTAACTTTCATATCTTAAAGAGGCTTTAAAATTCTCTTACAATATAAGCATTATGGAAAGAGTTGCTCTTAAGTGCAACCCAGTAGCACATTTTTTTCATTTCTCATAATTCAATTTTCGGCAGGCTGCTCAGCAAGCCAGCAGCATTCCTGCTCAGTGACTGGAACAGCCACGATTACATTGCCTGCTTTTTACGCTGTCTTGCACACTTTCTAGATCCCTTAATGTTGAAGAACTTGTCCCTACTTATGACTTCTTGACCTTACTTCTGATCCTGACCTTCACTCAGATATGTGTGCTTACTCCGAGTCTTTAAAGGTTTTACTGAGACTATACCCTCATCGTGCAATCTGCTTTTTAGATATTTACTCCACTCTAAATGCTTACTTTTTTTTTTTGAGGAAAATCCCATTTTATTAAAAATGGAAGAAAAAATAATCAAAATATTTTTCCCCTACTGCACGTTCACTTTATATGAATTCATAGGACTGAAATGAGGTTGCAATCAATATCCTTCATTTGTACACTAGATCTATTTTAACACCAATAAAGTATGAAAAAAAAAAAAAAAAGATGTTGAAGAAAAGAAGCCATTAACTGAGAAGTTAATAAGCTCAGATTCACTCAGCTTTAAAACCAGAACTGAAGAGTTCTTAATAAAAACAGTCTTGTATATTGCAGCTGCTCATGATTCAGACCCTTGTTTTCTCTTCCTCTTACACAGACCCTACAGTGGAGGGAAGCTAAAAGGCAAGGTCCAGAGGTGTTAGTATGGTAAGCATCCCACTTTGTTTAGCCTCCTGTTCCACATAGTCCAAGTACCAAGAATTACCCGTCTTGAAACAGATGTTAATTGTTAATTTTAAATGACTGTTTTTAGCCTGGACAGCTCACCCTTTCTCCAGAGAAGAGGGTGTCTGAGCAGGTACAAACTCACAGGGGTAATGCAGTGGCTGAGAGATCGAGTGCCCAGTGTCAGCATGAGCTTGCCAGCACAAGCAGGCGAGCAGGGAGAAGCAGCTGCACCAGTACCTGCACCCAGCCTCTCAGCCACCTTCCCCAGCCACTGAGCTCAGGCTGCTGCAGAGGAAAGTTGCTAAAATAGCTCCCATCCTACCCACAACTCTACCCCACCTTCTCTGGCATGTGTCCTGCTGTTTTGACAACACCCCTTCACACTAACAGATTGAGTCTCCAACACAGGGAATGCAGATATTAATTTCTATTCTGTTTCTGTAATCAATAAGAAAAGATCTGTATATGCTTTAATAGTAAACAGATGTTTCTTCAGCACTGCTAGAAAGGCAGTGTTTCTTACAGTTAGAGGCTGCTCAGAGGTTACAGAACAGCATGACCACCCCTTGTCAAAGGGGATGTTTTCACTTGGGCATAATTTAACCTTAATCTTACCTAACCTTGTGTTGCTTCATAATTTTTCATAGTGGTAACTTCTATAGATTAGATGTCTTGAACCATGAAGCTACAATTATGGAGAATTTAACTGTATTTATGTAGCTGACAAAAATTATATATCATTTCCTTGGTAGTTATCCTTTAAAACACAGAGATTTGAAGGAGTATAGTTCAAAGGCGCAAAAAGCAGAAAAGGCTTTGCTGCATAAGGACTTCCTTGAAAACTGCCTTTACACTTTAAAGTTAGCCTGTATCCTAAGTCTCCAAACCTTTGAATGAGCTTGGATATCTGATCAACAGTTTTACTTTCCAAAAACTTCTCCATTACTGGTTTCAGAAACCACTTTCCCAGTGTGGAAGGAGAACAGTACGATGGTGTTGTGGCTTGTGAGCGGGGAGAGCTGGGGCCAGCTCCCACCCACACCAGCCTTCAGCCCCTTACTTGTGCCCTCCTGTGAAGGCACTGTTTTTGAAATAGTCTTGCTAGCAGCATGAATGCTAGGGAGGATTTCGTTACCTTGGTGAAAGTGTGAGCACAGATGTAGTTATACCATAGCTTGTGGTTGTAGCACAGCGTATTTTGGTTCCTGCATTAGAACAGCCTTCAGGTCTGCTGAAACAAAGCTGCTTTAACACGGTTCTCTTCAGCAAAACAGTCTGGCATAGGAGAGTCCTTAGCCCCTCTTTACTTTAGATTCCTTATATAAAAACAGTACTTCCATAGCCCACAGCAGCTGGGCTATTTTATGACAGGTTATTTCTGAGTGACCAGGGCAGGCTCACAACATGGCCACACTGCAGCTGAAAGGATGCTTTGAGATAGAAGGGTAAGACCAGCTGAAAGGAGGTGTAGCAACACCTAAGCCAGTCTGCCTCCCAAAATGACAGACTGGGGAACTACAGCCCCAAGCATGCAAGAAAGGAGTAATCCATTGAGATACATCATGTCAGGAAAACTGAACAGTAATAACAATATGCCTTAATTCTCATGTACTGTAAAATGGGCTATTAAATTCCAAAGTAAGACACTTGAGAGAGAACATCCTTGATTTCCTTTCCTACCCTTGTTTCTGCCCAGCGTTACCACATCGTGCTGTTCCAGGATCACCTCCTGGCAGGTGCTGCTGACACGGTTTGGAAACGTCCCATCCTCCTGTGCCAAATTACCTTCCGATTCCAATCCTCCCTCCCACCTCTCTTTCTCCTCATGGAGGATGTCCACCATACCACAAGACTCCTCTGCTCCATGGGTGCCAAACAGCAACAGCAGCTCAAACAAGCTGTTTGGCTCAACAAAACAGCCCTCCTAATATGCACACATGCTACCTTAATGGTTTACATCTCTCCTTCTTAAGGTCACTGTTCTGGATACCCCTAAATATTAGGCAAGGCACATATATATATATATGTATATATATATATTGTATATATACACATTATATATTATATACACACACAAGAATGAAAGTAAACTTCACCTTCAGTTGTGATGGGTCTGATCTTAATCTAAACTAGGTTGTTCCCAACAGGGACTCTGGAACAGCAGCTGAATCCCCCCAACAATGGGATTTTTATTTGGATAATGCTAGAGTTAAAAATCTGGGCAATCTCAACATACTCAAAGTGATAAACATTTAGAGCTTTCATTGGAATTTGCAGCATGTAGCAGCTTCTTCATTTCTAAGACAATCCTCCATATCCAGGAAAGCACTTTGCTGCTTCCATTTTTAATCAGTCCATACTCCAGACACCAAAATAATCTAAAGGGAGGATGGATATTAATGCAGTTCTGCATGAACCCATGTACTTACCTACAGAATTGTGTTTTGTGGTGTTTTTGTTTTGTTTTGTTTTTAATGCACAAAGGCTTCTCCACATGAGGTGAAAGCAATGCTTGCTTTAAACATAAAAAACATAATATCCTCCTTCTGTACTTCACACTGTACAAAAGAACTCTATAAAGAGAATCTGTTCTGGCACCTCTTCCAGCTGTGCTCTTTCTGCTGCGTAGAGAAAATTTACAGTATGGTAACCTCTCCCTCTGTCTCTTCCTCACTTAATCTTACAGAAAGCTGAAACATACATTTTTCATTTCACTACCCTGGCAAGATGAAAAACCATTTTTCAAGTTATTGATAATTTTTGTCAAACACAATGCTATTTCTGAATACTAACACAGTTTGTTTTTGAAGAAACACTCTTATTTATGACTACATTTTGCCAAAAGAATAATTAAATTATAATTGTTTCACACCTGAAATTTTAAGGTAGGACACACAGGCTGAAGGAAATACTATGTGAGGAAAACAAAAATACTTTAATTCCTCCAGTGCTCCCACAGCTGTACCCGAGGCTCCATTCAGCCAACACTGGGCTTCAACCAACAGCATCAAATCACTGCAACATCAAGTAAGGATGAAAACAGTTGGAGAATTCACCAGTGTGAATGCCTTACATGAGAAGGCAAGCTCAAACTGCAACATGAAATCCTGCAGAGGCATCCTTTCCAAGAATCACTGGATGTCAGGTTGAAGGGGGGAAAAAAGATAAAAAAAAAAAATCAGGCCATTACTTTAGACTAATATTAGATCATCTCAGCTGTAAGGAATTGTTTGCATTCTTCAACAGGTCAGAGCACTGTTGCTTAAAATTTATTTAATTCCTTCCACAAATAAGGGTACATTGTTCTTCTTGCTTTAATGCCTCAGGGAATCGTGTTTTAAAAAAAATTTGAGGTGTACTACCACAATTCTTATGATGTATCTGTGGAAAAAAAATGTTACACAATTCCTCCTACATTATTCTCTGTAGCTGTCGCTGCACTAAATCACGTTCATTAGCAGAAGCTTCAGAAGACCTTCTTCCTACCAAAAAAAAAAAAAATCCCCCAATTTCATATTCTTGCTGTCTGCCAGCCTTGATGCTTTTGCAAAGATTTTCCTGAAGACAACTGCTCCCGTTATTTGCCTTCCTGCTTTGCCTCTTACCTGCTGTATTTATTTTCGCCTCACCAAAGGAAGGTTTTAAGTCAGCTCTCAGGCAGTTAGATCCTATGGCGAATGGAAGTCACAGTTGGAAGATTAGAAGTAAAACCTTTATCCTAGCTTCCCTTAAAAGGTCAGCTTTCAACTGAATTACAAATGTCATGGATTTTTGCGCTGCTCATTTTCAACCCAGTCATATTTTCAAAACTATTTGTAAAACAAATATTCTTGAGTGGTTTTCCCTATGATAGATGACAGGGATTCCGCTTGCTTTGCGAGGGATGTCTGATGAGCAAAGGCCTGTCTGTGCAAAAACATTATGATGATCCATGGATACAAAAAATACGTACCCAGAAAACCTGTTTTCCAGCTGCCAGCAATGCTATGCTGCCTCAGAAATTGACCTCTGCACCACGGTGTCTAGGATCATATACTGCTTTGGATGTAGGAAGTGAGAGCTGCAGAAAGCAGCAGCACACAAACAACAATGCACAAAACACTCTGGGAGGGGTTCTACAGTCCTAAAAAATCTGGAAGACACATGCCCTTCACAGCTCAAAAGTATGCTTCTGATATTATGTCACTGCTCATTAACTGCCTGTGATGAGCTAGTAGTCTTAACAGATCTTCCTTCCACGTGCTGACCCCATAAGCCTGTGCTTGAGATAGACTAATTACTGCCAGGGATAAAAGTCCATTGCATTGCCTAAACAAGAGCCCGTGGAAGGACTTCTTTCCATTCCTTGTAAGGATACCATCCCTCCTCCAACAGCTCCTCACCAATGTGGAGGCCCCAACAACAGGTAGAGTAAGCCATACCACGTGGACCCATTTTTAAAAATAATACTAAATGAAATTTAGTATTTCATACTAAATGAAATTGCACCTGGTGTTTAATCCATATCTGAATAGACTGCACTCAAAATCTCAGTGTTTCTAAATGAGAGCAGAATCTGATTTACCTTGTAGTGAAAGATAAAAGAGTCATTCCCTCAAATGATGAGAAAGCACCTGACAGAAAACACACACAAAACCACACAAAATTCCAAATAAGCTGTTCCTTGCTGAATATCTATATTTAAATTGACAGCCCTGAGTTTGGTAATGTTAAAAACATATGCAATACAAGTATATAAAAAAAATACAAATAAAATAAAAACAATACATGTAGAATGTGGTGCAACTTAGACACAGTTCTTTGGAACAGATGTGAAACTTCAGAGGTACCTAGAAATTTTCTGATAAAGAGAACTACAAAAAAAAGGGAAATCATACCACTAAATATACCCCTCAAACAACTGTAATCTGGCTTTGCTAATTAGATAGACAAAAGTAAGCCAAGAGTCTCCTGCCATCAACAAAAAACTCGGGTGGAATTTTGAATCACGTGTGTTCACACCTGAGAGGTAAGGTGCTACAAATGCTGTCATTGATTTAAATCTTCTACATGATTGCTAGTATATGTAAATCTGAGAAGCTCACTGAATTCACCGATGTTTTTTCATGAGCACACACAAGTTTACCTCTGGGTACACAGACGGATTTATATACAAGGACAAAGCTCCTCACAGTCAGCTTTATAAGCCTCCTCTAAGTTCCATCAAATTTTCCAGGCTTTCTTTTTTTTTCCACAAACTGTATCACCAAGTTTTTGTTGCGTCTTCCTCTATTTTTTCTGTTGGTGATGATGGCAATCTACCATTATGCAGTATCTCACAGGCACAGCTAGCCTCCTTGATGCTAACAAAGGACTGGAAGTTTCTTGGTAAGACCCTTCCCCTTCTGGCTACATCCTATTTCATGTGTAGGCATATACGTGTACTTTGTTTCACAACTACATTTTAAATGTAATGCCTTGATTCTTCCTACTCAGAATGTAGCACAACTGTAGTGGTACTTACAATTTCACCTTTTACATTAACAGCATTTCTACCTTTTCTCTGTCTGCTGATTTATATACATATTAATTATTTTGCTGATGCCCTTGGTATTACATCTGATGCAACACAAGACAGCTGTCAATACATATGGTCCAACAACTTGCCCTTCATTTTCTCAGTGTGTCCTCTAGGCCCGTATTCCTATATCCATGCTTTCAGGTCATGTTAGCGCAATATTTATTTGCATATTTCATCAATTTTTCCTACCGAAGGAATATGTGCCATGTCACTCATTGATTTTCCCTTTGGTTATAATTAGGAGAAAGCTTATCTTCCTGTCATCCTGTGAATACCCAGACAGTCTCAATGCCCCAGTAAAGGTTCTTCTGGAATCATTTATCTCCAAGTTAAATGATACTTAATTGTGTAATTTTAAGAAGGAACCAAACATCACTACCATCAGAAGAAACAGCATTTTCATTGTTCTTTTAGAAGAAAGCCACACAGATTACTGAAAAGGAAACTTTATGTTAAGGAAAGTCTTTACAAAAAGACTAAGTCTGGGAAGTATAGAAGTGCTATAACAGGACTTTCTACAACCACATGTTTCTTTTGGCTGCTTACCTTAAAAATCATTTTCCAACATGGACTACAAAGAAACACGGTCAGTAACTGTTATATATTCATAACAAAAATGCATGTCACATCCCATTTCTATAAAGCTACACACCATGCACTGCCTACATCATCTGGTGGTATACACTACTATATGCAAACAGACCTACCCTGTCATTCATTCTCCAGCAATAACACTAAGATTTCTACCCCATCTTAATAGCTGGCCACAACAGCACAGTATGAAGATGACATCAAACACTCTAAATCATACACAAAGATACAATTAACTAAAACATCACCCAGAATTTTTCATCTATCAGGCACTGTTTATAAAGTTAAACAGTCAAGATCAATTTCTAGAGGTTTTAAACTGAAAAATGTTGGTTCAAGCCTCCTCTGTTATAGAAAACTAGAAACCTAGATATATGCATGCGGTAGGGCCTATCAGCAGTATTTCTCTGCTTTCAGGAAGACAGTGAATCAAGAGATCGGTGTAAATGAACCCAAACTTCAATGGGAAGTTGAGAAGGAAGAGGACAACAGGAACTCAGAAAAGCCAAACCCACATTTCAATTCACCAGACAAGCTGAGATCTCTGGGTTCTTTGCCAACAGCCACAAATTCAGCCCACTTCTCAGAGCTGCAGAGGTAACCAGCAAGTGTCTCCTGTGCTCCAATTAGAAGTCAGTATTGTTCAAACTGGGAGATGGCCAAATTTTTGAAAAGGTCTGTGCCTTTTCCACCAAGGAATGCACAGTTTCTGCTATCTCCTTGGGACATTATCCCTGCTCTGAGGCTGGATGGGGAGGTTCCCCATCTGCACCCCTTTTAGTTCCAGGTAAGAAAAAAATCAAATTTCAAGAGCTACTTGTATATTAGCTTGATCCCACTTAACTGGCAGATGTTCCCCAAGATATTCAACTCCCTGTCAGCTGCAACCCCAAGCGCTGCAGTTCCCTGGGACAGTCAGTGGCAGGCAGGACTGCAACATGGAAAGTGGCCTCCTACATCAACCTACAGAAGGAAGCAGACCCTCTCCTTTCTTCAGGACAGAGATCAATAACACAGAATAAATTTCATTTTACAGATAAACTGGACATATCATCTCATCATTAGCAAACAGTGTCTCTCTTACTCAGACAGATTTGGACCACTTTTCTCCCTACTTACCAGTAAGTGATAAACTTATTCATGGCTTCAAGTCATTGGCTCTGGTATCTAGTTCTGCATATTTCTCTGATTATTAACAAACAAACAACAACAACGAAAACTCAGAGACTCAATGATTCTTACTTTCTTATTTCAGCCATTGTTTCCAAGAAAGGTACGACAAGGCAGCATACGGTGCTCTTATGGGCAAGTTCAAGGAAGGAGCTCATTCATGACAGCAACCTGGGAACACAGGAACACTTCCATGAGAAGCTAACTGGTAAGTGGGGATAACAGAGAGGACAAGCATTCTCAAAAAGCAACCTTCTTCCCATTTCTAGCCATTTGACCATGACATCCACCCCTCTACCATTTATGATAAACAGCCTCCCTTGTGACTGAAGCATCTGCCTAAACTATTTTAAGATGCCAATATCTACCCAGTCACAGATAGCATTAAGCCCAGCTATTGTAGAGAACAGCAGAAAACATTTTAACATTAATGTCTCATATTTACAAAGTTTATATCCAATATATATAATATATGCCACAGACCTACAGCTAACTTTGCATATACACATAAGACCAAAAATAAAATACATATGGATGATATCATACAGCTTTGCACACTCCCAGTTTCCACATTCACTAAGATTTGTGACATCTGAACTCTAGTCACAATTTTATTTTTTATGGCCAATATTATAGCTTTCAGACTGCCATCTGTTTCCCAAAATTATTTCTATTGTCGTGAACTTGAGATTTACAGCCAAAGCTGATAGAATCATTTCTGAGCAATATATATAAAGGGGAGAAAAAAAGCAGTTCATACAGAAGAGCTGACTACTGTCTTAATTATTGAGAAACTGCTACTTCAGAAGAGCAGCATGGGGATTTGACAAAATTCATAATTTCAGAAGCACCATGCATATTAAAACTCACCAAAAGTTGCATTTGACAGTGGGAATCAGATGTCTTCACAACTTCCCATATTTTTAACCTGTGTTTTGCTGTCTGGGCTGATTATTCCAGCAGTTTCCTTTGTTGCTCACCTCAAGCTGATATCAGGCCACCCACCAGTTGTTTGCATTTCTTTTAGCTTTTGAGACTCCGGATGCTGTTGTTTATAGTTCATCTGCTTTTTTTCTTCTTCTGCAGAAGGAAGACATCATTATTTGCTTGTTTGTTTTGTATTGCACCACTCTACCTAGCACATTATCCACTCGGATTACAAAACAAGTTGTTGGCACATGGCTTTATGTTCATGACAAAAAGATCCACATGCTGCTTACTCCACTGCCTACAACATTGGCTTTGTGCCAGAGGTAAACGAGATATTCTCTGACATTCTCATTCTGAGTGATGCAGACACAAATCTCACATACGTATCACTTCATTTATACATTGCAGATAACAGTTGTCTGCGCCATCGGCCAGCCCTGTTACATGAGAATAACATTCAAAGACTTACGTTCCAAATCATGAGGAATTACACAACTCCCTGTGTATTCCATATTCAGTTAGGCAAACAAAAGATCAGAAACGTGCACACACACTTTTATTCATACCCTCAACATTCAAATGTTTTGTGTGTCTCAGTGGTATCACAACTTATTTATCTAAATAGTTTTGCAATTAATTGCAATAATGAGCCCCCTCATGAAGTACCACAGGAGAATTTAATGAAAAGGGAAAAAAAAACAACAACCTTGTTCAAATGCACATCAGTTTTTGCAAAGCAGTCACAACACAGCAATATGCTCACTGATGCGCAGACAGACACAACCGAGTCTGAATATGTGATTGCTCAGCTTCGACAGCAACAAAGCTGCCACGGGTCTGCTATGCAGAGTTGGAATGAACAGAAGATTTACAAGCACTGTAAATGCTCTTGCTAGGGTTATGCTTGGCTCTACAGGAACACGTGTGTGGTATATAGCAGCACAAGTGAAGCCAGATGATGATGAAAGGCAGCACCTAAGTAATTGCAGTTCTCCTTTTCACCTCAGGGAACACTAGGAGAACACAACCCGATTGATGGGATTAGCTTTCCAGTGTGGTTACCTGCCAGAGGGAAGCTGATGATCACAGGCAGGTTTTACAGTAATTTCAATACCTTTGGTGAGATGCTGGCAAGCACAGGGTAAACTCTTGTTCTGCATGGAGAGCTATGGATCTTCCTTGTGGAACTAGCCATCTGCACACAGCCAGCCACATGCACACAGTCTGCAAATGGACCTTTGGAACTGTCTTTGAAAAGCCTCTACGATATGGCTCTGCTATTAAGGGCAAGCATTACAAAGCAGTGATCTTTTTTCACATGGTCGTATTCTTTGCAATGCTGAAAAGATCACTAGATGTAGCAAACACCTCTGCTTGCCAAACACAGCAACTCTCCTTTGTACATTATGCTGTATTACAACATGGACTATATTCCCTCCCACTCACCCAGGTGCATCAGTGTCAAAATGAAGAACACTTCTGGTGGAGAAATGCAAACAGGCAGATAAAAGATTGCTCTAGAAACTTCACTTTTGCATGAATTCATCCTCATCTTTAAGCCTGCACCTTTAATGTGTGAAAGCTTCCCACTAAAACACTGTCAGCCTCATCTTGTTTCTGTAAACACAGTTGAAGTGAGGTGCAGCACAACAAAAATTTGTTACGGTTCACTGACCTCTTGAACAGGACAAGAAGATACTCAGAAGTAGAGAATAAATACAAAATAATCATTTACAAATATGAAAGGGAATGATATGAACTCTTAAGGAAAAATGTAAGAATTACAAAGAGCGCACTGTTCTTGAAGATATCTGTATATTTGCAATAAACTGACAAAACTTGAAGATGAAGCGAGGTGTTATTTGGAGAGTAACATTTAAGTTCAGCCAGTGGAGAAGGGCTGGCCACACTTTTCAGGTGACTGCTTTGAAGGCAGACTTTGCTTTAGAGAAGGCAAGAAAATGAACAGTAATATCAAGGAAGCTAGTTGGAGCTACGCCAAGGATACTGAAGGAAAACTATAGGACAGAAGGCTCCACAGGGAGAAAAGAGAACCTAACATAGCATGCTTTCTCATCTCCCACCAAGTGGTGCAATAAACAAGGACAATCTGTGTTTAATGTACACCTATTCCCACTTAAATACAATGCCCCAGGACCACAGTGATTTGGGAGGGTAATTCTCTTTCAGCAAAGTACTGGTCTACGTGTGGAAGACACTCATCTTCAGTGGGCTTCAAGGCAGCTGTTTGGTCCTGTACGTTGCAGACATGCCTATCATTAGCAGGCAGTCTCGTTTCCCATAAGACAGAAATTGACACTTAAACTGCAGAAATGCACTTACCTACCTACAGATCTACTAGATCTACATCCCTCTGCAGCCCTGTTACCCCTCCCCATCGTGCTGGGATTTGGCAGAAACCTGCTTGCCAACAATGCTGTGCTCTCCAATTGCCCTGCTGAATACCGAGGGCAGTACTACCACACATCTCCACCCATGATTTCACCTGAAGTTGTGAGTGCATTGTACTCGCAAAATCTTCAAAAAAGAAATCTTCAAAAAATTGCAGTTTTAGTGATGCACCAGTTGGTTTGTGCTCATCGAAATCCTTGCAAACTAATCTCAGAGTTTGCTTTACCCATTTTATTGCTGCAGAAAAGGAAGACTTTCTGGTTCACTTAACATTTGGAATTTATATCTGGCAAGTAGACTTTTGTTTGCTTCAGATTTCCTGTAGGTTTGTCAAAATTATGTTAACTGATGAAGGATCAATTGATTTACTGTGTTAAAAAAAAAAAGGGTTTTGTCGGTTAATTATTACTAATTAAAATTATTTTATTTTATAATAACCCTTCCTGGTTCAATATTTCCTAAATGGAAATAGCATTTAGATATAAAATACACTTCCACCTGTATTTCAATTTTGCTTTAAGGTTTTACGTTAGCCTGCAAAAGCATTACTAAATGATGTCAGTAAAGTCAAGTCTTTGGCATTTGAAACAAGGCAAGCAGAACACTTCCATTCGCAGCATGGGAATAACATTTTGAAATGGCCAAGTTATCTAGGCATTTAGTTGAAGTGAATGACATCAAATGTGTCTTTGGACTTGTGGTCTTAATTCGTAGCTACACACGTTTCTTTTTTCAACTCTGACAACAGAGGTCAGTATTTTCTACAAGCTTTTAAAAATACCTTGGAGAAAGAAAAGAAGGTCCTCTTTAAAAGTACAAAAATCTTATATGGTTAAATAACTAAGTATTTTAATAAGTAAAGCTAAATAACTATTTGTCCTTATGTGTATATAATTATCAGAAAATGGCCATAATCTAATGGTCTAGTACAGTGGTCTCATAATTTTATTTAATGCTTGTAATAAAAGTACAGTACAATTCTTGCAACAGAGGGTCAAGGCACTTATACTGGCAATTAAGCTAGCACTTGCCAAATCTGTAATGATCTTAATCACGTGTGCCCAAACCTGGCAACTGTCCGAAGCACACAATTTGATGCTTGGCTTAAGCTATATCCCTCAGTTCCCAATTCTCAACTGATGCTGGAAAAACTGAGGAAAGGACTGCAAACACAGAAGGAAGTCAAGGAAAAAGAAAGGGATGAAAATGCATGTCTGCAAATGTAAACAAAAGAAACAAGAGAAACAGTTGAGTGGTAGGATTTCCATTAGATATTTAGTTTGTTTAATAAATTCATTGAACTGCTATAAACCAAACGGGCAATTGTGAACTACTTCCAGTCTGTAAGGGGAATTCATGACAACTACAGCCTCTGACAACTTTTAGACACACGGGATGCACTCCTTGGAAGATGAGCATATTCACAGATCGTGGTGTACAACCCTTAGTTATCTTCAATGGTGTTTGCCAAGTATTCGCAAGACACTCAAGGTATTCTGCAAGTCGAGCACTGTTCTGCTGTAGCTATGTGGCTAGAAGCACTGGTAATAGCCACATCAAAGTCAGCCTTCTGTTTTGCTGGGCATGAAGGAGTTTGGGCATGAAGTAGTTTTGAAAGCACTGATGCTTGCTAAACACCAATGGGAAGAGTGGGATCTTTGGCTGCACACAGGGATGTTCAGTATCCCTCAGGAAGTTTGCAGAACCTTCAACCTCCCAACAAAACATATGCTTGATTTGAGACTTCATTAGCCTGCTACATCTTCTTTTATATATAATAGTATTCACTATGACAGAATAACTTTTTGGTAAGTTTGTTTACACGAAATGCATACTAATGCTTCATAATCTTCATGTTAGTCTTGCTGTTGCCAGACAAATCTTTCTGTTGTAAGACAAAGTTAAGCCATGCTCCAGGAACGTTTAGTGCAGAAAAAATATATATATATAAAAAATAAAGTGAAGTAGAAGATTTAAGGAAGGCCATCACTTTACCAGAAAAATGGTACAGGTCTTCAGACAGAACTCTTTCTGCATCAGTATTTCTTATCCTGATCTATGGGCAATTTAGAGTATTCAGCCCTAACAACACCACTGTTTTCAACAGAAAAGAAGAAAACATTCCTATGTATCTACTGTAAATAAAGCTGATTTAAAATTTTGGGAAAACCTGCATCCTGCCAGCTGCCTACAAAGCTGGAAAACAGGTTCCTGCTGTGCTGATAACCTTGAACACCCTGATGGCCCAGGAAGCCTGCTGCGTAGGGAACAGCTTAAAACAAAAACCTGTTTTTCTTTCAGTGGTACTATTCACTGTGTTTCTCCTCACAGGTATTTAAACTACATTAAAATTCTATTTTTATTAACATTTGATCAACCTTAGTACCAAAATAATTCCTCCTTCTAATCCCTTCCCCCAACACACACACCAGCTAGGGAGAACATTTTCCTCCCTATGAAAATTGCATGGGAGAGAAATTCTCTTTCCTAGCCAGCACCATCTGGATGTAAAGCTTAAAATGTCGAGAGGGCATAAGGAGAACTACAGCAGGCCAGCAAGTAGATGGGGAAGGCTAATGTTAATTTGCATAGTCATTAAAATTCAGTATGCTTCAAAGAGATAGAAGAAAATTGAAGGAGATAAAGTATAAATGCAGTAAAAAGGAACAACAAGGAGAGATAGCCTAAAACCAGGAAAGTGGAAAAAAAAAAATTACTGCAGACATCAGGGGAAAAAAAAGTTTCAGTACTTCTAGTTGGAAAACTGAACTTGAGGAAGGAAGCTACTGAGTAACCAAAACTTGATATAACGCTTTAAAAAATAAACAAACACTTTACATGTAAATCCAGCAGATGCTTCAAGATCAACAGTTCCCGCATTTATTTAGACTGGGGTTTCATCCAGCAGCAGAAGTTATTTCCAGATCCCAACCCCCTTGTCATTACCTAGAAGAAGATCAGAGCTGCTGAATACTCAAGACTCCGGATGGATAGTCACTGCTCCTGGTACTTGGAAGTTCTTTCCCAGTTGGACTTTATGCATTGAGACAATAAAGCACGGTGGGTGCAGAAGAAGAGTTCTTAGTGCAAAAGTACCCTGAAGCTACTGTAATTGGTCCAAGCAGGATTTTCTCAGTTCAGGGGACAGCATGTAACAGGCACATCCATTTCCATAATTACCACAGAGCACTAAAAAGGGCCAGGCTGTCCTCCCCCTCACACAGGCGTGCAGGCAGCCTTGTAATGTGACAGACACAGGTTCATAAAGGCACTTTATATAGATTTTTCTACATCTTTCTCCCGTATTTACACCAACTTCCTCCACTGAACTCCATAATCATGCACATGGGAGACGTTTTTGCTCTCTCCATACGACTGCGTTGTTCTGTACTAAAAGAAGAACGATCAGTGTGCCATGCATCAGATTTGGGATCTTAAAGACATAATGGAGCCTCCAGAGCTCACTTAGCATTAACTTTATCCTTCTCACTCTTCACATTGGAACCACTCCAGAGCATGAAAGTTAAGAACAGAAAACCATACAACATTCAGCATGGAAGAGTAAATTCACTTCATCTTTAAAGTTTTACGTAAACTTTCCTCTCCTAACTAAATAATCACTAGAACTTAGAAGAACATATAGACTAGTTGGAAAGAGTCTAGACATGTGGTCCACCATCAGTGTCCAAATGCCAAGCACACACAAACATAAAAGCCATTGGTTACAGAAGTAAGAACCTGAATTGCAGAAGGGGAAAAAATAATCCAGCAGAATGTGCCAACGTCAATATTTTATGCATTGAACCACAGGATATAACAGAAATGTTCCACCGGCTCTTTTCACCAATATCAACCACACATTCCTTGTAAATCAAAAAAGGATTCTCCGCATCTTGAAAGTATTACTAAGACAGAGGATAGAGTATCAGAGAGTGCTCTGCAGGCTTTACAACAGCCAACTCATGCAATGTACCACCCAAGACACTTCTATCAAATAGCTAGGCTGAACTAAAGAACTATTCCTAGCATGAGTGTATTATACATGGCAACACCTCCGTAAGGCATGCTGGTACCACAATCAAGATAAAAGAAATTGCTGAACATGTGGGAAGGAATAGCCTCAGGCTGACACCTGGGGAAAGCAGCCGGCACTAGAATAAGGCTGGCTGGGCCTTCCGTAACCATTTGTCCATAAAGAAACACGCAGTCTTCACCTACCCATGAACCAGGGCCTTTTATCAGCATAATATGCACAAAAGCTTCCACAGTCACAAAGCCTCTCTGATGCCCCTAGGAAAAGGCTCATGTTCAGCAACAAACTTGAAAATGTGAGCATGAAGAAGTGTGGGACTGTGTCCAGGAACAGCTGAAGAAGCAGCTGTTTCTTACCTAAGCCTGCTTTTTGCCCTTTCCCCTTCCCAGTCTTCCTTCTTGTTTACACTGCTCTCCTTCTTACCTTCCCTTCACTAGATGCAAAGTCATGATTTCATGGCTTTGTTATTAGCTCTAAGTTTAGCTTTAAATTATTAATATTGAATTCTTACAATCAATATTAATGCTCTCCAGCATAAGAAAGTAGTACACAGATCTCTGTTAACAAGTGGTGATATGGAGTCTGTGATTTCGCAGAAGACAGTTTTTGTTTTGTGCTGTGACCTTTGCCATGAAAAATGAGAAAAATAAACCAACCCCATGAAATTGCTTCTCCTGGAAAAGTCTATACACTGGGGTTTTCACTCTGTTCTAACCCAACACCGTGTAAAAATTACAGGATCAAGGGGACTCCAAGGAGATAAAAAAAATGCAATGCACCTAGTCATTGGCAAAATAGGCCCAAACAAGGTCACGGAGGTGCCTGCATTTCAGAGCAAGCTATCAGGACCTGGTGGAAGCACCATGTCAGTAGAAGTGTCAGATGTGGCAGACATTACACGTTTCATCACTTTTCTTCTCAACTTCCTTAAGAGTTTTTAGGATTCAGTGTGTCCCAAATTCAATCCCCACCCTAGCAAAGCAAATCCTTGGAAGCAAAAATTCTTACCGGGGCTTAAAGCCGTAGGATTTGAGGACTGCATATTTGTTTGCTTAATAGAGCTTTCAGAGCCCCTTCTTTTACCTTATTTATTTACTTCTTTATTTACTGGCTATATTTAGCGAAGCGCACAGCCACTACAACCTAAAGCACCTGAGTGATGAAGCTGAGGTGAGAATTTAAAGCATGCTAGCTCTCAGGTCTGTAACAACAAGGTACCAAATCAGCAAGATTCAGATCAAGTCTCCACAAACAACTTCTTCGTTTGCCAGCTCCTCTGACTTCAGACTCATACTCCTAAGCAAGCAATATCCCCATGCTCCCATTCTGTCACTCTAGATTTCATTGGTGTGCATGGAGTTGTCATCTTGATTTTTGACACACACAAAAAAAGCAAGTGCTTTGAGAAAGTAAAAAATATATATATATTTCTCTCTCTCTCTGTATACATATTATTAAATGAAAGCCTAACAGACTACTACTAGGGATTATTCATTTATCTATCTTCTTAGGAGTCACAATCTCTTCAGAATCAATTACAACAGCAGAAATAAGACAAGGTGCTTTGTTTCACAAACACATGTGCTTAGAGATTATAAAACTGCATTAATTTATTTCCTGTCCATGAAGATGTTTCTGTAACTGCTTGTATCTGATCACTGTCAGAAACAACATTCAGTGCTGCTGACTCCCAAATGTTAGTCAGTAATTTTACTTTATTTGTCGAACCTATGCTCAGACATATCACTGAGTCTGTAACATTTTAGGATACTCAGAACTACAGCTGCAGGACAAACTGACTTCTTGGTTTAGTTGACAAGCATAATCTGGAGGTTGATTAAAGTGTAATCAGGAGG
This sequence comes from Anas acuta, assembly GCF_963932015.1. NCBI lineage: Eukaryota > Metazoa > Chordata > Aves > Anseriformes > Anatidae > Anas > Anas acuta. The sequence continues at coordinate 90,039,886 of NC_088980.1, forward strand.
AAAGGGGAGGTCCCCTATATAATTTTAACTAGGTGTGTTGTAGATTTGAATTCACTGCTGCATTCAATGCATTAAAAAAAAAAAAAAAAAGAGAGAAAGAAAAAAAGGGGGGAGTTAGGCATATGATATTTGGCCCCAAGACTTTCTCTATGAAGTTGAGCAATAGCTAATGCATTTGATTCATCACCTTATATTTCCTCTGAAAAGGCCTATTTCCCCTCCTCATTAAAAACAAGGTAAGTAAAAACAGATATAAAATTCAGTCTTCTGCCCCTAGTAGAAAGTTAACAATGGACAATGATTTGATGCACAAAGCAGGAACATAAATTCTTTCACAGAATTACAGAATGGTTTAGGTTGGAAGGAACCCCTGGAGGTTATCTGGTCCAATGCCCCATGCTCAAGCAGGACCATCTAGAGCAAGGACCACATCCAGGCAGCTGGCTTGTGAATATCTCCAAGGAGGGAGACTCCACAGCCTCTCCGGACAACGTGTGTCAGTGCACAGTCACCTGCCCAACAGAGAAGTGCTTTATGATGTTCAGAGGGAACCTCCTGTGTTCCACTTTGTGCCCACTGCCTCTTGCCCTGGCACTGGGCACCACCAAAACCAGCATAGATCCATCATCTTTACAGCCTCCCTTCAGGAGCTTACAGACATTGGTAGGATCCCCCTGAGCCTCCTCTTCTCTGGGCTGAACAGTTCCAAGTCCCTCAGCCTCTTGCAGGAAAGGTGCTCCAGTTCTTTGATCATCTTTGTGGCCTTTTCATTTCTTGATATGATTTTTTGGTTCAGGCAGGAATGGCTAGAGAAGCAACTTAAAGGGAGCAAAAAGCCCCTATACAGATTAAAAAAATAAAATCTAGAAACATGGGACAGGTGCTGGAAATATACCTACAGTGCCAAAGCACTGGTGAGATGCAGAAGCACAGAAGCATGAGGAACAAGCAACAAAAATAAATAAATAAATAACAGAGAGAGCAAATTTTCAAGGAGAAAGAATGGAAAGAAATAAAATACAAGGAAGGATCAAATGCAGAGGTTAAGAAAATGAGTGCTAGAAGAGTGTGTTGAACAGAAGGTAATACAGTGGGGCAAGATCCCATTGTGTTGTGCAAATCCCTTGATCCAAAAATAAAGATAGCATCCCTTTGGGACAAAAGAGCAAGGGGGTCACAAACACAAACACCTGCACCTTTCAAAACACAGTCAGGTTTCAAAATTTTGCCAGATGTTACAAGCTAGGCAGGGCCTGGCTCAGAGGCCTTACAGAGAACTAGGTGACCCAGCTGGTGATCGCATGGAGGTGGATGCTGTTTTTGGTGTTACTCCTGATCTTCCTTCACATTCTTGGATGCTGAGGAAGACATTTCTGACCATAAGGTACAAATTAGATTGGGCTCACCTGAGCTTAGAAAGTCCATAGGTATGGACTACTATATAGGACTAGTCATTTAATATTCTGTTTCCTTGCCCAAGTACCATTCTTAGGGAGCCACATTTCTGAGCTCATCTGCTGCTGAATACTTTCAACCAATCGACCCAGCCATGACCTGCAATGGGATTTCCATGATTTGTTCTGGAAATTATTGTGCCTCACAAGACAGTCTCTATTCTTGTCAAAAAGAAAAAAAAAAAAAAGCACTCTATACAATTAAGATGGTAATGTCTGTGTGGAAATAGATGAAAACCGTTTGTCACATCTTCTCCTCTGGAATATTCATTGCTCCTGGGAGTTAATCCATATACTCTATTTATAAGATGAAACACCTTCTCTCATTTTTTCAATAAATATCATGAAAATACATTAGATTGCTGGGATTTATAGAGAGATATTCAGCAGGCCTTTCAGGGCTGTCAAAGAAATTGAATACGTGGTTCTTCTACACACAGTGAGTTATCTGAATAAATGTGTATTAGAAGAATTTCACTTCTTATCTGTGTCTGATTCATTCTCAGACAAATATATACACACTTTTGCTAATGCCAGTGAGGTTGCAGAACACAAAAGAAAATACGTCCTTGGGCTGCTTCTGTAATATCTGTGATAAAAAACTGACCAGTAGTACTGGTATATTAAAAACAAACAAAAAGAAACACACACCTCTTAAGGTATAGGAAAGGGAGTCATTTATTTTGCTTGTTTCATCTTTTCATTATGCTTGGTTTTATTTTTCTGTGTTTTACCTTGTAAAGCTTTAACACAGGAAACACATAAAACCTGCAATAAAGTCTTTATCAATTGCATCTTGCACAACACCACAGAGCACTTTCCAATAGCTCTTCATTATAGAGAGCCAGCACTAGATTTAGAAGGGCAATTAGCTTCCTACTATTTTGAGGCATACACATGGCCACCAGGCCACTTGCCTGTGGGTATGGACAATGTCGCAGCATTCACAGACCTGTTTAGACAGACAGCCAAGACATGCCTATAACCAGGTTTGGCATACCACTCATCTCCCCTAAGCTGATATAAAATACAGAGGTGTTCATCTGCCCAACTTTGAAGGAGAACTTCATGATACTCATCTTAAAGAGGTGTCATGTATTTATTACAATAGATCCCATTTTGTCAATCTTTCTCGAGTATTTTTATTTTAGTTTTCTAGTTGCAAAACAAATAAGTTATTTATTTCTTAAATGTATTAGAAAGACAAGCATGGATGTGAAGATGGTTTTAAAGACAATCTCTTACTACTCAGGAAAAGATGACATCTTTTTAAGGGGCAAGTGAAATCTGCCATCTTCCCATCTGAAGGAAAACTATCACCAGAAAAAGACTGGTGATGAATGCATACTAGCGCAAAGAAAAGTCACTTGGACTCCTGTACCTGTGGAATCACTGGTAAAATTGCTATATACTTCAAAAATACTTGCAAGAAATAGGAGAAATTGCCTAAGGGGAAAAAAAAATAGCATGACTTCACTGAACAAAGACAAGTGCAAGTGCTACACTTTAGGCTAGGGAACAGTTCTGTGGGAAACTGGCAGTGGCATCAGACAGCAAGCTGAATTCATTCTCATGGAAAAGGCAAGTCTGATGCTGGGTTTTTAAATAAAAGCACACAGACAATGTATTCTTCCATAGCTGAGCCCTTTGAGACCCTAGCTACAAAACAGCATCACATTTTCAACACTACACTTTGAAAAGGTCATGAATAAATTATAGGAAGTCCAGAGGATAAAAAAAAAATTATCAGAGGTCTAGAAAACCCAACCATGATGGAAAAACTGAACCAACTGGTTTTTTGTTGTTGTTTTGTCTTGTTTTGCTTTTTTAAAGAAATAAATAAAGATGACTTCTGGAAGAATTAGCAATACTTTTCAAGTTCATTAATAGTCGCTTCAAAGAACAAAGGAATCTTCTGTTCTCCACACAAATTGTTATTTCCATTGCATAAATTGGATTAAATTGCAAATTCAAATTTGATAACAAAAAGCCTTGAATGATCAAAGATAAAGCACTAGACTATCTTTAGACTGGGATATCTTCAAATTTCCTGGACAGCAATCTACTTACTTTTGCAACAGAGCAAAAGAAGGCAGGCCTATGACAATACCATGAAAACGTGCAGGAGCTTGGACCAGGCTTCCTCTGTGTCAGAAAAATAACTACAGGCCACAAAATCTGCCTGAAGAGAACAGATTGGCAAGATAATCAAAAGGAAAAAAAAGGTGGAAAAGCTCAAGCACAGGCTAGCCCAAAACTCCGTGTTTCATAAGCAAAAGGAGCTTTGAGCAAGCAACTCGCCAGCCAGCACTCAGCAGCCTTGGCCTTACCATCCAGTGAGAAGACTGAAAAAGACAGGTGGAACTGAACAGATGAGATCTCTGATTATAGACCTGCTCATTCAGTATTGAGGCGAAGCCCAAACATCTGACTGCACCTTTCATTAAAGCACTACAATCATGCGTGCTTGTAACTGCAGAAAGCTAAGAGCTAGAGAGCCAAAATTAATTTCAATTACATGTAAAAATCACCCAGGTACTCATTGGCTGAATTTCCTATTCCTGATTAAAGTGGAAAGATGGAGCATATTACAGCTGTCTACTGCACCACTGGCTTCCAGAAATCCAGTAAGGGATCAAATACTGGCCACTAGTGGGAGGATGTTACTACTAATAACAAGTGAATCGCCAACAGGAATATAAAAGCAAATTTCAGCGGGCCAGCACTGGTTGGAACTGTTCCCTAGAATACAATTAGGCTACCATAAGAAAAATGGAACCAGCCCCATGTCACAGCACAGCCCCAACCTCTTCTCACAGAGACCTCCCTCACAGCCTCCCCACCACAGCTACCAACACCTCAACATCTACAGCAAATGTAGTGGGGGTAGATCTACACTAATGTAAATAGATTAGCTGTGGAATCCACCGTCCTCAGAGAATTTCTTTGAAGCTGGCCAATTTGGAGCAGGAAACTGGTCAGGACAACCTCCAGAGAACCTCCATGCAACCTAAATTTTTCTGTGATCCTGTGAAAATATTCCAGACATATCAATGCAATTTTAAGTACCGTTAACAGTGTATATAAAAACAACCCAGAGATCAACTCAAGTCCCCAAAACAGTTAAAAAGGCAGAGTTGATAACTTATCATTCTCCTTGGTGTTGTGCTACAAATTTGGTCTGAGCAAAGGACGATTGGATGTTATAGCTCACTAACACCACAGATAGTTGAGAAAATAAGCTGACACAAGGTCTGATACTGAGTAGATTTGCCACTGTGGATTGTGCCATTCTCAGTGGTGAGAGGACTGCTAGCAGCCAGAAAGCAGTTTGTGAACCCGAAATTTGGTCTGTCATGCCCACAGCTCCAGGGCCCCACATCTCATAACTTACTTTCATTCACCTTTGTTCAGAAGCTGAGGACATCTCTTTGCTTTTGTAGATATTTTGGAGTTTTCAAAAAACAGATGTAAAAAGTTTGTGTCATTTATTCTCTTGAGGTTCCAAGTCCTGAGGAAAATCAGATACTCGAATCTGTCAGCAGCAGTTCCTCACTCTCTAGATCAGTCTAGAGAGTGAGGAACGTATACTGAGTAGGTATCTAAACTGCATTTTCATGGCCTTTTAGTTTCACTAGTCTCTTTGAGATAAAACGTTAAAATATGATTTTAGCAAAGCAGATTAGTCCAGTCACTAGGGAAAAAAACAACTGAATGATTGCTTTGGCTCTAAGCAAGTTTAATCTTTCCCCATCAGTTCCTATCCTCTTTCTCTGGCAGTAAGCAAACTTCCTATCTGACCACGCTCCTTCTATGAGCTTTGATCTAAGTTATGTTTTGACAGCATACAATTAAAATACCTTTAAGTTAAAGAGCATGATTAATGTACATCCATGCCTGTAAACTATCTAGAGAATTCATTCAATTAAATATCCACCAATTATGGTAGAAGGAGCACAACCATTAAGTTTCTATCAAGAAAGGATAAATCAATAAAAAAGATTTGTAAAAGAATCCAAGTACCCAAGATTTACTCCCTTCCATTAATGTAATATTTTGCTTTCCCTCCTCAAATGACAGATGCCAGACAATTTATTCTTTTCCCTGAGAACAAGAACCTAAACTTAATTTTATGTTTAAGTGTCATTAATTGCAGATTTTTCTGTTCATATCGGAGAAGTTGTATTACAATAAAAAGATCCTGCAAAAAATGAGGAAGAAAATATACAGTTATATGGACATATTAAAATAGATGACTAAAAGATGGCTAACACAGTTTTATTTTCTACTTTGTCTAAACATCTTTCTTTGCTCGATTTGCCTCCCTACACATGTCAATGATTTTTATCTGGTTTTAAATTACCACATCCTAAAATATGCTGTGAAACTTCTGAATGCCCATTTCCTCCTCAAGCCATTCAAATTCACAAGCAACACAGGCAGGATGCTTAAAGACGTATACATTACTAGCTATACGTGCTACTTACGAACTGTTAGCAAGTTAGTGATTTTCTCATTTGCTATCACTTAACAGAAAAAGTGACAACACACATATTAAACATTCATGTTTGCACTGCTGACTTTGGTATTCACTAGTGCCCCTCTACTGCTCTGCAGTTCAGCATGACATCCTGCATCTCCTAAATAAAAACACTGTAAACTTCCATCTCGATCTGGAAACGCTCCAGAATTTATTAGTTCTCCTACTGTGAGAATGGAGAACTGCTCCAAGGGTAAGTGTTGCTATTTTCCAGGTTGGCAGATCACATAGCTCTGTTCCCATTACACAACCAAAAGCCACAGTCCATGCCCCGTACAGCTAATCTACATCTGTGCAACAGGTCAGACTTTAAAAAAAAAAAAAAAAGAAAAAAGTGCAGCATATGAAATATAAGATACACTTTTGAAAATAATATACATCTGAAAAAAATGGTTGCCAGGAACAAATCATGTGCACTGCAATGCGATATGATGGCAAGTGATACCTGTACTATTTTGCAGGCATGTAATTACTAGTTAGTGTTTTCTCCTTTCTTAGGTTTAAAATACAGGAGCATCCATATATGTTGTTTTTAAATACGAAGAAAGCTAACAGTGCTAATAGGCTAATAGACTCTTTCCTAGCTGAAAGGTGTAAGGAAAAGGCTATGTGCTACAGAAGCAGATAGACAATCTGACAGCTGTCCATTATCACTTTTCTAACCTTGACTTGTCACAGATAGCAGACGCACATGCATCATAGCCAGTGTGCTCCACCCATTTCCTTTGTACTTACTAACCCCAGATGCAAGAAACCTGGCTGCAGGATTTGTGGTAGCAAAGATTACATTTGTGCTCTCCCCTGGTGAGGAAGGGGGAGTGTTGTGGAAAAAACACAGCTCAAAAGCGTAGAGAAAATAATAGGCTTGCTTTCATTCCAGCAGCATTTGGGTGGACATTGGAGAGAAAGTAGATGATTATTGTATCACAGATCTGGAATATTTATATAGAAAAAAGGGCAAACCTTTACATTCCTGGAGGAGGCAGTCAGGTCTCTGTCTTCTAAAACAATAAAAAGAATGGTTTATCTGAACTAGCTTCAGGAAAGATGTAACTACCTGTCATTTTTATGCCAAAAGTGTGTGTGGGGGGGGGGGGGGAGGGGAGGAGGACAGACAGGATTAGGGGATGCATCTGTCAAGCAAAAGGTAAGTATGAAAATAGCGTTTGGCTGTTTAGCTAACAAATCTGTAATGGGCTGGGGTATTTTATTACATCATGAAAAAAACATAAAGATTAAATTTTCATGCCACACAATCCCCAGCTGCCATAAATACAAGACAACTAATGGGATTTGGGAGTTAATTCTATTTCATTGTTTCAGAATAAGAAGTTTTAAGTCCAGTATCTGCCCCAATGCACATCTCAACCTAATTTTCTCTGTACAGTTTCAATTGAACCATTGGTAGTATTTCCACACTCTTAACATTGCTTTATTTATAAACAGCAAATTCCAGAGGTCTGATAAAAAGATAATAATCTTGGTATTTTTTCATACAAGTATAATGATGCTTAGAGGACGAGTTCCAGGGAGCACTATGCCCATCCTCTAGACTCTTCTAGGTCGTGAAGTTTAGGCACAAACTGAAGCACAGGAGGTTCTGGCTCAATACGAGGGGGCACTTCTTTACTGTGAGGGTGACAGAGCACTAGCACAGGCTGCCCAGCGAGGCTGTGGAGTCTCCTTCTCTGGAGATATTCAAAACCAACCTGGATGTCATCCTGTACAATGTGCTCTAAATGATCCTGCTTGGCAGGGGGGTTGGACCAGATGATATCCAGAGGTCCCTGCCAACCTCAGACATTCTGTGAAGTCATTGTCTTGCTGGAGCACAAGCAGAAAGCCATCCTCAAGTTTGCTCGCAGGGAAAACAAGCACACTAATGACAGATGCACAGAGCACAGGTCTTTCTCCTCCTAACTGCTCCAACCACCACCTATTCATGGTACTGAAGAAGAGGAAGTGCATCTATGGATTTGCAAGAAAAAAATGGAAAACAGAACAACTTCAGAAACAAGCAGGAGCTACACAATAGGACTACTACACACTGAAAGCCCAGAGTATTTTCTCCATTCACTGTTTTGGAAGAAGGATTCCTCTCATGCTGTAAAAACAAGCCATAACAATCTAAAACATTGCATGCTAAACAGATATACCACCTTACTGCAGGGCAAAGACCTTCAAAGGAGCAAAGAGGGTTGCAGACATTGGCTTACTGTTACAATTCCTTCATTTGGCTAGCATACAGTCAATCTGCTAATTGTTACTCCTAACAGCGCGTCAAACAAACAAATCTGATAAAACACAGTTTGCCAGTATTTTGTCACATTCGAGGCTTCCTGGCATTAGTTACTGTCTGTATATCCTGGGGCACCAACAGATGTAAGGTCTGATAAAAGCTGTTTCCCTGATTTCACGTCCAAGAAAAATGCAGGCTTTTTTTTCTGCACTGCATGCACACATGGTAGATTAAGAAGCGATCACAAATAACCTACCCCCAGCTCCCCTTGCCCAGTCTGGAATTCAGTCTGAAAGGGTTTTTAAGCTATGCCAGCCCACCTCCTGTCTCTCACAGGCCTGAAAGAGTGACTGCAAGGAAGTTTGCCCTCAACATCAGGTTGTTTTGTGTTTTGTTTTATTTCTGGCAAAGATGCAAGAAAACGCTATCTATTCCTCAGCTATCCAAGAAGATAGCATGAGAAGGAATTTATCTAAGATGGATTCAGATGGCTAATGCTTAAAATTGACTAGCACCCAGAGTTGCTGCAGTGAGCACTACTCCAAAATCAAGTTACACTTCAAACACTGAAGAACATCTGCATGAGCTACAATACATCCAGCCAAGGTCTTCTGTAAGAAGTATTCACTGAAAAAGCTGGTACTAACAAAGCCAGCAAATAGCAACGGTGACCCACAAAAGGGAGGCAAAGATTCACTAGTCATCACACAACGTTAGAACCAGATCCAAAACCTCTCTTTAAGCTTGATACCCAATTTTCTGAGGACCACCTTGAGATGCTAAGCAGTCAAGATATGCAACCAGCAACCTCTACCCTCCTAGAGAAGTAAGGTGACAGAGGAATCAGCCTACAGCAGTTGCACCAGCTGAATTCCCCCAGATAGGTTGATACAATCTGCCTCTTGATTCAATGCGTATTTTTTAATCTGAACATTTCTATTTAAAATAGTGCATATACATAAAAGAATGCTAACCACTAGACATATTTTTTTAAGCAATGTAGCACAGGCACAACTGGAGACAAAAAGAGGAAAATTAAAGACTAACACAATGCCTCCATTTGATCAACAGCTAATCTGCTTAAAACATAGTTTTGATACCTGTCACAGCTCTTATTTTTCACAAATCCAGACCCAAATCATTTAGATTCCTTCATCACATAAAATACCAGAGGTTTTACCTTCACTTCTTACATTCTCCATTGCTACACATAGGAATTCAGGGTTCCTCACTGCAGATAAAATTCAGAAGGTTCCCCGAAAGTCAGGATTTGGACACTTAGGATGACTCTTCATGTATGTTGACCCCAAGTTTTGTTGTTCACTCACTACTATTGACCTGTTAAAGTGCAGAAACCTTCAATTTCTTACCAAGTTATGCTTTTAGCCGTCGTGGGCCCCTGAAACTGAAGAAAGACAGGTGTAATATATCACAACTTGATGTCCAAGACTTGCACAGAATTCATCTGAAATACTTTTCAATCCTTTGCTTTCAGATTCTCTCTGCTTCCCAGCTCCCAGGGATTCCTCTTTTATTGTATGCTGTGAACATAACTGCACAGAGCCATTTCATTATAACAAGCTCATTTTGTACCCAACCACAACAGCAACAACTGTTCTTTCCAGAGCCAGCACAGAGACGCTGTGCCCAAGAGGCACTCTGATCGCTGGCACTTTAGCTACCTAAATCAAAAGCAATAATAAGACAAATTGTGTGTTGGGGAGGTGCCAAAAAAAGAGTCTCGCATGATTCTGAGTGGCTCAGTGCAACAAATCTTACTGTCCATGACTAACAATAAACGAGAGGCACGTCTTTACTCACAACATGCACAGGAACTGTTTATGACAAAGACATCTGCAAACCTTTTGTACACACTACACAATATCATTTTTGTAGGGCATAATTTCAAATTAAGGTACAATACAAAAAATGTTTGTCCAAAATAAGAGAACAGAACAACCCATAAGATATCACAGGTCAAATGAAAATAGAAAACAAAATAGACTGCAAAAAGAATGTGAGGAGTGCCTTGTAAAAACTCAAAACTAACAATAAGAAGTCCCTTATCTGCACCAGAAATAAGAAGCCAGCAAGGAACCAAGTAGTACTATTTGATGACTGTGTTGCAAAACAGGAATGATGTTTGGGAATGACAAAGCCACACCCGAGAAACTCAATGTACTCTTTCCTACAGAAGATATTAATGAGATCCCCATACCTTGCACTTCCATTGCAACAGATAGGTTGGAGGAGCTAGATCATCTTAAAGTACACAGCAAGTATTAGGCCAAATAGACGAATCAGTGGTTAGGACACTGGGACTAGATGTTTTTCACCCAAAAGCTCAGAGGAAACTCAAACGTGCAAGTGCAGAACTGCTAGCCAAGGTTTGTCGCTGATAACCACAGAGATCTTCTGTGCCAGTGTCTGCCAATGGACTCACAATTACTGAAAGGACTCCAAAAGGGATCACAGGAACAACTGGGGGAGTGACTTCCAGACCCAGTAAAATGTAGACAGTCTGTAAGAAACGGCAAGACCACTGAGCACACAAGGAAACTTAGTTTGCATCAGTGTGTCACCGTGGCTTCTGAAAAAATGCAATCCCACTTCATCATCTGGCTGTAATTCTACAGGGGTGTTAGTAAGCATGCAGATAAATGTGATCCTGTGGACATAATGTATTTAAGTTTTCCAGTATCATGAGCATGACTGAGCTTAATGCAAAACTTAACATCACTGGCTAGACTAAAGAATATGCCACGATCTAAGAATATGCTTTGTTTTCACTCTAATGTCAATTCACCTGTTACTTATGGACCTACTTACCAGAATTTACCTTAATGAGATGCCAGAATCCAAGGAACAATGCCTGATGACTCAAGAAGACAAAGCTTTGTTGTTTCCACTCTTGACAAAAAATAAATTTCTCCTACACCTTGCTCATTCCACTTGTTCCATATTGAATAAATAGGTAAGTAAATTATTTTTTGACTTTGACAGTAACCCACTGGACTAACCCCTGGTATGCCAGAGGCAGCCTTTCAGGTGGCCAACACCCCATCCCCACACAGGAGGTCTCTCCCATAGAAGGCGGAACAGGATACCAAAACTTATTTCTGGCCCAAAGCATCACTTTCGTCCAAATAAAATGAAGAGTTTAATTAACAGAAACTCCTAGAAAAATATTAAAACAAGTCTACAATCAACAGAGGAAAGACAATCATATTTAGATTACAGAATGAATTCTATTTGGAGAAAATTTCAGTTCTTGTTAGCATTAGCACCGTAAAAAGTTGTAGATTTTCCACTCCATTTTCAGTGCTGAAGAAACAAACTACGCTGTTTGCTTAATTCTCCACATTAAAATGTACTTTTCTACTTCTACTAATCAGTTGTATTGACAAAGGGGTAAACAATTCCAGAATGGGGTCACCACAGAGATTCCTGTAGATCCTACCAGTCCTTATATAGGCTGATCTATTACTGATGTTGAGAGCAGAAGACACTTCCACATTAAAACTATACAACACTGCAAAGTAATACACCCAATGGGTCACTCTCAGTGTCCTTGCTAACAGCCTTTGCATGCTGTAACAAGCACTGGATGCCCTACCCTCCTTACATTCAGACAGACCCGTAGTGCACCGTTTTGGCAGTAAAGAGCTAACAGATGGCACTTTAGCAGTGCTTTTCCATGGAGGTCATTAATAAAGTCAAGTTGATTTGATACTTCAGTCTAGTTATCTTTCTGGAAGAACTGCAGCCATCTATCCTTTTACCACATACAAGAAAACTGAGGAAGGCAGATCTGGCTTGTACTCCCTAACCCACAGTTCTGCTGAAACCAAGAAGCTTTGTAGGGAGCACATTCTTGGACTTGCCTCCACACATTATCACTTTAAAAAAAAAAAAAAAAAAAAAAAGACCCCAAGAGCTGTCATTAGACCAAGATGAAAACATCAGAAAGTTTAAGATAAACCCAAACAAACTTTCTTATTGCCCACATTGTTTGTAGTAAAATGCAAGTGTGTAACAGACTAAAATTAAACATTTCACATCTTCTACAATCCCAGATTTCTTAAAAGTTTGCATTTCATTACCAATTTCAGCCTCTTTCCAAATCCCAGAATTTCCTCACAGATTACTAGTTCTAGCTCCAAGCAGCATTTGCCCACATTTCATAGTGAGGAAACAAATACAGAATTGGACCTATTTATTTCTTTTAACTGTCCATGAATTTATCTCCTAACTGCTTCACATATGACATCTAGGGCCTATCAAAACTGACTGGGGTTAAAGCACTGAACAGCACAGGTCTATTGCCCTTAAATAGCTATAAAACAAACAAACAAACAAAAAATGGCTCAGATTTTACGGATATTTCTGAACAAGGATGAGTTCACAGCTTGTCCAAGACCACAGAGAAAGTCAGTGTCAGAGACAGACATAAAACACATCTTTCAGAGTCCTGTTCCAATATTATAAAGATAATAAACTTTCTTAAATCAAACAATCAAACAAACAAAAAAACCTTCTACTTTCACAGCACATGCTTTGACAAGAAATTTCACCCAGGAACGAAGAAGTATTTCTGACAAAGCTTCTTTACAAAAACCTTATTGTTGACAGTAAGTTTAAATTAACTGGTATTTTTCAAACAAATCTGCTTCTAGCATAAAACATCTCCACTGTCACATATGCAGTCCTACTGATTTATGACAATGCTTATGAAATTACCATTTGTCTGAAGAAATTCAAAGACCTTCAGCCCAGTAAAATTAAGAGACATCTTGAACAAAGAAAATGCAGAATGACTTAGCTAAGAGCTTGAAAATGTACAATGGGCTTGGAGAAAGAAGTTAACCTTCCTCTTTTATTCTCTTTGTTTTGATAGACATACAGTTTTTCATAAAGGATTTGTGAAAAATATTTGTTTGATTTTCTTTTTAAGTTTTGTATTTATTTTTCCCCAAATGCTTTTAAATTAAAAAAAAATAAAGACTGAGACCATGTTTTGATTGACAATATACACTAGCCAGTCATGTAAGCATGATTCAGATTGCAAAGTTTGGACCCCTTGACAGGTTGTGGCACTATTGTTGTTCCCTTGGTTACTTCATATTTTGAAAAAAAAAAAAAAATTAAGAAAAGCCAGACTACCTTGACCCTCCAAGAGAAGCGCTACCTCTGCCATCTAGCAGCTTACCTTCCGACTATACAGTTTAATGTAGCATTTCATACTACAATTAAACCCTTCAGAATACGTACCAAGTATTCACTCAAGCAGGCTCTAGTCAGCAGTTTCATGACTAATCCATCTTCTCCCATTTGCTTTGCCTCCCCAAGTGTTCCCAAGCAAGTTTGATTTCTACTCTCTCTCTCCCTTCATCACCTCTTCTGTTCTCCCAGTGAAATGTGCATTTCTTGCACTCTTCTCCATGAAAACAAAGGAGAAAAACAATTTCCTCCAGTTCTACTCACCATTTTGTTTCTCAACGCATAATTGTCAAGTTCAGTGCTTACCATCGGTTGCACATGTTAACAAACTCATCAGCGGAGGCAGTTTGCACAGAAGTATTTCAGAGTAACAGCTTCAGACACACGAACCACATTTTCAGTTGTGCCTAACTCAGAATTCCCAGGGTGTCACAATGTCAGCCCTGACTTTGCACAGTAACTCAGTCAAGCAGCGCTTTGGAGAACCAACACCCAGTAAGAGGTGAGCATGCCAAACGACCCTTCTCATTTATCTTGATCCAAAAAAATCCATCTACATAATTACAGCTTTCATACTCAGAGCCAAGGTTTTTCAATACCTTTAAGATGCTGTTTCTTAGAGAGGCTAGTCACATTAAAATTGCATTATGGTCTCAAAGCTCAGGATAAGCAACACTGATAGTTTAGGGGTCATCACTGGACACTACATAAATGCCTGTTTCCAATTTAACTCTCCAATACATTGTCCTTTAACCAATACCTTTAACCTAGTATGGCAGAAATACTTTGCTAATACTCTTCAAGATCAGCAAGTAACACCAATTTTCATGTAGTCCTCTGTTCACAGAGATAGAGAAATCACTCTGGGCAAAAAAATTTTCCTTCTCAAAGAAGATCAGGCAGAGAAATTTTCCTGACCTCCTTGGAGATCAGGACTGCATATAAGTGAAATAAACTAAGGTAAGAAGGAAGAAATGGGCCATCAATCTGTAACTCCTCAGAGGTGCTAGAATTACTATGATGAGAAAAAGGAGGATAAAAGTTGTCTTAGTGCTCTTAAGTGCAAAGCAGCTGAGCAGAGACATTGTAGAGGTTGGCCATTTGGCTTCTTAGAACGAAGAATAAAAAAAATTAAAACACTGCCAACTCACATCATCTCACCTTCTTTGCAGGCTAAATAATCAACAGCAGCAGTTAGCAAAACACTGATTTTGCAAAAGCTCTTGAGCCATGACTTTTCCATCTCCCCATCCTCAAACTGAGGCCACTCCATCTGAGCCAGTAACAACAACTGCAGCTGCTTCCTGCAGCTCAGCAGAACCTTCCTTCTCCCTCCACAAATGCCCCTTTTGTAGCCAATTCACCCAAAACCCAAAATTTCACTGACCTGTTAGAGTGTAAGAACTGCCCATTCTGTTCTGTAAGAACCCCCCATTCTGGGGGAAGAGCTTCAGCTTGATGGCAACAATTGTTAATCAATACTTGCATAAATGTTTAAGGGAAACCGTTTCATAAACTGATTTCTCAATACACTTCAGTAAAGTCAATCATCTTCCAAAAGTTTTTTCTCTTACTGATAGCTACTAAAATAAATTGTTCTCATTTAATTACATCTTAAAGGTATGAAGGTACCTAATAAAACTTTCTGGTACTTGTACAGTTTGCTTTGCTCCCTGGTACCCCCCCAACTAAAATTGTCTACAAAAGTCCAAATATTCTTCCTGTAGGCTGCCACAGATTTCCACAGGGGACCATCAGGTAATTCCTCCCTACTCCAGGGTACATCAGCAGGACAAATACATTCTCTTGTAGAGCTGCAAATTCCCATAGCTCTCCCCAGAGCAAAATACATCAGGAAGCAGACTATCTTGACTGCTGCAGAGAAACAAGAAAAACAGAATACTGTTTGCAACCTATCTAAATTGCACCACGAGTTTATTTCAAAATTGAATTTAACCCCAGGATAGAAGTGGAATAAAGAAGTCCCTCAGCAAGCAGGTAACAGATCAGTCTATGAGACAAGAGTGTCACCAGGGACATCTGGGTGGTATGACTGCTTTCCAAACTGTCCTTCCACGGAGCCAGAAGCAACCTAACTGAACACAAAGATAGGGATAATAACAAATGCCTAAATGTTATCCCCAGGTGTTGTAGTCCAGGTCTTTTTGTCAGATGCCTCACATCCATTCAAAAGGATCTTAACTACAAGTAATTTAATTCTTAATTTGCCTCCTAAATAATCCTTGCAGCTCTCCCAGGTTAGTCTCCTCTTTCCCTCCCAGCATAACAAGGAGACGTGTTGTAGCCATGACAGAGCTGCATATTGTTTAAATGCAAATGTTTATGGCAAGGAGCAAGTCATCTCTTTGCTGGCACAGTGAACTATGAATCAATTTCTGGGAAGTGATTATTATCAAAATACTAATCTACTTGGGTACAGCTGTGTTTGTTATTTCGGAGCATCTGAACCACCCCACTGAGTTTCAAAAAGCAGGAACAGAAGAGTTTGCAGTGAGTATAAAATAAAATCTGCTCTACTTCAGTTCTGATATGTATTCCAAGAGAAGAGGTTTGGTGGCTGGAAAAGACAGCTTGCAGCTTTCATTACCTTGCTTTTGTGTCCATTTTCTTCATGAGAAGAATGCACACGAAGACAACAAGAATTAGGGAAAACAGACTCCTGAGACTCATGTCACAGGGCACTTTATCAGATACTGCAGCCTGTGATAGAAGTACTAGAAACTCAAGCCATAACCTCAGTTATACTTTCTGGAGCTATAAGCAACGCAACCAAGAGGCCAGCCCCTCAGTCCTGACTTCCACGCTACAGGGGTTGCAGTGGCTGCAGAAAAATAAGTGTTTCCAAAACTGTGGCAAACACAGATCTCAGCCCCACAATCAAATATCCTTTATTTTATTCCAAAACAAAACCAGAGTCTGAAACCCTCAGGTATTTTTATGTGGCTGGGGGTAGCTCTGAAAAATTACAGAGCTGGTCAAATACCCAGATAGGAGTCAACGTAATGTCTCACTCAAACAGTGCCATTACAACTACAGAAGTTCTCCTAAATGGCTCGCACAGCCGTGACCCGGGGCATAATATCAGAAGTGATCTCATTCTTCTGTTTCTGAGGAGTTTTTTTGCAGGTGGAGAGGGTGACTGATTATGCTTTCTGGTGCACCATCTCTGCTAGGTTAAAACATTACCCAGAGCACAGGGAACACGAGGAATGCCGACAGAGCTGCAAGTATTTCTAGCCCTCTTTCCAAAAGCCATTAAAATGCTTTCTACTATTCTCTGAAATACAGTTAATATAGCAATAAGAAAACTATCATAAAACCATAGGATAAAATACCTTAGCCTTAAGGGTTGAATTACATTTTCAGCATTTTTTTTTTTAAGAAAGAAAAACAACACTGAGTCAAACCAAAGTTACGCTATAGCTTCTACAATGAGATTTCTTTAGCTATCAGAGCTATGAAGCAAAGGTCACCATGCTGATATTTCATGAAAGCCTGCAGCACTTAAGGCATTTTGAATACTGCAAGAATACATCTGCATTTGCACAAAAAGTCTCCCCAAAAATACCTAATGACATTGTCAGCACGAGGTGGTTAGTCAACATTTCTATGATCTGTGCAAAGGTCAAATCAAATAAAACATGTTGGAGTGCCGAGCCCAAGGGCACTCTCTGAAATGTAGTTTCAATCCATCAATACATACTTTTTCCTGTTCTATTACCCATATAATCACCAGCCCTATTTCACCATAAATCTGTTGTTCAGACATATTCAAAAATGTCACGGTATTGGTCATGCGTGTCAGTTGCCCAGGAGTGATTTATTAAAATGTTTGGCTAAACAGGTCATCATCCAAATGGCACCTAATAAATCGGGAAGCACTTGACAATATTGCAGCTACAATAGGTGTGTGAACACGGGCCTGCCAACTATTAAAGTTGCCAGGCATTTCCATGAGAAAGCCCTGTTTTCAGTTACTTGCAGCTTTGTCAAAACGTTCAAGCTGAAGTCTTCCACGCTAGAGCTCTGCGCCGATTTTTATTTTAACAGCATATTTTTTGCCAAAATGGTTCACCTGTTGCAAGAGCAGGCCAGGGGACAGAGTGTTTTACCTCTGTTAAGAAAAATGATGTGAATGCAGTCTAGTCTGTTAGAAGCCAGCGCTCACATTTTTGAGAAGCCATCTCAACACCCAGTGAAGACAGTTTGCATTTATGGTTGCAATTCCAGCTATATGAAACATTCCCTTAGATTAGGTCAAGTTTACAGCTTTAGGAAACCTGTTAGCACTACAGCTTGCTAGGTGCTCTCTGCACCTTGACAGTACTATCTGCACTGCACGTGCACCCTCTTCCCAGCGAGAGCTGTTGCCCTACAGGAGCAGTTCCCAGCTGCTTTGGGCCAGCCTGAGTCCAGGCACTGATGGGAGACAGAGCCTAGAACAGGGAAGACTTTTCTGATGGATCTTCAGTTCTGATTAAAACATAACCCAGTGGAATCCTCCAGATAGCCGAGGTATCAAACAGGAGAAAGAGAATGAAAAAATAATAATAATCCTTTTAATAATCCACTAGTAAAACAAAAGCTCCATTTAGACTGACTAGCAATTCTGGACATATTACCAATCCTAAAGCAGCTGGGCATAAGCTGACAATCAGGTACAAAGTGCGATGTACAAGAGGTCGTTAGTTTGGCTCTCAGGAGGTGGCAGGTGAGTACCTCCAAAAAGCAAAGCTTATACATAAACTGGCCTACTGCAGCAGAGGAAGCAACACATCCCTAGGAGTTTGGAAGTTTGTTAGGCAAGTGTCTCAGCATCTGCCAATGAAAGCATTAAAGTTTTTTAACAACACTGCTCAAAAATACATGCTCCTCCCCACTGCACCAACATCAAAAGTGCCTTCCCAGAAACAACCACACAGCCAGAGGTGATGGTGAAGACCTCGTCACAATTAAAAAACAAATAAAACAACAACAACACAAGAGGCTGAAAGGCAAAAGGAGCCAACATCATTCTCTTGAAAAACCTACTACGTGGATCTTTAAAACTATTCATTAAAACCATCTTAAGCCAAGTGCTGTGTGGCCTCAAATAGCTCACACACTAACATGTCAAAAGGAGCCAGTGATGCATGGCAGGTCTGCAGGAATCACATGCCTGAAAACAGAACTAAACACAAGCCTCTCCGACAGTGTAGTGCCTGGTGTTCACACTGTAGTTCTCATGCTTAAGGAGGTGGTTGCAAAAAATACCCAGATAGGAGAGTTGCCTTCACTGCTCAAAGTAAACACTAGCACAAAATTTCACAACTGAGGAAACGCACTCCAAACATACAGGAAAAATATTTTATGTTACACTTAAGGAATACACTAAACTATTGTAAATTTATTTTAACAACCCACCAAATACTGACAGCTGGGGGGCTGCTAAAACTGAGGAAATGGTTTTGGAATTACATTGAACACCAACAGAAAGGCAGAGATCCCAGCAAACAAAGAAAAGTCAGAATGCCTTTGATGAAGTTTTTTTAAATAAGGAATTTGGACCCAAACCAAAAAGCTTTCTTCCCATCCCGCTATGGAAAACACCAGTGAACTCACGTTTTGGGTTGATTAAATGTGCTTTCTCATGTCCAGTAGGAGCACAGTTAATTTAGAGCAAAACAGCTCAGAGACGGAACAACACACCAGCAGCCAGCACACTGCAAGGTTTCCTTCTCCCAGGAAAAGAAAGACAACAAAGAAGAAAAACTCAGCTTCATGTTTCCTGAAACCACTACAAGTCATACTTTCTCTAGAGCACCAGGCAAGTGTCACACAGGCAGAGCTTTCTTTCCCTGGCTTGGTTAACAGCTAGTGTCCCTCAGCATCTGAGGAGTTGTGGCTCATGGTGGTTTCTTTTCGCTCTCCAGAAATATGAAGAAGCCTACACTGAAGAAAATACACTGCAAGAACCCAATAGCTGTGTACCTAACTGGCAATAAAATCCCAAGACTGTGATTGTGCTTGCTGACTTGTATTGCCACAAACACGTGGTTATTTAAATACAAATTATCACATTCCAGGCTCTGGTACACAATTTCATGCAAGTCTGAATTTCATCTGCACAGAAAATAAAAATATTAAAGTTTGTTCTACTTATAGCAATGCATTTCTAATGGTCAGAGGACAAGCTCCCGATGGGCAGGTATCAGAGATGCACGGTTAAACAGGTATCTCAAGTCTCAGACATCTCGAGTCTCAGACATTTACCAAACCCACATTTCAACAACCAAACTTCTTAAAAATTCAGTTTGACTCCTGTATGTGTACCTGCACAAATAAACAAATAAATAAATAAATAAAATCCTTATTTATACTAACAATACAAATGTTTTCAACAGGCTGTGAAGCTAAAAAAAGGCATTAGCATCTAACATATTTCTCTAAAACCACATGGGTTTCATCACAGGATAACCATCACCATGGAGTACAAATAGTAATAGGAAATCCTTACCACTTTTGTTTTCCTGTGAACATATTAAAACAGATCAACTTGTTTGATATTATTGAGGATTAATATTGTGATCAGGGCTGCTGAATGTCCAAGGTGATCCCACTTGATTTCAAAAGTTCTTGCTGATGTTCCAGTCAAAAACTCTTTAGAAAATTATGCTTCAATTGCAATTAAAAAAAAAAAAATAAAGGCTTTCAATGTAATATTTCATCTTTGAATAGCTAGCTGGAGGCATCAACCTAGTTGCCTGTGGCTTTTGCATTACTCACACATTATCCAGAAATTGAGAGTATGTGTTCAACAAATTATTCTCTGTGGCTTAATGTGTATGATTAATGCAAGAATAAAAGGTTACCTGGCTTTGCTTCTTTTTGCCATAAACACTCCATCTTTATTTGAATCCCAGACAGTGAGAAAGAATGCATGCCATACACACCACTAGTCTAGCTGCCATGTTTTCACATGAATGTGGGGAGGAAAGACCACCATACAGCAGAGTCCAGGATCATTACTCACGCCAGTAAGATATCAGTACCATCTCAAATATCACACAAGCATCAATAATGACATTTTACACTTAAGCAGTGTTTTACTGCTTAGTATTGAGATTTTTTTTTTTATTATTTTTTTCTTCTGGAAGATACAGCTGCGTGCTACTAGGTGTGCCTAACTTGCCAGAAACCTTCTCTCCAGGATTCACTGTTCTCTACATGGTGAGATTGATGAATGGCTTCAGCTGAAAGGGACTTTAAAGACCATCTAGTTCAACCCCCCTGCCATGGGCAGGGACACCTTCCACCAGACCAGGTTGCCCAAAAGCCCCATCCAGCCTGGCCTTGAGCACCTCCAGGGATGGGGCATCCACAGGTTCTCTTGGCAGCCTGTGCCAGTGCCTTTCTTTCTACAATCACAGTAAAGAATTTATTCCTTATATCTAAGTTAAATCTACTCTTAATTTAAAACCATTTTTCCTTGTCCTATCATTACACACCTTGGTAAAGAATCTCTCCTCATCTGTCTTGTAGGCCCCCTTTAGGCACTGGAAGGCTGCTGTAAGGTCTCCTCGGAGCCCTCTCTTCTCCAGGCTGAACAACCCCAACTCTCTCTGCTTGTCTTCACAGAAGAGGTGCTCCAGCCCCTTGATCATCCTCATGGCCCTCCTCTGAACTTGCTCAAACAGGTCCATGTCCTTCTTATGCTGAGGGCTCCAGAGCTGAATGCAGGGCTCCAGGTGGGGTCTCACCAGAGCAGAACAGAGGAGAAGAATCACCTACTTTGACCTTCTCTTGATGCAGCCCAGGCTACAGCTGGCTTTCTGAGCTGCAAGTGCACGTTGCCAGCTCACGTCAAGCTTTTCATCCACCAGAACCCCCAAGTCCTTCTCCTCAGGGCTCTCTCAATCCACTCATCACCCAGTCCATACTGATGTTTGGGATTGCCCTGACCCAGGTGCAGCACCCTGCACTTGGCCTTGTTGAGCTTTGTGAGATTCACACGAACCCACCTCTCAAGCCTGTCAATGCTCTGTCTGGCATCCCTTCCCTCTAAAGTGTGACCTGCACTGCTCAGCTTTGTGTCATCTCCAAAGTTGCTGAGGGTGTGCTTTATCCTACTGCCCATGCCATCAATGAAAATACTAAACAGCACTAGTACCAATAAGGACCTGTGAGGGATACCCATCATCACAGCTTTCTACATGGATATTGAATTGTTGACCACAACTCTTTGGATGCAGTCATTCAGGCAATTCCTTAGCCATTGAACAATCCATCCATCATGTCCATGTCCCTCCAATTCAGAGACAGAGATGTTGTGTGGGACCATACCAAATATTTTACACGTCAAGGTAGATGAAATGTGTTGCTCTTCCCTCATCCACCAGTGATGTGACTCTTAGAGGACATTGAGTTAGTCAAGCATAATTTCCCTTTATGAAGCCAAAATTCTCATAACAAACAATCCTAATCCTAATGCTAATTCCTACCAGCTTCAAGTTCCAAGAATATTTGGTCTTAGATGGCATGAATGATCCTGGGACAGACAACTTCTTGCTTTCTTTTTCCTCCTCCCTGTCACCTGCCTCTATTACTGTATTGCAACTGGTTACACAGAGCATTTTCATGTTTCTTTCCACGATCTGTGGAATCCATACCTTCAGGAAGTTAAGGTTCAACCCACCTCCTACTAACTGAACCATAGTGCATTTCCTGCAACCTCCAAATAAACAATATATTTGTTTGTACTCTACCTGACAGCTGAACGCACTATTCTTGTCCTTCCCTGTCACACCGTACAAGGAAGTTGTGGCTACAAGACTGACAACAAGTAATTGCTTCACTGGCCTCCTGCTATTTTAGTGACTTAGATCCCCATGACTTCATTTTTCACCTCAGTCTTTGGAAAGCATCAGGCAGCAGCTATCCAATGAGCACCATCCTGAGTTCCACAGTTCTTCAATAATTTTATGTCGGGCTCTCTCCCCACTCTGCCAGAAATACACTAGAAATTCAACTGCTAGGCTAGTTTCATAACATACTTCAACTATACCATCTAATTTCCAACTGGAGAGAGAAGCAAGGAGTGATATTACACAGCAGTGCCTTTCTATGGCACGCACTAGCAGCATTTGCAGACTATTTACATGCCTAAGAGCATACCAGACTGTCTCTGACAACGATGGACAGTCCTACCTACAATTCCAGCCGAGCATTACTTTGAGACTCCAGATTTATTTACTTATATTTTTAGTACAAAAGACATGAATGCCAATTAGCACTACTAAAGACACGAATGCCAATTAGCAATAAGAAACCATCAACCTCGTGTATGGGGAGGAATATAGCATAAAGTTTTCTCGAGCATCTGGATGGACAAGATTATTTTCCCCATTTACTGTGTTTCTTACAGCAAAGGTTTTCAACCTGTTATGAAATAGAATGAGCACTTACAGGCTGGCCTAACAGGAAGATAAATTCACTCTTTTCCTATTATTCTCTAATATGGAACTAAAAAGTAAACAATAAATCTGAAAAAAATTCATTTGTATAAAGACAGCTTCTCCCATTAACTGCATTATTAGCATCTCCTGCCTCAGGGTACCTTTCAACATGACTCTTTTCAAAATTCTTTCTGTAAAAGGAAAATATTGTCCTACTAGGATGACAAAAGTCTTGCAATAAGAACATCCATATTAAATTCCATGGCAGAGGCAAAGTAATTCTCTCTGAAAATGAAATGCTGATTAAGAAAACTATCAGCAACCTGATTACATAACAGAATAGATTATCCACAAAAGAGCAGAAAATCTTGCATTCCTGCTCAGGCTTTCCCAGATAGACTTCTACAAAAAACATTGATTACAATTCAATTGAAAAGCAACAATCCAGTATTAAGAGAACATTAAGCCAGCAGTACAATATTCCAGAGATGCAAAAACTAAGGCTAAATCTATAAACTCAACCCTGCTTTTTTGAAAGCATACATTACCAGGCTGAATAACAATACGACACTGTACTAAAACACATTCAGACCAGCATGCTGTCATGCAGCATCTTCAGTTCCACAGAAGCAAAGAACAGCTTCCCCCAAATCTATGACCTAATCTGTCCTACTTGCAGTCAGCAATCCCAGCTGTCTATCAACTCCTGTCTTCCTGCCATGCCTCAGTAATGCTGGGCAATGGAGTTCAACTCTTCTCTCTTCCTAGCTCCTCACACAGATGTACAGACAATGGCAGTCATTTTCTTCTAGCTTCTATTATGACACACTCACTTTACCTTTTGTGCACTGACATTTTACCTCCATGATCTCCATCTGTTCCTCCTCCAGTTCAGCTGTGTATGCCTGTCCTTCTTCTTATTAGGCTGAGAAGCATCTCTGTTTTATTAACGTATCCGTCTGACTTAAATGCTCCTCAACACCTGTCTGCCTTTCTCAGCTCCTAATTTAAATAACTCCTGACTACTAGTCTGTTTTCCCTGCCAGAAGTCACACCTTGACTAAATAAGAATTTGTCCGAATTTGACAGGTATAAGAAAGTGGCACCCTGCAGATCTGTCACTTAAAACAAATGCAGTTACACTTTTTTGAAGTTACAAATGTTTGACGAATTCATTTTTATCTCCTCCACTGCTCATCTCCTCAACCCTGAACATTATTTTTAAATATTTGTTTTTAAGAAAAAAAATAATAAAATAATACTGCAGAGGTCAGCACAAAACAAGCATAGTGTTTTTATGGCTGAGCTAATAATTGTCACCTAAAGATAAAGGGTTTATAAAAGTTAAAGTCCCAAAGAGAATATAATTTTGACTTAACAGGTTTAGATGAGAGGTACTTTGCTGGCATTAGACCATCTATCTCTTCACCGATCAGCTTTCTACACCTTTGGACGAATCTATTGGAGACCTTACCCCTTTAGATCTTTCATGCACAGCTGACTGACCCCTTTTCCCCCTCCCTCTCTATTTTGTAGCGGCACACACTAGAACATCGAGCTGTCAAAGGCTCTGGTTGCATACATTATCCTAAATTACATAGCTATCATTGGTTCATTTTCCGAAACACAACAAAAATATTCTTATGTTTTCTTTGATGAAGAAGCTGCTAATGCAAGGAACAACTTCCAGTCAGAGATATGGCAAGTAATAGCAGTGAAAGACACAGGGCAAAGCACCTGATTCTGTAAGCACAGGGCACTTCCCAACACACCACTAAATATAACATCAAAGCATAAAAAATTGCATTGAAGTGCCATGCACTGAGGCAGCAGATACTTCCCTCGTGATCAGCGCTCAAGCTCTGTATCATCATTTGATAAAGTCTTGAAACTCAGCACATTTTAATGGGTCATAAATACAGAGCTGCTTGGGGATAGCAAGCTTGCTTTTCATACAAGCTGTTTCTACCAGTGTCCACAAGAATGTCTGAAGGCCTACGAAAACAGCTAGGAAACAACAACCTACATCACTATTGGACATCTACACAGAGAACAGCTGGAGGTCAAATTCAAACCACTGCAAGAAAGATGAAAGAAGTACCTGACTACACTGAGGGAGAACGATAAACTTCAGCCTAGTCCCTCAAAGATAAACAGGCAGCAAGAAAAAGCATGTGGGAAAGGATAAATCCTTCTGATCTGCTAAGTGAATAGGAAGAAGTTAAATGAGGAAAGAAAACCAGAACTTGCCTGGGACTCTTCAGGTCCTCTCCAAGCAGGGATAAGATCACAGCTCTGCACGCACAGCTCCACAGGCTGCTGGTTGCTCTCACCTGACAGTGTTCGTTCCAGAAGCATTCCTGGATTTTAAACTGCTTTTCTTTGGAAGTTATCACACAAAGACTCACAGAGAAATAAAGCTTTGATCTTCTTTAAGCACTCAGAACACAGCAATATGAGAAAATTTCTCACATTAAAATCAAACACTTTTTTTTTTTTTTGGAGGAATACAACTCCAATTTGGATTCAGAATAGTTGAAAGTCAATGCTACAGGTACTGACTGACAATTTGTTAGTTGGCATGTAATTAATAGAGGATTGTTTTAAACATATATAATAATGATCTGAAAAGTAAGACTTCCTACTCTTGTTGCTTAAAATAAATAAATCTTTATTGCTAACAGAGGTTGTCATAAGTCATGATTTAATAGTAAAGAGATAGATGTTGATATACACAGCTTTTTGTTGTTTTGTTTTAAATAGCACTGTTTTGTAATGAATCAATGAATGAAGTATAGAGAGAACCAAATATTCATAAAGGTTTATATAAAAGCAAGGGAAAGTTTTGCCATATTATCTAAATTAAAATCACCTGCATGTCACAGCAAATAGTGGATAGGAATTCTCCACTGCCAATAGTCTTCTAAATCCTCCTTAAAAACCAAGGTTCATGGATCACAAGGACATGTTGGCTCTGAAGAATCAAGGAAAATATTCACTTTTTCTGCTTTATAGAAAAGGAGTCTTATTAGTAAGAACTTGTACTTCACACTTTATTAGTAAGAACTTATACTTAAACCCCATTCAACAAACAGCCAGGAGAGCAGAAACTGGGTAAACACACTAAGTTCCCGAAGGGACACTTCTAATTAAAAGTATACAGGGAAATAAAGCAAATAATTCCTGTAAAAATTGTTTATTTATGTAAAAAGCAACCCCTTTAAGTTTTTCTACCTAATCATCTTTCTCCTCAGGCTGGCCTTCCTAAAAGATAAGCACCTCCCTCAAAAAGATCAGTCTATACCTCCCATACAAATGCCCTCTGCATCTCTTACTCTATCATACCTAGCTTACAAGATGAGATGTAACCAGAACATCGTCTAATGGGGCCAGTTGTGCTTGATGGGTTTATAATAGCTCTACATGTTCACCACTAAAATAGCAAATAACAGAGAACCAGATGACATTTGGCTATGCAAAGTGAGTCACATTTATTCTTGGCCGTTACAGCTGCTCCCCACCCCTGCCAAAATAAAATAATTTAAAAAAAAATCAAGTTATGTGGAAATGGGAGAATGCATAACATATAACATCTAATATTGTTATCCGTAGCACAGTCTGTTTGTTGTCATACCTGAACTATGATATTAATTTCAGACAGCAAAATGTTATTATGCTGGTCAGTGACAAAGACTGGGACTTCCCTGTTGGGTGAATTAAAAAATTGTGGAATTTATAGGACAAAGTATTTGCATGACTGACAAACTGCAGCCCTGAAGCCAACTGTATCTTGGGATGCATCAAAAGAAACATGGCCAGTAGGATGAGGGAGATGATTCTCTCCCCTCTGCTCTCCTCTTCTGAGACCCTACCTGGAGCCCTGCATTCAGCTCTGGGGCCCCCAGCACAAGAAGGACATGGGCCTCTTAGATTGAGTCCAGAGGATGGCCACGAGGATGACCAGCCCTATGGCTGGAGCACCTCTCTTATCAAGACAGGCTGAGGGAGTTGGGGTTGGTCAGCCTGGAGAAGAAAAGGCTCCAGGAAGATCTTACAGCAGCCTGACAGTGCCTAAAGGGGGCCTACAGGAAAGCTGGGGAGGGACTCTGTGTCAGGGAGCGTAGGGATAGGACAAGGGGAAATGGCTTTAAACTAAAAGAGGGTAGGTTTAGATTAGTCATTAATTCACTCAGGGGCTGGTGAGGCACTGGCACAGGCTGCCCAGAGAAGCTGTGGATGCCCCATCCCTGGAGGCGTTCGAGACCAGGCTGGATGGGGCTTTGGGCAACCTGGTCTGGTGGGAGGTGTCCCTGCCCACGGCAGATGGGTTGGAACTAGATGGTCCTTAAGGTCCCTTCCAACTCAAACCATTCTGTGATCATGAAATGGGTTGGAAAAGGGGGATTCTACTCACTCTTCCCATAGAAGGCAAAGGGACAAACAAAATCAAAAGGTTCTGAAGTCTTTCCCAACAAAATAAGACAATATGAAGAAGCCACAGAAATTACAATCACTGAAGGCAGGCACTAAAGTCAGGCGTTTCATACAAACATATGAAAGCACTGGCTAGCATCATACAAATAAAAACAGGCAAGACCTTTAGAAGAGCCAGAAAAGCCTTATTCAGTAAATGCAAATCATCTGCAACCACTTCTGCTACAGTCATGGTATTAGGGTGTAGGACAGATGTGAGGAGGTTTGCTGGCCAGAACAGAAAAAAAGACTGCTGCTATTCCCTCCTCATCAGTACTCGTCACAGTCGTATAGTCAGTGACAACACTCTGGGTGCCAGCAGATGGTCCCCAGAAAACCATGCTGGGGTAAAATAACACTCTCTTGCCTGTACACCATGCCTGTGTGCACAATAACAACAAATGAAATATATAATAAACTGGCACAGTGCCACATGCTAGTCGCTAACTTCAGGCAGAGAGTGTGGGACAATTACAAGTTTCAATATTTTGTCCAGAAAATTTAAAAATTACCTCAGCATATCCATTAGGATCCCTTGATTTTCACTATCCTTTGAATATTGCAATGCTAAACTGTTGACAGTATAGCCTATAACTCACCTATACACCTCTTAAAGGCAGAAGCTCCTGGATCAGAGACCCTCAATAACACTGAAAATGCCCCATGAGATATGGGAAAAAGACATAACCTCCATGCAAATACAATAACATGACTCTCTGCCCAACTAAAACTCCCAACACATTCATTCACCATAGCCAAGCTACAAGGGAAGTCAACGAGGGAGGTTTCCAAAGCAAGACTAAAGCTCTTCTCATAGAAGAATAACACAGACATGAGGAGCTGACAACAGAGCATCCTTCTCAAGTTGAAGTGGATATTGGAGCCAGTGAAGCGCTCTTAAGAAAAAGCATAACTAAACATTATGTATCACTGAACATCTCTAGCTGTCAGGGCAGCGCAAGATGAGACAGCAACAAATGCACTTAGCACACCCATCTATTGGATGAAAAGGCCTAATAAAAGAAAACATTGTCATTTTTCAGTTGTTGAATCACAAGAAGAAGTAGTCTGTGGCCAAATATTTGCTTCTAATAGTCTGTTTATAGCAAACCCTAGGACTGAAGGTACATTAACTTCAGTTATTAAAGTAATCAGCAACTCTGGAATCACTTTGACCTCTGAAGTCTAAAAGGCTTCTGCACATTTAAACAGATCTATGGGCATAGATAAATACCTTTTAGTCTGTAATGTTCCTCAGCATACTCAGTAAGGTCAGCTTGACTTTTCTGACCTTCAATTGTGGACCGCAGTGACCAAGAAAACCAGGCATCTCCAGGAAACGATATCAGGAACAGAACAAGAAAGTCTCTTTATCAGAGAGCCATAAGCTTTTCACTCCAATGTATTTATTCAGCTGAGAATCACAGAATGCTACATATCATTATAAATATCTTACATAGATGTTGTTCCTGTATTAGCATACCCTGTGCTAGAAGTGCAGATTAATAGTGACCATGAAACGTCATCAGTTCACAGCTCTATTGAAGGCAATTAGCTCTGCTGAGAGGCAAAGTTCATTAGGACAGAGTAATGCTGTCCTAATGACATCATATTGCCTTGAAGACCTAATGCATTATCTCTGCTGAGAACTGTGATGAGCTGGGAGCACTGTATTGTCCTGTACTATAGCACCTAGACCGACCCCTGAGGATACTCACCTTTACTACTGTAACTCATCTTCAAGGTAACCACTCATCAAGAGTGCAAAGGAGCTGACAACAAGAAGAATGGAGCTGGCTGTAGACTAAAGAAATGGTAAGGAGCTACCAGCAGTCAGTCTCTATGGGAATAATCTCTTCTTCAATCTTACTTTTCCCTCCGCCAAGTCCTTACATGCACACATACACACGTATGCCATCCAAAATGCGCAGATGAAGACAGATAAAGATTCAAAACTGATTTATAGATAATGGCTGCCTATTTTTGGAAGAGCTTTTTCTATGTTGCATAAATTAAGAGAAACGTACGGATGTGTAACGTTCTCCTCCTCCTCTATCCCATGACTTCGACCACTCTGTGGCATTCAGAGGTGACCTAAAACTTGATCTATTTCTTGTAACTATGATTGCTAGACTGTATTAATGATGAGGCCCTATATTGATTTGCTGTAGCTTACTAAATAAAACAGAATGAATGTACTGCACATGAATCTTTGCCCAGAACAGCAGGGGTCAGAATTCAAAACAGATCTAGAAGAACAGCTTTTAAGGGACAGAAATAGAAAGAAAAGAGCAAAACAAGCCTAAAGAGTTCTCACTCATTAACTAGTTGCTAATTCTTATTTCAAAACAAACAAAACTTTACATATTTACTGAGGAACAACACATTACAGAGAATACCTCATTTCCTTTCAAGTCAATGTTTTTTGTTTTGTTGTTATTTTTTTTAATTAAATCAGAATTACAATAAAAGAACATTTCCATGAATCCTCATTCTGTATTCTCCACAGGCAGGAGTACAAGGTAACACTACCTATTAGGTCAGCAGAAAAGAGCTACAAGCATTTCTAGAGCTTTAATAAGGCATACATGATTTGATGCCATATGTCGCTCACAGAACAGTTTCCCAAGTAAAGTACTAAGTACCTCCTTATAGCCCCAGATTTAGATGAGGAAAAACATTGGGTGACCTGGAGCTTTAAATAAACAAACCTGACTGCTGCTCTGATATATATACACACACATATATGAACAGATATTTTGTCTCACCACTCCTCTTGTTTCTTTTCCTTTACCTATTGCTGCTCTGTGATAGCCTTTTGAACTCTATGCATCCTCCTGTTTCTGAAAGTGGAACAGCTGACCTTGGAAATAAAGTCCAAGGACAAAACCCCACAACGTAATGTAATTCTGCAGCTTTCTTTAAATGACATGTAAAGCAGGAAAGAAAGCTAATCACCTTTATATTTTGGAAAGCATCATGCCTGACCCAAAGCCTCAATCAGGAACCAGGAATTGTTTTTCTCCCTGATTATAATCATTTCTTAGATAACATTTGTAGCCTGAACGGAAAAGGGGAAAAAACTTCTTCCATGCAAGAGCACTGAAAGCAGTTTTGCTCCTACCCCAATTATTCTCACATTCAAAAAAAAAAAAAAAAAAGTCCCACAAAACCAAAATATACCCTCTGCTTTTTAAACTAGTACAGACAAGTAACAAAACATCAGATCTGGAAACAAAGCATGCAACTTCCACTATTCATAATACAACAGACATAGGACAGCTGATACAGTTCATTTGTTGTAGAGGTTTATGCCTGCGCTTCTTTTTTTTTTTTTTATCTTCAATTATGAGAATCTGCTCAAAACCATCATCAGTTGCTCCCCTAAAAACAACCTTAGCAACCTGTTCTACAACATCTGACAGCAACACAGAGTAAAACAACCATATTTTTAACACCCAGCTTTGCCATCACATCTGCTGGAAACAACTGGCTGAACTGAAAGCCAGTTCTCAGTTCCTGAAGTCCACCTAAGGAGTTTTCCAGATCCACTCAAGAGACCTATGAGGACACGTGGGCACACACAGGGGACTACTGATTATGATTATCAACATCTATCCTCCTGCATGTTTCAAAACTTCCCCCATTTTCACTTCCATTGCCCACGCTGTTCCCAGGTCCCATATACTCCATGAATTAAGTAGCAAAAAAACAAGCTGCAGGACTGTGGTATACCATGGGATACCCAACCCTGCCAGGAAACCCAATCAATGGCTAACACAAGATACTAATATTACCTTGACAATCAATTCCAAAAAAAAAAATACAATAAAATATGATGTACATGTGCTACATGTACATGATGCACCATGTAGAAAAGCTTATAGGGCTTGAGAGCTAAGCCAACAGATGCCTTGACTTCCAGGAGATCTGCTAAGGCTAATGGAAAATGCAAAACAGCCTCCCGATGCTGACAGTTGAAGACTTGAACACAAATCAATCCCTTTTAATCAATAGAGATGCAAAATACGGAAGCTGTTCCAGGAAATGGCGTTAGAGTTACAGGTGGCATACACTCACCTGTGCTTTAAGAAACATCCCATGTCTTGGAAAGGAGTCAGGAGTGCAATAAGATGCTTCTCTATTAAAATGAAGGTACAAACACTGAGCCTAAGAGCACAAAGAACTCCAGGCCCTGCTTCACTTCTGGAGCTGGGCTTCTGTTGCTACAGGATGAGCTTCAGAGCACATCCACCTGCTGCTCTGCCCCAGGCACCGCTGGATAAGGCAACCCAACGAACCTCAGTTAAACTTGCTATGGCACTGGCACTACCCAGATTCCCAGGACAGCAATTTTTTCCCAACTTTCTGAGCCTCATACTCCTGCTGGACAAGCTTAGGAAAAATTGAGATAAGCCATAGTGTTGCCCTAGAGACTTGAACAGATACAGATGAGGGAGAATGATAGGGATGCCCTCACTAACCAAAGTTTTAAAGCCATCCTTCAATCAGCACACATAACAGCAGTCTGGCTCTTGATTACATCCAGCCATCATTTAGAAACTGCAAAAGCCAGATCCACATGATTCTTGGGACACAGCAGGAAGACTCCAAATTGGAGGCATATCATCTGCACATGATGATATAATTTAGCACTCAGATTTTCACGAACCACCTGTCAGTGCATAGGCAGGCAGGCACGTGCTTGATGCCAGCCAACACATTCTCAGGGATGCTAGGTTTAAGTTGTTCAGAATCCTAACTTGTAGATTCACATGGTCACAAGAGAAATTATTATTTCCTCCTCTTTAAAGATTGCTGGCCCTCATAAAATAAATAAAATTAAGGCTCCAAAACATGATGCAGGTATGCTCTTAACATCCAAAAAATAAAAATAAAAAAAGGCAAATAAAGGGACTGATGTTATTAAAATCTTCTGATTTCCTGCCCAGTGTGTTGAATCTAAGCTTTTCATGTTTTTTTTTCATATGCTTACAGCTACCAATACAAAGTTATCTCAGGTTTCCAGTATAATTGTCATTAACTCCTTATTGTTTCCAAGGATAAAAATTACACAAGAATTTTTTCGTGTTCAAAGATCTCCAAAAGCAGAAAGCCTAGAAACTAACCAGAAGTAATATCTCCAAGAATACTAACATTCATTCCAACCTCCTCCCAAAAGAAACAAACAAAAAAGACGGCTTGCAGCACAGATACACAAACTGTTTTAGGATACGCTGACAATCACATCATGCCAGTAATGCTGCATGGCACAGCTGATAGAGCTTACACTGACTACATGAGACACTGGCCTAGACCTCAAGACAATCCTTCAAGACAGGCTCAGAAGGCAGGAAGGGACGTGGACGACCAGCCTGTGCTGAGCTTCATGCACATCTGAGTAAGCAATTAAAGTACCCAAGCTGGAGATAGCTCAGGTGAGCCCATACTGCTCTGCTGCCCCTGCATTAGCCACATCCCAGGCACATCACAAGCTTCAGTCATGCCAGGACACTGATGATGCTTACAAGAGCCAACTGACTGATGAATTATGTCTGCACACCTCTATTTCCTCACAGGACTATTACAATCCCCTCCACGTGTTCTGTTGCTCCGCCTTCAGGTACAGTGTTTGTGATAGAGCCTCACTTGACCGAACTAGGAGTATTTTCTCCCTTAACAGATACCAGAAATTTGCCAAAAGTTAGAGGAGTCTGCTAGTGCACTCAGAGTTTCCCCAGCACTAGTACAACTTCATTCATTAAACAATCCTGACATCCATTTCTGCACACAAACAAGATTCAAATAAGCAGCTCCTCTGGTCTGTCATTGCTTTTTCTTCCATTGCTATATGACGTGCCGTCTTCCACCATCAAATAAGAACTTCTCAGAGATGCTTTTTTGATGGGCTCAATATCAAGCAGAAAAAAAAAAAAAAAAGA
Organism: Anas acuta; assembly: GCF_963932015.1. Taxonomy (NCBI): domain Eukaryota; kingdom Metazoa; phylum Chordata; class Aves; order Anseriformes; family Anatidae; genus Anas; species Anas acuta. Next base: position 90,073,209 of record NC_088980.1, read on the forward strand.
AAAGGTAGAAAAATTGGGTGTTATGAAATTTTGCAGACTGCCAATTTCCCAGTTTATGGAGGAACCTGCAGAAATTCATCTGAGTAATACAAATTACAGAGACTTTCATGAGTAAAAGCAGTGGAATCAGTGATTTAGCTTGTGCCCTTCTATCTTTCAATCTGTTCCTGAGAGGGAACGGTACCAACTGGGGACATTACACATCAAATCTGGCAAATATTGCAACAATCAGCTTGGTATGCATCCGATTACTTGTGGTGTCTATTTGCCATGGGGTACACAGGAAGCAGCAGAGGATAAATGACAGCTTATTTGCTGCTTATCACCCTTCCTTATCCTTCTTCCTCTCTGTTGAGGACTGCTGAGCCACTGCCCCAGCTGTAATGCCAGTGTGGCTCCATGAATCTCATGAACAAAGGATGTGCAGACAGTGCTGCATAGCAGCAATATCCAAGCTCCCCGCTCTCCCTTCTCCCATGGGCTATGAAGGCATCAATCCTCTAACCTACTTTGCTTTTGCTGGCCTGGCAGCTTGTCAGTTGGTTTGCTCCCAGTAGATGTTAGAACAACATAGGACTTGTTGAATAATCAGAGAATAACAAAAAAAGGTCTAGGAGCTTGCCCAAGCCTACCCCCTGCCTCAGGGAAGACCAGCTAGACGTAAACCATTCATGACAGGTTTGTCTCACCTGTTCTTATCAGCCTCCAATAACAGACTCACGCCTTCCCTAGGCAACCTAATCCAGCACTCAGCTATCTTTCTGGGTATATTTTTCACCTACGCCTAGAGAAATCTCTCATGCTACAACGCGATCCCATTATTTCTTGCCCTGCCCCACCACAGTCATAGAAAACAAGTTGTTCTTTTCCCCTCTCATTATTTCATATTCCAGTTTTCTCCTCACTGAACTGAGCAAACCCTCTCAGGTCTCCCTCACCGGTTATGCTCTGGACTCTTCATGTTTTTCTTTGGGCTCAGGCTCCCAAGCAGGGCATCACGCTGTCAGCAAAGCCTTAGCAGTGCTGACTGCTAAGGTTCATGCATCCTTCCCCTCCGATCTGCGTGCTATTCCACCACAGCTCAGAGACTGAAGAAGCAGAGCTTATACCTGTAAAAAAAGGAGCATTTTATTTTGATTTGAGCAAGCTTGGGACAACTTAGAACCAATGATTTCTTTTCTCAGCAGCTAGAAAACCAGCCAGCATGCAGAGCATCTCAACTTGGCATCCCAGTCTGGTTCTTCACCATGCTGAGCCATACGTTTCTGATGCCTCGGTGCTTCTGAAAATGGACAGCACAGTTTAGCTTGACCAGTGTCAAACCTTTCCTCAAGCACGGTCAAAATGTAAGTAGCTCCCAGTTTCCTAGGTTCCCCCAGAGTGCATGCCACCTCACAAGATGCCTCAGTGAAGTGGCAAAGGGACTACAAAATATCTTCAGTACAGTGGAGAGAGCAGCAGCAGAGGGAAATCATTTATTACTGCTAGCGCATTAATCATCGGGATTATTTACAAGAGTAAATGATGTTATGCATTGCCAGCAATAGCATGCACGGAAGGTTAATCAGGACCTACTTTCCGTCTGTGTATTTATTGGATGGGACACACATTTGTCTGCTAGATAAAATTACAGGAAGCAAAAATATTAAGTGCAAGTGCGTTTTAATATATACACATCCACAAAACTCTTGTACACACACTTGTGTGCATACGGAGAGTTAGATACTTATAGAAAAAAAGGATGTGAAATTTTGAAGGCCCACCCACCTCTGAAGTTGGTATCACAGTATAAATTACAACTTTTCCCCATCTTTGATACTTTTAAACCGATAAAGACTGTTCAATTTTTATTTTTTTCAGTTTCTTCCTCAATAAAAACTCTGCCTTCCGAAATTCTGTTGAATTATACACACAAGTCAAGACTTCTTCCACAGAAGCCCCAATCATAACAATAAATTATGTTTTCACAGGGTCATAATGTTTGGTTCCTGCTTCCCCCTTTTACTGTAAAATTAAGTATTTGTAAAATTATTAAGAAGAGTTGCAACTTAGGTACATTAGCAAACTCCAAGTAAAAAGGAAAAATCAACACCTTTCAACTTTTTCTAAAAATCAAATAATTGTGACTACTTCTAGTCCATACTGTTTAGGGATGCTGAAAATGTTTGCCCAATTGCAAAAGCTTCACTGGAACCTGGAGCTGCTAGAGAAAGCACAGCCTCACATCCAGCTCTGCCTTCAGTTGCCTACTGACTTCACAAGTTAATTTTTAAAACATGTTAATTAAGCCCCAAATTAATGAAGTATTGAAGATGCTGTATGTCAATGCTGAGGAAAAATAACTTCTTCCCCAAAACAATGCTGTTCTTCATCCTTACTTGCAGCTGCCTGGTTTTCCAAAGTTTCACTGCTTCACAGAGATAGGATCTTAGCTAGTAACCACTCCCTGCCAGCCTTCTGCAAATACTCTTCAAGGTTCAGATACATATATATATTATTTTAACAAGGATACTTTTAGATGTAAGTCATCCATTCACAACATGCATTTTAAAATGCCCACTATGCCCACACAAGGATTTGTGACTCCAGAATTGAGAGTTTTCAATTGTACAATACCCTTACCTCCAAATTTAAGCCTCAATTCTGTTCAAAATAGCATTCGTAAAGGCTTGTATTATAAGCTGGGGAGATCACAAAGAGAAAAATAGAATATCAAGAGCACCTAAAACTGGTTTAGGTGTATCTATACAGCACTACATTACCAGTGCAGAGAGGTGCTAGAAGAGTCTGTGCTAGAACTAATGACTAATTAACTTGTATGCCAAAAATTTACAATCCACTAGTCCATTCCCACGTAGGCAGGCCCCAAACCACCCTTCCTGTCCTTCTGGAGCAATCGTAAAAAACACTTGAGTTTAGAAGCACTGCACATCCATAGGGCCTTTAAGCAGAACTAGAAGTGCAGGAAAGATTTAATTATGGGCTCATAGGGAAAATTTTCATTTGAGGCTTTTTCTGCAACCTGAAAAATTACACAAATTCATAGCTACTAAAGAGATTCCTGCTATTCCCCCAAACTCAGGGGTGCTACTAGCTGACCTGTCCAGTCTCCTGTACAATTACCAACTAGGAACCTCTTCACAGACATCCCACCAACATGATTTTCAAGTGGTTTCTGCCTTCATTTTCTTTATCTGTCCTTAAGAGTTGCTGTTCACTCTTAAAGAAGGGTTATGGGTTTACTCAAAGCAATTGAATATCAGTGCTGTGTGTGAAATACCTTTACAGGTCAGGATTTGTACTTCGAGATAATGCATCTGTTCACCAAGACAGGAATTTTCTGTGAATAAACACTGCTGGATTTGGAGGCATCTGCACGTAGGTATTGAAACTTGCATGCTTATGCATGTCCATGTGTGTGCATATACATACGTAGGCATATATATATACACACACACCCTACACGTTGTTAAAATATAAATGGGCAAAACTGAAGGGGAAAAAAAAAAATCAAGAGAAGAAGAGCCAACTCTGAAGCAGAGCTGATACTGCTATTAACAGAACAAATATTGGGCCATAACACTGTTAACTCTTGTCACACCAAATAGCCTACATATATAAAATCCCAAGCAAAGGGCACCACGTCAGCTTTAACAGACCATCCCAATTCCTGTCTGTTTACAATAAAAATGGCTGAAAAACGAGATCCCCAAAGGGAGGGGCCTGGCAGACCCTGCAGGAGCAGCAGGAAGCGCAGCCTGCAGTCCATTGCTTCCTGCAGCGAACGAGAACTTACACAGAAACAGCTTTTAGTTGTTCCAGCAGCTGCTACTCCTTATAGAGTAATTAAAGTGCCCTTTTAAAAGAATTTTTTAAAGGGATAAAAATAGGGAAAGAGCATTCTCAGGCAGTGAAAAGAAACATGCTGCAGCAAGGGCACCATTTTGCTTAGCCGGAACAACCCTGAAGAGGCCGACATGCAAACCTCACCTGCTTTCCCTCTCCAGGTCTGATTTCAGGATATAGGGTTTGGAAGTGGATCTTCGAGTGTTCACTTATTCTCAATTCACCTGTATAGCAACATCATGCACTAGCCTTTATTTTGCCATGAGAGGAGACAAACTTCCATAAGACAAAGATGCAACGTTTTCCTACTTTGTATGTACATAAAAGCACCAAAATAAATGGCCAGATTGAGCTGCAACTGAATCCTAATTCATTAAATTTATTACAGAGGGTAAACTTTTTACAAGAAAAACATTTAAAAGAAGGTTTTCAGGATCTGTGCAAGAAGTACTCTTAAATAGCATGAAGTTCAGTGGAGACCCCAGCTATAATAGTAATAAAAAAGAGATTACAGACATCAAGAGAAGACTTGCTCATGATTTGAATTGTATTGCAGCATGATGAACAAGATTTCAAAACTCGGTGTTATTCAAAGAGTAATTGTGAAGCCTTATTTGATACATTTGAAGAAAAAAAAGATATATCAAAGCACTCAAAAACACTAAGCTGCATAAATGGGGCTTCCTACAACTTTCATGTAATGGAAAAGTGATTAATTGCATGTCCTTTGTATCTCCCAGTCAACACACTATTCTGAGCTTTTCAGACAGGTGAAACAAGGACAAATGAAATGGAAAAAAAAGAAATGGTAAATACTAATGCACAACTTTCAAACCAATTTTGCCTCTTGGACTTCACCACTGTCCACTACAGAAGAGACAGACATTTGTCTGGTTTTAACATGCCCATGTAAATGAAGAGAATTTGGGGGAGGGGAGAGGGAGCACTATCAATATTATTAGAACTTGAGCCAAGTTTCATCGATCTTTTCAATTACATTTTAGAAACTGTTTCTCACTAACTAAAAAGAATTGTGGCTTTAAGGTCAATTACAATGGGCCTTTTAAGGTCAGTTCTCCTCCTCTAGAATTAATCCTAATTTCCATCCTGTGAAAAATCTTCAGGAAGAAAGTCATTTCCAAACACTTAAGTATATTTATTACTCTCATTTCCACCCTAATTATGTAGATTAAGGACTAGAATAAACCAATTTGCTACATATTCTAACAAGAGTGCTGTTATTTGCAACCTACTTCAACTGGAGGACTTACTCTGGCAACCTGCCTGTAAACTGCAGAAAATTTGCACAAAAGGAAAAAAGATAGCTGCTGTCACCTTCCTAGCACAAGGGCACAGCCTATGAAAGGTATTAGCCTCAGTATTCACACCCTAAGACCCAAATTTTGTGTGCGGCCTGTGGTCCAGGCTTGGCTTTCCAAACACGTGCTCCTCCAGTTCATCAAGCACAGTAAATGCTCACCATGAAAGAGCAGGTAGTTCTTGACTGCTGCACGAGGTGGGACTTGCTGTCTGTTGGCTGGTGAAGGAATTGCACATTTCACTATAATTGAAGCAGCGAAGATCTCAGAACCTTCACTATTATCACGGATGGAGAGGAAATGAAGTGGTTTGGCTCGTGCCTGTGGGAAAACAATAATTAGGCAGCTCAATACAGGGAAAAAAATGGATCAAATTCAATTTAGGTGGGCTTTACTACTTGAGATAATTATCCCTTCAAGAGCTGATCTGCTGTGCAGTAAAGCATTCAAGGGGACCTAACATAGAATTGAGAAAGAGAAGGTCACGTTTCTTCTCTAGAATGACTCAAGATGACTTGAGGTCAGTGACACCTGAAAATAAAGCAAACAATGAAACTGCAATAAATACCTTCTACATCTCAACAGCTTTTACCTTGGAGCCTGTAAGTTTTTGCCAATTATGCACTAAGCGTAGTACCATCATAAGTCAGCAGCGTAAACAGCTAAATAATTCACATTGGCGTACACAGTGCCCCCTCTGTCACTGGCGATGTTATACAACTGAGAGGAGGCAGGATGGACACTTCTGGAATACACACTGTGATTCTGGGATTCAACTTTAAACAAATCAGGGAAATGGAAAGCCACTTCAAAGCTAAACCTCACAGGAAGCGTTCCTGGCAAAAATTATTTCTGCCATACATCATGGTAATACAGCCAAGGAAAAAGCAATGGAAAGCCTACAACTTGTTTGTTCCTGTATGCAAGTAGGAGAGACAGAAATTGCTGCACGTTTAATGCGCAATTCACCTTTGAGAACGATCATTTGAGGAAGTGTTAATCAGATCTCTTTCTAAGCACACGTGGTCTATTCAATATTTCATGCGCAATTAACACATTCTAAGAGCCAGCAGGTTCAATAGGAGCTGCACAATTTTAGATTTGCAACACTTTCCCTTCTTCACGTTGCAGTGTTTCAAACCAAGGTGTTTTAGCATTCAATAAACAAAAATACAGTGATCGTGAGCAGCAGTATTATAAGGTAACTGAAAAACAAACAGAGTCTTTGCAGTTGGAAAGGGACCATTATCATTCTCTGGTCTTACCTTGTGCACCGCTGTGTGATAAAAACCAAGATGGTTTACGGTCCTAAATAACCCCCAGTTTGAAGATAGATTGTGAAGGAATTACACATTTCATTATAATTAAAGCAGCGGATATCTGCAGAACTTACTAAATTACAAATAAAAGCTACACTAAACTGAAAGTAAAATAACAGATGGTGCATAAGTCATTAGGAAAGCCACCTCCTTAAACTAATGGATTTCAGTAGAGCTTATCAAAACTAGCAAAGTGGAAAGCATGGCAAAACCTGAGGAAAAGGCAATAATAAATCCAGAGTAAAGATTGCAAGCAGACACCCTGTGTATGCTAATACAATCTTCTTTGTGTGTAAAAGGATTCCCCCATAGCAAATAGTCTAGAAGGGAAACTGATAGAAAACCCTTCAATGTCTTACTCAGAAAAGTGTTTCAGAACAAGAGAAACAAAAGGAAGGAGAAATTAGCTGAGAAAGGAAAATCCACACTGGCCACCATTCAGTCACAAACACTACATGCACACTGCAGACTCCCCATGCAACCCACACATTATGCTGGTGATTTGCTGTCATCTAGAAACAAAGCCCCATCTACATGATCATGCTTGGCTGGTAAAAGACCTCAGTCTCCAAGCAAATCAATTTAGCTTCCTTTATTAGTGCCAATGTCTTTTGTCAATAAAGTCAAAACTTTCCTCTTAATATTAAAAACTAAAAAAGGTCATGCATGAAGTTAACTCCACATAAAACTACATCAGTAATAATCCCTAAGGTTTCACATTATTCATAACTATCATTCACTTGTTTAAGAACATCTTGCAACCTCTCCGTGTCTTCATTGCACCTCCTCATACCTCAGAGGATCTTACCCATCTCCACTCCTGCACACAGCTTGTTCTGGGTGGCAACTGCTGAACTTCCAACCAACTCAGATGTGACTTTTCAACATGAAATAGTACTTATTTCTTAGATAACCATCAATCATAGAAAATTTGGAAGGAATTTCTGCTTAGGAAGTAGCTCCAACCCTCCCTCCACACCCCAAATTCACAAAAACAGGTGAATAATCCAACAGATTAGCATCCTTACTTTTCCCTGAAAGTGAAACTCAGATTGAACATTAGCAGGGGGTGAGGTGTTCAGCACTGCACAAAAGCAGTAACATTGAAGACTGCTTTGTATTGTCAAGCTGAAATTCATTTTTGTCCCCTGGCTATAGATGCCCTGCTTCATAACGTGGCTGTTATTAATGGAGAGGGTTGGGTTTGGTCTCTGCTGCCAAAGCAGAACTCCAAAGCAACATATTTCTCATTCCTGGTGCTTTGTGAATGTTAGAAACAGACTTAATTTTCATTAACAAATGATGAATTACATTACTCACAGACAGCATTGTGATATAGAGTAGCCCAATTTATGATCTAGGAGCCAGGCTGTTTCAAATTAGAAGTTATGGCTGTTCTTGTCACAGCTGTGAGTGCCTTCCAAGCAGGGAACTTCACTCCTCTGAGCTATTTCTTATCCCATCCTTACTGGGAAGAAATGATGAGCTTCCTTGGACAAAAAAGCACCTCAGTAATCCAGCTCCTTCCAAGGCAGAAAGGGGGATTCACTCCACCTAACCCAGGCAGCTAAAAGGCAGGTACACGTGAGCTGTTTCCAAGCCTCCCTTTATAGCAAAAGGAGACCAAAAGGCATCTGAAGAAGAGAAGTCATTTCATCCTCAAATTGGCTTCTAAAGGAAATCAGAGGAATAAATCTCTGGAGGTGCCACTTTCTCTCCAATGAGAGTAAAGACACGCTATGGTAACTAGTAACTTGGATGCAGATGTGTAATTTTCAGCTGTCTCAAGTCAGACGTGTACACCACTAAGTGTTGGGGGGAAGGGGATGAGGGAGGGCCACCACCACAAAACTTGTAAAAACAACCACTGCATCACATTTCTTTCAAGGCAAGATCAGAAAGTGAAGGCACCACTCAGAACAAAGAGCTTGAGAAGAATTTTTCTTGCAAATGCTGCTACTTCAGAGCATCTCAAAGATTTCCAAGGCACTTTTTCCACCTCTGCTTCAAGGCCTCCGGTATGACAACAGTGGCCAGTTACTCAAAGAAAATTCTATTTATTTTATCATGCTGTGAATTAGTTTCATAAGACTGTTTCTTTCAAAATATTTTCATGTAAAGTGCTTCAGAATCCCACAGACCCAGGTAAGGAGGAGAAAAGAAATGTCATCTGAAAACACTTAAGCAATAACTTTTAAATAGAACCTTGAACAGTTCAGGAAACTAGCTCCTATCACTAGATTAGTTACTCCTATGTGCTACTGCACAAGTCCAAACATACTCTTTTCTAAAAGGAAAGAACCATAAGAAAAAAAATCCTTAACTTGCCTTTTGCTTTAAGAAATGGTTAAATGGTTTCTCTGTTAATTTTCAATATCCTACAGGGAGTTAAAAAATATTTCCAAAATGGTAACAAATGCAAAAAATGTGCTGCATTGGTACTGTATACAATTTCTTTGAACTGTTTGTTTTCCTGTTGTCCCTCTACAACACATTCACTATTCACACAAATTGCAGGTTACTGGATCTGCTTAACAGTGCACTTCTTTTTTCCCATGCCAACCTCTAACTGAGACAGAAAAAAAAATAAATCAAGAAACTAAATACCTTAAATTTCAGAGAAACAAAGCAGGGTGTCTTATGCTAACAGAGAACCTTGAGAACAAACCATTTCTAATTCTGACACAATCTTTTAATGAGACTAAAACAGGCTTCTGACATCTGCCACATTTTCTCCACCGAGAAAATTTTCTTATCTTCTGTCTGTAACATTTCCATTCTTCAGCTAAAGAATTCAAGTAACAAGCTAGATTAAATAGCACACCCAGCTCTTCGGATGTTTGTCAGATATTTTTAAATCATTCTCCCTACTAGCTTCCATACACTGAGAACTACATGAAAATTACATCTCAACTTCATAGCTACAGAGGACGGGAAAAACATGGATTTAAAGCTTATACGTGCTTGTTAATATATATTTAGCAAATCATAATCCTAGAGAAGTTGGCTATAGATTTTGACAGATTTGCAGTAAAAATAGAGTTACCTAATGTCGTATCAGAAATCTGTGCAGAGTCCCCATCTAACCAGTACTCAGTCTAGTAGATCTTGCATTCTGCTTTAAAAGAAAAGCTGTCCCAAAACCAGGAATTGAATCTGACTAATCTTGACCACCTCAAGGCACAAAAAGAACCATCCTCAAACAACTGAGCATTAACTACACCAATGCAACATAACTTTGTTCTGATAATGCTACGTTTAAATATTGGCCTTCAAATCAACCCACGTGGAGCAAGGTCTGTAAGTGCCCTGATCAAACCTACATAAACTCTAGGGAGTCACACTGATCCGAGACCACAGCAGTCCCAGAAGCAGCAGCCCTGCCCTATGCCAGGTGGATGCACATGTCCCTGACTCCCTGTCTAGTGCCAGCACTTGAGTTTTCAAGTTCTGTGGCCCCATCTGAAAATTAGTATTTTGTGTGTTTTGTTGTTGTTGTTTACCTTTGGTAGAGCTGTTCTTGCCAGCAGCATCCCCTTATATCTATGAGATAAACAACTCTCTTCAACAGGCACTATTGCCACCAGCTAAATTTCACTGATGGACAGAGTGGAAACTCAGGTAGGTTTCAGAGCTACCTACAATGAGAATGTTACCCATACCTGTTAAAGCTTCACGACCACTAGAGAGGGAGTGGGAATAGAAGCACGCCTTTGCATGAGATTAATTTCACCCCAGAATTTGCCTTTTATTTCCATTCACCACAAAAAGAAGTGCAAGTGAACAGCTCAAGCTTACATTGAACGTTTTTATCTTTCCCTACCTTGACAAATAAGCAGACAATGGGGTGGACTGTCTCTTTTCTCACAGTATCCTCACTTTGTTCTGCTTCTGTTACACTTCAAATAATGTCAGTTAGGATCCATCTGTCCCCATCGTTTTTTTAGATTCCTACACCGACCTGAAGTTAAACACGTGACCAATTAAAAATGAGATATGCCAGTTTAAGCTGTTCACTGTTGCTTCCTTTTATAGGAAAAAGAAAGCCTTCATAAAGAGAAAAAAATCATTCAAGCAACACAATAGTTCTTAAAACAAAGGCTATCATAATGCAAAACACTCACAGGCCCAAGAAGCAAAGAGAGATCAGTTTGCCAGATAGTACTTAGATCTGATACATAGGAACTAAGAGTCCTATCTATACACACTGGGAAGGAAAGCCTGCAGGTGTGAACTGTGATGTAGGCATTTTATTTTTTTTTCCTTCAGGATGGACATAAACATTGAAATGTTCAATAGATTATGGGATACACTAACACTAAAAACAATGAATGTTAGGAGCACAAATACTCCCTGGCTATAGAAAGTAAAATAAAACCAAATTTGACTTGATAGTAGGAGTGGATGATGCCTGAGCAAGGCCAAATAGCAACAAACCAGGTTAAAGGGAGTAGGGGGTTTACACAGCTCAAATACAGGTGGGAGAGTTAGAACAGGTGGAAGTTATCAGTAAAATTTTCAAAAGCACTTCTGGAGCAAACACGGGTTCTTCAGTTCAGTCATTTGCATGCTTTCATGCCTCAGTATGAAGCAGCAACTTTAGCTAGACCAACAGGAGGAGCACAAGACAAGTAAGTTGCCATGTCAGGTATAACAGGTGGTACAAAACCCAGCCTACTTTCTCCTTAGAGTAGGCAGATTTGTAAGAAATGTCCTTGAGGGATTGCTGTTGGACTTAACTAACCTGGTAGCAGAGAGTTTTCCGTCACTTGGGTAGTTTACCCTCTTTGAACCTTCTAAAGCATGCTGCAGGGACTCTTACAAATATGTTTTTCTGACATTCCAAAGGAAGGAAAAGCCCCAGAGAATTTTAAATCGAGTAAATGTGAAGATACGCAAGCCAGAGAAATAAAATAGAGAATCTCCACATAAAATTTGGAGGACCTTTATGAAAGAGAAATAATTGCTGATAACTGGGAATGAGACCAAGGCAGCAGCTGAGTCTGTGGTGTTGTGCTGTCTACCAAATGGACAGAAATGTTACAAGACGGGGATTTCTGGGGCCTGAGCCACACGGGGGCATTGACAGAGCTAGACCAGCAGGGCCTGCCTTTGGAAACCCAGAGGGACAACAACATCTCTGAGCAAATTTACTCTCAGTGAGTCATAATTAGCTCCTCAATCAGAGTGCTGGCTGAGGAGAAAAACATCCGGGAGCTTATGATGGAAAAGTTATATGCATCAACAATCTGAGGGCTGGATCTGATAAAGGAGTTGGGTGCAAACATGTTACAGGTTAATTTGTAGTGCCTGGCTTCCAAAGTGGGAGTGCAGGCAGGATGCAGGTGGACAAAGGACTCGGAGCAACCTAAGATCACAAGGCTGCGAAATGTGCTGCCCTTCAGCCACCCTTCCAGCAGCCTCTCCTCTGTGCAGTCGTACATTCACTGTCCCTAGACCATCTCATGAAAGAATTAGTAAGCCTGTGATTACAGTAATGTAAAATTTCACTCCCACCACTATCCCTGATTTGATTTCCAATCAAAACAGGGAGAAAATGCTGCACACAGCAATATCACCGACCCTGCTGACAGGAGGGAGGAAGCAAAGACTTACCGCTATGGAAGAGGTGTCAGGGAGCAGCCAGGCCTTACTGCTCTCGTAGTGATGGCAAGCCAGGGGTGGCCCCAGTGCAGGCAGCATCCTTGCCAACCTGGGTCACAGTCCCAAAGCATCCAAACGCAGCCAGGTGCTGGTAGCAGGCCCCACTGAACAGCCCCAGACCCAGGGAAGGAGCAAACCAGCTTCATAGTCTGTTTGGGGCCTGCCAAAGATGAGGCAGGAACAGGCCTGTAGCCACATACACCTGTGATATAGCTCAGAAGAAGAGTAGATGGGCAGGCTTGAATTTATACAGAGCTCCTGTGTAAAGCTTGTTGGGGTAATTAATGACAGGTGGTGGTACACTGAGGACACTGGCAAGAACTTCTACAGTAACAGACTGAACACATCTAGTGGATGTAGGTGGCAAGATTTCAGTAGTGTGGGAAGGGGTCAGTTAACGTTTGGGTTTGTTTCTCATTACCCAAATCTATTTAAGCTAGGAATAAATTATTTTTGCTCAAGTTGAGTCTGTTTTGCCTATGAAAATTAGCTCCCTGTGCTTATCTTAGCCCACTAACGTTTTCATCCTATCCTCTCCCCGTGTCCTGCTGAGGAGGAGTGAGCAGCTAGGTGGGCATTTGGCTGCTAGCAAAGGCTAACTCAACACAATACCAAAAATTGACAGTGTAGTCATCCCCAAACGCTTTCAAAAATCACGATCCTTCTTTCCCCAAATTCTACAGCTTGTGCAAAAAGCTAAAGAGAGCTAGTTTATGGATGATGGCAAGCAAAACAATGATTCTGAATACTCATTTCCTTGTAAAATGAAAACTAAGTAAAATAAAATGCAGTTAATATCTTAATATGAATAATTAATAATAATTTAATGATTGTATTAACTAGAATGAGATTAGGCAACAGAATAAGACAAACATCTCTTCTCCTGCAACTGAGATTTTTTCCTCTGCTTGCTGATGGGGGAAAAAGAATATAGAGCTAGAATCACTCTCTTCTTTTGAGAAAGAAGAAAGGTGTTGCAGTGAGCTACCTTTAATTGCCTCCTTAAAACAGTAAATGAGCAAAAAGGGGACCTGAGGTCAATGATGAACTGAGCCTGAAGGGATTCAAATTTATATTTTCTGCCTCCTCAAGGCAAACCTTAATCACTTGCTAAGTATGGTTAAATGAAGGAAAGTTTCCAGGCGCTCTGGGCCACAGTGCAGAGGAGAATGCAATAATCAGTCTGTTAAGTTTTGCTGAGTTCTGCTTCCTTCTCCTCTAAAAGTCACTGAAACAAATAGAGGAATAGTCCAAAGCACAGAATTTAGGATTTTTCTGCCAACTGAAGGCCCCAGTCACTACAGCAAGGCTCCCCTTGTGCACTCTCTCTCTAGTTTTGATCAAAGGCTCTTACATTCCCAGTTATATACTAACCCAGTTAAAGGGAAAGCAGCATGATTCAGGCTGGGAAAACACCCTCCACTCAGCACTTACTCTAGTATGGCAGGTTGGAAAGAAAAGTTAAACCTCCTTCTGGCTGAGAAAGGAATTTATCCTGGTCACACACTCTCTCAGCATGTATTCTAGCCAATTAGGCCGTAATACAAAAAATGTGTAGGAAGACTGTCACACTACGTTCACAGCTTTGAAAAGGATGTCGTCAAATCTGTTTCTTGTGAACGATTCTCTGTAAGCAAGCATTATCTGAAATCTATTTAATCTGAATAAGCTCCTGAAAGTTGGAAGGATGACTGCCTGCTTTCTGAACCTTTATTGCTCTCAGGGGACATCAGTGCTAATAGATCCAGTTTGGGGAGAGCTAAGTTCAAAACCAAGTCCCTGAAACTGCCACATCAATAGGGAGCCACTCATACGGAATGATGCTTGAATTCCTAGCTCTGATGGGCTGTGCTTGCTTTTGAAGAGGATTTGACCCTTATGATTTGTACTTCTCCAGCGCTGAACTGGATGATCCCGGTCAGTCTTCAAGCTGAAAAATGCAGCTTAACTGCTTAGAGTTTATTGACCAACTTGCTTTGCGGTTTTATCCAAGTATAGTGATTGTTTATCAACGTTCTCATCTGTCACGTACTCACCTTTCTGCCAGGCAGTTTGACTTCTAAAGTTCTTTTAAAAAATGAACATTCCTCAAGCAGAAAGTAAATTACATGTACACCATGTGAGCATTCATGATATGCGGTATGCCCACCTGCACACAAGAAATCCCAGGGTTAAACAAATGTGTCCTTTACTGAAATAAAAGAGGAAACAAAGAAGACTTTGCAAGTCCAAATAATAAATCAGATGCTTCAACAGCAGGCCTGACACTATGCTTTTCCTCAACATCTGCAAGCTGCTGCTAGGCCAGCACTACCCATTCACTAAAAGACTCCTAATGATATCCCATTAACCAGGATTGAAAGAGTCTAACTGCAGAGGAACCCCACACTTTTTAACTACTCCCCATCCCAGCAGAAGCAATCACATCTCCATGATGTCTGTGACACAGAGCAATAATGCCCTTGTTTGCAGACGTTCTTAATGACAGCAGTACAGGCAGCATGCTCAAGTCTTCAAAGTAATCCATCGTGCCTCCCTTCCAGCATAATCAAAACACCTTCACTTCAGCTTGTAAATGACAAAAAATGCCTTCTTTGGAGTCCCAGGTTTCTAGGCATGCAAAGTTATCAGTAACCTTTAACTGAGTGCCCCTGAACTGTGGGAGAGGTGTGTTCCTTTGGGTTCTGACTCCCACAGCTGCATCCTCTGCCCATACTCACACAGCATATTGGGATGAGACCAGGATGCTCATCCTTCCCTCTGCTCCCCGGTATCCCCTGAAGGAACTCAGTGGCATAGGAAAGGAAGGAGCCACATGCCCTCCTAGACCTCTCTCCTAGTCCCATGCAGATTGTTTACGGATCCGTGGTGAGCCATGCTCATGCTGCAGAAGACAGTCCACGACAGTATATCGAACATGCCTACTGGTTTAAAAAGAAACTTCATCCCACCACTTCAGCCTGGGGCTTTTCTCCTAACAAGCAAGCAATTTTGGTAACTGAACAGTTAACCCAGATAGTAACTCACTACAACTTTGGATGGTTTCTAGTTGGCTAAAGATGAATATCCTGCCTTTTTTTTTTTTTTTTTTTTTTTTTTCCTGAGCATCCTATTTTTAATAAATAATTCACTGCTTGGACAGCATTCAGCAGAAATTAGTCTCTGTCTTTAATTAAAATTTAACAAAATACATTCCTTATGCTGGCTGGCTGTACTTCCCTAAACAGTCTAATTATCCTTCCTTGATGAAGTAAACAGCACAGCTACAATTTTCAGGAGCAATTGAATATTTTTGCTTTTGCTGCTAAATGTGCCTCCACGTTCATTTCCTAGCTTGGGATCAATGCCTGCACCAGGAAGACAACACAACTTTCCTGTAATAAGGTTACTTATGCCTGTGATGAATTACTTTTGGCTCTTAATGACTCTCAGCATGGGGTTTCTTTTCCTCCTGCTTCACTGCTTGGAACATTTGAATCTTTTTTTTTTTTTTTCCTTTTCATCTGATGTCAAAAATCACCGCTTTGGTTCTTAATTAAAGTATTTAATTGTTAAGCTGATTTTGTTCCTTGCTAAGGTGGGACAAGATACTGTTGGCCCATTATTATTTCTCTCTTTTTCATCTTACGCCTTCAAAGAAAGAACTTTCTTATTGCAGACGTTTCACTAGGATTTTTCTGTACTAGAGGGTGGGTTTTTCTTTTTATTACATGTTCTTTTTAGTCATTCCAAACACATTGTCTCTAATCTGCTACCTGGCACATCTCAATCCTCTATTCAAATCACTTCAAAAAGGATTCCAAGCAGACTATTCAATTAGAATGACATGACTGAAAAATACAAATGAAAATTTAATGATCTAGTTATACCCCATGGCTACCTCACCTGTGTTATCTTCAGCTCTGCTTTCATGAACCCAACTGCATTCAGTCATTTGGGCCACAAACTATTCTGTGTTGCAGTCATCCCTCCGTTATATTTATTTGTTTTTAACCCAAAAAAAAAAAAAGGGATGAAAAATAAACAGCAA
The DNA here is from genome assembly GCF_963932015.1 of Anas acuta. NCBI lineage: Eukaryota > Metazoa > Chordata > Aves > Anseriformes > Anatidae > Anas > Anas acuta. The sequence continues at coordinate 90,089,387 of NC_088980.1, forward strand.
GGTATCTGATTGTTGAATCAGATAAGAGGCTGTCCTATAGAAGCAGAACAGCCAGTCTTGAGAAATGACAATGACATGGGGAAGGGGACTTCACATAGATCAGTGTTTATGATACAAATGAGAGTTAATTCCTCACTTTTTACTGTCCTGGCTCTTTTAAATCAGCACAAATGAATCACTCAATAGTCCCCATCCTAGCACATGACTTAAGAGTCACTGCATGGCTTCTAGCTACCCTTAAGAACACAGGGGACTGAAACACAGCTTGCCAAAATTAAAACAGATGGGTCCCATCTCACAAATTATTTCCTTTTTGTAATCAGCAGCCTCAGAAGATGTAGCACACAGACACCCTGACCTGCTTATCACACAGACAGTTGACTTTCATCTTGCCAGGTGGTTATGATTATCTACCAGATTACACTCTGATATGAAATTGGAATGTGGAGCTTGCACCTACAGGGCTTCTGGCAGCACAGTTTGCAATGGGATCACCAGAGAGAAGAAAAGCTTGTAGAAATAAAAAAGGAGGACTTTCGCTCATGGCTGACTAAATGTCTTACGAATATCCAGTCATCACTAGAAGCTATAAATACTATTATTCAAAACAAAAGTAGAAAGGTTCAGTCCAAACCAGAAAATAAAATCTGTTCAATGTGTTGGTATTTAGAGAACAGACCCAATGAAAAAAATATATATATGAGGATGAGGGAGAATTCATTAAATGCCTGAGACAGGCGAGTCGTCAAGTCTGCGCTATGCTTCTGAGGTTTTGTGAACAAGGTGGAAAAAATCTCAGCTAAAATAAAGTACCACCAGGGCCCCCCGCCAAATACAACAAACAGTGAAGGCAACAGTGGGAAAATCACTCCTCAACAACAGGATATGTGCAAAATGTCCAGGGCATGATACCAAAAAACTACATATGACCAGGAAAACCACAGGAAGTAAAACAATCTACCTTGCTAGATGATGTTAAAATGTCAGCCTTGACAGAAGCTGAAGGAAAAAAATTATCACTAAAGGCACCAGAAATTGCCTGATACAGCACAAGGACATTACCTATCCAAGCTTCTCTCTCCATTTGTTCACACTGGTTATTCATAGCAAGCTGGCTGAAATACTGTTTAAGGCATTGCTAGGAAAAGGGTTAAAGGATCCAACATGGATATGTATGCCAAATCCAAATGGCCAATGCTCTCACTAGGAGGGGTGTGGGATCACGGTGGAGAGCACTGGAGGCACAGCAGGTAGTGACAAAGTACAAATGTATGCCACAGGTATAAAGTTTCACTACAGCTCTGTAATACATGTATGTAGGTTTACATGGGCTCCCAGAGAATTTAAATCAAAGAGATGAAACTCAACACTGAAGGAGGTATTAGACAATTAGATTATGGTAAGCAAGGACTTCCAGGAAATATTTGATTTTAGGAACTGCAATGGCATAAAGTATTATACGTGCTATGAAAAAATCAGTTTATAAGCTTAGGAACTTAATGGGATGAAAGGGGGAAGAACTTGCAACAAAATAAATTCCATAACATTAGTTTGCTGAGTTGGTGGTGCTGTGATGGACTTGGTTTTTTGTTTTGTTTTGTCTTGGTGAAACTTATCTGAATACTGTACGAGTTTTCCAGATGCTTGTATACATGGACAAAGAAACAGCTACATTATGAAAGTCAGAGAGAGGAAAGATGAAGAAATTGGAAGGCTCTGCCACTCATGAAAGAAGTCATTCAGGATCAGCTGCCAGAATACTACTACATGTTTCAGACAATATAGAAATTTGTACCATCAGATTCAATAGTTGGACACTGACTGGTGTAATTCACCAGCAGTTTCAGGCTGCAACATGCAACAGTTTTTAGTATGCATTCAAATCATCTTCTTTTGCTACGCAGATTTTTGTCCTGTTGGGATTTGAACCCAAAAAGTGCTAGTTAGAAGACAAAGAGGGGAAAATGGTTTAAATAGGCTCTTGCTGAATATGGGAAATAGTTTTGGCAGGGAGAGGGGAAGAAGTAGTACACTCTGAGCCCTGTTACCGCAGCAACTTTGAGAAATCACCACACAGACAAGAACTTGCTCAGAATAATTCTAGTTTTCCCTCGCAGTAAGCTTTTGTGATTTCTATGTTACTGACACTCTGAGATCAGTCATACTTTCAGAGATGAGCTCTTAACATGTTAAGATCTAGGCTATTTCTCTATATCTGCTTAATGACAGGATTTGAAATATACATTTGACTTTTCTGACTGTAATTCTGTTGTTGCTGTTCTTCCTCCTTGTTGCTGTTCTTCCTCCACGTTGCTGCAGAGCACAGGAAGCTCTCAGACAGCCTGAGTGGTGAATTCGTGCATTCAGAGGGGAGAGGTCATACTGTAATGACAAAAATGAGCTAACACCTAGGAAGCCAGCTATGCTAGAATTAAATTAGAATTCATGTTCATCCCTTCTGGAAAAAAAAAAATAAATGATGGCTTCTCTTCTCCTTCATTAGCAGAGAGAGGCTGGGGATATAAGTATGCTACAGTATAATTTAAACAGCAAATCTGAAGAGGAAGGAGGGTGATAAATGCAAGTAAACATTATAAAACGTGACTATAAGGAAAACGCCAGCATACATCTACACACATTTTCCGTAAGGAAAACAAAATAAAAATTAACATTCAAAGAATCTACAATTACAGGAAAAAAAAAATCTTCTTGGAGTAGTCACTCTGAACATGACACCACACAGCAGCAAAAGTATTCCAGCATTAACTTACAAATTTTATTCTGTCTGCATCTAGCGGAAACCTGGGAAAATAACAGTAGACTTCCTCCTGTCTAAATCACCTACTTAGAAACCGAGACATACAGCAAGGGGTGTCTAGGTAACAGCCACAACAATATTTAGACACCATCTATTTATCTAATGAGAACTTATCCATAAGGAAAAGGACACATTTCTGGATTATATTTTACCGTGAACTGGAGGCATCTCCAATTCCTTTCAGTGTGTAACAAGCTGTTTACTGGCAATATAAAAGATTGCTTTCAAATAGAGAAAAATGAGCTTGCAAGCAGATCTGAACCTAAAATGGTGAAGTCCAACAAGGAACGTACCCTGAGGAAATTCTTGAGAGTCTACTAAGAAGCCAAGGTACCTGGCCTCTTCAAAGCCTTCTCCTTGATATCGACAGGGAGCTGAGATGCTGCTGGCAACAGTATGGCCTTCAGACGTATTTAAGTCTCTCTGTCAGCTGTAGGGTTCTTGCAGGGCTGTTAGAAAGTGACAGCAAGCTTGCTAAGCACTGCACAAAAGGCCATCCGCTGTCTAACCAGCAAACGGGTCACAGACGCTTCTCATTTTGGAAAGAAAAGAATAAAATTGAATTTAAAATGTAATCTGCCACAAGGCTTTTGAGGAAACAGCTTCTCTGATCTGCAAATCAGAGCTAAAAGGATAGTAGCCCTTGCATGTCCCTCTCCTGTTATATTTGTTCCCCGAGAGGACAGATCTGTATCTTCTGAAAGAAACAGGGAGAGCTCTGAAAAGTAATATTGGTGTGTTCCCATCTTTCACTAGTTTTCAACATCAGTGGTCCAGGCTAACTAAAGGATGACCTGCTAAGGGCTATTTACATACCCATTTCAGGTGTGAGCATGCATCATTTCCCACTGGAGGAATAGCTGCTTCCTTCAGACATGTCCTGGATGCAGTGAGCTGAAACCTCTAGAGTAAGAACTGAATAACAATATTTATATGTTATACATATATATGTTATAGAAATACATTCGTATATGTTGCCCATTTGTTGAATAGCTACAGTTGTTTTAACTTCATAGTACTTTTTGGGCAACAGACAGGATCATTACCTGCATTTCAGATAGAGCTGAGCATCTGCCCAAGGTCACACACAAACTCTGTGGCAGGGCTGAGGACCGAACTCTGAGCATAAAATTATCTTTTGTCTGTTGAGAGAAAACCCAGAACATTCATTTTCCTAGCTCTCAGTGAAAAACAGGTGTTTCACTGATGTAGATTTGATAGACCAATCTATGCCAGGAATTACAATGAGATTCAGATCCAAGCCAGGACAAATCATGTTCTGTCTACAGTTGTCAAGGTAACAGCAGCCTGAGGTGTGCTAGCTACGGAGGAGCTCCAGTAACTCCGTATTTATCCCTTCAGGAAGTACTCCTTGGCTGGTTTATGGTCACTCTGTGATATACTCACTAACCCTGCTGTGAAGAGACTAGGGATGTTCAATCTACCAAAGAATGGCAGCATTGTTTGAAAATAATTCACAGAACCTCTGGATCTTGGAGAGGAGAGACCCTTTTGTGATGCTCGTGCTACCCTGCTGTCCATCCTTCAGCCCATGGCCAGGCTCGGCTGCTCAGGAGGACGTGGATCAAACAGCAACCAGCACAGGGCTGGGCTACAGCACTGAGAGTCACCTTGCAGCTGGATAGGAGAGCGGGGCTGGCTGTGGGATGATGATGCTCACAGACAGCACCTGGCCCTTCCGAACTACATGCAATAGGAGAGTGGTCTACACCACAGGACAGTGTGTGGGAAATGGTTTTTTATTCGTAAGTTGACATATCAATGAGACACCCGTAGCGGTGAGACAGGACTGCAGAGTGGCAGTGCTGCTCAGGGTGCATTACTCCCCCCAAAATGAGTTGTTTTGTTGCTGGTGGGTTGTTTGTTGTTGTTTTGGTTTGGTTTTTAATGCATTTCTTTGAGCACAGGCAGTAAAGAAAAAATAAAAATCAGAAAATTCATTTCAGTTCTGCTTGCCCTTACTGTCAACATAGGGTAAGTCCTTCAAGCTTTGGAATTTGGATTTTCACACAGTCCAGGCAAACATCTATGTGTTTTGTTTATTTTTTAAAGAGAGGATTTTATTTTATTTTATTTTCATCAGGCTTAGTATTTTACAGCTTATTTATACAAGATGTTAACAATGGGTGAGATTTAAGCTGACAATGTCTCCTTAGGTTAAGGCTAGTTAATTCTACAGTCTAATAAACTTAAACATTCCTGTAAATATACAAAGTTCTCCTTCATGTCTGGACTAGCTTAACTTGGCTGTCTTTGAGAGAAGGTCACCAGGTCCCTTTACAGAGCTGATACAGGAATAGAGAGCCGTCCGAAAGCTGGACCACACTTTGAAGTGGATCTCACTAATTTGATGGAAAGGAGCTGGCTTTCCAGCTACTGTAGTATAAATGTCTCCTCCTCCCTTGCCAGTACAGTGGCAGTAATACTAGTAATACATTCTTAAAATGAAGATAGTGCAGGAGGTCAACAGGGAGACAAGTCTAAAAAACATGGCTTAAGATCAAGTGAGAACATGATCAATTAGGCAGTTGCTAAAATAAAGCCTTTTAAATATGCCTGAAGAGTAACTTTCTGGGGATTACCTTTATGCTTCTTTAATGTTAACAAACTCTTTTAGTTTACTGCCACTGCCATTAGCAATGACATTATTGTGTTCATCTTTCTCCCACGAATCTTCTAAAGCTAATCAATGCCACCTTCCACAAAGGAATAAACTGAGGCAGATCGGTCATGCAAGGCCAGCGCCAGCCCTGTAAACATAACCCAAGCACCTTGTGTCCCTGCTTTGTGCTCTGCCTGCCTGGTACACTCCCTGCCTCAGGTAAAAGCAAAGATGGGGCCTGAATTGGTCAGAGGGGTCACCATCCTTCTTTGCATCCAGTCACACAGAGCAGAGAGGCTACCACAGCCTGTTACTTCTTGCCAAGTGAATAGAGAGATGCTATTCCTGATCATTTAGGCATAAACTGTCCGGGTGACAGTGCCCTTTGGCTGAGTGCAGACGTTTTTGCCCTGAGAACTTTCATTCCAATCTAAGTCTTACACATAGCTGCCTGCATCGGACTGAGTGGTCTACTTTAGCTTTCCCAAAATAAGTATCCACATCCTTTAAAAACATCCAAATTATTTGCACTGCCAAGGTCTTTCCCTGTCTCCTTGACACCTCTTCCTGCATTTGGGATGTAGGATGAAATTCCCTATCCTTTAGAAAGGACTGCAAAGAGCCAAAATGCAAGGAGAGGAAGGGGAGTTGCTGCTTGCAGCTCTAAAGGAGTGTCCTCCAACTGTCCGCAGTTTGTCCTCAGAGCTGTCCTTGCTCTTTGCTTTCAGTCCCCTCTGGCTTTAGCAGAGCTTTGCTGGAGAGTTTCCAATCATTTACAGGAATGAAAAGTTTAAAAATAAAATAGAAGCTTTGATCAAGTAAGAAGTTCAGCTAGGAAGGAAAAAGAGAAACACAAGCAATGACAACTCAGGCGGAAAGGAAGGCAAAAAGCAGGTTCATTATGAGCTGACAGACATTTCTATGCCTGTTTGCAAAGCCAAAGCCCTCCCTGCTGCTCATTCTTCTCACAAAATGTCCTGAATTAACAGTGAAAAATGTTTTGCTTTCACCTCTGGCTCTTCTCCATGAGCCAGCATTCTTTGCTTTTTCAATTGCAAAATGTTGTGGGCTTTTTTTTGTTGTTGTTGGGTTTTGTTTGTTTGCTTTTTGAAGGAGCTTTCGACTGTACTAAAACGTGTGTGTATACACAGATGCACATCAGAAGAGAAGTATCAGTACTTCAGTTTCTGTTTATTCTTAGCCAATTCTCCCTCTCTCCCTGCCATATATTTACTTATGTCTTAGATTGCAATAGCCATGCCAGCTGCTGCTAATGGAGAGATATCTTCACTATTTTTCTAGTGTAAGGGAGATAACGAGGCTGATGTGAAAAGAGTGCCAGCTTCTGCCTGATTTTTTTTGTAATACACCCAACTTTGCGCATTTTGTATGACATAAAATTGCAAAAGCCTGACTATTCAAAGCAAGCGCTAAGCAAGCAGCTCATTTATGTTTGTCAAAAACAAAAAGTCTTATCCACACATGCAGTCTGCATCACTCAGGACCTCCAAAAATAACAGTGCTGAGGGCATGCCCTAAAACACAGACAGATCAAAGACTACAGTGACTCTGGAGAGTGCACTTCCAGTAGTCTGGGTATCTATACTACCTTCACTATGTGGGGGAAGGCTGTTGGCAGGAAGGTGGTGAATGTCTGCAACAGGCCTGATGGAGGAACCTTCAGGCAACAGGTAAAAACACTCCTCTCAGTTTATATTATTAACAACAAAAACAGAACCAAGATTATTGTCATTCCGATCTTTAGATTTTCTTATCTGAAGCCAAAAATTTGAAAATGAACTCTTATCGCCCCATCTTTAGCCATGTATTAAAAGACAACTCAGTAAAATCACTGCTATGTCACTGAAAAGTAGAATTGAATCACAGGAAGATTTTCCTTTAGAAGTTGCAAAACTACAAGGCTCATGTGACTAACTCTTTTGTTTGTTACACTTTCAGATTGTGTTTTGATACTGAAAGGGGAAAAAACACACAGAATTCAAAATGAACGCACTTGCCCTTCAGAGTCCCAGTCTTGGGACCCTGGTGGAGTCCTTGGAAGGTTGCCCTTTCTTCAGGTTCAAATAGATGATTTGACATGTGGCTTGTTTCTTTGTTTGTTTTACAACATGCTCATGAGAAGCCTAAGTTGCAAGAAAACAAAGCTGTGTCAACAATATCAATGAAAGCAAATGCAGGTCCTGGAAACACAGGCATTCTTGAGCAATGCTCTGTTTCCATTTTGACAATTACCTGTATAACCAAAAGCAAACTCTTTTTACTCCCAATGCAAATTAAATCAATAGAAATTGCCTGTCTGCTCTCCATTACGTATTTTGCAAGAATGTTCAGCAAAAACGTTTATCATTGTGGAAGGATAATCTAGTGGCATAATTTAATACTTACTATTTAAAAATTACTGCTTATGTATATATGGACAAAGGAACACGTTATGCCTGTAGAGCTCTGTTTTTTAAAACCAGAAATGACTACTAGATCATTTACTTCAATCTGCTATGCCATAAAAGCCTGTCAAGCCTGCTTCAACCTGACAACTTATATTTTGCTATGGTACATCTTCCAGTGAGGCATCACAGCCTTTACTTGAAAACTTCAAGAACCTGTCAGTTTATTCCAATAGTTAATCACTCTCCCTGTTAAAAACACGTGCACTGTTTCTCTTATGAGTTTGTCTAGCTTTGACTTCCAGCCTTTGCTTCTTGTTATGCTTCTCTCTGCAAGATTAAAGAGCCTTTTAAGAACCCAGCATTTTCTTCTCATAAAAGTACCTGTGAAATTCACTCATCTAGTTACTTCTCTGCGCAATAAAGCTAGGCAAAATGGAGTTGTGGAAGTCTTTCACTGGAAGATGTATGTTACAGCTCTTCAGTCTTGCTTTGCAGCCCTTTCTGCACTTCTTCAATATCAATCTTGAAGAGCACACAGGAGAACCATGCATGCCATAATGACCACCTGAGTACAAAGCCATTATAATCTTCCATGGGTCAGTAAACTCCCACCTATTTTGCAAGTGACAAAACCAAGACACTGAACCAGGATTGGCCCAACTCTTCAAAGAGCAATTAGTGGAACCAGGATATAAATACATGAACATTTTTCTCACAGACATAATGCTCATGCCTTGTATATAGCTAAAACTCATGCCTCTACTACAGCAGTGACCAGGTACAGCAATTCTTACCAGCATTTGATGGATCTGTACTATGGACAGTAGCAAAAGAACAACAGAACTAAAGCACATGGCTTTCCCTCCTACTTGCTAAGCTGCCCAACAGAAAAGAGCCTATTTTAAGTGAGTCCAGGTTCACTGGACTGGAGCTCAGGATCACTTAAGACAGGTGGTTAAAAACAACAGCAGCTCATTCCAGCCTCCAGTTGGTTACCACCCTTGTGTTCCTCAGCACCTCTACCTCCCTGCCATCCAAAGCAGCAGGAGACACAACACCCCTTCACATTCATCTTTATGTCTAGACCCCACCGGTTTCAGTCATCTATAGCAAGAGGCAGTCTCCAGATACAACGACAACAGATAGATTTCAAGCAGATTTCAAATCTGATTCAAACCTCAACCTTATCTGGATTTACACACACTACAGAGGAAGTATTTCTAACTTTAAAAAATAACAATAATAATAATAATAAAAAAAACCAACCTTGAATTAAAATTCAAATATCAGAAAGGTATCAAGTAGGAGGGAGGAAATGGTCAGCAGGAAAACCCAAGCCTGATTTGCTCTTACAGATGAAGGTAGGGTAGCAATGAAATGTCTCAACATCTCACTGTCACTGTACAACTCAAAATTAAGGATACAAGGGAAATGGACATGTACAGATGCGTTGAATGCAATCCTTTTTACTGCCTGTATATGACCATCTAAGGCTTGGTTATACTCACATACTATTTCTGTTCAGATCTAGTGGCTTCTACAGGAGACTGGAATGCTGCTAGAGGAAGGTCTCATAGCCAACTTCCTACATAGTGAGAGTTTGGGGGTCACAAATCTAGGCTACTTTATGCTGCACTTCAGACCCTTAGGCCAGTCCCTCATGGGTTTTCATATCTTCAGCAGAAAATCACTCTGCAAGATAACTGCCCTAGTGCAGGAACTGCTGGTACACCCACCCACAGCTCTGTTACTCTCCAGTTACCTACAGAAATGCTCATACTGAACCAATATTAGTTAGCAGCTAAATATGTGCATGCCAGTTACAACGTATTAATTCTTTAAGCCCAGCAACCCTCTTTTTTTTTTTTTTTTTTAAACAAGCTTGGCTGAGATTTCATTCCATCACCAACAAAACAAGACTGTACATAACCTTTAGTTTCTCAGTACCTTTTTGCTACAGGCACTCACAGCCTGCATTGGTCTTGGTGGCTGCAGTCCAGGAATTGCTGCTCCTACTGCTTAACAACCATCCAACTCCATGGAGGGCTGATATTCAATTATCTTTCATCCCACTCTGTTGGATTCTTTACTCACAGCTATGCTAATTGCTGTGCAAAATCTAGAATGGATCTTTGCTTCCCTAGATGTCTCCCCCCTGAAACTCTCTTGTGCACACACAGAGAACGTGGCTGAATCCTGCAATTTAGAAAAGGTTATGAAGTGACTTGCATTTTTATTTTTTTCCATAGAAATACATGTAAGCAGTGGAGAGAAAGACATTTTAGAAAGTCATTATCTTCCTCTTTCTTTTAGAAGTCAGAGGGTCATAGCAAAGAATCTTGGTTGTTCACTACTTACAGAGATGTGAACAGCCCTCCAGGACCATGGCACAAGTCTTTGTAAGGTGAGAGAAGGAAATTCAACCTTCTGCAAAACACTACATGACAAGTATTTCCTTTGGGGAGCTCAGAAGGGAAAAGAAAACACAGAGAATAAAAATGTCACTGCAACGCAGTATTCATCATGTAGGAATCAAAAGAGGACCAGTCAAAAAGATAATGGTGTGACAACAAAGATGTGCTAGAATGCCTCACCTTCTGCTGAGCGTTCGCCATTAGGATCTCATTCTGGTCTCATTTGTACTTGCTTGCAGGGTTCAGCAGTCATAACACTTGATGGAAGAAAACAACACTTTCCAGAAATACGTCAGAAATACGTTTGAAATTCCTCCCCAAATAACTGCCTCCAGCCTAGGTAGGAAGCGATGTACTCCTACCCAGTTTACACTACAGACCTACATAAAGGCCTCTGCACAGCTCATGGCATTTACAAGGATGAGGGCTTGAACCTCCCTCTCCAACAGTGTCTCACTGGTTTTCCTACTCAGCCAAGTCAGATGCCGTACAAAAGTACTTCAAGCATGCTGGGAATGGAAAAAAAGACTTTAATCTTACTGTTTTTGCCATATTCCTTTCAGAGCAAAGTCTATTTTGCATAAACAGTGCTGCAGGAAGAGAAGTTACAGTTTATGATACAATGTTGGAAAATGCTGAATACCAGAATCTCTGGTACTTTGAGACAAGATTGAGAGACGTGCCCTCTACAGACACCCCACATGTCAGAGGGAAACCCTGATCTGCTACCATAGTTGTTAGCTCAAGTGGTAGAAGCCTAGGACAGCTACACTGTGGGGAAAAAAAATAATGGTATGTTCTCCTATAACTAAGGGCTCTAACTATATAAATTGATCCATGATTGAATAAGGATTACAAAAGTAACCAGAGATTAATCTAATTACTGCTTCTAGGAAAACTCCTTAAACTTCCCCCTACTCAGGGGAGCATGATTGTGCATTTATGTATGAGAGTCACTTAACCTTCTTCCATAGTACTGTCAAGAGGACACGTGTTGCCAGCATTACATCCACACATATAAAAAGGGACAGGTGGTAGCATGTGGGAGAACTGTAGTTAGTGCAAGATAGGTATTTATCTTCTGATTTGTATACAATTTCACCTGTATTCAGACCTGCACAGTAGCTGGTAGTCAAAGTATTCAAGGAGCTTTATTCAGACCCAGTGGTTACAGAGGTCCCCAAGAGTTCAGGAAGTCCCCCCAGGCATCATCAGAGAGGTTCCTATGAGATCTAACTGTCCAGAACCAAAATAGAGAGTTTTTTTTTTGGCCTGAGTCTTCTCTGGAAACTGTTCTAGCCACACCACTCTAGTCACAGAAGGCAAAGGCAGGGACTGGGAGAATGAAGAACCATCCATCCACTGTAGGAGAAAATCAGGTTCAAGGCCATCTAAGGAACCTGAAGGTGCACAAGTCCATGGGACCTGATAAGAGGTATCCACGGGAAGGGATGCCATCCAGAGGTACCTTGACAGACTTGAGAGGAGGGCTCATGAGAATAACATAAACTTGGACAAAGTCAAGTGCAAGGTCCTGCACCTGGGTCAGGGCAATCCCAAACATGAATACAGGCTGGGCAACAAGTGTATAGAAAGCATCCCTGAGGTGAAGGACTTAGGGCTATTAAAACCATAGAATTGTTCAGGTTGAAAGAGACCTCCAAGGTCATCTGGTCCAACAATCCCCCTATCACCAATGTCACCCACTAAACCATGTCCCTAAGCACCACGTCCAACCTCTCATTAAACACTTCCAGGGATGGTTACTTCACCACCTCCCTGGGCAACCCGTCCCAATGCCTGACCGCTCTTTGTGAGAAGAAATGTCTCCTCATTTCCAACCTAAACCTCTCCTGGCACAACTTGAGGCCATTCCCTCTAGTCCTATCACTGGTTATCTGCAAGAATGTAGTTATCTGCGAGAAGTACTGCATGACAAGAAGCTCAACATAAGCCAGCAATGTGTGTTTGCAGTCCAAAAAGTCAACTGTATCAAAGACTGCATCAAAAGAAGTGTGACCGGCAGATTGAGAGGCAATTCTTCCCCTCTACTCCACTCGCACAAGGCCCCACCTGGACTGCTGCATTCAGCTCTGATGCCCTCAGCACAAGAAGGACATGGGCCTGTTGGAGCAAGTCCAGAGGAGGGCCACAAAGATGATCAGATGGCTAGAGCACCTCTACTACAAAGTCAGGCTGAATTAATTGGGATTTTTCAGCCTGGAGAAGAGAAGGCTCCAGGGAGACTTTATAGCAGCTTTCTAGTACCTAAAGGAGGCCTAAAAGAAAGCTAGAGAGGGAGTCTTTGTCAGGGATTGTGGTGACAGGACAAGGGTTTACAGTTTTAAACTAAAAAAGGTAGGTTAAGATTAAACATAAGGAAAAAGTTCTTCATACAGAGGGTGGTGAGGCACTGGCACAGGCTGCCCAGAGAAGCTGTGGATGCCCCATCCCTGGAGGTGTTCAAGGCCAGGCTGGATGGGGCTTTGGGCAGCCTGGTCTGGTGGGAGGTGTCCATGTCTATGGCAGCAGGAGTGAACTAGATGATCTTTAAGGTTCCTTCCAACAAAAAAAACATTTGGTAATTCTATGATATGACAGTCAAAAAAAAAACATTGCCTGGTAAAGACTTGCACAGGTGCAGCAGGTTGATCTTACCTGTAAAATCACTGGAGATAGCTTTTATTTAAAAAAAGGAAAAAAATACTTTCAGCCTACAAATAGCCTGACTCATATCTTCATTTTTCTTATAGAACCCATATCTTCATTTTCCTCGTAGGATCAACAGAAGACAGGTTGATATATATTGATCCTTCTCTCCAGAAAGTCAGATATAATTAAAAAAAGAAAAGTGAAAGGGACTGTATATTTTAAACAGAATTTCCAACTGCCTTTTTATAACCTAATTAATTTATATGGTCCCTAACCATAATTTACACTACCCACCATCTTATCAGATATCTTTATTCAGCGTAAAGCCTCCAGGAATATATGGTTGTTGTTTTGTATTTAGTTCTCAATTTATCTTTTAAGCTACATAATAGGTGGAGAACAGAGAAGTTACATTTCCACTTAGAGGTAAAAATTGCTTGAAGATGTTACAACACTTCAAATACTTTCATATCTGCTCTCAGGTGGACATGATTTAGAAGTAACATTAGGTTCATTCTCTCACTTCCCTTCTTCAGCTAAACATAAGTAAATGAGAAAAATTAACGTATTTCAATGACTGACTGGCGGGTGGTTCACTCAGAGTTGTTGTAGTTTAATTGCAGAAACTCAGACTTAACTCAAACTTACACACGATAATTGAGAAAGTAAACAATATTGATTTTAGCTCAGTATCTTCTTTCCATCAAGGACAGAGAGAAGCGAATCTTGAAACTTTCTGACTGAATCAATTTAATGTAACTAGCCTTGAAAGATCTCCCTTTCATCATGATTGTATCATGACAGTGTTAAAATAAGAATGTAAACCCAAAGCATATTACAGAAAAAGATAGGCATTTAATACATATATTTCCCTCACAACTAGATATAGCACTCATGCATGCACTTTTTAATAGCCACACAGCTGATCTTATCAACCTGTCAGTCCTCTCCAGAAGTGTACCGCAAATACCTCTAGAAATAGTACAAAAATACCTACAGTGTTTCAGAAAATCGATGTCTCATCTGTCACAGTTGCCATGTCTCAGAAACAAACTCTTTAATATATATGCACGCTTTTAAATATTTAAGACAATAATCAGTGCCTCACATTATGACCTTGGGAGGAGGCCAGTAGCAACACAGTGTTATTTTTAAGGCAATTAAGGCTTACAAAAAAAAAATGTATAAGCAATTTCCTTCTTAAAAAAAATAAAAAAATAAATAAAATTAAAAAAAAAAAAAGGACTTGCTCATCAAGGAAAACAAATGTTAAGTTGAAATTCTTAGAGAGAAACAAGTCTTCCCTGATCATTACAGAATTTGTGTCAAAAAATTGTCTTTTCCTAATCCAGTAAACTAAATAAAGTGCAAAGAAATTATTAAACAGCTTCTGAGTTATCCACCATGTAATAAAATATATAAAAAAGGCAAATTTGTTTCAGGTAACATGGATGAGAGTTTATTTGGAAATTCTGAAAGCTTTACATAATGATGCTCACAGAAGCTTTATTTGGAAAAGTCAGTCAGTCAAGTTTCTTCTTGTTAGCTCACAGCAAGGAACAAAAACTGAAGAATAACAGTAACCAAACAGATAAACAGCCAACTTCTTCAAGGTGAGCAAAAAATCAATGGCAAGTCACACCAGGATGCTTGCAAAGACAAGTAGTTCATATGCTTATTAGTGAATCACAAGGAACATCAAATTAAGCCTCTGGACAACATCAATGTTTTCTAGTTGTTAAGAAGTAGAAGAAATTTTGAGAGAAAATACAGATTGTGTTAGGGAACTGAGCAACAACAAAAAAAAAGGTTGTTTTTTTTTTGTAATATACATTTAAAATAATTTGAGCATCATTAAAAAATGAGCACTCCTTTCACACATGTAAATGCATTAGAAATTTTTTTACCATCTTCAAGACAAGACTGTGATAGCACTATTAAGCCAGCAAGAACATTTCAGTGGGAGAATTTTGCATCAGATGAACATGACTTTAGCCTGTTGGGATGCTTCAGGTAGACAAGTGAAGCATTGGTGACAATTGTCACCAATGCAGTGACAGAAGCAATGACATACACAGTGAAAGAGATGGCACAAAATGTGTTTATAGGCTCTATGATAGTGAACTAACCCTCAAAAAAAAGGGTGAGACAAAACGTGAGTCAACAGCAAAAGTGGACAAGTACTGTTTTTAACACCTCTAGACTCACCTTCCAGACTGTGGAGGGGCAGTGAATAAACAAATAAATTTAAAAAGCCTGAGGATGTCTGTCTGCAGAAAAAGAAGCCTCTGACAGAGCACAGTACAAGTCTGAATAGCAGTAATGATGTTTGCCTTGTGAGCTGCTGGCCTTTTGTTCAACAGGCAATAAGAATGTTGGGTTGTGAGAAACATGTCAAGGCTCTGCAGATATTCAAGACAGAGACAAGCAAGGCAAAGGCAAAACACTACAATTTGGAGTCCCGTGAGCTGCCACCATGTCAGGTAAGTAAAGCTGAGCATAACATGGAGAGGAAGCAGCAGTTATGAAAACAAGCAAGACAAATAAAATACCCTGTAAAGTTACCATCAAAGCAGGGTGTATGTCTGGAAAGTGAGGTAGCAATCCAAGTTGAAAGATAAATGGCCTTAAGACCCAAAAGGTCTCAAAAAAGCAACAGCCAGATCTTGTAAACTTGTAAGCAAAGCAATGTTGCTGTCACAGGAAAGCCTAGCTAGACCGCTGAAAATCATATGAGCCATATACAGATTGATATATTCTGATTAATTTGAGGACTGAACATTATAATTCCTGTATTTTATTAATTATAACATTGCCTATAAATTCTCATTATTGTCAGTTTTGTCTGGAAAAGGAACAGAGACAGAACTGTGCTTGAAGATGCTCTTTACAGTGAACTGGAAGCAGACATTTTATTCTGCATATTCCCTCTGGATATAGATCAAACAAGAAGGCAAACGTAGATGTCATGGCACATTTGTGCAGATGCACAGACAAAGCTCATCACCTAACACTTCAACACCTAAATACTTCAGATTCACTTAGTCATTGTTACAAGTATACTCAGTGTTTATGCAATGTTCTACTAAAAACTGAGGGAGATTTAGATGTCAATAGGACTGCAAGTCAGGATACACCTACACTTAAAATTAGAAAAATTCAAACCAATATTTATTCCATTCTCCCACCACACACCTAGACACTTTTTCATTAGTAGGCCATAAAGCATTCCCGAGCAAGATGAGTATCATTATTCACATTTTGCAGATACAAAACAAACAAACCCTGCACACAAAATTACTTCACCAGCATCACCTAGCAAGGCAGAAAAGGAGATTAAATTCAGGTTGGAGGAATCTTAGTGAACCAACACTGTGGCCACAAGGATGTATGCCATACTTAAATCATGATTTAACAACTGTAGAATGGTTTTCCATTCCTTACACCACAAAGTTTGATTCCTTTTATGACTGCCATTGACTGGATACCCTAGATCATTTCAAATATATTTTCAAACTTTTTTTTTTTTTTTTAATTTTCAGCTACTGATATTTTCAAAGAAACAACCCTGCAACATAACAATCACAAGAATGGGGAATGGGTAACAATGCCTTTCTTAGTAACAGAAGAAATGCAATAGCTTTAGTTGGATCTTTCCTTATTGAGTGCTTTTTACGTTGGGTCTCTTCTATTCTGCTTCCACAACTATCTGTATTTCTGTCAACTCCATTACAGAGATTTTGTACTTACCAGAGTTTTTTCATTATAAGGTCACAAACTCAATCTGCTTCTGTGACCTCAAAGAGCAGTTTCACAAACTGTCAGAGGCCTCACCCATCCCAAGCTACTGTTACCTCTGAAAAGGTGTATCAAGTGTCATCTCACAGCACTCCTTGAGGCATCCAAGTCCTCCTCTCGCTCACAAGTGGAAGACTCAGGCACTGATTGCTCTCTGTGGCAGACACAACCCTGTAGGCAAGGACTAACCCAAACTCACAGCTCCTCTCTTCTTCTCTCCCCCCTGTTAGCACCTCTTACATATTCTGAGTTGTATGATACAGCAGTTATGTGGGTCTACAGCACCTACCTTCCCTTCCCCGGCAGCAAGGCAGCTGTATCCAGCCTTATTCTTACTGAAGTCCCACAGTTTATGACATTTTTTTCCTGGGGCTCAGTGTTGGCCCTGGCAGCTGATTCAGAGAACTCAATGCAGCCAAGCATTTCTAATTCCTAACATCTTAAATCCTCTATCCTGCAACTAAAAATAAATAAATAAATATATTCTACCATATAAACCAGAGAATTGCAAAAGGCAGGCTCTTATTAGTAAGGTGTTTTCTAGGTAATTGTCAGTTTATGCTGTTGCCCAAGATATGAAGCAGCTGCTTTCCTAATAAGATGGGCATTTACAACTACTGTAGACACATCCTGTGAACTATTCATGCTCAACTCTGCTTTCATTTGAAGTTCTTTGACATTTATTTTTTTCTTTCTCTAAAACATGAAATTATTTAACTGATTCTGAACATAGGGTCAATCTTTCCCATCCTCCTTCCCCCGAAAAAAAAAAAAAACCTGGAAGTTCACAGTCACCATCCTGAAACTTGCTGTATACAAAACCTAAATTTTGCTTTACACAAACATGAGCATATCACATATATCTTTAAAAAATAAATAAACATTTTGTTCTGAAGGATATAAAATAGCCCTACAAAATTTGCCTCTGTTCTTCAGTTGTGCTGGTAACTCAAGAAATGGTCTTGTATTACAGAACCCATGCCTTTTACATTTTTCCATCTATAAATCCTTTATTTGTCTTTTGCCCTGCATCTGCCTCCTCCTTTCTGATCTCCACACCTGTTCAGTTTCTCTCCCATCTGCCTGACATGCTGAAAATAATCACATACCGTCCCCTGCTACCGCTGCCAACATCACTTTATCCTTTGAATTCCCTTATCAAAGTGCTTTTGCAACATGCCCAGCATTAACTGCTCCTTCAAGGCTCTCCAGTTACACAAGAAGTGTATCAAAACTCATCTTCCAGAAATCTTCTCACCCTTGACTGCATTCACATTTTGCTCACCCCTTTCAGTTGTGACTCCACGATATCTCCCCTGCTGCCCCCTTGTGCAGTGCTCCTACTCAGCTTCAGTTCCTCATCCTCAGGCTCCACGTATGCTCACGCTCTGAACTCATCTTGAACCGAATAGGTGCAGTCACCACACCTGACAGAACAATAAGTTTGGAATACAAAGCAAATAACAAAATAAATCAAACAAAAATGCACACGTGTTCAGGCCACTAAATCACACCCAAAGAAAAACACAGGAGGGTGAACTAAAGAAATTCTTTCCCTTGTATTTACCTCTGTCCTTGCTTTCAGTGACACCATCCTTACCTCCACAAATAGATCATTGCCTTGTTTTAACTGCGCAAAACAGACTGATGAGGCTTCAGGGGCAGGGCTCCTTGAAAAATTTCAAGCAGATCTAAAAGGTCTTCTTCTCCTTTAGAAGCTAAAATTACTGAGGTCACAAAAAAACAAACAAACAAACAAACAACAACAAAAAAAACATTTCTAATTTAAGCATCTTAAGAGCAAATTAACAGACAAGTCCAAATACACACGCATGTTAAACTCAGAAGTCACTCTTCTCCATCAGAAAGCCTATCATTGATTACTTGTCTTCCTCTCCACTTGCTAATCTCTCTCTCATCAGCATGCATTTCAAACGTGCTTGCCACTACATTATCCTAGTGCAAATTCAGCATGCAAAAAACCTGTTCCTGATGGCTGATATGGCAGAAGCTAGGCTGCTGGAAAAGGCACTCGCAACTTGAGGCAAGACCTGTCTGTAATGATTCCTACTTTTCGCCATGTATCTTCAGACCAGCTGCAGTTTCTTGATTCAGAGTTGAAGGCCTAGGGGTGTTGAGAGAACCTGGCATACAGCTCCTGCTATTGCTCTTGTTACTCTCTTGCAGAGCTGCCCTCTGACTCCGTGCCCTCACAGCCCCTTCTCACAGAGGGAGAAATCTTCTGGAAAAAAATAAATAATTTATAACCAGACACTACAGCCTTGCATGTGTAAAAGCACTAGCATGCCCTGCTCCAGCTGCACTCGTGAAGCTGAATTTGCAGTCACACACCAACAGCACCAGGCCCCTTTCCTTTCCCCTCTCAAGGGCAGAGTCACCCTGGCAGCAGTGTTTGCAGACGGCAGGAGAGGCTCACGGTAGCTCTTACTCAAACACTTCAGATGCCGCAGCAATAAAAAATTAGAAACACAACTGATCACACAGATTGCTGTTTGGTTAAACATTCTCTTTCTTCACATTTGCTGCAGTGCAAAACTGCTTTCCCCTGCCTTAAGTTCTTTTATTAAGTGTTTCCCTAAGGAAACATTTTTATTACCCAAATCAATACGCACTGAAGTGGATTTAAGAATTTTAAGGGCCTTGATGTTTGCTGTTAACAGCAGCTGGGGCAGCTACCCTGTTAAACTCACAAATTTTCAGTGGTGATTCATTTGCAAAAGTCTGTGCCCTAGCTAGAAAATTTGTTTTCCATCAGAATTTACCGGACTAGCATCTAGAAGGCAGCACTGGACTGCCACCCTTTGTAGTAAAGGATTGTTTTATTAAGTAACAAGTGTGTCTGTCTGAATGCATTAGGCTTCGTCCACCTGCCCTATACCATTAGGCTGCTGTTTGCTTTTGAGATGATAGCATGAGTAAATCAACCACACCTCTTATTTGATCATTGTGAGCTTTTCAGATGTGTAAAGTAAATAGTGAAGAAAGTCACAAATACTTCATATAAAGTAAACAGCACATTTTTACTCATTTCAAATGAACAAATACCTCAGAGATTTATGAAAAGATACACTTATTTTCTTTGTAAGCCTCCTTTTACCTAACAAACTGGGTTTGTGCCTGTTTTCTCCAAACCTCCACAAAGCTTTATGCAAAACACTTCAGAGCATCTGCTCCCCAAATTAGTATGGCTATTATCTCTGCATACTTATATTAACGACACACAGTGCAACTAGTATCTAACCAGTAGGCTCACACCATGTGCATGGCGTGTGCACATATTTGTGCATCTCCATCAGTGAAAAGACCTAACATGAGGGGTTGACCTCCCAAAGGCCAAACACTCCTGGCTGTTACTGAGCTCCCACAGCAGCAGGTGTTCAGAACTAAGATCTTCAGCTGCTGAAAGGGCTCTAGCATCGTAAATGCATGTGCAGAGAGGCTTTGAAGACTAGCTACATGCAAGCGAGCATCCATTGACACCACTCCACAGCTAGGAAAACTGTATTAAATAAGCACATAAATACATACTACTAAAACTGAAAGTATACATTAAGAACTTTTTCATTTCTTGCAACTCTACCACACCCTTTCTCTTACTTTCAAAGGCAAAAAAATCAGTCTGTGTGACAGGCTAGCCTGCTGGTTACAAAATGGCCACCAACGCTGCATTTTGCTCACAGCCATCTGCATCATGTATCCCAGGCAAAGATGTTTCTTCAGAACGGCACAACCCAGCCTCATTCAAGAACATACAAGTAGGGGATCACTGGAGGCTTCTCCCAAGCTAAAGAAATGTGATTTGAAAAAGACATTATCAGCGGAACTTACCTCAGCTGTTACATATGTAAGTCTCAGAGGGGGAAAAAAGTTTATTTAGGCACAAAACTGCATTTTTTTTCTCTGCAATAACATATACATGAACATTTTCCTCTCCAATTTCCAACCTGGAGTGCAACATTTTTCATCATACTCTTAGATCAGGATTCTGATTTTAACAGTGGCTCCTAGCGCAAATTTCCAGAGAAGAGAGAAGCAAACCAGTCCTGTCTGCTTTGAATGAGATGGAGATAGCAAACGAGCGTAAATGAAGAAAATAAACCTGTAGGAATGTTTTCAAATAATTGTCATTGTCCAAAAGCTTTAAATTGGTTGAATCCTTGGAAGTTAATTAACATGAATTTGAAGTAGTAAGATAGACTTACATCATTGCAGAGCCTCAGTCACAGTTTAAATTGGCACTGCCTCTAACTTCACAAGAATGAAAGAGAAAAGCACATCTTTCTACCTCAACAGCTACTGGTAGACTTAGAAAAGAAAAAAAAAAATGTTGTTAAAATTAAAAGTAACATTTTCTTAGGATATTTCACCAAATATGTAACATTTAGGAGTAACCAGACTATGAAGGAAAGGGAAGATGAAACAGTAGAAGATACTTGCATGGCCTTAATTTACATGGCAATTGACAACAATCACAATCTGCAATGATTTATAAGTGAACACCATTCCCCCTTGAGACAGAAAAATGGGACTCCCATATTATTTAAGGGGAGTGCAATCACTCTCAAAATATGAGAGTCTGGGGTATGTGACTGAGTACTGAAAAGCTTAAGACTAGGCAGCACCGAACTCAACAGAGAAGGGAGGCTGAGTCTCTCTGGCTGTCCATGTAACAGAAAGGAAACTCAGATTTTAGCCCTAAGCAACTGTTTTTTGGGATAGGCTGGGAACTGGTTCTTTTTAACCCAGGGTCCATTTCAGCATCTTCAAAGCTAAAGAAATGGTTGACTGCTCTGTTGAATCGTGTTCCAGGCAGAAAAACTCATGTTCCTATTAACACAAAGAGCTTAACGTCTTGCTTCTGTCCTAAAGATGAATTTTGGATTCAAACTTACCCCCTCTAAGAGGAACAACTACCTTTACTTTGTGGGGCTCATATGCTGCATAAGAAATCTGTAACTTCAACCTTCATAATGTCTCCTCTCGGAGAAGTGAGGGGGTCGCAGGTGTATAAAATGGCAGGACAACTTCCAAAAATTGTATTGCCACAAAACAATATTACTGTATTCCTGCCAGTGCAAAAACTCCTTTGCAAACCACCACAGATTAGACATTAGGGCTAAAAAGTGTGGAACACATTGTTTAACATTTTTCTGCATACTTCCAACTTTACGAGCCGGTCAAGCTGAGATGACAGCTTGAGATCCTAACTGTGGCATAGGATATGCTCTGTACCAGAGAACTTTCTTCCCATAAAATGCCTTGTTTAAGAATTATTTACTCTGTGGTGACCTGACTTTTAAAGTTCCTTCAAAATATTCCTAGTGTTAGGTGTTAAATCACACTGCTGCAACTGATTTTTGTGTTCCTTGCACTAGCTTTTCCTTCACCTCCTCTTCAGACACAAGGACACATCTCTTTCATGCTCCTTCATCAGTAAACAAACCAGGACAGATTAAAGTCTCTTTCTTCAAGTCAGTAAGATACAAAGATGGTGAAGGGCCTAGACATTAATGTTATTTAAATTCGCTTTTCTAAGATCTCTTCTTAGAGCCTTGGAATATACTTGGCATTTATATCCATCTTCTTTCTTTGTTGATCAAGCTGAACATATTTAAATTCAATTGTTTCCAAACACACAGCTGTTTTGAACTCTCACAACACACCACCATTTAGCACCTGGATTTTAAAGCCATGATGTGTTTCCATGATATGAAGAACGTTAAAATAACTTTTAAATGATTGATTTCCTCTTTAAACAAAAATAAAAATAAAATAAAAATAAAAATCCCTGTTCTAAAGAGAGTTTTAATTTCTCAACCATGAATTATACACCCATCCTCCCATACTCCATGCGATGTTGAGATTTTCACAAAATATCTCTTTTCAGAAAATATCTGGTTTTTAAATTTGTGTCATTCTATCACTGGTGTTCTGTCTGCATTTTGGGGCACTTGCTTTGATGCTGTTGGCATCTAACACAGATGTACTGTTTCATATATATTTAGCCACTTTTAACCAAGTCATCAAGACGTATGGGTCACAAATTCTAGAAGTTACAGATGAAATCATATGATTTAGAAATATGCCTGGGGAAGGGAAGTCCTCTTGTTCTCAAAGTTAAGATCCATATGGCTCCAGAAACTGGGACTTAAATCACAAATACCATAAAACAGGATTAAAATTGCAGACCTTGTCAGCATTAATCTGCATTATAGAAGTACAAACTATGTTTCGATGCATTTCTCCCTATTAGTTTCAAAAATAAGTGACAGAACACTAATGGCTAAAGGTTCTCTTCCTCTCCCTCCCCTCCTCTCTCCTTTCCTTTCCCTCTCTGAAAGGGTCAATTACAGCTAGACTTCTGAAATTTGATGGCTTCAGACTGCTATCTGTTTTCAATCTTTTAAAATTTGCTAAGTTGTTTTTAAGTGACAGATGAACTATTTACTTCAATCTTTGTAAAAATTCCTGTCTGACAAGTGTTCACGTAGAAGAAACCAAAGAAATCTGGTAATCCATCCCCTATGAAACACTCCAACTGTGGAACGCATCACAAATGCTGCCACAGTGGACTTTCTAACCCAGCTAAAGTTTGCAGAATTTCACATCATTATGTTTTATGTGTTTGTTTGTTTGTTTGTTTTTTAATAACTGCTTCTTTAAGTTACTTAAATCTTTCATGCTCTTCTTGCATAGTTCCTTATTTAAATTTTATTGAGCACTTTAAAGTCAAATATGAAGTAGTAATTCCATTGTACGTCATTAGGCAAAATGCACCAACATCGGTTACATTCAGATATTTTTTATTTAACTAAGAGAATAGATTCAGTGTATTTACATAGTCCTAGCTACATTTTGCACTTGTATAAAAATATAATCTCTAAAGAGAATTTAACTATTCATGAGAGACACAGTGAACAGTGCTTTTCTTTCATAGAACCTTGTAAAAAAAAAAACAATCCATTCACAAAAGAGTACCATGAAATGTTTTGGGATAATGTCCCATCCACCCCCCCCCCTCTACAGTACTGGTTTTGCACAATTCTTCAGACAGAGCAAGAGGGAAGCTGAGGGAAGTCCGTTTGCATGCCTGATGAGTTACTGAGCTTTATGGACTCAAAACCAGAGTTTTCTATCTTTATTTCCCTCTTGAGCATGGTTTGTCTGAAGAAATCTGTACCAGCTTCATCTCCCATGCTCTACTAGCCTTTGTCTGGAAACATGCTGCAGACAGCATTCACATAGCAGCTAACTAGCAAAGAATCTCCGCATTATGCAGTAAGTAGTATTCCATCACTAACCACAAACTCCTTTAATTCATTGACTGCACCTTGGATTCCTCCCTCTCCTCAAAACTGCTGAAAGCTGCTGATCCTCACTTTGGAAAGAAAGGAACTTTTGGGTACTGTTCTAACACAGTGCTGGTAAATTACTATGAAAGGATCAATTGTATCACCACTAGAGGACACACAGCTTTGGACCCAACAGCTCATACTGATGGATATCAAATCAGCCAAGGGAAGAGGAAGGACTCTTGAGAGATATATGTATAAAAGTTTTCAAAAATTACAGCACTGAGGGAAAAAAATGCAAAAGAATATAGACTAGGGGAATTTCTAGCGTTTTTTCTTGTTTTATCAGTCCCATTATATAATCTCTAGTGAAGGAATATTTGTGAAGCAGCCACTAAATTTTCTCAGAGTTAAAGAACTAACATTGAAAATCTCAACAACAACAAAAAAATCGTTATCTACATGCAACTTCAAAAATTTGAAACTTGGAAAAAATCATTCTTCTTCAAACACATTGATTTACTTCTTCACATCAAAAACTCTTCTAAATAGAGGCAGACTATCCAGTAAATAGGTTAAGAAAAAATAACAAAGACCCCTTTAACTGCAAAAAACAGTTTCTTATACCAAAAGTGAAGTTCTCAAGGAAGGAGAAAAAAAAAATCTGGAGTGATTGTGTAATGATTCCCCCCCTACAGAGAAACAGCAGGGCTGAAGTACTTGCTGGTTGACATTTTGTCAGGCAGTATATAACTCAGTTAGTTCCACAACAGCAACCTGCATTCTTGTGCTCTAAAAAAATCTAGGCCCTTCATTACACTGATTCAGAGGGAAGATTACAAATAAGCAGTTGTACGCACTAGCTGTATTCACCAAAATGGAAAAATTTGCAGATGTTTGATAAACACACAGATGTAATTACCACTTCAGATTTTTCAGCTACAGCTGAAGAAATTTTTTTTTTTTACTCTCTGCAATGCAGGCACAAATGCACAATACCTATGATACTCTTTGGACATCTCCCTCCAGCTGTTTGCTCATCCAACAAAGTATGACTTTATTAATTTGGATAAATATACTTGAAATTAAAAAATCCTTTCTTATTTATTTTACTGCAAAGAATACAAAAGTTAATCTCATCCTTGTTGTCCTTAGATCTCAAGCAGTAGTGTAACAAGGCAATTGGAAACCAAGACATCATGCAAATCAAACAGGTTCTCTTTTCTCCCGCACCTCAGAACACCCCTTTGCTGAAATACCAGCTGAATGCTATCTTTCCTGAAAGCATTACTGAAATCTCAAGATTTCCATACACATAGTAACTCCAAATCTGCTCTCATATACTACACAATTTCTAAGCAATATGGCATTTATACTTCTTTACAACATTTATACTTCTGCACTTTACCACGCATGTAAAATACATTTCTCTCTGTCTTTTCCAGAGGTGACACCTTAGACATGCAACCAACTTATCATGGATTAGATGAGCACTAAAAGTAGCTGGTGGGTATACTCTAATACCAGGTAAAATACAATGTAAGGAAACTCTGCTGAAGTGCCCTTTGTTATATCGACCTCCTTTGCATTTGCCCTGAGCTAAGAGTACACAGAAAGATGTTCAGAAATGTCATAACTCAGTCCTGTGCCTGAATCCTTAGTTTTGACAGCATGACTATCAAGCAACTGCATGTTAACTGGAGCCAGAGATTGAGGAAAAAGGCAAATATCTCCACTCTTTCCATTCCACCATTCCACCTAAACCCCAATCATCTCTTACTACAGCATTTCTCTACTGCTTAAATTAGTGTTAGAGACAAAAGCAGAAGTTCCCCACACTACCTACCTGCACAAGAAACTCTTCCCTACCACTGATGTTGAGGTTAGGCTAGGACACCACTCAGGGTTAGGGAAACTAGTGTTCAAAGGGCACTCTTTTTTTCAAGTAGGTCTTTCTGCAAGGATACATAAAAGCACGCAGTCAATGTAGTCTATTATAATTCCTTGTTATTAATCAAACTAAATTTACATTTAGAAATGTACAATATTGCTCTGAATCGTTTCCCTCACAGGGCCATATATAGTCCCTGAACTCATGACCTTGCTTCCTCATCCAAGCTCTACATTGAAACCTTCCTGTACTGTTTCACCTACCAAGCAGTTCTTGTCCTCTCTCCTCTGAGCCTCTTCCTTTCTTTCGGCCAAAGACAAGTAAGATAGTATAAGACAGCAGTAAAAGGCTACAGAAACACATTGAAACCCAATGAAAACCTGAACAGTTAGGTACCCATTCTTTGACAGACTTAACGAAACTGGCAGCAGTGTCATGTCTTGGCTCTCAAGACAATCTGCTCCACGAATTTCCCTGGCACGGAGGTCAGACTGACAGGCCTGTAGTTTCCTGGAGCCTCCTTCTAGTCCTTCTTGTAGATGGGCGTCACATTTGCTAGCCACCAGTTGCCTGGGGCCTCCCCTTATAGCCAGGACTGATGATAAATGTTGGAAAGCTAATAAAGAACGGAGATTCTCCTTACTCCTCCTTTTCTTGTTTATGTATTTACAAAAACATTTTTTACTGTCCTTAACAGGAGTAGCCAGATTTACCTCCAGTTGGGCTTTGGCCCTTCTAATTTTGACCCCACACAGCCTCACAACATCTTTATAGTCCTCCCTGCTCCTTCTTCCAAAGGTCATAAACCCTCTTTTTTTTTTTTTTCTTTTTTTCTGAGCTCTAGCCACAGCTCTCTCTTCAGCCAGGTCAGTCTTCTTCTGCGCTGGCTCATCTTTCAGCATGTGAGGAGAACCTTCCCCTGTGCTATTCGGATTTCTTTCTTGAAGATTGCCCAACCTTCCTGAACACCTTTGCCCTTCAGGACTGCCTCTCAAGGAGCTTGACCAACCAGTCTTCTTAACAGGGTGGCAGTTCTGCTAAACCTCTCCTTACTTTTCCAAGAATCAAAAACTCTATTAATTCATGATTGCTATGCCCAAGACAGCTAGCAACCTCCACATCACCCACAAGTCCTCATCTGTTAACAAGCAGAAGATCCACTGTGGCATCATCCCGAGTTGGCTCCCGCACCAGCTGTGTTAGGAAGTTATCTTCCACTAGAAGATCTCTTGCTGTTTAACATCTTCATTGGTGACATGGACAGTAGGATTGAGTGAACTCTCAGCAAGTTTACTGACAACACCAAGATGAGCGGTGTGTTCAACATGCTGGAGGGAAGGGATGCCATCCAGAGGTACCCTGACAGGCTTGAGAGGAGGGCTTGTTAGAACATCATGAAATTGGCCAAAGCGAAGTGCAAGGTCCTACACCTGGGTGAGGGTAATCCTAAATATGAATACAGGCTGGGTGACAAGTGGATAGAAAGAAGCCCTGAGGCAAAGGACTTGGGAATATTGCATGATGAGAAGCTTAACACAAGCCAGCAATGTGTGCTTGTAGCCCTAAAAGCCAACTGTATCATGGACTGCATCAAAAGAAGTGTGACCGGCAGGTTGAGAGGCAATTCTTCCCCTCTACTCCACTCTCATAAGGCCTCACCTGGAGTGCTGCGTTCAGCTCTGAGGCCCTCAGCATAAGAAGGACATGGACCTGTTGGAGCAAGTCCAGAGGAGGGCCATGAAGATGATCAGAGGGCTGGAGCACCTCTACTACAAAGTCAGGCTGAGGGAGTTGGGGCTGTTCAGCCTGGAGAAGAGAAGGCTCCAGGGTGACCCTATTGTAGCCTTCCAGTACAGGGAAGATGGGGAGAGCCTCTCTACCAGGGTGTATAGTGACAGGACAAATAGAAGTGGTTTTAAATTAACTGAGAGAGTAGATTTAGATTAGATATAAGGAAGAAATTTACTCTGAGGGTGGTGAGGCACTGGCACAGGCTGCCCAGAGAAGCTGTGGATGCCCCATCCCTGGAGGTGCTCAAGGCCAGGCTGGATGGGGCTTTGGGCAACCTGGTCTGGTGGGAGGTGTCCCTGCCTGTGGCTGGGGGTTTTGAGAAGATGATATTTAAAGGTCTCTGCCAACTTAAACCATTCTATATTCTACCATATGGAGTACAAATGTACAGTTGCCTGGGGAATTTATGTGTCTATATGAAGCATTGCATATAAGTAATCTGAACAGCTGACAACTCCATTATATGTGAAAGCCACAATGTAGATTTTCATAAAAATGTTTTTATGAATCCCAGAAATGAAAAAATGATTCAAATATATGCCAGCACTGTTATATGCTAAAGTAAAACTTTCAAGTGACCTTTACTTTCAAATGTTAATTATGCATCAGACAACATAGTCTTTCAAGTTCTGAATCCTGCTAACAGAAAACAAATCAATATAGATACTTTCCTCAAAAAATAACAATCTTACTTCACAACAGCATAAGTCTTTTGAACACACTGCATGCTAAATACTGAAATAATCCACTAGAAGTAGTTTCTCCAATACTGTTGGCTTTGGAGTTAACCAATCGTTGTACCTGGTGAGTACATTGACACTCAGGGCTCCCAGGTTGAAACTATTTGCTCACACTGAAGATCATGAGATTATTATTATTTATCAAGTGTCAATGAGATAAAACTATAATAGATGCAAATACAACATGTCTGTCCCAAGGTATTTACAGTGCACATTAGGAAGATAATACAGTTTATCACACCACAGCAAGTAATTAGATAAACTCACTTCAAATCGGGACTTTTTCTTGGAGTCACTGCTTGTTCTAATGATGCAGAGAAATCAGTTTCAGAAACGATGCTCCTCCTGAACCAAAAGAATTACCTTTCTAAGGTCAGCACTTGGTCCCTGTTTTAAAAAAGCTTTGGGGTTAAAGAAATACATCAAATATACATGTATAGCAGACTTGGGAAGTTCTAGCTTTTTTTAACTACTACAACAGTGTATTCCAATCCATTCTTTTTTTTTTTTTTTTTTCAAATCATCCATTTGTAAGCCAAAGAAAAGACTTGTAGCAATGTCTTTCCACACAAATATTTCAGTTTACAAAATATGCAAAGCCTGTTTTTTGCTTTGCTGATATAGCATGTTTTTGCTTCCAAGAATATGTTGGTTCCCCTAGCAGCACTGTTCTGTTAAGGAAAAAAAAAAAAAAGTGCGATTGCAAACCAAGGGTAGCCTTTGATTAATATTATGAGCAAGTGATGATATTGACTGGCAGTAAAGACTGTGCATGTTAAACAGGCTTACGAGAATTCTTATGACATCACTTTTATCTGTTTTTATTTACCAAAGTCTGTGCATATTTCTCAAATATGCACTTCTGTAAATAATCATGTTGATACAAAATTACACTCATTTGTATAAACCTTCACACTAATCATATCCTAAGCCTACCTTTGCGTACAAAGAACTCACATAACTGTTAATATTTAATTTCTGATTTATTTTTTTTTGTTCAGTTTGCCTGAATACTTATTTTAGCTACTGTTCCAGATGAGTCTGAAAAGGAACGTAGTCTTGAATGAATATTTTGGTTCTTAATAGGCAGGTATTCCTCCTTAACATTCACCACAGACATTTGAACTCTTTCTTTACTTGAACACATAGTATTGTTCCAGGTCAAAATTAGTAAGGTAAGTATAGCAAGCACAGCCTTTAAACTTCCTTCTTACTTCAGGCTCTACTTCAGACTGTCATTTAAATATGAAATTGTATGCAGAGCATCTCTCCCATGGTCAACAGCCACTACAGCAGTATGCAGTAAAACTGCTTGGCGTGGCATTAATATTGTTCCCTAGGCTAACAGGAACATTTCTCTCTGTATAATGGAATCGTTATAAAGACAAATAAAGTAATTTCAATATAAACAGACCTGGAATAATCCCTAGGATCTTCCTTATCAGAAAGAATGTTTCAGAGAAGAATCAATGACTGCTTTGACTTTCTGCTTCATGAAACAAGAAGCCTACAAAGCAACATGCTTCCATAATTTCACTTCTGTCTATTGTTGAAGATAACCCCAAATTTGTATTTTAATCTGTCGTGCCCTGCAATGTTCCAGCAATACAATCTAGTTTGCTGGATTCCTTTGGTTCTTTTTCTATTTCCTCTGAACTGTGAGCTTACCAATTCCATCTGCCTAAAAGGGACAATCAAAACTTTTATATAGGTAATCCTCATCTCAGAAGTTTCTTAACTTATGTCTGTCATTTTCCACAGGGAGGTGACAACTCCTAGTAAACATTTCAGGTTTGATTTAGTTCAACAGTACTGGTTTGACTTAGTTTTCAAGAAAAAAAAATCATCTTTTTAGTTTGATGCTCCTATTTTTTCCATTCCATGCTTTTTGTTTTTTTTGTTTGTTTCACTTCCTGTTTTAATTAAAACTTTATTTTGAAATGTCAAAATTCTTTGTGAGATGATCACATTTTCTAAAGAAATCCATCTCCTAGAAAGAACATGGTTATCAGCACAGCAGTAAACAGCAATGTCAAAATCTGCTAAACATGAAGGTTTTGACAAGTTTCTGTTATGTAAGCTGCCAAGTGAATCCACATTAGAAATTTCATTTTTAACTCTGCAGTCTCACTCCAGTGTACAAAGGTCTTCTCTTGCAAGAAAACAGATCTACTGCTGAAAATGAGGTGTACTACACAGCGAGTGTTATCATGACATTGCTTTTTGTATAAATGGCTGTTATCTGAAGATCAGCATCTACTTTTTATGATGTTTTGACCCATTTAAGAACTTACTAACCAAATGTTCTGGAAATCATAATATCACAGAATGGTTTGGATTAGAAGGAACTTTAATCATCACCCAGTTCCAACCCCCCAGCCAGAGGCAGGGACACCTCCCACCAGATCAGGTTGCCCAAAGCCCCATCCAGCCTGGCCTTGAACACCTCCAGGGATGGGGCATCCACAGCTTCTCTGGGCAGCCTGTGCCAGTGCCTCACCACCCTCACCATGAAGAATTTCATCCTTATATCTAATCTAAACCTACCTTCTTTGAGTTTAAAACCATTTCCCTTTGTCCTGTCACTACACTCCCTTACACAGACTCCCTCCCCAGTTTTTCTGTAGGTCCCCTTTAGGTACTGGAAGGCCACTATCAGGTCTCCTTGGAGCCTTCCCTTCTCCAGGCTAAAGTACTCCAACTATCTCAGACTGTCTTCGTAAGAGTCAGGCTCCAGCCCTCTGAGGGCTAGTTAAAATGACAACTCTTTTTTTTTTCTTTCCCTCAAATTCTCTTCCACCAGCCAGCCAGACATACACTGAACACTACCCACAGGATATCTGTGGTAAGGATGTGTTTTAAGTCCATTTTCCCCAATACTTAATCAAGTTTGCCTGGCATTACTGGGGTAACATTGTTGAGATTAGAACTAAAAGCTTAGGACTGACTCCTAGAAACAGGTTTCTGAGATGAGCATAGAGTTACTTTTTTCTTATAAAGCAGACAATTAAGAGGGATGCCTCCAGCCCAGCACCTGTATTTGTACACCTGCCTTGTACCTGGCAGGATTTGGTACTCTTTTCTACCCAAACAAGCTAAGTCTCTTTCCTCCTCACTGCCTCCTCCATTTAGAAAAAAAAAAAGGAATGTAGTTTCCTTTCTCAGCTGAAGCTGTTCTGTTCACTGAGTATTTAAATAGCAATTAAATCAAAGTGAACAGCAGTCTCTAGCCTAGGTGTAAGAGTACATTCACTTACTTTATATTAAACTGCTACCAGAGCAGGATCCTCTTTCCACACTGGCTGCTCTCAGAAGAGTAAATTGAACTTGTATCCCAGATGAATACTTGAACCAACAGTCTAGTATACAAGGGAAAAAGGAAACAAACATATAACTCTGATGCCAGCTATGCTTTACAATAAAATGGCAGTCACTTCTCTTTTGGGCCTATAGCCCAAATACAGACTCATAGAGTAGGCTTTCTGGGAGTGCATGTGCTTAACAGAGAGAGGCAGAGGAACAACACCTATTTGCAGATTTGGAAGAGCTCAGGTGCTTGTCTGTCACTGAGCTGCTTGGAGCGGCTTATCCAAGAACAGATCTGGGGAAATACGGATGTATTAAAACCAGTAACTCCTGCAGATTTTAGCTGCCTCTAGGTTTAAAATGAACTCATCATGAGACTGGGAATAAAAATGTTAATTCCCTTTCCAGACCTGACCTTTAGTCTGTGCCTCTATTCCATGCCTCTGCTCGAATGTATACCAACACACAATTAACAACTTCCCTGGCTTGTCAGTGTCTCATACGTGTTGGCAGATGAAAGCAAAGGGTTGCCTGGAAAGGAAGAAAGGAATGAAAACCAGAAGACAATTAACACCATCAGTGGTCAGAATGACAGCCCACAATTTCAAGCATCTGACAGACTCTGAGTAAACCCTACGGCGGCGGCT
The DNA here is from genome assembly GCF_963932015.1 of Anas acuta. Lineage (NCBI taxonomy): Eukaryota > Metazoa > Chordata > Aves > Anseriformes > Anatidae > Anas > Anas acuta. The sequence continues at coordinate 90,121,788 of NC_088980.1, forward strand.
CTGTCAGAACCACTAACAGAGCCATGGTTACTTTTTAGCCTTTTAGTGGGAAAAAGCAAACACAAACTGCAGCGGGCAGCAAAGCATATCCAATAGTTTACAACTGGCATGAACATTAAACCACCTCAGAGAAGTTATGAGGTTGCTTGTTGTGCCAAAAAAATGACGCCAGCCCAGATCAAGGAGGCTGATGTCCGCTTCCTAGAGGTTGCTCCCCTTCAGGGCCCACAGCAACACAGGCCAGCAGGCAAACATGGTGGGCAGGGAGGGCGAGGAAGCCCCTTGCCCTCACAACACTCACAGACTCACCTCTCCTGCACCCATGGCACTGCCTGAGGCTCCCCACAGCCACCCTATCCAGCCAAGTAATTCAGAGAGTAAAACCAGACAGGAGAGCAGAGAGCAAGGTGAGGGCCTCGCCACCCTTCCTCGGTCCCTTTTGCTTCTATGTTGCTGGCTTCCTCCATCTTCAAGCGAAGCATGCAGGGCTTTCATTTTACAATGGAAGTTGTGGGGAGCTGGGGGTAGGCCTCTTCTCACAGGTAACCAGTGATAGGACTAGGGGGAATGGCCTCAAGTTGCACCAGGGGAGGTTCAGGTTGGAAATTAGGGGAAATTTCTTCTCTGAAAGAGCAGTCAGGCACTGGGAAGGGTTGCCCAGGGAGGTGATAGAGTCACCATCCCTGTGGTTAAGGTTAAGGCTGGACGTGGTGCTTAGGGACAGGGTTTAGTGGGTGACATTGGTGGTAGGCGGATGGTTGGACCAGGTGATCTTGGAGGTCTCTTCCAACCTTAGTAATTCTATGATTCTATGATTCATTTTGCTCTGATGCCACTCATACCTGATTAAACACCCACCCTTGGTAAGGAAAGCACAGTTACATCAACACTGACTAGCCCACCCAGATTTTCCCCCTACCTCCAGTGAATAATAATAATAATAATAATAATAATAATAATAATAATAATAATAATAATAATAATAATAATAATAATAATAATAATAATAATAATAATAAAAATAAAAATAAAAATAAACAGCCTCCTCCTTCGTATTAGTAGGCTGAGATGTGTTGTTAACAAGTTACCCAAACATTGTCATTTGGAAATAAGTTAAAGATAGGAAAAAAAAAAAATCTGGCAGTAGAAACATCAATCTTTTCACAAAAAGGACTCCATGCATCAGCAAAAATGTTTGACTATTTTGAGACAGAATACTTGGATTATGACAGAAACAATTGTTTTAAAGACAAAAATTTTAAAAATGAGTCTTGCTCCAAATATATGCAAACAGTTTGTGAAAAGAGTCAGTCTCTTTACAGAAACAGTGCCAATGACATGGTATCAGTAGCTGTGATAAAGAGGCTGCAGCCAGCAACAGTTTACCCAGTTCTGAACTAGATTTCATGGGAAGAAAAAGAAAAGCCAACAAAAAAAATCAGTTCCAGTGGGACTTTCCAATACATTTATTAGCTCAGCAAAGCTACAAGGTCATTCTTGTGCACCCTAGAGCAATATAGATTAGACTACTTCTTCAGCAATAAGCATTTAATACCTGGAGGAGAGGTGAACACCACATGTCACTCCAGAAAATACACCCTAGAAGAAAATGAAGAAGCACCTAAGCAAGCCAGCAACTTGACAGCATTTTCCTGTACCACAAACAACAAAGGTTCCTGTTAAGAGAGATCAAGGCATGGCATCATTTTCTTAAAAACAAGATACAAAAAAACAAGACCAAAAATAATGTTTTTTCACTCAACATCACAGATAGTTATTTGGAAAACATAAAAGTCAACAAGCTAACATCAAAGCAAAGCCATGCAAAGCTGAAAAACGTATCTTGCTTCAGCATGACTCATGAACCCATTTCCACTCCTAAATCCCAGTAAAATGCCTTTTTGCAACCACCATTTTTATGTTATAATAAAAAGGTACATTAAAGGACAAAGGCCAGTACAACGCAAGGACCTATCATGAAATCTAAGGTGTTGATTTTGCAGCTGCCAAGACAGCAGGCATTGTTTATCTTTGCAGACAACTGCAGATGCTTTTAAGTACATGAGGGGGTTTAACTGAATGAAATTACAGTTTTCAGCAAATATTGCCTGTATTGGAGAACTCACAGAATTTTTGCCAAATGGATTGAATTAGCCTCTATTTTCCATCCTATATAAAAGAAGCCATAGGATTTTTTCGTTCAGAAACTCAGTTGTCCTAGAGACAGTGTAATTAAAATTTATCTATTACAGATTTTAAGTCTTCAAGGATAATTTATACCTTCATCAGTGTGATTTTTCCATTTGTTAATTAGTGTTAAAACGTGTGGCATAACTCTAGTCCGAATTTGATTATAATCAACTTCCAGCCATCTGATATTGCCATTTTTATCCTACTTGAAAGGAAGACCCTTTGTTTTTTATTTATTTTTTTTTCCTTAGAGTATGATCAATCTACTGCCAATAACCTCTCTCTTGGCTAATCTCCAAAGAGAGTGTTTCTTTAATCACTCATTAGAAGGAAAATTTGCCAAGACTGAATCACTCTTTTCCCTTGTTTCTGAACTTTTTCTACCAGCCAACATTCTTTTCAATGCATAAGCCTCAGGTCTAGTCCGATTATTTTCTCAGTTCTACTATTAATGTCATAGACATGTACCCGATACTATCTTTTTTCAACATCCAAAGATTGTATTTGTTTTAATCAGCATCCAACACAAGGAATTTTCATTCTGTCAGATTTTTAACTGGATCATAAAACCTTTAAAGAAGCACTGGCTTCCAAAATATAATCCTCATAACATACATAGAAACCTGAATGTTATCACCTTGCATTTGGCACTGTTAACATGTACGTTGTTCAAATGAGACCAGTTTGAGAAGTAACCAAGTTTTCTCAGGTGTAATTTTTACATATCATTGCAAATGCTGAGAGTTATCATATTTAACCTTCAAATACTTTAAATCTTTTCTTCCTGTCTTCATATACATCCATAATGTGATAGATCAAGAACAATTTTTCAAAGGAACATACTGCAATTTTTTATAGGATGAGTGTTCTCATTTATGCTTTTTACACTCATTTGACTTGTGTATAATCCATCCAGCTTTCAAATGTATTACCAATTTTTTAATCTTAATGTTGTTTTGACATGGTGTTTGTCAGCTCTCACAAGAGTCTACCAGGTCAACAAAATTCTTCACAGTTGATCAAAACAGAATTATTACCTTATGCAAGACCTGCCATGTGCATGGCTGTCCAGAAGACAGGAATATCCTTTACCAAATGATCATTTCAGTTTAACAAAAATACATTTTATTTAATTCATATGAACATTCAGAATGCATCTATTTTAAAAGATAGAAAAAAAAAGTAGAAATAAGCTGATTTATATTGGAAGAAAGAGTGTCTTTACCCTGTGGCCATGGATATACTAGATTTTTCCCAGCCAGGAGAATTTAACCCTGGAATCATTTCTTCAAATATTTATTCCTGAGAGATGAAGAAAGTAATGACATTTGAAAGTGCACAGGCAACCCTGATGTTCTTGTAAAGGTACTGAGAAAGTTCCATTTAGCTACTCAATAAATGCCAGTGCAGAGTAGTTCATTCTGACCCCAAAATTAAATATATTGGAAGTTTTAGCTGCCACAGGACATTCACTTACTCTTTTAAGAGAGCAGAGATGCTTTGAAAGCAACCTTTTCAATGCCTGCAAGCTAGTGGTGATGGCAAGCAGAGAGTTCAAATTCATTGCTGTCTCCATAGTTTTATTAGGAACCCATTGGCATAAGGTTGACACTTTCTCAGATAAATATGGTTAGAAAAACATATAAGACTTCGTCATTTCACAATAATTGGTAATAATCCAAAGAAAAATTTAAAGTTATTTCATGCTTCAGAAAAACATTTCTTTAATTTAAATCTCCACAGAGAAATAGGCTTTACAGCATACAGTCAGCTTCTGGTTTGTCAGGATGTATGAAAAAATGGGAGTAGACTAACCACAGCTAGAATGATTGCAATAGTACAGCAATGACAGTCTAGCCACAAATATCTACTAGCTGCATTTTGTAAAGAAAGAAATAACTTACTACTTGTCAGTTACAGACCACTGAGAACAGTAAAAGAAAATATTTGACGTTACCAGTGTGTAAGTTTCTGAATTCCCCTGCTGCTGTCTCAGTTCCTAAACGTCCACAGCTAAACCAGCATTTGATGAAAGTCAGAAGTTTTGCTTTTCACAAAATGGGATTTCTTAGGAAAAAAAAAAAAATTATAAATATATATATATATATATATATATATATATATTTATATATATACATATACCATATTCTGTACATTATTAACTTAAGGAAAAAAAAATCAATCTAAAGAAAATCTGTCATTGCTGCCTCCCTCCTGATGGGGCTACATCTATGTTATGGCCTTTTACTCAGACATCTGAACAGGAAGATACGATTTTTACCTGGTTGAACTGAAATAAAGAACTGAACATGACAAAAACTTCTGGGATATCTCAGGGAAATATGATTTGTTGAGGACCTCTCTCTAAGAGGAATCTGAGCAACTATTTCCTTTGACAAAGATCAGATCTAGATTCCCTTTCTGATTTTTACATATTTTATTTTTTTTTCACAAACCAGTTATGGAAAATCTTCAACAGAAGTCCATGTGGTGCTCCAAGAAGATTACGTGGTACTTTTCTCTCCACAAGACCAATATATCCCCAGTCACCAAATACTGCAGTGGACTCCCAACCACCAAACATAAAATTGTTCCCCCTTAATTATCAATCAAAATTATTCTACTATTTTATCCTATTTTTGGAGACCCTCAGAGGTGCAATCTGCATGCAATATCTGTTAGGGAACTACTATGCCTTGCCACCCATTGGATATGTGTTATATCAACACTTAGCCTTTAAGGCCTTCATATCATCAGTCCAGTGCCAAAAATCCTACCACTATTCTAGCTGGCAGAGCTGCCATCACCTATCTTTGCCAGCATTAATTTGAGTTCTAAAGCTATTGAGGGTAGCTCTTTTACTGAAAATCACCATAGTTAGATAAGCCTACCTGGACAAAGATTTTAGGTAATAATAATAAACAGATACATTATTATAATCCTTTGACTGTGGCATCTTAGAAAAGATGAATTATTTAAACTGCTACAGTTCAGTTATCCCTGTCGGTAAAGCAGAGTAAGAAGAGAATTATATGGAAATATAATTTTGAAATTGGCACAATGTTTCTTGTGGTGATCATTACCCTGTCTGTACCGTTAGTTACTTACTTCCAAATTTCCACATGAAATCCTCTTAGCCTTTCACTGCATAATTCCAGACTGGGAGCAGCAAATTTAACTCACCAGCATAAGGCCGAATGCCTCAAGAAACTGCTGAAGTTCAGACAACCTAAAATTACCAAAGTACGCCTTTTCTGAACAAGCCCCATTACATTCACATCTCTGAAAACCGAAATAAATTTATTTCTTCTGAGAACAGAGAAACACAGACCAAGATGCAAAACTTGCAGCCTCGCCTCTCTCCAGCTCTCAGAGCTCTCAACAACCACACCGCATAGTCAGGAGCAGCAGCCCTGCAAAAAAAAGGATATGCTCAGGGAATCATAGAGTCATTTAGGTTGAAAAGACCTGGAAGATCATCAAGTCCAACCTAGCACTGCCAAGTCTACCACTAAAATACATCCCTAAGCATCATATCTATAAGTCTTTTAAATAACTCCAAGATGGAGACTCAAAAAAGGAGGACAACTTCCCTTTGTAGCCTGTTCCAGTACTTCACAACCCTTCCAGTGAAGAATTTTGTCCTGGTATCCACCCTAAACCTCCCCTGCTTCAACTTGAGTCCATTTCGTCTTGTCCTATCACTTGTTGCTTGGGAGAAGAGACTGACCTCTACCTCACTACAACCTCCTTCGAGGTAGTTGTAGAGACTGATAAGGTCTCTCCTCAGTCTCCTTTTCTCTAAGCTAAATGACTTCAGTTCCCTCAGCTGCTCCTTGTAAGACTTTCTAGATCTTGCACCAGCTTCATAACCCATGGGCCCAGTTTCCTCTGTAGACCTTTCCTATCCTCAAGCAGATCATCACTCCCACCAGATGTACCTTGTCTGTTGCCAGCAGGCCTAGTGTCAACCCGTGATCAAAAAAACCCAAGTCCTGCTGGTGACACCAGGCTTGGAGCCAGGTATTGACCTCCTGGCTCTTCCTGTTTTCCCCCACCACTGCCTGCAACTAGAGGGATAAAAGAGAACACTACTTGTGCTCCTGGTCCCTTAATCAGTTGTCCAAGGCACTGAAGTCTCTCTTGATTGCCGTCTGACTTCTTGTTGAAATTTCATCGCTGCCTATGTGAAAAATCAATAATAGATAATAATCTGAGGGTTACACCAGGGTGGGAAGCTTTTTATTTACATCTCTACCCTGTAGGGCCCCGGGGAGGCAGCAGAACTCCCTAACAAGTGGGTCCGGCCTGCATATGGGGCCTTCTGTTCCCTTCAAAAGGAAGTCTCCTGACAACAACCCATCTTTTTTCCTTTCTAGAAGCAGTTTGGATGCAGGGCATAGGCTGACTTAACCTCAGCAAAACCTCCAAACCAGATGAGCCGTCATCCTCAATATCGTTTGGTTCCACTTCCCGAGCCTCATACCTATTACTCAAAGGCACCATACAGCCAAAACTATATGCAAGTTTCCCTAAAGCTTGTCAATGTCATCTGAAAGATACTTATCAACAAATTCTGAAAGCACCGAAAGTTCAAAGTTTTATCACTTTTTTTTCCTCTGCTGTTCATCTTCTTTAGTAAACAAAAGCAGATGTTTGTCCAAGATTATGTTGTTTTTATTTTTTTATTAATATAAAAGATTAGATTATGGTAAGAAAGGCAAAATCAAAACAGCCTGCTTTATTTCCCTGAGGCATGAGGATTTGATTCCAGCTGTGAACCAAGAATGCAATTTTGTAATGTTCTAGGTGCATTAAAAAATAAAAAATAAACAAAAAAACATAGGTGTTGGTACATATTTGGATCACAGCTTTTCACCTGCATGCATCTGCAACTGCTTTCAATTTTTTAAAACCTCATTACACCAAAGGGAGGAGGAAGTCGATGAAGGAGGAAATCTGCTAGGGCAGATTTTCATAGCTGCTGGCGCAACACAAAGAATGGAGCAGAAACAGTGCCAGGCTCATGTGCTTCATTTTGGCTGAACACTGCACTGGGGACTGATGCAGTATTCCTGCCAGGCAATCAGCTCCACTGCATGTGGTCAGGAACAGGGAGGGCAACATCTCCATGAGCAGCTTTCAGTACTTGTAGCTGCACACCTATGCTCAAGCTTATTTTAGTCTTAGCACAGTGGAACATGGCACAAATTAAGAACATAAAATAAGGAGCCTAAGAGGCCAGCAAGGGAGTTTGGGAAACAAATGGAATAAATTACATTACTTCTTCCTTATTTGTTTCATGGCTCCTATCCCATCTCTTTCTCTGCTCTGTTCCAACAAAACAGAAACAAGACAAGCAAAGCACAGGGCTGTGGACAACCTAGAACAGTTGGGGTTTTGTTCATTTATGGCAAGTATTTTCAGCCCTGCACAAGGCTGTGCACTCCATGCAGCCACCACTCTGTGGCAGGTTGTAACTTTCATAAGTACACCACTTCTTAGCTCCACGTGATAAATGCATTTCTTTTGTCTTCCTTAAACCATCTTGCAGCTACCAACTTGACCAAACTACTCGTGAACATTTGTGTTCAGAACTTCACGGAACTGGATCCTCAAAGAAGTATTCAGGGTTCATCATAACACAAATAATGGCAGCATTAATACTTCAATTTCAAAGATTATCTTGTATAAAGAAAAAAAAAATAAAGGAAAAAAGAACTGCTACATGAAGTGTAACATGATCTTCCTTGTGACTTTACATAGAAAAGTAATTAGCATTGAGCAGTTCCTGATTTGAGGTGGTGGAAGAGAGCTATTAAATTTTTGATAGAAAGCTATGTCAAAGGATTTAAACATTCTTCACTCAAAGGGAAGAAAAAACTTAACATTAAACACGCAAGCTCGATTCTTTTTGCATGTGATGTTAGGATTACATTATACATCTCAGGTGCAGCATGAAATTTTAAATGGCAGCATGAGATACCATCTCAGTGTTTTTCTGAGCTGCTTTCATTCTTCTTACTATTTTCCTTGTTATCATTCACTGTGTGTTTGGATTAATGTCAACTAGATATACTTGAACGTCTAGGGTATTATTTTTTCTCAGAATGATAACTGCTATTTTTAAGAGTGGTAAAGCCAAAAGACTGCAATGTGAACAAGGGACTTTAATGTTCGCAAGATGGAAAAAAATCTTACCACCTATTATTTTTCAGTGCTGTTAATTGAAATACAAAAAGTCTTCTAAAGCAGCAAGAATGAAAACAGATGAAAGTAGTCTTTGGAAAAAAAATTGCCAATGTTCAGTAAAAGCTGTTTAGTAAAGCAGTCGTTTGGTTTGGCTTCACTCAGCAGGAAGAGCAATTCACGCCCCACTGGCCATCTTGAAGTTCGAAAAGCAGATTAGAAACTAACTGAAGATCAAATTTTGCTCCGATTTATAATATATTCAGTAATATTTATTTCCGAATGGCTGAGAATATGCAATGTATGGTAAAAGCTACTCTTCCGATTTTAGTTCCCACCAATCCCAAAGAAACAATGGATTCATCTTGCAAGTCGCAGTCGGCTGCTTGCCATAGATTTTCTGTCACTTTTCAATTAAATGCTAACAGCTGAAACCCTTTGATGGAGAGGCTTTTATCCCCTCTTCCCCAGCAATTAATTCTTAATGCTAACCAAATTGCAACAAGCAGAACTGAGGAGGGAATGGAGAAGGTGATAAGGCCCTTGGAGGCTCGCATGTATTCAGTGCATGTCCTTCCCAAAAGTCAGAGAGGAATTGTTACAAACGCTCTGTCCTGCATGGGCAGAGCTGGCTCTGTTCTGAGGTTAAGAGACTGATGGAGAAAAAGAAAAAAAAAAAAAAAAAAAAAAAAAAAAGCAATCAGTATGAACAAAATTCACCTCCAGGAAAATCAACTACAGTATGAATTACTGTACCAGAAAATCCTTGCTTAGATTAACAATCCAGCTGAATTCTCCAAAGAATAAATGTGTAGTTTGGAAGTGATGAGGACTTTTTACAATGAAACAATTACGTTTTTAATTATTCCTTTAGTCAAGCTCAGAACACATCAATAACTTTTCTTTCAGCACATTTCTTCCTTTATATCTGCCTGATAGCTCTTTCATACACTCTAACCTTCCACCTCTAAAATACTAATTAATTATATTGGACATGCACCTCCTAAAGTACTTTGAGCAAAGAGTTGAGGCTGAGTAAAAAGCCTCCTTCACCAGGGCTAAAGCATTTTAAAGCCTTATCTTCTGTCAGTGCTGAACATGAGAAAAAACATAATTTTCTCTTCATAAAAACAAGCACTGTATTTGTACATTAAAAATACGTATTTTATTTTTTTTAAATGGGAGCAAAGGAGTTCTTACAGAAGTGCAATTGTTTTGCAGGTGGGCTGCTGGTTTACACATACATTTGTCTTGTCCCTGCCCATACTAAACTAAACAGGGTTTGATCCCTTCAGAGGATTAAATATCATTCACCTCTCTTTAAAGATATATTCACTAAAATGGACTGTGCTGTATGAATTGCTTTAAGGCAAGAAGTCTGGCCACCGAACAATGAGAGGGCTGGCAGTGGAACATCAGCCCTATCTCTTTTTAAACATGTGAGCAGTCATGCAGAGAGGATTTGATCACTTTTGCTTTATGGTCGATAGAATGATCTAAAATTATGCTTAGACACCAAAGAATCATTTCTATTTCACAGAGTAAGTCATAACAAAAGTAACTTGAATTACCTACAGCTGCCGAATGGAAACGTTTGCCGGGTCTGGATGCGTGGTCATGCTACTGCGGGCAGTGTAGCAGGTTGCCAGATGTCAGCTGAATCACAGTTACTGTTGAGGCACATGCCCTTACCCCATGGAAAATGTGAAGAAAAGAAAAGAAAAAAAAAAAGAGAAGTATGGAACTAAATGGAGTTATGCTGAGTGACTGCAGATCCGTTGCCTTGTTTGTTCTTCGTCTCAAGCTTTGCTTGAGATGTTTCACCAGATTAACCTGGCCTTTGTGACTCATTTCAAAGATCCAATCACTCAAATCAAACTCCATTTTCTTTTCTTTAACAGCATTTTATTTCAAAATATATTAAACATTCTGTGCTTACAAAGGACTGCAGTGTGAATACAATATTAAGTTAAAAGCCTTGTATACCTGCTACAAAAAAAAAAATGTTATTAAGGAAGAGGACTGGTACATACAATCAAAATTAATTAAATACCTCTGCAGTCTATGCAAATACTCCTCAACCTTAACTCACATTCTTTTTCTGCCACAAATGGACATACAGATTATATTTTCAATATTACACATGCAAAAAAAAAATAAAAATGGTGCTGTACCAAAACCAGTTATGGAAACATTAGTCTTGAATGTAATTCCATTTTGAAGATGTATCACAGGTACATTTACAGACAAATTTGAGTCAACAGATAGAAGTTATTGCTCCAAATCCCCCCAAGTACTGGTTAGAAATACACGCTTCTGAACAGACTGTGCTCTGTAACACAGATCTGCTTTTAGATTTTAGTAGGATCTAGCCAGTCTTAGCACACAATATCAAAGTTTTCTTTGGATTTGGTTTGGTGAAATTTACCAAAGGGGAAAAAACAAAACAAAACAGAACAAAACCATTGCTAGTCTTCCAACCAAAATATCAAACAGTAGTTAACTTATATTTATAGGTAAACACTCAAGATTAGTATAGAAAGTTTCTTTCCAACCATCACTGAAGCAGAGAGTTTCTTTTTAAGGGTAACTATCTGAACAACTTGTATGCTTGCAGAATATACCAGCGGTGACACTGGAAACTGAAAACATTGATCTACTCAGCCATTAAGGTATAAACAGCATGAAGTTGTTTTTTTACTGATACTTCTTGAAAAAACTTCAGGCTGGCAGAAAGGAGGCCAAAATTTCGGATTTTGTTCTTCCAACCTTATGGTCTAAAGGCCAATTCCTAATCAACTTCTGTTCTGTGGCTACACTGTAGCTTTGTGATGCCTCTCACATTTAATCCACAACAGTACCATGAAAAGTTACTATGACTTTGGGTCCCCATTCAAAGTCAAGACGCAAAAAGGCTGGGATCAGAAATCAGTATTTTCCTTTTAAAACCTTTATGCTGAAAATCATTCCGATTGATACGTGGATGTTAGAGCACTTGTGTTGCCTTCGCTATCTTCCAAATGCATCCTGCTGCAAGCAAATATGCCCTGCTTCTGACTCAAACCTAGCTTTGGAATCACTAGGTAGCAACCTCTAGTTCAATAAAACATCAATTATATTTGTCCAAGTCTATCCATATGCAGAGCACATCAGGGATGCACTTACTTGCCAATTAGCAATTCCTTCCTGAATTGGACATACTGTATCAGTACGGACATTCAAAGCGTGCCCTTCAGGGGAATCTATCCCAAAATAGCACGAAGCAACACTCTCATATACTAAACCAGATTGAAAACAAGCTACCAGACGAGGGTGCGGAAGAGGTTAAGAGACTGGGGATCTGAAGACGTATTTCATGACCTATTAATCTTGGCAGCTCTTTAGTAGGTGTGTGCGAATACTTCCAGGACCAGTAATCTCTTAGCAATGCCTTACTAGACGGAAGAGCAGTCTTTCCCTACTTTATACAAACTACAGCAAAACAGTCCTAGTCACCCCACCAGTATTTGCTTGGTTCTCCTTTGACCTTTATGAAGTAAACATTAATTCTAGAAAATAGTGCTCGTTTTCACTATATACAGGCACTATTTTGTTCTCAGATATCTTTAAAAAAAAATGATAGGACAAAATTTCAGTTGAAGCCTGAATATGACAGACTGTTCATATTTATATATGGTGCACATCAACACATACATTTACAAACCCCATGTGGAATCCCTGAATAGGCTCTACACTTCTGGCATTGTTTCTGGTTTCAAAGTTTCAACTTCATTTTTCACATTGCATTTTTTTTCTTAAATTTACAATTTTATCAGTTAAAAGTGATTTGGGATATTTTTATCATGAAGCATTAAGGAATTTTACTAAAAATGAGAGAACAGTAACAGGTTAAAGATCAAACCTCAAAAAGGTTTATTATTAGGCAATTTTAGCTTTGTGGAATATGAAATTAGAAGGGAATAGCTTTGCCAACGCATGCTTCACCAAAAAGCGTTAGCGATTAATTATAATAATACCTTTGAAAAACAAGCCAAGATGGAATTTATAAAGATTATGTGGTTTCCATAAAGGTAGCAGTGAGAAAGTTAAGCCAATATAATATATAGACGATGTCTGAATAAAGGCAGCTGTGGAAGCATCTTCCATCACTGATGCAAAGCCATACAGTCCCAGGAGAATAATCACATTCTTCCCATCCTTTGTTCATAGGGAAGGCAGCACTCTGTACAATATCCTGCCACCAATACTTGGGATTAGCGATTTAGCAATGCTGTTGCTGGTTTTAGTGGGGTATAATTTTATCCAATTTTGTGTTTTCAGGCTTTCTGAAATCCTGTTTGATATTACAACCAAACATCTATTTCAGAAATTACACTGGTGTTTAATATTGGAGAAAGCCTCCAATTTTCCCTTTGCAATGCTTTTTTTTCCTTCTTTTATTCAATTTAACAGATTACGGATTTCCTAATCAAATAATCACTGACAGAATGTACAAAAGTGCATCTTTCTTCTCCCAGTGTCTTGAACAAAAGTCACTTACCCTTTGAAATCAGACAAGCCTCAAGGTATCTCAGATGAACCAATACGTATACCAATGTGAATGGAAAAATCAGACTGTTGTCTCAATTATTAGACACGGGCATATCTAGTTCATTTCTGTAAAATGCATACTGTATGTATGACTCTCATGTTAAACACTGTTTTTTTTCAAAATAAGCCATTGCTGCTCCCAGCTGGTCACAGTGCATGTGTGCTGAAAGCCAGCGTATTGCTGTAAGGCTGGCAAAATGAGCATGTGCCAGACTCACCCTTTGCAACTTGCTGCGTCGTGTTCAATTAAGCCAGTACTTACGGCGAGCTGAGGTTAACAAGCTGGGCTGTGAACGGGCACACATTCGCTTCTGCTGGTTCTGCTGCAGTACAGTAACATTCAGCTAAGGTGTAGGAAGGGGAGAAAGGGCTAACTGAGGCTCTGTGCAAAAACAGTTATCCTGGCCCTCTGGCGTTGCACTTACTTGCAACAAGCCTGATTTGCTAGAAGAGAATGATAGAAAACAGTATCATTGTATTTTATAATACTGTGAGACTACATTGTCTTGGTTTACTACTATGAGCACTCCCTTCTGAATTCTGAATTGATTTTGTTCCAAATTGAATACTAAATATATCAAATACAAGTAAATACTTGCCCCTGGAATGACTGTTTACAGTAAAGCTAAAGACCATCAACTTCTCACCTACAAACATATTAAGACTGTCACTGCTAAGAAAACTGTAGTTTAATGCCGCTACAAAACACCTGTTTTTTTAGCAGTTTCCCTCCCTCATTGTCCTTTTTTTTTTTTTTTTCTGAACCCTAAAAATCATCTGAAAGCTCATCTCACAGAGCTGCTGTTCGCTATTGCAGACAAAGCAATATAATAGGAAGTCGTATGTTGAAGTGACCAGAAGTCAAAATGACCACTTTGATTATTTTCAGGTTATTGTGAGACTGATCTAAACCAAACTAGTCTTAAAGAGGCCAAATCTTTCCAGAAAAGAACATGGAGCTGCTAAAATACACAAGGATGAGTGGTGGAATTCTGTGAGTATTTCATATTTTGAGAAGGTGTTACTGGAGGTTTTGTTCTTTTCTTTCTGGCAGCATACTGTTACTATACCACCGAGCCACACAATTGATTCCCCGGTCAGACATGGCACATAGCACTAGATCCTTAAGCTTCACTTTGTGAGAAAGACCATACTACAGAAGGTTCTCCATGGCAAGCCCTAGTCAAATTTATAACAGGAAGCATCAAGTATGAAGACTCATTTCAAAGGCGGGAAGACTAAAAGACTACGTGAAAAATTAGTTTTCCATACAAAACGATTTCACGTTGGAAAAGGAACATTTCAAAATAGCTGATTTCACTGACTTGCCATTGTTGAAGACAACTGTCTGAAATCAGTTTCAATCTTCACATCAGAAACCCTTCTTTGATCTAAGGCAGTCACATGAAGGGGGAGGAAGAAGAGGAAAAGTTAAAAACAAACAAACAAAATAATGATTTATAATGACTCTTCAAAATGACCATGCTGTGTCTAAAAGATTGTCTCAAAAATAACTGGGTAAACAAATGTACATAATACAAATGTCTTGACCAGTGAGCAAAGAGGAGCAACAGAAAACTGGGAATATATTAAACATGCATATTTCCTGCTAATAATCACTAAATCTTGTCTACAAGAGGCTCTAATGTGAAGAAGACATTTCAGTGCAAAATTCTGGACAAAAAGAAAAAAAAATTGAATAAAAAAGTCTCCCAGGTATCATGGTGTTCTCATTTAAACTGGTTAGAGTGTTGCAGGAGTCAGCCTCGGTTTCTCGGTCATCCTCCACCCTAACCAGCAACAATTACGAGAATGTGTTTTATCAAAGATTAATTAAAAAAAAAAAAAAGGGAAATTAAAATAGGGGACAGTTACTTAATACAAACAACACATCCTTCTGTACAGTTACTTCAAACTGATGTGTAGGTCTTTCAGAATTTAAAATATTATATGGGATATTTATATATTTCAATGAACTGAAGTCCAACCACTACATTAAGCCTGAATCCATTCTGCAAACACATACCTTCAAGTTTGCAAGACCAAAACCAGCACACTTGAAACCCCAAATTTAGGCATAAAATTTCAGTAAAATTGCAGCAGTAAATTTAGAGAATCTGAGGACAAGGCTTTTTAATTAATAGGCAGCCTGTTTACTGCAAACCTATAGCAAACCTGTTCTTGCTTAGTAAGTATCAGGCTATTTGCCAGCCATTTTTTATGTCAATATACTTTCAGAAACCATCTCAATACACAGGTATTATCAAGAAAATAAGAGCCTTCAAAATCTATGAGCACCTCTGCAATGGGAATAGAATAAACATCTAATTTACTGAGACCTGTCTCTACACAAACCAGACATCCTTATCCCTAGATACGAACAGATCTGTGTGCCAACCGTTGTATTATGGTAAACAATAAATGCAAGGCATGCCTGTATTCAATATAAATCTTGTCAATCAAACTCTGAAATAAACTCAAGAAAAGTTATAAGTTATTAGAAACCGAAAGGTGGTTCTTTGGTTAAGCATGTGCAACTGCTACTTTGTTCCAAGGGCCTCAAAGTGTGTTTGTGGAAAATCCGTTCAAGTATGAAACTTCCACCAAAAAAACACTTCCTGTTTTCCATGGTATAAAGATCCATTGTGTCAAAGTATTTCAACAAGCAATACAAAAGGCCTTAAATGTCACCAAAACTGCAATTTAGGCAGAACTACATATGAAAGAAAAGCGCTAAAGTAGTTTGTTTTTGTGACCTAGGCAATGCACTGTTTCAGAAATTTAATAGCTCTGCCTAACTTTCTAATATATTTGGCTAGAGGCATACAAGGGAAAAAGCAAACAAACAAACAAAAAAGGAACTAAACAAAACCGAAGCCTGTATTCCTTTCCCTTCCTCTTTAGAAATAAACTTGCATTTGTTTGAAAAGTAAATGGAACACAGTCACAGCATTTGAAAAACAACATAAAACAATCCCCCATTCAAGCTCTTCCTATTATTGGAAGTAGACATGACAATTGTATGTTACCTCTGATTGAAAACATTTAAGGCCTTTGATTAAATTTACTTGACAACATGACTCCACTGGGATGGTGAACAGACGGCAAAATACTATCAGATTTAAACTATTTAAACAAGTCCTCCTATTTCAATATGAGGAAAACCCATATTTTACAATCTGTATGTCTACTAATTTCAGGAAGATATTAGAAATACCTGTGTCCAACAACAATAAATTTCAGTGCTTATAAGAGGAAAAGGTTTAAGTGTACTTATGAGTTATAGGTGATGATTAAAGCCTTTAAAGAAATACTTTGAGGAGCAGCAAACAAACAGTATTCAATCTTCATTTAACAACGAGTGGTTTACATCTCTGTTGCCACCAGATGAACAGAAAATAAATATTTTGGAATTAGCTTTCTGTAAAACTACCACAATTTAGTAATGCAAATAACCCAATAAATAAAAGCCAAGTTAGTCATTTCAGCAGGTAACAACTCCAGTGGATATACCCGTCCTCTCAGCCATCCTTTTTATGAAGATAGAAGGTCTACAAAGGTGGCAGTGGAACTGTGTGTTAGTATGCAAAGCCATGGAAGTAGACTTCCTTCCTCTCTTGAAGAAGCAAAGTGCACAATAATGTAAGGCCAGCAGTAATTTGGGAAGTGGTTTCTCCTAACACCCAAACTATGCTTCCCTGTGAGCTGTCCCTAGGTTCAGCTGGGAAGGGACAGAAGGCCATGGCTGTTGTGAACTCCAGACAGAAGAGAATGATTCTCTCAAGTCAAATAGGTGCAGCACAGCAACGTCATCATTCGGCAGCCATTTTCGTCTCCTCAGGACTCTCTCTAGGTGACCTGGAAAAAAATAAAAAGATTCAATTTTTTTGAGTGACTGCAAATGTCTAGTTTCCTATAAATGAAACAGGGAAAAAATACATGCATATTTTTGTGCGTACTGCAGGCAGCGCTATGTGTATGTAAAGTCTAGGAGCATAAGTTCCGCAAGTCAGAAACTACAGACAGGTCCAATTAGTGATTTTTTTCATCAGATGAAAGATGACAACATTATTCATGTGAATGAAGCAAAGAATTGCTCACAAGCATAGAATCTCTTCAAGATATATGTATAATGAGCTAGCCTATATAATTAAACAAGACAGTAGAGACATTAAAATGCCTATTGTCATTAATAATTTCACAATATGATTTCCAACTCTAATTAAATATTCAGTTAGGAATTTATTCATCCCATTCCTTAGCTGAACAGTTTAAAAATACATTTCTATATTCCACATTTGGTAATTTCAATAAAGAGATTAATCAAGACCATACTTCTAATGGAATAATGGCACATAAAGGAATCTCATTCTTTTAAATTCAAGTATGTTTATTCATATTTTGCAGTATTGTAAAGTAACACGAAGTGCAATATCCGCAGACAGTTCTCTTATTAAGGCCAATAAACACTATCAGATATCCATGAATAATAGTTTTACATGGGGAACAGGGGATGTTCAATTATCTTCAAGCACAAAGGCAGCATGTGTATTATAAGATACAAAGGTATTTTCAATGAATATTCTAAAAGAGCCTTCTGTAAGAAGCTGAGAGACATTAAACGAACATTTCAGGTTTACAAATTCCAGTGAGTATTTTACAGTACTTTTTATTTCTAGAATACAGGATAGCTGACTCCTCTCTGAATACTTCAGTAGACAATGTATGTGTGCAGGCACACACGTACACAAACTCATGCTCATGTCCTCTATACCTATGTGTGTTAACAGTGTTCCATGTAAAAACTTATTATGCATACACGTAAGACACTTAAAGCTTACCGGTAAATCTGTAATGGACACGCTGCTTGTGATGGAGTGGGCACTGAATTTGTTGGACTAACTAACATGGCACTGTAGATGTTGGAGGCAACCACAAGTATACAAAGTAGAATTGGTCCTATGATGGCTCCTTCCAGTCCCAGGTAATACGCTCCACCAGCTACTGCAAGACCTGTCAGGTAAGGGTGACCACCTCTGGAATTACAGCATGAGAAGGATAAAATTAAAGTAAGAACAACCAGCAACATTACTATTGAAATGCGGATTAATCACATGGTATCATTAAGCTTAAAAAGTGACATATATTTACAGATGCCTGTATTTAGACTAAACTGCTGTTTGAATGACTGCACAAGTATTCTCAGCTGCATTCTGTACTATATTTATACAATACATCAAACAAAATTTCTAGCACATAATGGTAGCAATATCTACAGAAGCTATTTTCTAGAGAACCGTTGGAAGAATCACAGAACGGTTTGGGTTGGAAGGGACCTTTAAAGATTACACATTTCCAACACCCCTGCCAAAGTCAGGACACCTTCCAGGTTGCCCAAAGCCCCCATCCAACCTGAACCTGGACACTTCAAGGGATCTAAAGGAGTTAATGGTAAAAACATTTCAATTTCTAAAATGTAAAGATTACAAAGACTGTTCATGCTTTACGGTCAAGAATCATTAAATTTTAAGACAGATAGCTACATTTGCTATGTTGAAGCCCTGAGAAGAGACATTAATTTACACAATAATAGCAATTTACATTTCATCTTTCAAAGAACAGTTACCATATATCTTTTAGGTATTATACTAGAAAGCCTGCAGTTGAAACTTAGCATCCAATTTTTAGGAAGCTGCTCTAAATTCCAAGTGTAATTATAAGATCATGAAATGTGATTTATTACATCATACTCACCTCGTAATCATGCCTTACCTAGATCAAATTTAACATACTGGTAAGGCCAAACAGATTGTTTTTTTGAGAGGACAGACTCAACCTTGAAGTTTTATGTTGCTCCAACAGTAGACATGTGATTCATTTCTAAACCTTTAAAAATTTCTAATATTTTTTTCCAACACTTGCATCAGTTTTAAAGTTTTTCTGGCCAGTTTGCTAAATCAAACAACAGATCACCTGATAAAATAGAGCTACAATATAAACTTAATATATTTAGAAAACCTTGCATAACCTAATTATAGCTATATCAAATAGAATTAACCTAATCTGCAAGGCAGCATGATGCTTACTGTTTTATGTAATGGGAAGAATACAATTTTGCTCCATCATTAGAAAATCTATTCTTGCTACATATATTTTCTGGACAGTGAACAGAGCCCACAACCCACAAAGTCAAAAAATATATTTCAATAAGTAGAAGAATTATTGGCTACTTAAACAGCTACTGGCCTTAAATTTATCCACAATTTATTGTTGAAAAAAACAATGTAATTTGATTATACTTCACCTGTTAGCTGTAATTCATGGAAAATAACTAGTGTCACAGTCTATGAAAAAGATTATTAATATTTTTCATATTATCATAAGGTTCTCTCTGTTCGGTGTGACTATTTGGGGGACAAAAAAAAAACCAACAAATTTCTAACTTACCCCAGCTGAAACACAATGTCTTTATTCTGCATTAATTCACTACAATACGAATTAATACAAATGAAGGACTAGTTTCAGCACACAACTATGTCTGGAGCATGAATTAAAGCAAAGACTGATTGAGCATTCACACCTTGTCATTAAAAGTTCTCAATTAAAACAACTTACTAGTTTTGCTTCTAATGGCTAAGACTGAAGCAGTGACTAGAAGAGTACAGCTTTTAACCTATATTGTACATGGTTGTGAACACATCTTGCACATATGAACCTTGACCATTCATATCTGTGATAGCTCTGTAAAACTTTCCTTCTACATTTTCTAGTTTGAGTTCCACAATGGTTTTTACAAGGCGTTTCAGCAGTGTGACATGCCAGTCAACATTTCAGTAGCATTGCTAGTCCTCCAGGTACAACTGCAGATGTTGACTTTCTGTCTCCATGGTTTGGAATTAGCTTTTTTTGTGTACAAACTCAAAGCTGAAACCAAGAGACACTTCAACCCAATACAGGCAGCCAGAAACCTAGCAAGATTTTTCCAGAAACCTGTGTTCAGCTCCAACAACAGGAAAACAGAATTGGCTGCTGTCTCAGTAGAAGCCTCTCTCCAATTTCACACTTTCAGCTGTCTCAACACATTTAAATATCAATCGAAAAATCAATAGATTTTCTACATCGTGCACAGTGGCACAACACAAAGGCTGGCTTCAAAACAATCCTCAAAATTTTCATAGCTAATTTTGAAAAAATACAGGATTTTTTTCAAGTCCATTACTATCTCATGGATTTTCTGTTTGTTCTGCAGCATCATTTGGCACTAGGTGATATGAAGGAGAATGCAAGACATCATTAGTCAATGATCAGATAAATAATATAAGTTTATTTTATCAGCCACAGCAGCTGAGTTTTTGACTGAGAACGAGTTCAAGACCTATGAAATGACAAATTTCACAGAAAAGAGGCCTGGGAAAGCAATGGCACTTAGGTCAGTTTTACTGAGATAGCACTACACCTACTCCTGTGCTTAAAGACTGTTACACATGCTTCATAAAAGTAAATTTAAAGGCATCGTTGTTCATTAAGCATTTTTACAACACGTAAATTTAAAGTATTTTCAGTATACTTACCCTGATATATCCGAATATATTGCTGTATCTACAAAATAGGTTGGCAACAGGTGAAAAACCAAGAGCAAAATGGCTTTGCATCCCTGTCCTTGCACAAGCCACAAGTCTAGGACTGCAGGGATTGCTGCCCAGTACGTCCCCAGAAATGGAACCGCTCCAAGGATTGCTGCTAATGCTAGAGCACACAGAAGCAGGGGTGAGAACAAATCCAGAGAAACATACGTACAAAAACATTTACGGTTCAACTCTGACACTTCAGCCACACCAGTATTCTCACTTCTATCAACTGTTGCAAATAAGACACTGAAGAGATAGCACATAAGGCTCTTACTGTTTTGTAACTGTGGTCAAGGAAAAAAATAACTGTATTTAATAAAATTGAACTATTACCCATATAGAAAAGCTCCATCAGCTTTTAGTCACAAAGAGTTACTTCCAATAGAGACACCAATTAAGAAAAAGATGAAGTTACACCAATCATTCAAATTTCATGTAACCACAAAATTAGCAATTACGCACAAGAAAGTATACAAAAGGAAGTCTCAGAGAGGCACTGGACCAGCATAATGTAAGTAGTACTGTGAGAAACCAGGCGAACAGAAAACCCTTGACTTCATGTAGTTATGTCTGCACATAAATAAATATGTATCTGTGCAGACACATGCATGTGTCCAAACAGGCATACAGCCTCGTGCTTATTCAACCACCCCTGGTAATCTCAATGTAGTACTGCTGTCATTCTAATTTAATGCAAAATTAATGAGCACAATAGAAAAAAAGAAAAAAGTTTTATTGCTCTTTTTTGGTCTCATTAACCAAAAGGTAAAATCTAAGATTTTGAAGGTAGCTGAAACAAAAAGAACAATTATATTTCTAAGTAGGTCTAATGACAACCAATACCTTCAAGATAGTTGTACTTTATGATACCGATCTTTTCTATTACAAGGTATTGTATGATATTTTTTCTGTTGCTTTATAGCTTCCCTTTTTTGTTCAACAACTGTTGTTTTTGTTGTAGTGGGGTTTTGTTTGTTTGTTTGTTTTTTACACAGGAATAGTGGGAGAAGAGGAACAGGGAGATTTTTCAGTGAAAACTGTTCAGCCATTCCAAAGCTAAAACTTCGAGAGTAAGAGAAACCAGAGGCTGGTAACGCAGTCAGGCAACAGCACTGAGAATAGGAAGCATGCCTCTATTGTGTATTTTCATGATACCGTATCTTCCCGCATTTAGGCATCCTGAAAAAACAGCACCTGTCAATTACGGAGGAAACAAAAGCCAAGGCACGCAGAATGAAGTTAAAACCTGGAAAGACTTGGACTGAAAAGAAGGGGGAAAGAATTACAGCCAGCAAAATAAACAGAAGTAAAATAGCTGGCTGGGGATGTGTTGTGAAAACAGAAAAAAGCAAAGCTAAGGAGGTAAGACAGAAATCAGGGATTTCTCTCCACCCTACTCGTGGTCAGCTTTAAACATGCCTGGAATAAGTTTTCAGCAGCACTACATAAATTCACAGCTGGGTCTAAAGATTTTGAAATCAGAGCCATGACAAGCTGTACAGTCTTCATGGAATAATTAGATCCATGGTAGATTAAATTAAACTTGGAGGAATCAGTTAATGCTAAGAAGCTCTTTGGAACTCCAGTGCATCATACAGAAGTATTAAACTTGTCAAAGTACATTTCCAAGTCTGGTTTGAACAATAAACGGGAAATGAAAATGCGGTTACATATTGAATGGGGGAATAAGGAAAAAAAACAGCGAAATAGCTACTTTCTGAGTTCATACCATATACTGAGTCCACCAACAGCCTCAGGTGTCATGATTTAAAAAAAAAAAAAAAAAAAAAGTACTCAGTTTTGTAATTAGAAACTGTATTAAGACATTTGCACAAATCAACCATATTAAGGTTGCATACACAACTTCAATTCTGATAGTTGCCAGATTCTGATATAATGTTCTCTAAAAATAACTTCGGGACTAATCTCATCAGCAACATTTAATCCTGCTGCCCTTGTGTAATTATCCAATATTACCTATGAATAGATTATAATTATTCAAATTCTTACCAGATGGTATGAAGACTATATTAATCCCGAATATAGTGTGAGTCAGCCATGTGTAGAGTCCATAGAACCCAGCCATTTTGAGGGAAGCATCAAATACACCTCTAAAACGATCAAAGAAACTCTGTTAAATGTTATTGGCAGTACGATTCTGGGAACTGTAAAGATATCTTTACATATATGTTAAAATACAAGGTAGTTTGATAAACTGTTAAGCCGTTAGTGCCACAAATCACACAACCAAAAATGTAACCCTTTTGCATTTTTTCCCTATGAAGAGGACAATCATCCATTGTATTTATCATTTAAGCCATCTATAGGAGAAAAAATAAACAAAAAATAGACTGCTTTTCACTGCACAGTGGGTTCCTGGGGTAAACCTCTGGAAAGAAACTGCCCAGGCATCTAAAAAAGAAATCTTTTTCTATGAGACGCGGTACCATCCTATGCACAAACTACTTTTTCTTTGTCTTTTTCCATTCCTACCTCTTCACACCTTTTCCTTCTCTCTTCACATTTCTCTACCTGCTCGTTCTCAATGGATTAAAACCACTGGTCCAAGAACTGAATAGACTGCTTAAGCTCTTACTTTCCTACATACTTGCATGGCTTTCCAGGTGAAAATAACTCAGCACCTCATATTTATTATTGAATGTTAGTCTCTGCATCTTTATTTTCATAGCTTTTAGGTTGCTTACTAGGTTACACAGATAAAAAGCAAATAAAAAGTCCTGTAATCTAATTAAATCCTGGTGAATGCATATCCAAGCTCGCTGGCCATAAAACAAGGTACTCTTCTGTTAAGTGTCACCACAGCTTCATGAGACAGCGAACAGGCAGCTAAGTGCTGTATCCTTTTTACAGCACTAGCACACTCCTGCAAGTGAAATGAAAACTTGTGCCTTCAGACTACAGTCACAAAAGCCACACTCCAAAATTTATCTCACCATTGCGTTATGCTAGTTGTTCACTCTTATTTGAGGACACTCAGGTTCTTGTCCTGGATCTGAGCAACCAAAATATCCCTACCAACTCTAAATTCCTCCTCTCAGAAAAGCCCTAACAGTTACATCATTGCAGAGCTGGTGGCACACACACCCTCTTAGCAAAGATAAATGCCGTGTGTTGATGTTAACTTCCCGCTTTACGTGTTATGCTTTTGCACACTGCTTGTATCTTTGCAGTTTTGGGAGCACTGGCAGGAGGGCAGAGAAGACAGGAAGACACGTAACAGAGGTCCCGGAGCCAGACAATTAACTGAAAGGCTGTCTCTGCACCTTGAGGAGGAACACGGTCTGCACTGAAAACATCCCTTTCTGGAACTAACTGCTCCAAGAATACCATTTTGTTCCTCTGTTGAGTTGATAACACCTTGTAGAAGAGGAACACCCTCAGCACTCCCAACCACCAGGCAGAATCTTCCATCTACCACCAAGAACTCCAAGACCCCAAACTTCTGCTTCTTCAGGCTCCCTTCTCATTATTATTCCCAGGAAAAGTTTGCATATTTTCACCCTCCTTTCCCACCTAAAGGCACGCCTAACTCCCAAATGTCTGCTGAACCAAAATTACCATACTCAAAACTCATCCACTGGAAGTGAGGAGTGCATTATAAACTTTGTACATCCACACGGTTGTTAAAATAAACGCGAGGTTCTCTTAACAGACTAACTAGAAACAGCTGCTCTCAGCCATTTTCCCGGAAAAACAGAGGGAAAAGTATATATATATATATAAATAAAGCTTTAAAGAGTGACTTGAAATAACAAATCCAGCCTTTGACATACAAATATTATGAGGTACTTGAGGAAGGGGAAGGAGTGTTTATGAATACATGGGGCCTCAGTGAAGAGAGCCCAAATACCTCACGGCTTAAAAAAGCTTCTTTAGTATTAAAATGCGAAGTTATAGACCAAAATCTATATAAACTGCAGATTTTGAGGAGTGTAATACTTTTTAGTATTTTAGTCATATGAGAAGTAAGCGTCTGGTATAATAAAATCAGAGGAGAGAGAAGTTCCCAAAACCAAAGCCACAGCAAGAACACTAAATACAAGTTTGCACTAAAAACTCTGGATGGTTTCATACTTTGGTTGCTCAAAAGCCTGATTTTTCTGTATTTTCTGTGACATTTAATTCATGTCAGCTCCTTCAGAGGATATCAAAGGAGCGTAATGTTTTTGTAACACGAACCTCTTTATTGAAACTGATTCTGTCAACCATCACACAGAAGTGGAAAAAATAACCTGTCAACATTTTATTTAAGGACACTTCACAAAAAAAAAAAAAAAATAAAAAAAAAGGGGGCTAAACACTACCTGCAAGTTATCTGTGGTTGTATTTTAAGAATGTAGAACATGAACAGTTCCAATGGGGTCTTCTGCATGAGAGCCTCAAGGCAGCCTGTGGGATGAAGTGCTAGCTGTGCAGCAATGATCATGATGGTGCAGCAAAAAAACACCTCCTGGTTGCAGTGAGGATACGCTTGTTCCCACTAAAGCCCTGTGCTTTTTTCAAGTCAACCTCCTCAGCCTTGTTGGTCTCTTAAACCTTAGGCAGTCCCACAGAAACCTCGCAATTACTGCAACCCTCATGGGTGACACAGTTTTCAATTTTTTTAATGCAGTTCACCACATCCTTCCAAAACCAACCCCGCCCAACCCAACAAACACAATCAAAACAACAACCAAAATCCAATTTGGATTGTTTGAAGAAAATACAACATCTAAATGTTTAATAGCATGTATGAGAACCCAGGTTTCAACATGCCGTAATTAAGTTTTCAAGTAAATCCCTTTCCTTTCAATCAAACGGGAACCATGGCACAAATGCATTTCAGTTGTCAAAAATGTTTTAAAATTGCCCTTGAAGTATCTCCTTATTTTGCCTGTAAAAATGTTTTCTGTGCTGTAGGAGAAGAAACTAGGTCTTAACTACTATGAGCGTGCCCCCAAACTACCTTCAAGTATACAGGAGACAAGGCAGAATCCTGGCTTGAGGCAGGCATCTGAAGTATCAACTTCATTTGAAATTAAAATACTTATCTGCAACTACAGGACAGACTTAGTGTTGCAACAAGCAGTCATTTTAGATTTCTCCCCAGAGACTACAGAAGATGAGCAAAAGTCTTATTATGGTAGCTACAAAAAGAAACCAACAAATAGACAGAAGAATGATCTCAATGGCCAAAAATAATTGCTGTGAATTTAACCATCTCAGGGAACAAATCTATTTCTCATTCACAAGAAAGAATCCAAAACTAATCCAAACCTAAAACTAATTCTACCCCTATATTTAGGCAGCTTTCTGAACCTTCCATGTCAGACAAGGGTTGTTTTTATCCTCAGATTAATTTTACTCAAATCTAAGTTCCATGATCAGACATGTCTTTTGCTGATGTAACTTGTAAGAAAATTTTATATTGTAAATCCATTTTTCATTACAGATGCGGTAACAGAATAACAGAAAAGTTAATCATGAACCAACACGTATGTCCTAGTCTGATGTCATTCTGCAACCTGACGAAGTGCATTACGGATACTGACGTTTGTAGACGATGTCACGAGGTTGGGAAGAGCTGCGGTAATTTAAGGGCAGAGATCACAAATTAAAGTGGCCCTAACAAATTAAAAAGCCACCTTAAAAAATGCAGTTCAACTAGGAAAAAAGTAGTGTATTTCGACAGCAGAAGATAAAAAAATAAAACAAAAAATCAGGTGTAACTAGAATATGTAGGATTGCCCGTAGCCCTACGTAAAGAGACAGTGGTTACAAGGGATTATCAGCAAATCTATATTATGTTAATGCACAAGAAGAGAATTTCATATGAATTTCCCCATATACATCAGTGATGTCTATGAGATTGTTACCTCTAGTAACAACTTCAGGTAGTAATGCCTAGGCATCAGCTGCAAGACTGTTGCACGGACTGATTTATTGATGTTTCAAGAAAAATGTATGGATGTGATTCATAGTGGAAAGTGGTAAGAATGATGAGCAGTGCAGAAAGGGTGACCTTTGATTGAAGATACCACTAGAAAGTATACCACCAGAGAAGAAAAATTTAAGGGAAAGACAAAAGATACCAAAGGAAGCTGCAAAGTCAAAGTAAGTGCTTTTTCTTCCCCACCATGGGTTGAACAAAAAGGAGCACCTGAACTAGAAAAAGAAGGGTTTAAGTTAGACGTTGGTTTAAAAGCTCTTCCTACGTAGGTCAGGGCAGTCCACCACCAAGTTTTCACAAACAGGTTACAGTTGTGGGGTGCAAGCTGCTGGGACTGAGGCACAAATCCATGTGTCCCATATGTGGCACAGCAGGTCTGCAATGCAGTGCTATGGCAGGCAAGAAGCATGTACCTCTAAATGGCTGCAGAATACTGCAACATCTCTCCAGCTCCTTGCATCTACCACACAGAATTAATAAGCTGAAAGGAGAAGGCATCGCATAGTGCTGAGGACCTGTGTGGTGCCAGTAATGAAGCAGTAAGTGTGAAGAGACAACCTAATTGTATTCTCCTTCTATCCAGAAAATTAATAATCCTATTTTAAAAACTCTAGAAATTCATATTCATTGTAGCTCCTGATTATGACATCTCAGAATACTGATCAGAAACTTCATAAACAGCATACTTCAGCTACTCTGCATCTGTGATACCTGATCTTAAAGATCATGTACGCTAGTGCAAAACGCTGAATGAATCACCATCAGTACAAAGCATACCTTCCTGGTTAAACTAGGACAGTAAATAAATTTCTTTTCTTATTACATTATTGGTTTATGCACAGCCTCCTTTTAGACATAAGAGCAATTCTATGTTTTAGAAATCAGAAAATCCAATTGCTTTTCGTATCTCACTTTGGCATTGTATCTGGATGAGCAAGAGTTGTCATCTGCAAATGTGTAATTTATAAGCATTTCAAGCAATTTGGTGTAGGGCACATTTAGACATATGGATTTTATTTTACTGAGTTTTGAAAAGCATGTAACTTTAACAAAAAAAACCAGAGGAACGTGGGTCACACTTCACATTATTCAGATTATAAACAAAAAAACTTCTGTCAAATTGTCAAATGTTTCTACACAACTAGCCTGAATTTGTTTTTCAGTTATTTCTACTGAAAAAATAAGGAATTTGCTTTTAAGTTTCACAAGAGACACCTTTTAATTTTATGGGTTGGGAGGGGGGGGTCAATTTCTTCAGAGATTTTTGTTTGTTTTTACTGATTTATTTCTACTGGAATTACATTCAATGTATGCTTGCCTACTAAAATAAACAGATGAATTCAGGTGCACTTCACGGAGCCTACAGGTAAGGTCTGTTCATCATTACTAATGTAGTGGACTGGCTTCCATATGAAGACCTCCAAAAACTTCAACCTATCTCCTGTAACAATCCCAGTTTAAAGGAAAGAGGCAGAAGCACAAAGGCTCCTGGGATGCAGAACATACCTCAAGCTTCAACTCAAGAGCGTTACTTTTTTGACCTCAGAGTTCCTTTGATTTTCTCTCTCTTCCCAGAGCACTGAGGGAAAGAATGTATGGGCTGAAATGATGAGAATCAGAGTTTCCAGAAAGATTATATAAAGAATATAGTGAGCTCAGAAGAGAGATTTAGTGGTTACTATTCTAAGGGGCATAAAACTAAAAAATGGATAAAAGTCACATTTGTCTTGGAAACTGCAAGAATTAGCGTTTCCCTAAATACCTTACAAAACATCCAACAAGACATAAATTGGTTTACAATGTGATTACAATGCAAGTTTTATAACAAGAACACCCTAAGCTAAGAACACTATTAGAAAAAGACAATTTCACTCTATAATCATCACCTTTAACACCACTTCTGGTATGTTCCCATATTCTCTTAGTACACATTGCAAGGGTTGCACTGTGTCTTTGTGGCAGCACCTTCCTCTACAGAAAACTGACTAATTCAAACGATACTTTAGGAAATTCCAGGTATTGAAACTCTGTTGAGAATACACATTTAACAACTTCCAAGTAGAGGGTTCAAGGTGTAAATGTGAATGCAAGCAGTACAAACTTCACAATACAGTTTCCCAATTTATTTCTTCCTACCTAAGAAGAGATCCCACACATTTTCCTGTTCTCAATCATTCATTTCTGCCCCAAACTACCCTTCCTCTGGGTACTTGCCAGCACAGAGGCTAAGTGCCAGAATGGTACAAACAATACCAGGGAACAGATCTGCTTGCAAATGAATTCAGTCAATAACTGCTTTTTGCTGGGGAACTTTTAACTAAGTAGCTCAGCTCTCTAGACCCCATCCAACTGATAGAGCCAGCACACTGGTAGCTGGCAGGGCAGGAGATCTTTATAAAACAGAGAGCTGACTTATCCCAAATGAAACAGAGGAGCTGTTGACTCCCTCAAGGGTGAAGAGGCCTTGCAGAGAGATCCTGACAGAGGGCTGGGCAATCATCAGCTGTAGGAAGTTTAACAAGAGCAAGTGCCGGATTCTGCACCTGGGACAGGGCAACTTCGGCTATATGTACAGACTGAGGGATGAGAGGCTGGAGAGCAGCCCCACAGAAAGGGATCTGGGGGTTCTGGTTGACAGCAAGTTGAACATGAGCCAGCAGTGTGCCCTGGCAGCCAAAAAGGGCCAGCCATGTCCTGGGGTGCATCAGGCATGGCATTGCTAGCCAGTCTACAGAAGGGATTGTCCTCTGCTTTGCACTCATGTGGCCTCAAGTGCTGTGTGCAGTTTTGGGTACAACAGTATAAGAAGGATATAAGACTATTTTAGAGGGCATCCAGAGGAGGGCTACAAAGCGGTGAAGGGTCTAGAAGACAAGATGTTTGAGGAGCAGCTGAGGGCCCTTGGTTTGCTCAGCCCCGAGCAGAGCAAGCTGAGGGGAGGCCTCATGGTGGCCTGCAGCTCCCTCACGAGGGGAGCGGAGGGGCAGGCGCTGAGCTCTGCTCTCTGGGGACAGCGACAGGACCCGAGGGGACGGCATGGAGCTGGGACAGGGGAGGGTCAGGCTGGGGGTTAGGGAAAGGGTCTGCACCCAGAGGGTGGTCGGGCACTGGGACAGGCTGCCCAGGGCAGTGGTCATGGCACCGAGCCTGCTGGAGTTCAAGTAGCGTTTGGACAGCGCTCAGACACAGGGTCTGGTTTGTGGGTGGTCCTGTCCAGAGTCAGAAGTTGGGCTCGATGATCTTTGTGGCCCCCTTACAACTCAGGATATTCTGTAATTCTACAAAACTAACAACAGCTGTCCTATAGCTTGAAAACCAAATAACTCTTCTCTCAAATACCACCAAGACTTATTGCAAAAGACAAACTACCAGTGACAATCAAAGGAGAGCTATTATCTTAAAAAAGGACTTAAGTAGTTCTCTTCCACAGTGATCTCCAAAATTTCAAGAGATCATTGAGAGAACAAGATCCTGTACACTGAAGAATGAATTCAAAGTGCCAGGACTTAAAGAAATCCTTTTCCAAAAAGCTCATAAGCCTTTCTTTTGCTCTCTTTAAGGGTCCCATTCTTTTAGGGATTAAAAAAAAAAAAATCATTGAAGACCTCAAATGTGTAACACCCTTTTTCCAGGCCAAAGAATCCTAACCTTAGTTATTCCCCACACAGAAACTGTTGCAAACCTAAATTCCTCTGATCAGCCCTGTTGCCCTTCTAGCTTTCTGAGATGCAGGAACCAGAATGGCACACAGCAATTCAGGGCACAGGCCAACCGCAGACTCATACAATAGAATAATATTCTCTGTTTTTGCCTTTTGTAACAAAACATTTAATTTATCTTGCAGATACCTTTAGATATTACCAAACACAGGGCCAGCACATGTACTTGAAGATAGAGTTCCACTGGTCTGTGCGTGAAGTTAGGAGTGGTTTGCACGCACATGCATCACTCTCATCTATGCTGCATTTCATCCTTTTATCCCCCAGACACTGCTGTCTTCTGAGATTGTCCGCAATCCTGCTGCAGTTCTACCACCAGCCTTCATGCTTAATAGCTTTGCAACATCAGTAAGATGTCCCTCTCTGCTTCTTTCATAGGATGTTTATGAACAGGTGGAACAGTCGAGGTCCTTACCTTGATCCTGTCATTCACTCCTGCCGTTTTTTTGTTTTTTTTTTTTTAAATCAGTTATTTACCTGTGCAGAAACCTTCTCTATTATCACTGCTTCATCACCACAAATCTTGGAAAAGAGATGCTGTCAAAGACCTTTATGAAACTTCAGTAGAAAATACCAGCCCAATTGACTTATTATGGCCTTGTCTGCTGAGCTCTTCAAAAAGGAGTAAGACAGAACTTGTATCTGTGAAACTAAATCATATTTGCTGGGTGCTGCTACTTCCTTAACTATAATTCCTGTCCTGGTTTTGGCTGGGATAGTGTTATTTTCTTCAAAGAGGCTCCTATGAGGCTGTGTTTTGGATTTTGGGTGAGAATAATACTGATAACACCCCAATGGTTTAGTTGTGGCAGAGCAATGCATGCGCAGAGCCAAGGGCTTTTTGGCTTCTTGTGCTGCCCTTCCAGCGAGGAGGCTGGGGGTGCAGCAGGAGTTGGGAAGGGACAGACCCCAGACAGGTGACCTACAGTGGACAAAGGGATATTCTAGACCATATGGCATTGTGTTGAACAATAAAAAATGGAGGATAGGAGGAGAAAGAAGGGGATGTTCGGAGTCACTCATGACGAGCCCCGATTTCCTGGAAGTGGCTGAACACGTGCCTGCCGATGGGAAGTAGTGAATGGATTCCTTGTTTTGCTTTGCTTGCATGTGGGACTTACACCTTACCTTGTAAGCTGTCTTTATCTCAGCCCACGAGTTCTCACACTTCTACCTTTCTGGTCCTCTCCCCTGTCCCTCTGCTGGGGAACGAGCAAGTTGCTGCATGGTGCTGAGCTGCCTGCTGGGGTTAAACCACGACAGTCCCAATGGTTCTGGTGTCTGACTTCCACATCTGTACATCCTGGGTTCCCTGGATCACTGCTTGGTTGTTCTTTTTAATTCCATCTTTGAGCATCATCCACTCTCAGCAATTTGCTATTGCTCCATTTTGTACATTTCTCTTACAACCTCTCCTATCGCCGCTTTATTTTCTGAATGATTCTGCTGCAGCTCTCACCCAAGCATGGCTTTACAGCGTGACTCCCTCCACTTGTCTTCACAGCAAAGAATAACACAACAGCATTTGACCTTACCCCCACCTCCCACCCCTCCAACAGCCCACAGCAGCCTTGTTATCGCTGTGTACTCCTCTGATTCCCCTCACCACCCCTCAGCCTCTTTGAGTGCTTTCTGGCTCTGGT
Source organism: Anas acuta (assembly GCF_963932015.1). Classification (NCBI taxonomy): domain Eukaryota; kingdom Metazoa; phylum Chordata; class Aves; order Anseriformes; family Anatidae; genus Anas; species Anas acuta. The sequence goes on from NC_088980.1 coordinate 90,153,697, forward strand.
ACACAGGAATTTTGGTTTAGTGGCACTTGGGGGAGCTTGGAGCAAATCAAACTCTCTTCTCCCCCTTTCTTTCTTTTCAGCTTATTTCTATCTGCAAGACTTTATGGTCCTTCTGTTTTCTTGATTTAGCTAAAACTTCAGCTTTTTGCAGGTACTTTCTCATTTCCTGTGACCTTCGTCACTTTGATGTTACTTTGATGTTTACCCGTGCAGGCTTCCTTTAGCTTTACCCAAGCCTTCCTCAACAGTTAGCATTCACTGGCACTGTGCATTGAACACCAATTACTCACCACACAACTTGAAAGGATTTATGTTTTAGAAACCCTTTTTAGCTTCAAAAATTTCATGAATGAGAGCAACAGCTAGCTGGACTCAATAAAGCTTGAGATCCATTCCAGTTTTATATTAAGATACTCCCAGTCTGTTCAGATTATTACTATTATAAATTTATGAATCACAAGCACCAATTCGATTGCTTATGCAGAGAATAAGTAGTGGGTTGACTTAATAGTTCAATCTAAAATGACAATAAAGCAAAAAGCTAAAGCTATAACGTTAAATCTTTCAAATGTCAGGAAATGCTGGAGTTTTACACCAGTCCTCATGCTGTCCGCTCACGTTATAATAAATCTCTTATTTTAAATAGCAAAAATCGATTTAAGGTTATAATAACATATACTGCGGCCTTAAATATGAAGATAAAGAATTATGAGATACGCAAGTATGGAAAGTTGCAATGTTATACTGAAAAAAATAGAATAATCATAGTATCACTTTATTCCTAGAAAGAAATTCCAACATGCAAATAGTGTTTTTTAAAAAAATCGTGTTGTAGAAAAAAGCGGTGTATATGCAAAAATGCATAATTAAAATATGGTTACTTGGTGCAACATGTAATTCAAGCATTAATACCTAGGATGCTGTGCAGTTACATGGTTTTTAAAGATTGCATGCAAGTGTGCATGTGTTTAAACCTGCACACACACACACACTAACCCACTCCCATGTGTTTCCAGATACCTTCAGACTTAAACTGGACTGTCACAGAATCAGAAACTACCAAGTACACTAAAATAAATACAGCTGGGACATACAGAATATGCCATCTGGAAAGCTAAAGAAGCAAATGTCAGAAAGGTGACACTGCCTGATACAAAACAAGGAAGTCCTGCAATGGCCAGTGAATGTGTCTGAAAATACAATACACCAGTCTGCTCAGTTTTGAGAACTGTTTTGTTTTTGTTTTTTTTTTCCAAGCATCAGATTATGCACTTAAATAATCTTGTGTATTAGGCATAGTAAACTGGAAAATTCCTACAGACTTTGTGATATGCCTGACCCAAAGCACGTGTATACAATAATTTTTCATAGTTTCAGATATAGTTGGGCAAAAAAAAGAGTAACAATTAAGCAGGAACAAACAAATTATTTTATTGCTTTTCCTTGAATGTCTTTTTTCCTTTCTGTAATTTGTTGAATAACTTTTTAAAATCACGTGTATGTAAAACAATATACAGACAACTGCATTTAATAAGAACAAGTATTTTGGATATAGAAGGAAATACAGGTAAATACAAATTATTGTTTTTTTTCCATACAGGACAATGTTTAAGATTATCTAAAATTGTGATATGGGTGAGTCATGTGGTTACTAGTACTAAAATTCTCATCAGACATATACCATTCGTTATCTATAGCAATTGGAAAAATTGGTTTACAATTACTGTCAGTCTGGTTCTGCAAACATACTGGCACAGTACAGCATCTGTTCTGGATTTATAGACTATAGTATAGTCTAGACTTTTTGTTGTTGTTGTTGTAACTCAATTGAAGCCTTCCTTTCCTCCATTAACTTTTTAAAAATATATTATTCCCTATTTTAGGCTAGGAAATTATTCAAGACAGAATTGGTTTTAGTTCTATTCCCATCTCTTAACATACACCGTAAGTAGACTTTATAACATTTTAGTAAGTGTCTGTTAAATGTATTCTTGTGACAAAACGTATTTCTGCAAGAGATACTCCTGTTACTAAAGAACACACACAACCATGCAAAAATTCAGTCAAAACATAATCAGTTAACAGTGGCTTTGAAAAATTACTCTGAAAGACATTATTAATGTTGCAGTAAAATAAACAAGATCACACATTTTGGCTTTTCTAAGCACTAGCTTAAACATGCTGGAAGATTATTGTTTTCTGTGGGAATTGTATCACCATTTCATTTTCTCCATCATTACTGCCTGGGAAGACACAGCAAACAAACCAGATACTTAAAACAGCTAAGATTTGTATTATTTTTCATGATAGCTCATTTCAGATCTCTTTAAATGTTAATAAATGGAAGCTTAAAAACCATTAAGAACCTATTTCGGCCATCCAGGTACTATAGGTTCTCTTCACATCAAATTTCTTTCTGCCAAATTTCAATTCAGGCCATAATTACTTTGGGACTAAAATATTTCCCAGTATTTTAAGAAACATTTATATAGCCAATGAAAGATCTAATCAAATTTGAAGTGTACATGACAAATGAAGAAAATGAAGCCAATAATGATAACCCTTCTCAAATCGAAAACAAACAGTACTCATCTTCCTGGCATTACAAACCAAACTTCCACTAACAAACGTTTCAAGACATCACTCAAAATACTGATCTGGGTTTAAGACCATCTCACAACGTAATCAGGCCCCACCAAAATTGAAAGCTGCAGTAACTTTAAGCCACAGCCATACCCGTGTGCATGCACTCATGTGAAAGTATCGCACACACTAAATTGCACTGAGGCCGTGACAACATGCAACTTAGTAATGTGCAATATCTCCACCAGAGCAAGCAGAATGGGAGCTTCAGGGAAGAAGGGTATGGTGCATTCAGGAGGAGAACGACATGCTGCTCAGGGAAAGGAAAATGGTTCAGGCAAAGGTGTGCATGCTACTACTTAGGAGACCTGTGAACTGGAGAATTACTGCTTCATCCATTCAGAAAAAAAAAAAAATCCAGACAAAAAGACCACCTCCTTATTTCAGGGGGTGAAGTCTTAAGGACACGATTTTCCTACTTACACAGGGGTGTAGGTGACTGACAAACTGACTTGATTTTACAGAAGCTTTTGAGTCAAGTAAATCTCACCATCTGGTACATGCAGATAACAATTTCCTCTTGCCCTCAAAACGCTTCAGTGACCACTTTTGAGAACTAAAAAAAAATCTAAATCCAGTAAAATGCTCTTACTGGTTTTCACATTTCAAAAGTAAATCATCTTCCTAACCCTGATTGCAAGTGCTGTCAAAAGGAGTTGTACAGCTCAACTTATTCTGGCATAACCCTTTTGCCATACTTGCCGGTCCCCTCCTTATTCCACTGCTTTCCGTGTTTGTTTCAGTAATACTTCCAATGAAAATCACACAGGTCTTACATTCACGGACAACTGAACAACACTCAGTCAAGGGAGACTCTTGTGCACAATGGAGGTACAATACTACTTTCATAATTCATTACATTTTTGTGCTCATACCTACTAGGTCAAGTAATAAGGATATACAGGGGAGAAAAAAAGAGGAAAGAATAGCAGGAAGGGCAAAGGGAGCATTTGTCAAGAAGTAGTAGTAGTAGTAGTAGTAATAGTGTGGTCACACCAAGAAAATTCAAGTGAGAAAGGCCTGAGATTATTTTGAAGTTAAAAAAGGAGAGATCAAATATCTGGGCACGAAAGACCAAGTCAATTGGAGGACAGAAGTTATTTTGCTATTGAGGGACTAATAGTGTTCAGAAGTATTACCATTTTCTTAAATTTCCCTCTTGATTTGTAGGTGATTGCACATGGAATTGCAGCGCTGAATTTGGTATTTTGAATGGATTGCTCTGTTTGGAGTAGTGTGAGTACTTCACACACCAGCCAAAAAACCCTCCAGTCACGTGCGTTTTTGGTAGCGTTCTTCATCCCAGGCTTTTTGCCATGTTTTTTAAGGAATCATCATACAAATATTGACCCTCCCTTTCCTTGCAGGCCACAGTTTGCCATCCCCAAGAAGCGACCTACCAAGAGGAACGAAGGCAGCATATGGCACCAAAGCATACAGAGGTGCTTATTGTGAGAAGATGTAACAACATTTTAATCATGTAAGTTATTCTAATGGGAAAGACAGATTTATGAACAGTTTGCAAAACGGTGTCTGTTCTACAGTTCAGCCTGTCGATCCCTTTACTAAAGGATGCCTTGAAGCCTGGCAGGGCTTGCCTGTAAGCACTGGGACAACTCCCTCAAAAGCAAACACCTGGGGCAAAGGCAATGTCCAGCTCATAAACACCAGGCCACATATGCATTAGAGAGAAAGACTGAAAAAGAAGCATGCCATTCCTCATGTTTGTCTTTGCCTCTTTGTCCCCGCAGAAGCCTTGGAAGACTGAATTACACTCCCAGGTTGGGAAGCTCCACCCTGAGTAGATACTGAGAGAAGAGTACAAGCAGTTCTTGCTTTTACCCTCCCTCTCCTCTGCATGCCCCAAGATGGGCAAGAGCTTCTCCCTGGGAATCTGTCCGAAGGCTCCCATTCAGGAGCTGCTTGTGACGGGAGAACCCTTCCTCTGAATGAGGAAGCAAGAAGCCACAAAAACCACTTGAGAAAAGAGCAAGGGGACACCTCAGACCACCCTTTTCCCCACCACGGTCTCTCCAGGCCCTGAGGACCTCAGTGGCCCTCCAGCAGACCCCCCAGAACCGGAGGCCAACACAGCCACACGTGGCTATGTTTGTGTCCCAGCATCACAGGGGCTTCCTGATGTCATGGTGGCATCTGCCCCACCTTTTGGTCTGGGCCTTACAACGGCAGCTGGGCCCACCACTCACTGAGTTTCCAGGCCCTCTGGCAACAGCATGGTTGGAAGGATGAGCACCTCGCACAGCAGCTGCCCACCTCTGCAGGAGAGAAGGAACAGAAGAGGAACGGTTCCTGGAACCAAAGAGGAGGAATACATATCCCATGAAGAGGAAGTGGAGGAGAAACAGCATCTGTGGCGCAAGACCAACGTCCAGCTCTGCAACTGATGGGTTAGAGGCCATGAAGGTAGATCCACCCTTAGGTGAAGAAGAGCCAATGGAGGTAGATCCACCTTGAGATGAAGAAGAGCCAATGGAGGTAGATCCACTCTGAGGTGAAGAAGAGCCAATGGAGGTAGATCCACCTTGAGATGAAGAAGAGCCAACGGAGGTAGATCCACCCTGAGGTGAAGAAGAGCCAACGGAGGTAGATCCACCCTGAGGTGAAGAAGAGCCAACGGAGGTAGATCCACCTTGAGATGAAGAAGAGCCAACGGAGGTAGATCCACCCTGAGGTGAAGAAGAGCCAATGGAGGTAGATCCACCTTGAGATGAAGAAGAGCCAATGGAGGTAGATCCACCCTGAGGTGAAGAAGAGCCAATGGAGGTAGATCCACCTTGAGATGAAGAAGAGCCGAAGAGCCAATGGAGGCAGATCCACCTCCAAGACAGCTGACCAGGGCCTCCCTGCTGTGCAGTCACATCAGTGGCACTGCAGGAGCACCCAAGGAGCTCCATACCCACAGTACAACCTCTCTGCCCAAAAGCAAACAGGAGAGGCCATCCACAGACATCTTGCAGACTTGTGTGCAAGACCTCCCAGCAATCAACAGATCCTCTGTTGGTTGGCCAAGGTTGTGTGAGCCCTTCTTTCCCATCCCTGCCCCTCATGAAGAGGTAGCACCTCTCCTGCAGAGTACCAAGGAAGAGAGCAAGAGAGGAGCTGGCTTCCCTCAGGCTGTGGCACAGAGGCAACAGAAGTAGTCATCCCTTAGAGGGTCACTGTGGGGCTCATGTGGGGGGGTCTCAGCCTGCAGACAAGAAGGCTACCCAATGGGTGCTTAAAGATGAAGCCAGACCTTCTGTGATGGTGCAGAAAGAACAGTAGCAGATCAATCAAAACAGTTAGCTGTTCCTTTGGAGAAGCAGAAGACTTCAGCATCTGGGCAAGAATAACCCCAGACACCAGTATAAGTTGGGGACTGCCCTGCTGGAGGGCGGCACAGGGGAAAGGGACCTGGGGGTCCTGGTGGACAATGGGATGACCATGAGCCAGCACTGTGTCCTTGTGACCAAGAAGGCCAATGGCATCCTGGGGTGTATCAGAAGGGGTGTGCTTTGTAGGTCGAGAGAGGTTCTCCTCTCCCTCTAGTCTCCCCTGGTGAGACCACATCTAGAATACTGCGTCCCATTCTGGGCCCCTCAGTTCAAGGACGGGGAACTGCTTCAGAGAGTCCAGTGCCAAGCCATGAGGCTGATAAAGGGAGTGGAGCATCTCCCTTATGAGGAAAGGCTGAGGGAGCTGGTGGTCTCTTTAGCTTGGAGAAGGTGAGACTGAGGGATAATCTTATTAATGTTTATAAATATCTAAAAGGTGAGTGTCAGGAGGACGGAGCCAGGCTCTTCTCAGTGACATCCAATGATAGGACAAGGGGCAATAGGTGCAAACCGGAACATAGGAGGTTCTGTTTATACTTGAGAGGAAACTTTTTTATGGTGAGGGTGATGGAGCACTGGAACAGGCTGCCCGGGGCAGTTGTGGAGTCTCTTTGGCGACACTCAAAACCCGCCCAGACGCATTCCTGTGCAACATGATTTAAGTGTTCCTGCTCCAGCAGGGGGATTGGACTAGATGATCTTCCAAGGTCCCTTCCAATCCCTAACATTCAGGATTTCAGGTCTGCCAAGAAGTGCTGGAGTGCACTGTTGAAGTCCATTTACAATACTTCATCAGTTCTTCCAAAGACTGGGCAACAAACAGTACAGAAATAAAACAGTATAAATGCTGTCCTCTCTTATTTGGCACTTTTGTGACTGCATCTGGGCTCCTGCATCCCCTTCTGGTCTCTCCATTAGAGGAAAGATACCGGTGAGTGTGGTGTGAGCCTGGCACAGGGCCATCCAGATGGCGAGGGACTGGGGCACACAGGAGAGAAGGGCGAGCTGAGGGAACTCCTTTGGTCAGCGTGAAGAAAGTGAGGCTCAGGGGTGGACCTGACTGCTGCCTACGGCTGCCTACTGGGAATGAAGCCTGAGTCTTCTCAGAGGTGCTCTGTGGTGGAAGGACGCGTGACACCAGGCCCACGCTTGCATGGCGGATGGAGAGATCCAGCTAAATAAAAGGAAAAAACTGTCACCATGAGGGTGCTCAGACACAGAACAGGTGCCCAGATAGAGTCTCCATCCTTGAGGGTAATCAAACTGAACAAGGCCCTGAGCAACCAGATCTGACCGGGGCTGCTTTCAGCAGGAGCCTGGACCAGAGACCTGCAAGAGTCTCTCCGTAACACCGTGCTTCCACGGCTCTTCAAACTGCAGCTGCCCAGCCTCCTCCATGCTGGAGGGGCAGGCTCACAGCCCTGCACAGAGTGGCCTTCACCATTCGGGCCTTTGCTTCAGGCAGCCATTTGCATTGGGCCTACCGGTAGCCCCATGATGGAGCAGGTGAAGCCTTGTCCTGCTGATCATGAGGAGGTGATTGTCCCACCTTGTAGAGCCCTCACCCAAATGGATGCTGCTGGAAATGTATCGCTGGCCTTGCTAAAGACAGCATAAATTACATTCAACACGCTCCCACCTCCCATGCAGATGACCAAGCAACATCTCATACTAGGCCTTGTCATGACACCCCCTTGGCAAATCCCTGCTGGTCCCCCCCCCATACCTGATGTGTGTTGCTGGCATTTTGCCTCCCTTCTGTCTTAGATAAACAGATTTCCTATCAGAGGAAGGGAAAGCATTTCACCTCATGGATTACCATCAGCTTCAAAACACTTGAAAAGCTCTTAAAAAGAAAGAAAAGAAAAAAAAGCTCTTGAAAAAGCTGCATCTTTTTTTCTCCCACTACTCAAGTGGGAATTTACCATCTGAGGCACTGTGGCATAAACAGATTTGTTACTTGGCTCAAAATAGGCAGCAAAGCTCTTCTTATCCAAACACTACTCGGTCCAATCAGTGTGACCCCAGGTGAGTTAGGAAAATATTTATGAAATCTACAGGTACTTATAGTGAGGAAGATTAAAAAAAAAAAAACACAACAGAGCTCTGAAGAGAGCAATTGCAATGGAAAAGGGTCTTTGATCAGGTGCTTGCAAGGTAACATGTCCAAGTTCAGTGACGTCTCAAGCTACAGAAAGCATTTGCAGACTGCCCTCCTCTTCTTTACCCTTTGATCTTCTCCTTGCAGATGTACAGCAAAGGACACAAAGGATCACACTCTCCCGATTCCATCCATGATTCCTGGTGCATCTCACTAACATGTTTCAAATAAAGGAGCAGTGAAAGTGACTAAAAACACCAAGTAAGAGCATTTTAATGCCATTTGATGAACAAGCAGAGACATAACTACATGGCTTGCCACGAGTATCCCTGCTCTCCAGACTGGACTAGTAAAATGCACTCTGTGCTCTGTGAGGGTGCCATGTCCTGCTGGAGAGTGACAGGAGCTGGAACACAGCTGGTGATTTCAAGATTTATAATCTGATCTGCCTACACTTTTGGTCAACTGGATTGCATGCGTATTTTGAGACCAAATTCACGTTTGCATAATGCTGTTGAAGCCTAATGATGAAAGCAACTACACAAGTTTCATTATTTGTTAACTTGTAATGCAAAGGCAGCCCCTTGCTCCCCTTGTTTTATGATAGTTCATAAAACAGACCTGCCCTGCAAAGAAGGATCTGGGGGTACTGGTGGAGGAGCTGGCAACTTCTGCTTGTAGAACAGAAAGCCAACTGCATCCGGAGCTGCATCAAAGGAAATGTGACTAGCAGGGCAAGGGAGGTGATTCTCCCCCCTTTACTCCACCCTTGTGAGGCTCCATCTGGACTACTGTGTTCAGCTCTGGGGACCTCAACATAAGAAGGGCATGGACCAGTTAGAGCAGGTTGAAGGGAGGGCCATGAACATGATAATGGAGAGCTGGAGAACCTCTCTTACAGAGACAGGCTGGATAGTTGGGAATGCTCAGCCTGGAGAAGAGAAGGCTCCAAGGAGACCTTATAGTGTGGCCTTCTAGTACTTAAAAGGGAAGCCTACAGGAAAGCTGGGGAGAGAGTTTACAAGGGCATGTAGTGACAGGACACGGATAACAGTTTTAAACCAGAAGGGATAAGGTATTTGGAAGAAATTCTTTTCTATGTGGGTGGTGAGGCACTGGCACAGGCTGCCCAGAGAAGCTGTGGATGCCCCATCCCTGGAGGTGCTCAAGGCCAGGCTGGATGGGGCTTTGGGCAACCAGGTCTGGTGGGAGGTGTCCCTGCCCATGGCAGGGGGTTGGAACCTGATGGTCTTTAAGGTCCCTTCCAACCCAAACCATTCCACGATTCTAACTTCTGCATGCATAAACACAGGGAAAATTGATAATTATACTCTTCATTTACATACTGAAGATCACATTAGGTATTGAGAGGAATGCAAGTTCATCTAGAAGAATTATGAAAAATCCTTTGGTACAACTAAGCAAGAGATGAACTTGAAAATGTCAGAATGACAGAATTCAAATAAGGTACCAAACAGACTACTCCAAATATGAAAGACTGATTCAGTCCACCTTAATGAACACATAGGCTAAGCTCCTCCTCAATTTATCTTTTTTAAAATCTATGACTAGGAGCTCCACATCCCACATCTCCAAACACTATCTTTTTCTCATCGTATTATCAATTACTAATGTGCACTAGCACTTTCGTGCTCTTTGTCCTGCTGCTTCTCTAGTATTATTTTATTTCTTTCCACCATTCTAAGCTCTGATGAATATCTCAGGTTACCTGTGTCACAAGCCCATAAATTTAATTCCCTTTAATACAATTCCCTCTGTAGAGTACCCATGCCCAGAAAAAACATTTTCTATTTTTTGATACTGTTCCCATCTACCAAGGGCTAAAGTAAAAAGAACAATTTGTGAGATGGCCAAGTTTCAGTTCATAGATCTGCCAACACCTTTCAGGAGACAGAACTGATACATTAACTACATAATCAATGAGAACTTAACAGCAGTCTCTGAAGAGAAGAACTATGAACTTTTTGGCAGAATTCTGAATTTGTTTCCTTCTACCTGGACTGCCCCTTCATTTCAAACAGCTGTAGCAGTATGGTAGTTGGCCAAGATCTTACACAGCACGATCTAACCTTCTCATTGCCATGATGTACCCAGGCACAGCTTAATTCCAGTAACAGAAAACAACACTCACTTGTAAGGTACATATAAAAGCAATGGCTAACATCTGGCAATGAGTTTGGGCAGTAGCTTAAAATATCACCTACTTAAACTCTCTTCATGTTTTGTATGTGTGTGTGGCACTGTAGGAGACACCAGCTATACAGAACTCCAAATGAAGACTGCTGACGTTGCGTAGTCCATCAACTTCTTGAAAAATGGAGCTATGACTTAAATACGTTACTTAAATCCATTTATTATGTTGCCATCATGTTAGTGTTTCACAGTGCTAATAAGTGAAAACTGACAGCTTCATTCATCTCTGATCAGTTAAATATATTACTGTACCAACCCCAAAATTGCTTTCTTGTCAAATCTCAGTGAAGCATACTTAAAAACACAAACACAAAAAATCCTCCTTCAATAACATGCAGCAATTTAGAGATGATACAGAAGAAGGGTAACTAAGCACAAAACACTGTGGACACACTCCAGAGGTGTGGTACACAGCATCTCAACTAGGATAAGGAGAATGCTCCCCAGTTCTTCCCTTTGGTGTAATCTGGTCCATACAGTGGAAAAGCCTTGGGAGACCATGAGCTAGATCTCTCTCTGATGAAACTGAACCAGAAAATGCACTCCAGGAGCATATCTAATACATTCCAGTGGCAAATGGGTACTCAGTCAAAGACAGGACTAAAAATAGCTCAAAGTAACTAACTCCAAAACGTGTACAGCACAGATGTCAGGTCCTCTGTTTCAACTGTTTCGCTCTATGAATCTGCTCCTACCGAGCTGCACTAGCTGTTAATGCCATTATAGCTGCAGATGCAGTGCTCACTGATGGGTTTGGAATGTGATGGGTGATCAGTTTGCTTTGTAAAATACTAGCATTCACTACAGCTTAGGCTTCTACTTTTTATTTTTTTAGGCAAGTCCAATCGAATTACTCTTAATGATCAAGGAGGGGGGAAATCATCACTGCTAGGCTCTTGAAAATCCTAAGATTTTCAGGTCATGTTTTTGAAAAATGAGCTGTTGTAAGTGCTTAGTATTTGTAATTGAATACCAAATTAAAAAATAAATAAATAAATCCAAAAAGGGCAAGAAATCAGCAACATACCTTATTGCTTCCTCCACAGATTGGCCAACTATGTTTGAGGAGGCACCTGGCTGAGACAGAGGCGTCAGGCTTATCACCCACTTCACTGGCTTGTAGTATTCATCACTGGAACTTAATAGGTAGAACAGTGTGGTCAGGAAAATCACCTGCAAAGCAAAGTGGAGTTTTAAACCAAAACGAAATAAACAGTTTCAAGAACTACAGTATGCAGATATGCTTCAGATCATTGAACGTAACTGGAAAGTCAGAGCAGTATTCACCAAGCTTGGAAGACACAGAGCTAGGAGAGTAACTTCCAGCCTGGCTCCACAAAGGACTTAACAGTTTTATCTAGACAGCACCACCTCTTAGCTCCTTTTAGCCTCTTCACAAAGTTACCTTAAAGCAACCAGATATTGATCTAGATCAACAATCAAGATTGTTTTTCTTCTTCCAGCATTTTTAGCGGATCAGAATATTACTGAACATTAACATCCTTTGTTAAAAACAAAGGAAACCAAATAACTCTGAGTTGTCTGGAGAATCACTGTGTAACTGGATACTGGATGAATTAAACAAAACCCCACAAAAAGAACATCTGCAGTGTTTATTAGGCTTGCATTCCCTACTATGAGTTTGCAAATTAGTCTGAGCAGAAGTGACAGCAGTTGCGTTGTTTCAGTTTAAAGACCAAAACACACAATCAGATTGTGTCAGCTTTGGGTATGTTGCAGTCTACTGTGTTTTACTTACTCTCTAGATGGTGGGTTCAGCAATTTCTTTGGCTAAACAAACACCACAAGTGTCTCCAGCTTGAAATTGAATACCTCAAACAAGTAAAATTCATTCTGTATATTACAATGGTAAAATATGACTTGTATTTTCTTCATCTGCAAGCCTTAGTTCTTTTATCTGTCTTCCCAAGATTAAAAAGAATTCTTTCACCTTCCTTATTTCCAACCTACTGGTATGATGGAATAAATCACATCCTCACCTTTTGATAAATCAGTCTGTCTGACCTACGTAAGTCTCCTGCTTTCAAGCATCTTATCCGGTCTGCAGACACCTCATGCCCTTCTCCTGCATTCCTTCTGAAGATGTTCAGAAAATAATGCAGACAGCATAACATGCAGTACGTAGTTACCAGTCGCAACAAAGCCATCTATTTGTCATTGCTCTTTCTGTAATTCCTTTCTACCCAGTAAAATGTTACATTTTTTCCCCATCACAGCCTTTAACTTGGAAGCCACATTCAACTGTTCACCCACAGTGTCCCCTTTCCAAAATACCACGTGTAGGTATGGGCTGTCCTCTATCTTCCCAGGTGTGCAACTCTGGCCTTGGGTGATCAACCAATGTATCAACTAAAGCAAGTCATTGCATCAGCACATTTGCTCAGCATGTTGTTAATTTCAAGATCATAAAAAAATGAAAAAGGTTTAATGAGAAGTAATCCAGCAGCAGTATCAGCTAAACTGTAACTCAAAGTTACAACTTTAAGTAAATCTGAAAACCTGACTCAGGTTTACTATCTTTTGTAATGCTGCAAACATGGTTGTTTTCTCCTTGGTAGGGCCCGCCTGCTAAGCTACTATAATGTTCCCTGATTTAGCTACAAAACTCGCCACCCTGAAGAAGGCATCCAGATGGTGAGCACCATCCTTCTTCCTTCCAGTGGGACCTGGTTATAGATCCTTCCTGCAGTGCAGCTCTCAACACAGAAAGAAGCATACTGCTAGACACGCCATATCCTCTCATCCTGACACTCACAAAAAGCAGAGTGAAAAAAAAAAAAGCTCCACTGGATCTTATTTTATTAGGACAGCTTCAGTTAACTTCTTAAGATGTTACCCTTTGAAAAGTGTATGGCAGCCAGGGAATGAGGAAATTAACTGCAGCAATCAGGCGAAGCTTGATTCCCTGTGGCATGAGAAGCATACAGTGCTGATTTAAGGCAACTATGAACAGGAGCTGGGGATTAGTTCAAGTGGCAACACGCACAGCACCTGTACTCACTGGAAAAGCTTTTCTTCCCCAGTGCCCACAACAGAAACTGTCTTCCTTAGGGAGTGATGGATACACCAACTTAGACATACCCACCTGAACTGCAGAAGCTGAGGTGGCAACGGGGATGAGGAGCAATAGAATAAAATAGTCTTAACATGGACTAAAAGCCATGAAAAGATTAACAAACCTAACTCCGTTCTTCTTAAGGCAGTGTGCATGCAACCACAAAATCAACTGAATTTTAGATCAGCTGCATTTTGGGAAATTACTGTATTTTCTTTAGCACAGTAGGTATAGAAATGCAAAGAAGCAGCAATCGCAGAACCTACCAATTTGACCTCAAGGAGCTTGCTAATTTTTCTAATGAGTAGAATAGCTTCAATGGTGCATTCAGCAGCAAAAAGATGTCCCTCCCTCTCTCTACTGACACTTGAAAATTTTCAGATCTCTTTGACAGGATATCTAAGATTTCAGACATGACCTGAATTGTTTCCTAACCAGCAAAATTCAAGATCCTGCTGAGGACTCTGAGGAGGAAGTCACAGAAAATAAAATAATAAACTCTTTCCAGTGTTAAACACTTGACAGATTACACTTTCTTGCTCTAGAATTTATCCTATAGCCCCAGGCTCTGAAACTTTAAATACTCTCATTTGAGGGTGAATTGACTGAATTCAAGGCAAAATCTATGAGTAAACACTAGGCTAGAATGGCAATTCAGCATTTCCACATGTATCAAGAAGCACATAGTTTCATCTCTTGTATGTCAGGTCCATAGACTTTGGAAATATTTCTGTAACGCTTTCATGCTCAGTTTTCCAATGAACGAAAAAAGCATCAGAAATCTGTGTATTCCCTTCAGGACTGTAGATACCCATCTGCCAAATGGAGATTTTCTCTTTCCAGCCTTTAACAGAGTGAGCAGACACACACCAGCTTATATATAAGCCCATGTGCACGTGTGCAGATAGGAACTTGCACTCAGAAGTAAAATAGAAGCAGCACTCTTGCAATGAATGATCAATTTTCAAGCATCTGTTGAACATCTGAATATAGCCTTACTGGATTGTGGAGGGATATGCTACACACACAGATTACTTCCTAGTGAATGCTTTGGCAGAAGATGCATTTTTCAAAATAGAGGCTCTGAATAACATATCCATTATTTCCATGTATTAAAGCATAGTTTTTTAAGTAATGGTTTTCAACTAAAAAGGCATAGATTTAAGTTAGATGTTAGGAGGAAATCCTTCACTCAGAGGATGGTGAGGCACTGGCACAGGCTGCCCAGAGAAACTGTGGATGCCCCATCCCTGGAGGTGCTCAAGGCCAGGCTGGATGGGGCTTTGGGCAACCTGGTCTGGTGGGAAGTGTCCCTGCCCATGGCAGGGGGGTTGGAACCAGATGATCTTTAGGGTCCTCTCCAATCCTAACCATTCCATGATTCTATGACAAGGCCAAGAAAAAAAAAAAAAAAAAAAAGAAAAGTATGCCTTGAGACCCTGGAAGAATAATAACTGTTAAGGTTACTTCTGATCTTCTCCTCATTTGGATTTTTTTTTTCTTCCCTAGCTTTTAAGAAAGCAAAGTGAGTAAAAGGTAAATCTAATAATGATATAGTCCCAAACAGAATTCAGTAATGATGCACGCTGCAAGAGTTGAGAAAGCCACGGTGCTTTATCCTAGAGTCACATTTCGGTTTTCTCTGCTTATTGTATTATACTGTTGCAGAAGGAAAAAAAAAAAACACATTGGA
Source organism: Anas acuta (assembly GCF_963932015.1). Lineage (NCBI taxonomy): Eukaryota > Metazoa > Chordata > Aves > Anseriformes > Anatidae > Anas > Anas acuta. Next base: position 90,168,759 of record NC_088980.1, read on the forward strand.
AAATTTAAGAAGCAATTACATTACTTCTTCAAGGACTACAGAATAGCTCAATTAAGTTATGCTAAGAAGTACTTTAAAGCCAGAAAAACAGTATCAGCTGAATTCTCACAACAGCTAACATTTTCATTCATTTATTGCCCCAATTAATGGATTGCACTAATCTCTATTTTGTGCAGTCTGTTTTCTGAAAATCCTAAATATGAGTCCTTTCTCTTTCAGTCAGTCCTGATAATAAATCCACACTGAACACTATTATTAGAAGTTTCATCAATTCACCTTCTTGTGTTTTAAGAGAATCCATTTATTTATTTATTTATTTATTTTTAAGCAAGAATCTTTGTGAGAGACTTTCATAAATATGATAAACCCTGGTTCTGACTGGACAGAAAGGCCTACGAAATGTACAGTGCAAAAAAAAAAGACTACATTACAGCACCCACACACAGGGTTTGACAACATGAACTACTTACTCTTCAGGTAGGCACAGTTATGTCAAAACAAAAGACATGTGCTGCTAGGAATGATGGCCAGGAAGGGCTAAAAGTCACTATGCCCCTAGTATCACCTGCAGACACAGTCCTTGAATATTGTCTGGCAGTTTCCTCTGGATCTGTTAACTCATGGAATTGGCACAAACCAAACTTCCAAACTGGAAGGAATAAATACATCATCTTATCCAGAAAGTTTCTGAAGTGGATTCAACAGCAGTTGGACTGCTAAGGCTTTCATCCTTTCTGGTGTGACAGTAGAGGCAGGATGACCACTCTCACTGCTGGCTAGGGAACTGCACTGTTCAAAGGCACACGAACTACTTCTTGCCGAATATTTGAGTTAGGAGTTATAAATTAAGGAAGTAGGAAACTTTTGAGTTAGAAATCTCATTAGTTAAGTGATGAACTAGTGAGTTCACATTAGACTAGTCTATATGAAGAGGATTGAGCCCTGGCTTGTTGTGCGTGTTTACTTTCTTTTCTCATGAGCTCATAAAATTAAGTTTAATCTACAGAGCATGTTTGTCACATAAATTTGAGAGATTCAAAGAAACTGTGACAAACGCTCAACCTACAACAGAAGTGGAGGAAGAACAGTAGCCTCTAGGGCATCCAATCTTTAAAAGAAATCCAAGGCAAACCCAACTATCTCTGCTCTGCCAGTTGACTTCACCGTGCCGCAGCAAGCAGCAGGACCCTGATGACAAACAAAGGCAGGACCATGCATCACAGCAGCTGCATAGAACGGATCTGGTATAAGCCATTAGACAGCTGAATTTAAATTTTCTGTCAAGGTAACGAGTGCGTTAAGATGATCTGCAATTATCATCTGAACTTGCTGTTTGGAAGTACACTAACTTCTTGGATACTGTTACCAACATGTCATCATGGGTGAAGTAGTGTACTGAGGAAGAAATTGAATGAAATATTCCCACACAGTCTCTCTCTTTTCATCACTAACTGAAAGAAAGCTAACTAGAGAACAAGAAAATTCAGTGGCAATGATCTCCTTCAGTTCAAGGCAGTCATTTAATAAAATTTTGTTGCTATTTGTTCTTTCTTAAATATCGAAGAGAACCCACACAACTGCCTTGAAATATTGTTAAACATTATTTCAATTTTGCAGCTTTGTCTACCAAAACCTCTCCCCTGAGCAAGCATCAATGAAGGCAGTAAGGTTAAACTGGCAAAACACCTTGCTTTCTAGCAAATGTTTTTGAATGCTGAACTATCCACCAAGACATGGATTACAGTCATGCTTCCAAGATCGATATTTGTTTAATTAAAACAGGAATAAATCCCAGGCTAGAGTCCTTAATGCTGCTCACTGTCCGAGATGAAGATGTTCAGAAACTTTCAGCAATCTTCCAGCTATTACATTTTTCCATCTTCTGAGAGTGTTGGTTTGTTTAAGGATATATTTATGAGGACATGCCCTAAGATTTCAGCAGTTTTGTAGGGTACCACAAGGTACAGCTCAGTATCTTCAAGGCCAGAAACAAAGAGCTTTCTATGAACAGACTGATAGGAGGACTTCGAGCTCCTCAATGTGGAAATTACAATGGGGAAATTAGGCTCCTTTGCCTCGGATGTCTCCAATTAGGTAAGTTTAGAGGATGTTTTCAATGCTTGGGTTTGATTTTCAACACTACAACATGCACAATTAGGTTCGTTCAGTAAAATCGATGACATAAGCATGTAACATACTACTTACCACTGAAAGCACAAAATTGAGAAGAGCTGTCCCACTGTGGAAAAGGATTGTCACTAATGTTGTAACTGTAGTGAACAAGAGGCTCACGTTGCGACTCATCACTATCCATAGAGACTCCAGGATCTGAAAAAGGAGGGGAGGAATGAAGACAAAGTGAGACAACACATTGAATTACCTAGAACACAACTGCTTGCAGGGTGATTCTTCTCCATCAAGTCATACAAAGATGACAAAAGAAATAATAAATCATCTTCCCTTACCCTAAATTGCAACAGGTATTATTAAATGAAAACGTCTACTTTGCCAAAGACAGGTTTCTAGGTCGATGGTTACAAGGTTTTAAGAACTTTTCTCCCAATACCCAAAAGTATTTCATCATGTAAAATTGTAGAAAATCTAAATATAATGACACTTGTTTACTGCGATCAGTATCACCATCAACTGAAAGCACATCTTGTCCTGGGAGGGAAAGCTCATCTTTTCAAAAGCAGGAATGCTAAAGCACAAAGAACAAGGAGTAACATCATAAAGCAGAAATAAATCTGAAGCTAGCTTCAAATCTACTAACACAATTACAGCTTTAATAAATTTGTTTTAAACACTCTATGTAAATAAGATGCATAATTTTTATAATGTCTGCAGACAACTACACAAGCTGTGATTTTGCATAGGGATGCAAGAGTTAGTCAAGCAGTTATGGAAAATTAATCAAACAACTCTATACAACCTATTAAATTCTGTAATGGCTCGAGGAACTGATTGCTTATTAGTTACAGATAGTAGAGTAGTTTTGAGACATGCCTTTAAATATGGAATGCCAGTACAGCCAAATTAGTTTGCGTTTGGAGACCCACCACAATCTGAGTAAGGCAGCAACTTCAGAAACACTAAGGGCAAAAAGAAATGGCATGGCATAGGGAGGCATCCTAAAAGCTGTGCACAAACAGTCTCAACAACTATTTCGTTCAGAAGGAACACAGTGAGAAGGTTATTAGCCGAACTGATTCACACATATAAGCAGCAAGGTTGAAGGGGAAAAGCCATACCTTTTTTCAAACTAACATAGCCATATGACCATCTCTATTTTGTAATCAAATCAAAAGGAGACATACAGAAAATAATTTTTGAAGCATAATTTTGTGAAGGAATAACTGCTGGGGGAGGTGACAAGGATTTATCACACACAGGAAAAACATCCGTGCTTCTTACTACCTAACGGGAGTCACGTATTTGAAGGCTCATCTTCTGAAGATATTTTATGAGTCTCCCTTGAGAATGCCCCAAGTGAGGTTAGAAGTGATGACGACACTCGGCTGAAGAAAGTGTTATCCCATAGTACTTGTCCACTTCCTTACTCAAGCTTCTCCTCAAAGCTGCTCTCAATCCATTCTCTGCTCAGCCTGCATCTGTGCTTGGGATTCCCCCAGCCCAGATGCAGGGCCTTGCACTTGACTTTGTTGAACCTCTTGGGGTTTTCACAGGCCCACCTCTCAAGCCTGCCAAGAGACCTTTGGAGGGCATCCCATCCCTTCACCATTTCAAAGACTCTGCAAGTTTTATGCTAGCTGTGCAAAACCATAGTCCCAGAGTGTTACTGGGACTTGCTGAGTGCACAGGACCTTGGTGCCACAGGCATCTCGTTATGATGTGGAGTTCATAGAACAACAGCAAAGCACTGGAAGAAAGGACACAGTTTGAAAACAGAGGCCTCGGAACCACAAACAGTTCACTGATGAACATGACATCAAAGAGAGCTGGGAAAAGACTGCTTTTGCTCTAAGAAAAAGCAGCAGCAGCTAAGAAATGGGGTGGAGGTAAAGGCAAGCAACAGGATAAGGTACCTGCCACGGTCAGGGAAAGTAATAATTTTCCAAGCATCACACAAAATGTGGTCCAAGGCAGAGGTCAAGGGGTGGGAGTTGTCCAGACATGACACAAACCATTTTATAAAAAGGACAAGCTCCTTAATTTGAGGGAAGATGATGCTCCAGTTCCAGTTTCCTTACTGAAGAGCTCTTCAGCTCGATCCCCTTGACTTTTGTGCCTGACAGTGGATAGCAATGCCAACTACACAGCACCAGCACAATGCTATTCTACCCGCACAGCCACTGTTGGATATGACTGTTGAAGACTGACTGACTACTTTGAACACACAGCAATAGCAATTAGTAGATTGTAAAACAAGTCATTAGCATTAAAGTGTGCTGTTAATGAAAGTTAGTCCGGTGAAGTTTTGTTTTAAAAGATTAAAACTGGCCTAATTTCTCAGCCTTCTAAATACTAATCACAGCCATCTTTAATTCCTCCACACACACACAGCCCTTTTCATCCCCCACTGCTACTGATGAGCAGTTCTCATGGGCTGGGACTTGCTCCATCTGCTTGAGAGAGTTTATATCTGGTGGGGCTGGGAAAGTTTCTTTGGGGATGTTTTGTTCCTCCGGCACAGTCTGTACTTGTTTAAGTTTCCCTACAGGTTTTAGGCTGAGGAGCTAATAACCTGAGCACACATCTGCAGTTAGCTTGGATGTAGTTATCACAGGGTTCACTCAACGAGAACAGCTGTCCTAGAAGGACATCCTAGCTTTTACTTTGGGGTAAGCAAGGATAGTGCATTTTGGAGACTTTTGGTATGTCCTATGAAGGCAAGGGCATCCTCTGGGAGTGGTCTCCAGCTGTGGAGTAAGTTTCCCCTTCTGTGTGTTTGCAATTAAAATTTCACAACACGTTTCTCATCACAAGGATGAGAAGACAGAAATAGCAGACATCAGTCATCACTGAATACAATATCAGAAAGTGCTCAAACACCCCACTAACAGTCACAAAAGCATTAAGTCCTGGCACCTGAGAGTTCACAGTGGTGTTTGAGTGCCCCAGAGAACACCCAATCTCAGAATGCTAACAGGGAAGAGAGCATGGTAGTTGAATTATTACTGAAGAATGAACTGTATTGGATATACAGTTAGGTAATTACATGAAGAAATCCTCAGGGACAGAGCAAACATTGGGAAATGTTTTCATTGAAATATCTGAGCAATTGAAATTGGATGTCAGCCCAACCTGATTTGGAACATACGTGTATCAGTCATGCTAAACGAACAGACCGGGAAACCTAACCGAGCTGAAGCTTACTGTGCATCTTTTAATGGAAGGTCTTCTGTCTTTCTGCCTGGGAAATCTCTGGATGAGATACTGGCTGCTGGTAGAATGATGAATACTCTTATGGAAAAAGCAAGATCAATTTAGGAGACATGAGCAATGTCTCCTATACCATGGAGGGAGTTTCGAGTGATCATTCACGGATTTAGCCAGCAGCAATTTGCTTTTTCAATGTTTCAAACCTTCAAGAAACGGAGGAAAGGGTACGAATGGAAAAGCAGGCGAGTGGAGAAGGAACGAGGCTTTTTCATTACTCAGAAATTAAATCTTTATAGCCCAGCAACATACTGCATGTTTCGTCCACCTAAAAAACTACTTTAGGATACAGCATGGGGTAGAAAATTGGAGGTAGATATGAGGACCCACCCCAGTCCTCTCCCCAAACTAAGAATAGGATGAAACAAACTGCACTTTGGAAACATACCACTACAAAAAACAAGTTAATAACACTACCGCTTCTACTGAATCTAGAAGAATTCAAAGATGAAATGTATCAGAGCTGCTACCACCACAGCTTATACGTGCAAAAACAAATGTAACTGATGATTTTGAAAAGCTTATCTTTATATTAAATCTTCAGGCAACCTACATGTTTATATAGCAAGTTACTTTAAAATAATCAAGGTCTAACTATATCAAACTAGAGCTAAATATGACTGCTATAATGAACAGCATGTTTTGAGGGGGGTACAGTGCTTTACCTGATACTCACAGCTAAATTCCTGAATTGATGCATACTGTTACAAATGAAATAAATGCCAGCAATTCCCCAGCATAGCTATACCAGCTATTTAATTACATGCTTTCAACTCTGATATGAAAGTTTCTTCCATTATGGGAAAAGCCCGAAGAGAGACATTTCCATTTGTCTTTTCTAACATATTTCTTTTAACAGATGCTCCTTCGCTTACTAAAGAGGATGAACACTTGCTACGATTTCCTTGAATGGGAAAGAGCTTATCTGCTTATAATTGCAATATATATATAACACTGTCAAAGAGTTGTACTTTCAGAGAATACATAGTGATCTGAACTGTTCTGAAATATTTCTGAAAGCCAAGGGGCTTCCACAACTTATTATGTGGTAAACTCCAGCTATAATCTATGGATAGGCATTTACTACTACATATTCACCCACCACTTCTTTACAGTTCTCTCTTTAACTGTTTTGTGTTTAAAAAAAAAAGTCAAAGCAGTTTATGGAATCTACCATGTCTTACTGTATGTTTATGAATTGCAGGTTAGCATTGATTTGAAGCGTCCTGAAGCAGAAACATCCTAGTTTCAATTAGAGCTACGCCATTTGAACCTCCACCTCCAGCCTGTACAACACAACCAACCATCCATCCAAAAAACAAGCAAAACAGAAAACCACAGAACACAATAAAACCCACAAAAATGTGAGCAAAAGCCCATGAAAAAAAAAAAAAAGAAAAACTCCAAACCCCGTTCTCCCCAAAACTACCCAAATGATTTAGAATATTGATCCTTCCCAGTTTAGTATGCCATTCTACAGTAACTAACTGTTCTTCTTCAAAACACTACGATTTTCATTCTCTCATGAAAACATAAATCCAGAATACAGTAAAGTTCCACTGTAACCTAGGATAGGTGAAGCAACTTTCTCAGAAACATCAGACTTACGGTAGAAGTATGCTCATTTTAATCATCTCTAAGCTTTAATGACCTACCCACGACCACAAATGAGATTTTAATCGATTCTAATTTAAAACAGTGTAATATTTATGCAATAGATTGTTTATGAGACAGACAGCAAAGAAGATGCTACCCATAAGGATGTGAAAACAGGATTTAGAGTTATATATTGTGTGGACCAGTTTACAATCTGTCATTATGGATGTGAGTGTATGGAGAAAAAGGACAGGTGTTTCCCCACAGCAGATAAGTAATGGGTTCATGGATATAAACAGGAAAACAAGCCAACTCCTGCAATTTTTTCCCTGTATTTCTAAACAAGATTTTAGAGAATGTTAAGCATGCTAGCTAGATTAAAAAAATTAATATTAATGTATTGCAGTCTTAAATATTTATTCTCTTTTCACTATTTCCTCCATTATTTTAGCCTATTTAAGATTACTGAAGCACACTTATTATGGTTTCTGAACACTGTTTAGCAATGGAGTAAAGGAGACAGCTAGCACCTATAAAGCAGTTTAGTTTCTCCTCCTCCTCCTCCTCTCCCTCTTCTTTAGCAGCACATTCTGTATTTATTTTAAATGATATGCTATGGATGTTTATAACTGAGCCCCAAGCACTCAGAGAAAGAATTAAGCAAATTTTTACTATTCACTGAAAAAGGTTCTCTACAGTAAGATGTTTGTCTCATCTTCTTCTTAACTTGCGTTTTGTTTTTTAATGATAGAAACTGTAAAGATTTAAGCAGCAGCTGAGAGAAGACAAAGGACACATACATGCTCATCAGTTGAGACCACGAGCTGCCTCAAGGCAAATAACTGCTTAAATTGCATCCACAGAAATCTTTTGTTGCAAGTTAGATATAAATAATATTCCTTCAACATGGATAAGCCTTAACCCGAATATATTTCTAGATTACAACAGCTCAAGTCAAAGATGAACTGTATCTGGGACTGACTGTATGTTAAACGCTTCAGATTCAACATCATTTTTTAGACAAATGTAGTTGCTTCAGTTCTGATTGCTTTCAATGCTTTTTCTTTTTCTCCTAATGAGGTGAAAGGTCCAGTGCATTAATTCAGAGACTCATACAGTGTAAAATATTAATTTCATTCTCCACAGAACTTTCATAAAAGAGAAATAAGCTGCTTTCAACCCAATGAATAATAATTTGAGGAAAAAAATACGTCTACAACACACACACGCACATTTATATATTACATATACATATAAGTAATATATATGTGTATATATGTGAATATATATATGTATGTGTATCTTACAACCCCTTGGTCAATGTATTTCTCATTTGTGACCTAGACAAATGTTATTCTTTTTTAAAAAAATAAAAGCCTCCAACCCTGCACTTGCCACATGTTACATAAAAACAAGGCTGAAGCAAACTGATATTTGGCAAATAACAATATTTCTAGAAGAGACAGATAAAGAAAGAGTAATTCCAACCAAATGACCTCCAAGAAACAGAAGAGTAGACTACAGACTAAGAAGAATTTATCCAGCTGTAAGGTGACATAGGTGATCCTACAGTAACTATCCCACTCAGGAAGAATTCTGGCAAGCAAATATCACTGAAGATGCTGAAATCAGGAGGGCTTCCTCATCACAATTTGGTTCTGTTTGTAGTATGAATATATCCTAAAGAGACTTACAAATATTACACAGGTAATTGTAAATAACACTTCCAATGTTTCCATGTACTTGCATGCCACGTCCTTAGCAGTAGTCCAAGAAGGAATTAATACCAGTTAAAATCAGACCAATTTGGTAATAAGAGCAAACAATACATACCGAAAGAAATGTTTCAATGTTATCATGAACGAATGAAGCAACATCTTGCCAGTCCAGAATATCACCAAGCCAGCTGTTCTGACGGTTTATGTGCCATTTGTGTCCTTTGTGTCTTCCAGAATGTGTTACATTCTTAAAGAAAAAAGACAAAGATGTAAGGATAGCAGACGTGAATAACTCAATAAATGTGAAAGCTGAAGACAAAGATTTTCTTAATGAGGAGCATGTCCAACTTGCATCTAAATAGTCAGACCTGCTTTAATTGGCATCCTCAAAAATACCTGGAAGTAAGAAAGCATTTCTTTGTACAACTGAAAAACTAAAAGCTGACAGAAACCTGTAGTTAATTATCCCATGTGAGTACAGTTCTGCACATTGTACTGATTCATCTCAGTTAAACATCAGCCTCACAGCCTGACTGAGACAACGGTATCTATCTTGCTCTTTACGAAAGCACACCAGAGGTAACGATTTCAGTTACTGCCTACATAATTTACTCTTTGTAACATATAACTTCTTCCAGTACAGCCCACAAAGAACAATAGGAGAAGCTGCCAAAACAACTACTTTCCTCATAATCAGCATCTGCTTCTCCACTGGCAACATTCAGTCATGCAGAAGCTAAAAACCAAACTGCAAGCATGGAGGATTTCTTACTACTACACAGGTTTGTAACTGTGACACAGCAAGAGCACAGAAAATGGTCATAAACACAACAGCTAGTTACTTAGGTGGCTTCACCCTAATTAAGAAGTTGTCTATTCTGCAACTGAACCACACGTGACCACAATCTAATACAAGACTATTTGACTCAGTCTGGGACTGTACCAAGAGTTTCAGAGAAGGATGCCACAATTACAGTTAGAAAATACAAGCCTTCCTGTTGATTAAAACAGATCTCATCCCAATCCTCAATTGTAAGAGACGCTCTTAACTCTGATGTTTATACAAGCATCCCTCTACTTCTGTTAGAATTTTCCAAAACTTTAACCTTACCATTCTGCATTCAGAATGACATTACCTTTTTCTGGCATATATAGCAAGTATTATTCTGAGTGAAGTCCCTGCACTGATTTATATGGGTCAATCTCTTTGCCCAAGCAACAAGCGATAGGACGAGAGGAAATGGCCTCAATTTGCATCAGGGGAGATTTTGGTTGGGTGTTAGGAGAAATTTCTTCACTGAAAGGGTTGTGCAAAGGGAATAGGCTGCCCAGGGAAGTGGTTGAGTCACCATCCCTGAAGGTCTTCAAGAAACGTGTAGATGTAGAGCTTAGTAGCATGGTTTAGTGGTGGACTTGTCAGTGCGAGGTTAAAGGTTGGACTAGCTGATCTTAGAGGTCTTTTCCAACCTGAACGATTCTATGATTATATTTTCTGTTTACTACCAATTTTCCCTAGACACACAGTTACATTTTACGATGCACAATTAGCAAAGTTGTTTAACAATCCACAGCGACGCAGAGATCTCTCTTCTAGGCTGACAGCTTATTTAGAGCAGAAAAATGCAAACAGTCAAACATCTACCTGCAATAAGCCTTTTGTATTTGTAAACTATGAGAAATCTATTTTCCACTCATCTAGTTCTGTTTTCAAAGACATTAACCAGCAGAGTGGTGTATCACTTGCAGATTTTTTTTACATTGTTAATGCCCACTTCAAGTTCACTGTTATTCAGCAACTATACTGCAGTAGCACCTACGGCCTTTTAAACAGAGGATTCAAGGAAACTGTCAACCGAGTCCTCTAACAAATTTACTAGATCTTAGAACACAACAAAACAAAACAAAACACTTCACACCTGAATAGACTAGCAAGACTAGTTCTCCCTGAAGATGATTCAATTGCATTTATGCCCTCATCTTCCAAGTGATTTATGATTCTGTCATTATTTTACTTCAATAAGTACAGAGACTCGATGGTAATTAATCTCTCACAACATCTTTGGAACCTTTTAAAATATACACCATTTGCTACCTACTGATCTTTTCAGAAAGTTGAAGTTACTGGTTGAATTAACATTTTGTTGGCAATTCCTCCTCAACTCTATAGCTTTGCATCACCTTAGCTTGGGTTCTTCAGTCACCTACAGGCTACAGCAACGCTGCGCAGGCCTCAGAATGAAGTATGATTATTATGCTCATACAAGTGAAATGATGGGGAGCTTGAAAGCTTTACTGAGACTGTTAGATATTGTACAGATGTTTTGCATGCTGGAATTTAGCTTACCTTTGGTTTTCAGATACTCTGAAGGACCCCACAAGGCCGTTAAAATATTAAGAAGGAAATAGCCAGGTGGAAATCACCCAGGAAAAACATATAAAGTGGGCATGGGGTGTGACAGAGAGGGTAAGATCAGAAACTGAACCTGGAGCAGCAGATGAGCGGCTGCAGCCCAATGTGCCAGTGCTAAGCACAGGGTTTTGAGCAGGCAACAAGGGGAACCGGCTTCAAAATGGCATGCAGGGATCATCAACATGCTCCTGCAGCTTTCTGCCTTTCTGACTCCTGGAAAAGCTGCTTGCTACTCTGCTCTACTAAAAGAGTATCTACAAGACCACAGCTTTGTCTTAAATAACAAATACAGGGAAGGAATCAAATATTGCAACTCAGAGAGATATGGCCTGTGCTGCACACTGCAGCAACAAGGTACTCCTCCAGCACATGTTCTGCTGAACCATGCAGTGCCAGGGTGCATCTGACACAGAGCTTGTAACAGTAAAAGCCTACGTTTATCAGTATTAGCTGTATCAAAAGTACACAATTTTGGGGTTAAGCATTCAACACTGACTACTCCTAAGTGCTTAAGGCCAGCAAAATGTCCCAAAAATGTAACTTTTATTTCTCCTTGGCAGCCTCATATTCCCTAACAGCATCATGTAGTCTACCACATGATCTTCATGCTTCTGACAGCATTATCTTGTCAAAAGAAATAACTGATTCCTTCCCCTACTATTTTGATCACCATACTCAAACTCTTACTTCTTTTAACACTGAGATCTTCAAACTTCAGAAGTACTTTAAAAGTGACTGCATAAAGAAAAGTTAATAAACTGTAACTGCAATTATTTAAATATAGGGAAGTATTTCAGGGGTATGACTTTTGGATTTCGGTATTTCCATTGCACCGTGGCTAATGAATTGCTTACTTTTTCCTTTACAGGCAAACGGCACTGACAGCATGAAAATGATTTAACTCTTATGAACTTTTCAAGATTCGGTGTGCAGAACCCATTTTTAGCATTCACAAAAATGCATTTAAAGTAATGTGAAAGGACTTCTTTCTAAAAATTTCAAATCAATAGAAGTTACAGGAATCGGGCAGAATACCAGCTTTTTCCTAACCCCTCAAGATCACAAAAATTCAATAGAATGCTCTAACTACAAAATACTAAATATAAAAAGTGAACACAGTATACATTAAATTGCTAATGTTGCAATTTATAATACATAATTGTATACACATAAGGACATAGTTCTGAATGTACTCAAACTGTAGCTGTAGAATGAGCTTTTTTAAAAAACTAATTTTCTGTTATTATATTTACTCAGTACTCCAAGCTTTTTACTAATCTAAGTGATAGTTACTATAAATATGATTTAAGTTACCCACCTTCACAAACCAAGAGTGGTAAAGCCTATCCCAGAGCTCTAGCACTTGCTTTTCAATCACAGCGGTGTTGTTCACTTTTTCTCCTAAAATCTTATGGAGCTGAAACATACAGAAATCCTTTATTACAAGGGACAGAACAAAGCTGGCATCTACTGACAAACCCAAAGCTTGATGAATCACACAAAACTGTCAATAAAGGCATGGCCCAAACTCAGATAATTGGAAAAAATGAGTATTACTATGGAATATACACTTCAGACCAACATGGTTCATAAGAAAGGTTTTTATCTGTAAAAAACATTCTGCCACACTAAGCTCAGGCTTCTACCTACACCAAAAAACTAACAGTCTCTAAAATGCTTAATCCAAAATCTCACTCAGAGTAACATTCAAATTATTTGAGATGTGTGCTAGATATCAAAATGCATATGGCAAATCCTCCTGAAAAATTTTAACTTAAAAATAAATAAATAACATGTCAATCTACCACACATAGCCCACATAGAAATTAGAATACTGGTGGTAGGGGGAAAAAAAGTACATTTTCTAAAATTGGGCAGCTATAACCAGATAAAAAAAATTACTCATCTTTGTTTGATGTATTTTCATTGGCAGTCTTATTAAAATGATAGATTTTTTTCAGCTCTTATAAAAAAATGTTCCTCCAAGCACAAAGACTACTGAAACCACTCCCACCCTTCCTTCCCTCACAGACTGAAGATTAGAAAGAGTAGATCCGTTAACAGAACAGCTAACCACATAGGAAAGGAACACTGAGAAAACCTTTTTATTTCTTTTTTCCTTTCATGAAATACACAAAATCAACACATTAAAAAAAGGCAGGGGGATGTTATTCTTACCTTATGTGTAATCCACTCTCGGCCATACTGATACACGTTATTAGCTGCTGAGTTGAGCGCCTTCTGAATAACCTGGGCTTCTGGGAGCCAGCTGTTTTGTTTTTAAGAAGAAAAACAAAGTTAATTGTTACGTATTTTACTCACTTCATTATACCTGAAACACAATACAAATTAACACATTGAAACAACAATAAACAGCTAAGGTTAAATATTCATACTGCAGCTAGACAATTTTGTTGAACATGTCCAAAGAGCAGACGTTTTAATAAGCCAAGCAAAACTCGGTCTAGGACATGTCATTACATTTGTAATTCACTAAGGTTCCTGAAACCTTAGTTCAATTCGTATCTCAACTTTTTCAAAAAGAGATCCTTATTCACATTACATTCGTATAAATTTCCCTAGCTTTCTAGCTTTCTGACAAATACTATATAATCCAATCTTTTTTAGTTGCAGAGACAACCTTCTGAATTATGAGCTGAATGCTAATTGTTAATGTTGTTCCCCTGCATAAGGAATAGGATGAAGCAATAGGTTGGAGCACCAGTTATTTCCAAGTATCTACAAAGCTACCCACTCATACCTATCTTCAGGGATTCCTGCCACTTTCAGGTAATGGACCCACTGAATTGCCAGCATTTCAGCACTTTTGAATAGAGGGCACACATTCCCTGCTTTGACTTTCTACATCTTGATTTAATGACTGTACTGCAGCCCTTCAAAAAAGAAAGAAAAAAAAAAAGGCACGCCCAAACTGCTGAATTTGTTCACCTAATGCAACACTGAAGCCGTTCTGCCCATGTTACTCTTCAGGAATGTTCTGCGTAGGATTTCAGAGACATTTCAGTCACTTGCCTCTAAATATAATGTAAATATCAAGCTCTGAAAGCTGACTGAAGCTTGACAGATAGGACATACACTTATTCCTATTGAAAGATATTGTAAGTAAACATTTTAACTAAAATTCTGTTAATTACTCAGCTAGAGCGCCAGTATTTTCATTATGTGAATATGCTTCAAACAGTCAAACTTGATTTTCCTTAGTCCTACTTATTCCCATCCTATAGCAAAATGGGAAGGCCAAACAACAGAAGAGATGCCATGAAGGAATAATCAAGAGAGAACACTTTAAAATGTTTATGATTAAGTAGTTAAAATACTTTATTATAGCATTTATCAATTATATCATGCTAGTTCTATTTTTGAAAATCTCCCTTGCTCTTAGAACACAGCATGCAGTTTCTTTTGATCCTATTAAACTCTTGTTGCTTTTGTCTAGAAGGTGCTCTTGAAAAAAAGTCAACTATTTTTTCCCCACGAAGTGCCTGGACTCACCTTTACTCAAGGTCTGTTTAGCTGAAGCAGAACAAAAGTAAACCTGAACAACCCTCCTTCAAAACCACACTCCTTCAGTCTTACCGATTTCCACTCTGCTGTTCATGCAATCAGTTTGCTCAGCAGGCCACCCTATTTTTTTCCTCTATGTTCATTTCTTTCATGATCTTCTCCCTCCCTCAACATTTACCTTGCTTTTTTCTTTAATCATTACATATATCACATCTACAGGCTTCCTGCTATATATAATACACATCTACTCTCAATAGAAACAGCCTTTCCTAACCAATTCATACCAAACTTTTCCCATCCACCATTCTTTCCACCCTTGAACTCTTTTTCTGTTCACTCCAGAAACATTTCTTTCAACTTCTATTCTGTCAAAGGCATTGTGCAGCCAGCTCTCTACAGTGAAAGAGTATTTCAGCTCGCAGCTCACAATCTTTTAGAGCAATCTTTCCTATTACTTTTCTTTTCCAGGTAAAAGCAAAAGGAATATTGGCCTCTTTATTCTCGGCACCATGCACGCTTTTCTCCAAAACTGTAACTAGAGAAGTTTATACAGCTGTCCTTCTCCACCAAAGTCCAAACAGTTCTCAGATCAGATACCATGAGTCTCTTCCAGAATGACGCATAAACACTGCTGCGGCCTGAGAGCTCAGCTTTTACATCTGCCTGCAACAGTTACTCCCATTTCTGTTCACCTTGGGGGCTTTTTAAGTTAAAGAAAAATGTTAACAGCACCTGGAAGCTTGTTTATCCACCCTATACTATTTGTATAACTTCAGCATTCTTACTTTGCCCATTCTGGGTGACTGGCTACTGTCTCATTGATCAAGCTGCTTGTGACTTGAATCATGTGAACGCTCTCCTGATGTACCTAAATTAAATACAGAGAGAAGAAATGTTATGTAATGCAAACTAGAACTCTATCCGCAGTCAGAGTTTGTGATACGTTTAAAGAATAATTCTTACAACACAGACAAGCCATTATGAAGAATGAAGTGCCATTAACCCAGAAAAACAATCAATGCAAAAAACAGCAGTCTGTTCTGACAGTTTTGGTCATGCACTGTGTAACTAGTAATGGCAAATGGAAATTTGAACCTTATCTCATCAGTGAAAAGAAGTAACAATACGGCTGTGCTGTCAAAGGAAGTACTAAAATACAAAGCATAGTTTCAGATACATCTTTTAAAGCCATGGATCAAAGAAGTATAAAAATTAATGAATGCTCAGCTCTAATATGACCAACCATACAATGAAGTGCCTCAGCAAATTCTTTCTTCAATAAGAAAGATAAAAGACTCCATATACAAATATCTTAATGCTCCTTTTATGAATGTAAGGAAGCTTTAGGCTGGAATGTTTGCACAGCTTTTAAAGCTTTCGATTTTAAGTACTTGACATTATGTAAGCCTACATTTTGGAAAAAGGAGACTAACATCAGAACCCATCTGATTTTTGTTCCATAACTGTATGCAAGCGAAACATTCAGTCTCCATTGACTATTTCCAGAATGAATTACAGCTCAAAAAAAAAAAAAAAGGAGAGGAAAAAACGGGGAAAGAGAGACATGAGTGACCTCTTCTGGTGAGAAAAAAAAAAAACAGCCACAAACCAAAAATCAATTAAAATGAACATCTCTCATGCATCCCCTTCACATTTAAAATCAAAATGGTATAGGGTGAGGTTGTCACAGGCAATTATACAAACAAATAGACAAATGCACCTTAAGCATTTTGCAAATAATTTTTTTGGTGCAAAGTAAATTAAAAAGAACAAAATTCAAAGTAGCTCTGCCATTGACAAGAAAACTAACCAGATGCAAAACCAAACTGTTACTGTAATATATAAGCTAGCAATTAGATTATCAGAATAAATTTCAGATCTCAAAATCTCTCTATATAAATACAAATATATATTTTTACCATTCCAACATTTTTTAATATGAGTTCAACTACAGAACATTTAATTGCTAAATATTTCAGAAAGTTCTTTAAGCTACACAATTTTGCATAAATATCAGTAACTTATTCAATTTTTACAATGAGCTCTATGATTACATTCTTCAGCGCACTGTACCTTTGCAGTAAGGAGCAGGGCTAGCAGAAGGGTTCCTATTACTAGCAAAAATATTATGAAAATGCTGATTATTTTATCTAGCATTTTCTCCAACCACACGATCATCTGTGCAGAAAAAAAAAAAAAAAGAAAAAACAAATCATGGCATATAAATCAATCTGTAATGAAAGCAATGTTAGATGCTATCTGACGGTATTGTTATTTTTATTTACAACCAGGGTGCAAAAATCAGGCTCTAATAAAACAGCATTAATGCCAAAGCTCTGAGATGAACAATTAACAAGCAATGTTAGCATGATTAAGGTCATGGTATGACATGTGATTTTGCAAACAACATTTACACAGTACCACAAGACACGGCAAGCTCTTTGCAAAGCAAGCAGTAATTCAACATTTACTTAATAGACCTAACAAGACTAGCACTCATCTCAACTACGACCCTAGAATTTGTCTTTGTTTCTTGTCCTTTACCACTTGGAAGCTTACAGACGCTATTTGCATAGAAGTTAACAAGTTTAAGAAGTTTACATGGAAGCTAACACAAGATATACCATAAAGTACAACCATGATTTTTGAAACTGAATAAGCTAGCAACCCTCTAAATGACTACAGACATATTGCTGCAAATGATGAGATTTTTAAAGCTGCTCATCACCTTCTGAAAAGGGACTGGAGATTTTCTAAATTATTAAAGATCAGGGCAATTACTGTGCACTAGATATTCCATTTACTTTCAATCTTGAAAGGATTCTCAGTATTATAAACACGAATCATCTGAATCTAGTGATAGAGGGAATAGCCACATTTGTTCTGTCGGTTCGTGGAAAGGCACATTCTGCACATGTGCACAAGTAACAGCGATACCACTTGAGATTAGAGAGATTCTGCTGATCTCATTCAGAACAAAACTGCTCCACTACGTGACTACAGAGTGCCAGCTGAGCTTTATCTCATACACCACTTGACTGTTCACCTAAAAAGTTGTGAAAGCTCATGCCAGTATGACCAAGCACATTTTTCTAGCTTCTGTGGTTCAAACACCAAGGCTATTTTTATCCCATCTGGCATTACTGCAGAAAAAATACAGCCGTAAAATTTGAGCTTTAAGAGAACTAACTAAGGTCATCAACAATGTGCAGCAGAAAAAGATATTTCTAAGTGAGCACAAGTTAAATATTCAGTGATTAGGATGATAACTCATCGGTTAGAGCTCTTCCAAAAATAACAAGCCTGCTGATGGTTTACATTATTTTTTTCCTCCTTACTTGCCATATCTCTACATGTGAAATTGTCCCCAGAACAGAAGTTATATTTCCTAATTGAAAAAAATAGTAGGGATGTTTTCCCCTGAGCTAATCCTAATACATTTAAGCAGTTAATGTTCATTAAGTTTTTTTTGTGCCTTTTTTTTTTTATCTTCAAGTTTTCACTACCAACTCCTGGCTTGATCTGAATTATCACAGCAATTATATTCAGCGTTTTAGAGCTGTTGTTCAAAATATTGAAAAAAGCAAGAAGAAATCAAAATCCTATTAAAAGAAACTAGTGCTGAGCTAGCAAGTATCTGTAACAAAATCTACACGACCTGCAGAAAGGAATCTGCAAAATATTACGCCTTGGATATTTTTAACATTTTTCCTCATTGCTGAAATATTTCTGCCATCAGAAATGCCTTGTCAGTGCTGGGGGGAAGACTGCCTGCCTGTAGCAATAACACAGCTTTCTGAAAATTTCTGACTAGCCTGTACCTGGGCTGTTTCCTCTTTGGAAGTAAGACTGCGAACAGGATTTGCTGTGCCCTTCCAAACTTCAAATACAGCTAAGGACTAAGCAAGAGAAGCAAAAATGAAAGCCCCTGCTTTAAAGGTTGGAAATAAAAACTATCCCTGAAAAACCCTGGATGGCCAGGGAAGGGAAACTTTTTGACATGGGCTTCACACTGAAGACATAAATGATTAAAGCTGCCCTTGTTATTTCTTAGTTAAAGTAAAAACTAATTGCTACTTTCTAAGTTAGAGAGAAAAGAAACCTACTAGTTAGTCTTACATACAGCACTTGAATCAGCCTCACTGAGGGGCATCCAACAGATGGAAATTCAGTGTAGGCTGCATGCTTTAGGTGTTTCAGCATGGTAGCAACTCCTAGGAGATGACAAAATTCCCAAAGACCAGGATGAGGACTCTCTCAACTTGAACACCACTAGCAGGGATATCCTTCTTGATGCTCCTGGCTGTAGTTTGCCTATACTGCCACCAAGGTGCTGCTGCAGCACATGTGAAGCCTGAATTACCTTTAATCTAGTTAATAAAGTAATGGCAGTGGTGATGCTGCACTAGCACAGGCAGAAACCTCAGCCACGCAAGCCCACCAAGCTCAATAACTGGTATACAGAAATCAGAGGAGAGAATCTGAACTAGACTGGGTATGGTAGAAGTAAAAGCGTATGCACAACATTAATTTAGGGCTATGTTTACTCCCTCTCTAATTTACTTGCTATCAAACCTCCCTTCCTTCCTCTGCATTTACCCACAATACTTCCGTAGGAAGCACTCACCCTGGCACACTTGTGCTAAATAATTCATAGCTACTAACTTAGTACTGCATGTCAGCTAGAAAGTTAAATCCCTGCGTGCTTGTACTTACCACCGAATCAGGTCCTCCCTTTACACCTTTTCTGTAAATTGTGGACACACACACGAATACAAACATGTACTGACTAAATGCTAATCATCAGCCAGAGATCATCAAGTATTAAATTCAGTTCCAAGCTTCTTCATCTAAAGGTTAGTCAACAGCAGAAAGCTGATGCTGCCACAACATCCAAAATTACGCAAAGGTAAGGAAAGCCAGGCTCCTAAGCTACAGAAGGTCACACTTGTAAAACCAAACTGAAACATTACTGAGTTGTGATAAACTGACCACAAAAAGCTATCTTTAATTGTCAAGGTTTTGAAGGGAAAGGTATCATTTTTTATATGTATATTTTTTTAATTTTTATAATTTAGCTCAAGGTAGAAAAAAGCTTTTAAGCCACACTGCATTCTGTGAAAATGCTTCTCAATAATCTGTAAGTACTCCTTGCTTTGAACTTTCAGATAATGATGCTAACCCTATTATACTTAGCTGTAATAAAAGTTCTGCTCATGCTTGGCATCCAGGAATCATGCTATCTGAACAGGTTCCTTATGTTATGCAGTATGATACATCTTCTATGAATTCATGTTTTCATGTCCTCACACTGCATAGCCACCAGAACTTTTTTTTATTTGTTTCATCTACTGCATTACACACACAGTAAAACATACCTGGATATCTATTCCATTTTCAGTTAAATCTACACAAAATTACAAGAATCATTTTTTAAAAAACAGTTTTACCATTTATCAGCATTTTTCCATACGTTTTAGCCATTAGACTTGTTAACATTCCCCTTTAGATCCCTTAATATTTGATATCATCTTATTGATACCATTTGATGAGAATGAGGGGAAGCCCGTAATCAACAACACATCTCAGGGCTATGCTGAAACAAACCAGATGAGTACTTAAGTTAGAAAAGCTGGAGAACAAGCTATATGAGGTCTCAAGTGTACTCACACCGATGTCCCTCCAACAGCAACAGCATTTAGTAATTCTTTATAAAGACTCCTGCTATGTGTGATGTCCTAAAGAACAAATCATGCCAGCCCAGTGGAACCTATTCTCTACTTTGGGGCATATATGCCATGTTAAACGTAATTATGTATTACTCGTTTGCTAAAAAAAAGTTTCAAGCAGGAAGGAAAAAAAAAGCTAATGTTTATCACCAGCAGCCACAATCAACCATCACTCCAAATTCTGCTGTTCTCTACGTGGTATATTTTTAGTTTCTCAGTGAATTATCAGAAACTCATGCTAGTCTTCAAGAAAGTACTTCCCTTCAGAGAAGCAAAAACAAGGAAGACACATAAGAAGCAATCTTTTAACTGAATCCACTGTTCTGTCTTACAAGTCTCCTCTTTGCTTCTGGTAGAGTATGATTTTTAAAATATAATTAAAAACAACAACAACAAAAACTTAACTCAAGAATTGATGGAGTATTTCATTGTTTTTTTCATTGTGATTATAATGCTATTGCTACTTGCTCATTGTGCACAGAAGTCAACACTGTGCATAAAACTAAACAACCTCCAGGATCTCCTCCTATGGAACTGTAAAGCAAAGCAGTAGTTTCCAAAGTAACTCCAAGAAACTAAAGAAAAAAAACCAAACCACCCTCTTTAAGAAGCTATACCCACAGGTTTTTGCCCAATAAAGTGAACCTCTGAACAAACACAAGTATTTTGGAGTTCAAAGTAATTAACAGTCAAAACGTGTTTACCAAATAAATCAGTAACTAATCAAAACATTTATGAAGGATTACAGGTGTACATATTTATTGATCATAAGCCACTCACATAGCAGAAACACTTCTAAGTTAGGAAATAACAAATGCAACCTTAAAACAACCAAACTATATTCAAGGACAAAAGAAAATTCAAAGTTTGCCCTTTCAGTGGACAATTACAACTGAATGATAAAGCAAGCTACTCTACCTTCTCATTCACAAACACAGAAACACTCCCAGTTATATAACCCTGAGCTGACTGATTAACTGTGGGGAAAAATAATAAAAATCAAACTTGCTCAATTCATTATGGCTACTCAGCCTATGTGCTATTTCAATCAGAATCACAGAATCATTAAGGTTGGAAAAGACCTCTGAGACCATCTGGTCCAACCATCCCACTACCACCAATGTCACCCGCTAAACCATGTCCCTAAGCACCACGTCCAACCTTTCCTCAAACACCCCCAGGGGCGGTGACTCCACCACCTTCCTGGGCAACCCGTCCCAGTGCCTGACTGCTCTTTCTGAGCAGAAATGTCTCCTCATTTCCAACCTGAACCTCCCCTGGCACAACTTGAGGCCATTCCCTCTAGTCCTATCACTGGTTACCTGTGAGAAGAAGCCGACCCCCAGCTCCCCACACCTTCCCTTCAGGTAGCTGTAGAGAGCAATGAGGTCTCCCCTGAGCCTCCTCTTCTCCAGACTAACCACCCCCAGTTCCCTCAGCCGCTCCTCACAGGACTTATGTCCCAGGCCCTTCACCAGCTTTGTAGCCCTTCTCTGGAAATGCTCCAGGGCCTCGATGTCCTTCTTGTAGTGAGGGGCCCAAAGCTGACCACAGTACTCGAGGTGCAGCCTCACAAGAGATGAGTACAGGGGGATGATCACCTCCCTGGGCCTGCTGGCTACACTGTTCCCGATACATGAGTGTAGCATCACTCTGATTCACCCACTAGTACTGCAGTGGTAAGTGAGAATAAAAGTTGCATTTTCAGATGAGATATTTAGCTTCCCCCCTCCTCTCAATTACCCTATTTTATCAAACACTCAAATTTTCACTTCCAAAACTCTGAGTTTTTTCAGATGTACACATCCTACAGGCATCCTTCTCCAGCTCCCTGCTTCTCTGAAGCAACTGCACTGCCCAAGCCTCACACAGACATCGCTGTACTGAGGAGTTTTCCATATCGCAGTCACACCAGAGGCCAAACACAGACTGATTCAGCTTTAACATCTCTTGGGATGCGGGTTCTCCAAGACCAATAGCTAGTGCTAGTGGACTAAGATGAGTGAGGTCAACTGAGGAGAACGTTTCATACATAACACATCATGTACTTTTAAAATACATGCCAAAAAAAAAAGTTAGCTATACCAACTGCTTTATTTATTTATTTATTTTTAAACTAGCCATCATTCCCTGGGAGTGTTATTAGATTCCTCAGTTCTCAGAGCACAGGTACCCTCCTTTCACTCAAGCTACGCTCAGTACGACTGAGTATCAAGGCCAACTTGACATTTCAAAATGCCATAAAAGCAATGAGAGAAACCAGCCAATGCTCTGTATGCAAGCACCTGCGTTCCTAGCTTTACAATTGTGCTTCTCAAGCCCTGGCCCTCAGCACTCCCGAGTGAATTCAGGTAACCAGTGCATTCCTGGGCAGAGGACAGCTCTCAAGTCAGGGAATTCACTGGTTTTGTTATGCATATATATGGTGAAGATAAGTGCAGCTAAATCAAACTACCACTTGAAAAGCAATATTCTGCTGTACAAACCATGTATCTACGTGTGTTTATTTTAGAAGACGACAAGAGATCAGGTAGAACTATATATGACCTTCAGTAGCTTATATCAAGAGCTGGAAAAGAGACACTTGGGAGAGAAAACTAAGAAGCAAGGCATGTTAAGGAGTTCATGCTGGAAAAAAAAAAAAAAAAAAAAAACAACAAACAAACCCTCCCCAAAACCGCAGAATCCATTAGTTGGAATCACAATTGTTCGGTTTATTTACCTTCTTATTAAGCCAGTGCCACAGCTTGTCAGTGGCAGAGGGAGATGGAAGAAAAGGGGAAAAAAAGACAAGAACACAGTGGAAAATTATTGAAAAACGCAGTAATAGAGGGAGGGGAAAGCAATGAGAGGCAGGCAGTCATCCACAGAATGAAAATGAAATCGTTCCAGACACAAAGGTAAACTGCAATAGGAAAAGAGCATAAAAACTTTGAATGCAAGAAAATAGATTTTACCATTAACATGTACTTTTTGAAATAAATAGGGGATATAACAATTAAGAACGACTTTAATGATATTAACAGAGCAATCAGGATAACCTGGGCAATTCCAGTTTCATTATACTGGCAGCTAACATTTCAGAGTAGGATTTCTACTTCTGAGAAGTGCACATTACTAAAATAACAAAACTTAACATGAAACACTTATTGACTGCATTAATACTCCAACCCAGGCAGTTTCGTTTTTATTTCAAAACACCCTTGTTATATCAATTACGATTTTAAAAAAAATTTAGTACCACATTCATTACAACACTCATATTCAATGTCACAACATAGAAAGAAATATCATGTACATAATTAAATCTGATATACACACAAAGCAAACTGAAGATCAAACAAATGGATGGACATTATTATTATTATTGAAACTAGTTCTCACCAAAGCACACACAAGTACACCCATTTTAAGGCTTAGTTTATGTAGGACTACACTCTTAACTCCAGCCATTACCATTCAGATAGAAGCATAACCACAACAGTGAAAAGCTTTAATGTTATTGTTCATCTGTGTTAGAGGTTAAGATCGAGTATATGAAGTTTGTTCTTCCCTGAAAATAAGAAATATCATTAAACTCTTAATTAATCTAGGGTTTTCACCAATTGCCTGAAATCATATTAGCTCTGAATAAAAATAAAACTTCAGGACATTATCTAATCAAAAAAAAAAAAAAACACCACTCAGAACGTTAATTAAGTTTTATCAGAAGCAAGAAGTGGATATACAAAGAACGATGAACACCAGGGAATCTGAAAATAATGGATGTTACAAAGCACCCAGCTTTCCTACCTACTTGTACGGCTTCAGTGTACTCATCGAAAGAAGCACAGTTGTGGAAAACAATGACAATGCTTCAAAAGCCTCAAATTGCTACTGTACAATTTGTTTTTATTTTACTTCTTACTGAAAAAACGTAGAAATGTAGATACGTTTACAGATTCAACATCATACTTTTGCCTCTAATGTTACTTTTTCGTATACTAATAGTAAAATCTGCTGTACATTTGGATTATTTCAAGGAAAAAAGAAGAAGATCTCAGTCTTATTACTCTACTTAACAACTATAATGCAACAAAAGCTAGAGCTCCAGTCTTAGCCTGAGCTTTAGCAGAATGTGAAAGGAAGTCATTTTGGTATTTTTATGTAATTTCAGCCTCCTGGAATTGGACGACAAATACAGTAACTAGGAAATAACATCATATGTCAAAAATAATAATCATTTTACTATTAAGTTTTATTAGAGAAAATATGGGGGACTCTACCTGCCTATTATCCTACCAACCCCTATATTTAAGTAGTTCTATAAATGTGATCAATCTACATTTAGAAATAGGTTATAGCTTAAGTCTAATGTTTAGGTCATTCAAAATGAGTAAGGCTACAGCAACTTTTTCAGTTTATTACTGGCATACTGTCTATACCACATCTTATGTGTCTGTGGAAGTATTTCCTAGAACAGCACATGCAGTGGTAGAGATTCTGTCTAGTTACTACCTGCTTTAACTACATGTTAAATTTTGTACCCGAAAAACCAAACTTTGACTTTACCCTAAGTATAAACAATCTACCACAGTCCTCCATGTATAATATTCTACTAAACTATATCTAGAAAGCACCTTGTATTAACTATATGATTTGAAGAAGTCTACCAGAAAGCATGCATGCAAAATAACAGCACATCCTAATTAGCAGGTCTAGTGCGTGCAGCTGATCCACTGATTATGCTAAACTCTCTAGCAAACTCTAATAAAAAAAAAAAACCTACAGTCAAAATATTAAAACTTTTTATTATTATACTGAAGCGAATTATTAGTTCTTGACTGCTGTTAAGCATACTATAACTACTAAGTTCTAAGGTGATTAGATGGATAACAACAGAAACCTTTTCCCTCCTCCTTCCTCCAAGAAGCCTCCTATGTCTGAATTTCTGGGTTTGTCAGATCCAGGGGGCAAATCCACAATCAGGGACTAATGAATACAGTACTGACACTGTATTTCTAGAATCCACATTTAAACCAGGCCTGCACATATAGGCACAGCTTGACCTACTGTTTATAATGAAAATGAAAAGCAATGCCCTTTCTTTCTGCTTGATCAGAACTTCTCTTCAGTTTGAATTTCTCTGCATTTCCACGACGATAACCAGAGGTTGATGAGCAATGGAAAAAGAAGTACAGAAGTTTTTGTTTTGTTTTTAACTACTTTTAGTTAAGAAATTGACCTAATCCTATTGGCATTGCTTCCCAAATTCTTTCCCAAATGAATTATGATTCATCCACGATCCCACAACACAGAATAAGCATATCCACTACAACTTAGAAATATGAAAGCATTAGTGTGTCAAGCATTGGAAGCCCACAATTCCAGCCACCCATGACAAAGCCAGGTGAATTGTAGTTAGAATTGTCACAAACAAGGACAACAGCATCATGCAGAATATCAAACGTCTTTCTTATAAAGGCCCAAAGAGCTTGGGTTGCTTTAATACACACAGCACAGACAAAGAAGGAATATGACTGTCAACTAAAAAATGGGGGGAAAGGCAAGATAGAGATATGTATTGTGTCAACACTGATCTTTTGCTTAGACAACAACAACATAAATATAAACTGACCTTGTATACATTTAAGCTGGAGAGTGGGAAGTTCTGGTGCACATTAGGACAAAAACCCCTACCTTCTTCAAGGAGAAAAGACTTAATGGAATTAGGAAGGATCCTGTATTGTACAGTTCTCCGATACATGGACACTGAACTTGATGACACAAAATATATGCACTATTGTGCCTAGAGATTTTTCTTACTTCCAAAACAAAAGCTTTTAGTGAAAACCTTTGTATACTGTAAGCTCTCCCCCTCTCTAACACATTAATCTTTCCCACTGTCTTTCAGAACCCCACTTAACTTGTTCGTAACTGTATTCTGGAGAGATTTTTCTTTTTCAAATTCTTCCTCAGTGAACCTTGTAGAACTTACTTATTTCCTACAGCCAGTTAATGCTTTTGTTGACCTTTTGGCATCCATTTACCCATTAGATCTGGGCTAAAGCACTTTTTATTTTCCTGTTGGAATTCAGAGGTATAAACTGCAAGCATCTGCCCAGGTGTTGATGCTCTGACAAATGTACTTATAGGATTCCCTTCACTTACTGGCAAGTCTGAGATAACAGATTTTTTTCTAAATCAGAGAATAACTCAACAAAAACAGTTACAGGAAATACGTTCTCACACACTAGCAAAACTATTACAAACAAAATATTTTATCAGCTTAAGTCAAAACTTAAAACTCTCAATAGAGGAGTCATCTTAAATTTTATGGAGCTTTCCAACTCTGCAATTGGCAACGCAGATACGGGTACATTTTGAAAGGAAGGGGAGAAGGGAGAGGATCACAGAAGCCTTATTCTGCAGATCTTCCCAAATACCTTATTCCACATATTTCTTCTCTTCCAGAGTGAAGCCTCCCTTCTGTACCATGCCACTGTGTGCAACAACTATTCATCCATACCGTATAAAAAAAAACGTGTTTCAAACTAGCTCAGGTCCTACCTTCCAGAATAAAGTGGGTTGCTTTTTAAAACTAAGTTTGCACGGTAAAGTAGTAACATTTCATTCTTCATATTCAAGCTCATTAAATTTAACTTCAAAATCTTTGTAATCAGATAAGGTGACTGAACTGTAGGAGGTTTGCATCATTCAAGTAAGGAATCTTCTAAAGTTAACTCAACTTTTTAGAAGTGACTTTTGTCAAGCTTTGCATGTAATTATTGAACAAAGTTTGAACACGTACTTCAGTGTGAATAGTGACAGAAAAGACATGACCTAAATTACGTGGTAAGACAGATATACTCGTATACGTGACAGACGTGCCCGTTAGTGACAGACATTTATTTTATAGTTAAAGCATCTCAGCACACAGTTAACACAATAATATGAATGTTCAAGTTGCTTAGGAAAATATGTAGGAATACCTTACTGTCAAGCTTCAGCATGACCCTTCCAAG
Organism: Anas acuta; assembly: GCF_963932015.1. Lineage (NCBI taxonomy): Eukaryota > Metazoa > Chordata > Aves > Anseriformes > Anatidae > Anas > Anas acuta. The sequence goes on from NC_088980.1 coordinate 90,196,141, forward strand.
CCCTCTGATGGGTCGTGGAGCAAGAGCTTCCTGACGTTCCTTCACAAAGTTTTCAACAAGTTGCCACCAACTTTTGCAGCGGTTTGCCATGAAGTTCAGAACTCCAAAATGAACCACGAGCTTTTTCAGTGCCCAAACTGCAACCACAAGAAGGAAATCAAGCATTAGTGATTCCAGAGGAGCACCACAAGACTACGCATCTATTCCAGTCTGAAAGATCTATGAAAAAGAAAGGAAAAGAGTAAGTTTTAATTTGCATTAGAAACCACTTCCAAAATTTTGAAGTGGTTTTACTGCTAATCTCCTCATTCATTTTACACACATGCCTATCACCGTGAAATTTAAATTACACAAGCACAGAAGTGACTGTGCACTGCACACTTAGGCATACCATTCCACAAGTCCAGTGCAGTGCATTTAGCACATGCTCACACATATACCACAGATACCACCTTGAGAACTTAACGGTATGGGATATGTAACAGAAATTGTTCAGCCTCATTTCTCAAGTTTGAGGCCTTCTATTGTGTTAAATCTGCACCTTCCATTTAAGGACTGACAGCAGGTCATGAAGCAAACACATAAACCTTCCTCTGAAACACAACTGCTGATTCATTATTGCTTTTTAACATCAAAAGCATTGTCCTGAGATCAGCTTTACATCTCGGCTTCAAAATGACCACTGAAAAATTCACACTGTTCCTCAAAACCAGACAAAAAAATACATGAACTTTTTTATTATTTGTTACAGCAAATAGCTTTTCTCCAACACTCCTAACCCATCTTCTTAATAATGCTAGAAAAGCCTCAGCATTAATTACAGAAACGAAAGATCACATTGGTTTACCTCCAATGAGATACAGCCCAGAGACTTCTGCAGAAGGCTTATCAGGCTAATTCTGTATCTCTGTTCTCCTTCAATTAACTGAGTACAGGTATATATGCAAAAATTGTGAAGCATCACGTTAAGGAATGAGAAAGCAAATAAAGCATGCTACATACAAACCTTCCTTGGAACCTAATGGGCCTTTAATAGTCGTGATTTATCTGCCATATTTCAACAAAATGCTACACCACTCAAAATACCTGTCTTTTTATCACTGAAGAAAGCAGGCAATCTTCCAAATCCACTAGCAAGTGTAACATCGCAACAGAGAAGTTCATTAATTCATATTATAAACAAACATTTGCATTACAACTGATTTTACTATGTCGATGAAAACGTACCAGTCACAAGAACATTACACGATCCTTTATGCAGGTGTACCTTAATTAATATATTTGATAGTGACAGATCTGAAGGTCTCACAACCCTGTCCTGCCATGAACTATGGATGCAAAAACCTCTAGACAAAAGAATGCTGAATCCCCAAACACTGAAAACTGATTCTAAAGGACAACAAAGTAAAGCCATTAGCAGGAGAATCATATTCAGGTCATTTCTCCTTCATTTATTTATTTTTTAACAGAAAGTAACTAACAGTGAATGTCACACATAGATCAAAAATTATACTCAGCATTAAAAATTGTTCTTAAACAGTAAAATAACTTTCTGTGATATTTTTTTTTTTAAACCAGCAGCACTCCTTTGGTTATATCACATTTACTGTAACATTTGATACTGAACTCTCCACCACTAAATTTGAACAATTTTTTTTTCCTCTGAACTAAACGTATTACTTACCGCCACACTTCACCACCACAATAATCTCTCTGCCCTCCAAAAGTCTCATCACGCTTCTATTTGGAGGTATCCAAAATGGCATACATAACCCCAAAGGTTAACTTTTGATTTCCACAGTGCATTTATCAAGGTGCCACAATATTATCTGTAAGCCATTTGTGTAATAGTTTATATGAAGAGCTCACTGAACAATTCAGAGGTTTGGTTTACTTACCTCTGGCACCACCATGTGGCAAATACAGGATTTATTCTCTTAAAGAAATAAGCTCTCTAATAGGCTTTCTAATAAATACTCCTGGTAAACAAAACAGAGAAAACGGTGCAAGAGCCAGCACCTAACTTTTAGGCTGAAGCTTAGTATGATAGAAAGCCACTGATGGTAAATACACAAACCGTTCCTCAGCATTATGGAGCCAGCTGGCATCTTACAAGCGATCAGCATAGTTGAAATGACATTCTAACCTTCTGCTATTAAATATAAATGCTTAACTATCTTCTAGAATAACTGATGGTACACTCATTGAAAATGTGATGTCAAAAGGTCCTAGAGTCAATCACACAGCTGTAATTGTGTGAAGATGAAATGAGTCAAGAGAAAAAGCCAAAAGGAGTTTTGTTATTAGAAAAATGTCAGCAGAAGAACAGAAATACTGCATAGTAAGACATTTCAAACACCTACGGGGAGCAGAAAGTGACCCAAAGACAAAAACTGAATTAAAAAAAAAAAAAAAAACACGTGAGGCAGAACAAGCAAGAAAATAAATGGAAGATCTAAAAACAAGACAAATACCAGGATCCCCAGGCTCTCATCACTGAACCAGTGCTACAAGTGTTCCACAGGCTGGTTTAATGTTTAGCTTTTAAATTCAAAATTCATTTTTCACCTTTTTATATTATGCAGTAAGTATTTTCTATACCTTAAATGCAACAATTTTAAAGAAGCATCTCATCTCATTCTACTGAAGTACAAATTACTTCAAAGAAAAATGGTACCAAGATATTACTAATAATCTAAATGCTATTTCATGTACTTCTTGTCTACCAGCGTGAGGAACCTGTGCAAAATTAACCCCTTTTTATTTACAGGTGTTTTGTTGTTGTTGTGGTTGTTGTTTTTGAAACATACTATAAGCATTTTCCTCAGTGTCTCAGAAGTTCTTACAGTCTCCTTAAACTTGGAAAGTCACAGGAAAACTTCCTTTACGTGCCTTCTCATTTTCTACTACAAAGTATTTTTAATACCAGCTCTCTTTTAACAGCCCAGGTTATCCTCATTTGCCTTCTCACACTTGGTAAGTGTGATCCAACAGTCTAAGTTTGTCTCTGTTTATCACTATATTTTTATATCTTATATTTTATATCTGTATTTTTATATTTTTATCATTACCTTTTCATAATATTTTTGATGATCTAGTTATATTCATCAGTTATATGCCCAAAAAAGCAACTACCTGTATACCCAGTGTTGCTGCTAAGACAACAGGAAACAAATATTCTCAAAATTAACTTATATTTTGGCTTGAATTTATTGCTCAGGTAGAGGATTTAAACTTAAGTACTGGCAGCAGCAGTGTTCACCCACTTCAGTTACAGATGTATGCTCTGGTCTAGATATCTCTGGCTCAAACTTAAAACCAACCTCTCATTGACACTTGCCTAAAAGCCAAACTATTGTGTCCACTTCTCTTTCCCACACGAGCAGATATGTCTAAACAGTGGTTATGCCCCTCCAAGACTTTGTGTCTTCAATAAATTAGGCCATTTAAGCTCCACTCCTAGCTAGTTTACTTGATTTTCTAACCCCTTTATCATTTGTATGACATATGACCACTCTACCATCACCATTTTCCAGGTTGCCCAGACACCAAAACTGGGGAGTTTCTTCTGCAGCAACTGCAATGGAATGAAACAAAGATCAAAACTCTCTCTTTTTAGCCTGTGTTCAGCTATTTGTATGCCCAACATCACCCTTTAGCTCCAGCTACAGTGTCACAGTCAAATGCACAGCAGCTTCTTTCACCATGCCTCTCAGAGCCTCTGTGACCTGTAAGCATATACAGCCCACACCAGAGCACAGGGAAAGAGTAAGCAGCTCCATGGGTACTTCAGCTGCTTCCTGAGGGCAACCCACAGCAATTAGGGAGAGAATAATTAGCTACGCTTTAATGTTAGATATATCAAAAAATGCTGAAAGCTAGAGTTTAAAGAAAATAGCTTAAAGATGAAAGAAATTGGGTAACTGTGTTTATGGAGGATGAAGAGAGAAAAGACTTTCACATTCATGGTAGCTCAAGCTTATTTCCAGAGTTCTTCCCTACCTACCCTCCAAAAAAGGGTTTTGCAAAAAAAGTGGCATTCAGCATTAAAATAACTTCTTCAGATAGCTTATCATAAATATTCCATTCTTTCTTGCTATTTAAGAGAACGGATACGTGTAGATGTGAAGTGGCAAAGCTAATTAACCTCAGAGCTTGAGTCAGAATCAAATTTCTCTTGTGACTTGTCCACGGAACCTAGCAACCCTTTCTCAATGGAAATTAAAACAGATGCATGAGCTGTATTTCAATATTGAGTAACAGCTAAAACATCCTCTATCTATAGGGACAAAAACACGAAAGACATCAAGAGGAAGAAAAACAAAGTACTCCAAACCCAAAGGTATTTGTACAATGTAAGGTGTGTCACTAAATTATTCCGGGTAACATACATACTAACGACAGTCAACAGACAAAGCAATTCTACAGCGACAGAGTTGTCCACTACATGGCAACAGACAGCACACATGAATCCCATTTGAAGCTACGATTCACCAAGAACATTGTTTGTCACATACTTGAACTCCGAACACTTCAAAATAAAGAGTCTTGAAAAAGTTTTAAATTTAAAGAACTCATATAAGCCTACAGGCCTTTCGTTCTACTTTACCCAAAGCCTAGGGCAACCCAAAATCATCTTTTAAAAAAGATTTCTAGTAATTGATTACTACCTGCAAAAGGCACTGGCAATAGCTGCACAATCCAGAAATTTAGCCAGATCTGGACAATGACAATGGCCCACACAAGCGTAACGAAGTAAACATCACTGGTTTTCTTTTTTTTAAGGAAAGATCCAATCTCAGGTCTTTGTCTGCTCCCAGAAGAGGATGAAGAGGAGAAAGATGAAGAAGCTTGTGGAGGCTGTTCACCTTCTGTTGCACCTAAAAGAAACAAAAGCAAACAAATTGGAAGTTATGACATTAAAGGTCACCACAGAACAGAATATACTTCCTTGAGACAACTTATTCTGCCCTTTTTTTTTTTTTTCTCCTTTGTAATTTCACTAGAAGAGAGGGACAGCTTGACACTAATCTGAACTTTGAAGAGCCACATTAGCTCTCCCACACCATGCTACACCATGCCAGGCAATGCAGGGAGCTGAGTAGAGATGCTATAGCCCCTAACAGGCCTTCTGTTGCTGCACATAGATTACAAAACCAAATGCACTTTAGCAAATAACCACAAAAACCTGAAAACCACAAAATAACTTTCACTTTCAGCAGGAAAGCAGAAATCTGTGTCTTAAAATAAATCTCAAATTTCTCTTCAAGGACTCAAACAGAAATCTTAAATTTGCTCAAAGCTCATTTAAACAAAACATAGTATACACTGAGGAGGATGCTCGTATCTTACAAACTTCTTACTACACTTCATTTTCTGAACACTACAAATACAGCGCTCACTGTGATCCTAAACTGTTTCTGTAACCTACTTTACAAACAAAAGCAATCACAGATTAGTGGCTAACAAATGCTGTCATTCATTCATAAATTAGTAAAGATTAAATTCAATCCAAAAAAACATGAGCTGATGGGTTAAAATCAAAGGCACTTAAGAATAAACAGCCAATAGTCATTTCAGGCAATAGTATTAATGTGCAAGTTAAAGTTCTCTATACAAGAACATACCAACTTTCTGTTTTTATTTTTATTTTTTTTTAACTTTTTAGTTGGTAAGTCTGCCTAGTATCAGGCTAGCATGGATGATTCCAAACCCATGTTCAGTCACTGCATGTACAACTCTCCCTGAGAACACCGTTATTAAATTTTACTCAGGCCGCATGCTCAGCTGCATGAGGAGAAATGCAGAAACTTTCCATGCACTACTACTTGAAACATATTTACGGCCATTGTGGAAGAATGGGAACACAGGAACAGCTGAAAAGCTACTGGGTGCTGAAGAATAGGAGGAAATTTGTATGCTGGTACACACTGCTGCAGGTAAGCAATGAACACTGGACCTGTGTCACATCAACACTTTCCTCTCGTGAAGAAAAACTGTTGTTGAAACTACTACTACATGCGTATCAAAAAATTCGCAGTTCACACATGCAATGTTAGCTGCAGTGTATCACTCAAGCTACTCCTAGACTAAAACGGGACAGCTAGAGTGTACAAAAGACAGATTTGTCATACGTGTACAGTAGTGGCAAGTGACAAATTCTGCAGCCTCACACACTGGATGAGCACTCTTCTTTTGTTGTAGAAAGCTGCACTGGTGTTCTACAAGTAAGGGGAACTATTTTTAGAGCTATGTAATTCCCAAACACACTAATACAATAATGCAGGTTTACTGATCCACCCAGTTGGACACTGAGACAATGAAAGAAACATCAGGTGGATGCTGGTAACATTTTTGGTGGAACTTCTGAATACTTCCAAAGGAATTACAGGAGGCAACCTGAAAGAAAGAACTCTGCAAGCAGCCAAATACAGCAGATGCTCCAGGTGGAGTGCTCCTAGGCAAATCAGCTGATGGAAGGAAGGCCAGCCCTATCATACTTGAACTACGCTTTGGATAAAATGACAGAAGTTAATTTTTCATAATGGGATAGAAAGTTACCTGTAAACAGAAGCTTTCCTAAAAGGATAGAAGTGTTTTTGTCAAAAGAAATAAAGGGGTCATACATTCCCCTGTACTTCACAGCCTATCCTTGAAGAAGCAAAAAAGCACACAAAGAAACAAACAAACAAAAAAAAGCACACAAACTAGAGAAACACAGAAAGTGTTTACTTGAAAGTAGAAGATCCATAACTGAGAATGCTCTCCATCTATTCAAGTTATTCAACACCTTTCTTATTACATTTTCCCTCAAAATGTAATACATATCAGAAGTAATATGACAAAAAGCAGAAACTCTAATGTCCACCAAAGGGAAGGAAATCCTAAAAGACAAAATTCAAAACAAATGAATTTAGGATGATGAAGCCTGTGCCTCAAGATTAAAATTACCTATTATTTTGTGCCCCAAAAGCATTTAGTAATGCAACCTTTATGAAAGAAAAAGAAATATTACTTCCTTTGGTAATGAAAAATGTTTATCAACAAATTTTTGCAATGAAGAAAACCTTAACTAAATAGCAGCAACAATAATGTTAAGAGTAGTACCAATGAAACTGACTCACTCTCTTACAGCTTCCCTATTAACATAAATCAGACTACACAGAATGCAAAACACAGATGGGAACTGGCAGGAAAAAAAGAAGGAGAAAAAAGAAAAAAAGAGACTATAAAAATCCTAGGGGATCCCAAGACGTGACATCTTTTTCAGAATTTAGTTCCACGATACTTGAAGCTGAACTACACCGGCGCTGCCAATGACCCAGTCTTCTTCCCGTGCCAAACACACGGACTCTTTAGCATCAGAAATGCCACTCAGGTGACCATATTGTAAGCCAGTTCACAGATTTGATTCGGTCCAAAAAACAAACAGCACAAACGAAATAAGCCACGTTTTGTTGGCAAGGTGAGCTCTGCAGATCAAGGTGTGAGTGCCTCATTAACACAAATGGAGAAGGACTATCAGAATCTCAACTTAAAGTAACTTCAATTCTATAAAATTTCACTAACTGTGGTCCATCGTGGCTTTGGAGATAAAACCCGAAAAGCACCTTTTTATCCTCAGAATGACGACAGTATGACAGTCTTTCCCAAATAGCTAATATAACAGCCAATAAAAAATTCTACCAAAATCAGAATATACAATACTGGGCAGGTGGGGAGGGAGAAGGTATGGAAACATTTTAGGATTTTGGTTTTCTATCATATTCAAAGCCAGCAAGACAACAATCTATCATTAAACTTCCCACTCCCAACACTAAAAAGCAGTATTCAACTACAAAATTAGGGAAACAAATAGTGCTCAGAAAAAAATAAAGAACTGTAAAATCACTACAGCTTGTTTTCCTTCCTGTTTTCTTCATGAACAAACGGAAGCACAAGAACAGTCAGTGCTTCATGTTTGTACTGTTCTGTGAATGAATTAATACAGTACATGTATATGCCTATCTCCTCCTACTTGCAGTTAACCAACCTTTACAATTACTGACATATATTTACAGTAGATATAAGGAAGACCCCATGAAGTCTTACAGATGGTACAAAAAATTTCCTATAGCTTATACTTCTCATAAAATAACCGTGTATTACACTACAAGTTCCAAAGCAGGACAACAAAACATCCAAAAATCATGACAGCGGACAAACAACAGAGTTATGTTTTCTTAACCCTGCGGGTAGAAACTTTTTGCTGTACAAGAACGATGTTTTATCACCATTCATATAGAAAATCCAAACCAAAGATCACCAAAGCAGACACTCATGACAGAATACAATGCTGCTTCCCAAGAGACTGTTGAGAAAGTATTTTAGCTATTGTTGAATGCAGACAGCAAACACTGTATTTTTTCTTTTCCTGTCGTGAAGGAAAACAAAAACAGAACTCACAACACAAGATTAAAAAATAATAAAAAAAAAAAAGGGTCATCTGCCTGAAGAAAGTAAGTCAAAAAAAGCACTCGCTGTAGAAGATACCTTTGTAAAGCTGATGTAGTTTTCTTTCAGCCAAGAAAGGTTACATCTTGAAATCACAAAAAGAAATTGTCTTTATGAGGAAAAGGGATTACAACTGGTGTGGAAGTTTAAAAAAAAAAAAAAAAAAAAAAAGCATAACCACTTATACAGCACACTTGTGGGAGACTGTCACTTGACCAGATGTCCAAAATGCAGCCAAAAAAAAAAACAACAAAACAACTAATTTCCAAGATAAGATACAGCAATATAAGAAAATTGTCACCATGATGCTCCATTCTCAAATTTCAGGACATATGTGTTCTGTATTTATTTTCATGATAGGCTTGTAAAACACAGAAACAAAGATAAGAAAAAAATAAGTTCCAAAGCCTGTTTTATATTTAAAAAAGAAGCACTGTTTCAAAACAGTTTACACTGACATATTTAAAATTTGGAAGTGTGTTTATGTTTCACCAAAAGATTTCTGAAGAGATTGTTCTACATCAACTGTTTTACACCTGATAGCTGAAGTAACTTTTTAGTTTCGTGCAAACTAGCCTTTAGGCAGAAGTTTCTAACGCTAGATGCTCAGAGCATCCTCTTTTGCACGCTCACTATGCTCCCTCCTTTTTATAGTTCACATGTTTCAGACAACATAAAGAACATCCTACCTTCAAGAAGAATGCACAGACACAGCCAATTTCAAGTTTAAGTTTTGGAAGTTCATATTCTGTCAAGTTGAATGACCTGCTTTGCTTGTCTACTTATAGGAAACCGATGAAACCTTTCAATTGCCAGAGATCCCCATAATAGCTTATTTTTTAGTATCCCACTCCATCAAAGGCCTACCCAGAAAAATGGTAATAAGGCTTAAAACCAGAGATGGACATGTAAACACCCTCTTTGTAGTTCTTTCAAGCCTTTTCTTACAGATTTCTAGTTCTGTTATTGCAACTGAACATACCATGACTCAAAGCTACATTCTCAAGTAAAGACTTTGAGCATTAGTTTAAAAGGAGAGCAAAGCTTTTTGTCACTGTGATGTACAGGAAAGTCATTCTGGCTGTTAACACTTGTGAAATCCAGTTATATCTTTTAACTCACAGCAAGTCAAAGAGAAGGGGGGGGGGGTGTAAATAAAATAAATAATAAATATTAGGGGGAAAAATGCCCTCATTTTGAAAAAAAAACGTCTTCTACATGTACAGAGAGCCACATGTTACAATTCTAAAGACAGCTCTTAGATAATAATAATTGCCTTAACATTGTTAAAAACAGATAAACCACTTTCATAAAGTATAAATGTGCTATTTTGGAAGGGATGAAGAGGAAGGGGACTCTTTTGAAATTTGTTCTTAATTCCCTCTAATTTCATGCCTTTAGAGAAAATTCAAATATTTTCTTACAGAGTATTCAGTCACCTGAGGGTTGTGAGGAACGTTCACTACTAGACTCATCTTCTGTCATTGAAATTGCCATGGCAATTGTTGAAGCAGCAATGGAAATCATCTGACCAGGAAGCTCTGCCCCTGTAAAAAAAATATGTGTGTATGTAAAATAAAGAAAGGCTCCAGTCTTAAAACGTTTTATTTGTCACTTGATATCCACTGGAGCTGCAGAAATAACAATAACAAGCATCAGAAATAGCAAGAGAGGAAAAATATTTTTCTCAAAGTCTAAACACAAACTGTGTTTTTAAGAAACTGATATATTCAATAATTTGTGGTTACTGTAAGAAGCTTGCTGGATGGAGCTGTCTCACTACTAAACCCATACTGCTCATTTATTTCAAAGTTAGCCTTCAATTCCAAATTTCCTGGGCTTTACGCTTGAAGCTACATATAGGATTCTCTAAAATTATTGAAATACATTCTAAACTTCATAGTTATGGGGGACTGGGCTTGAAAATGTGAGTAACTACTTTGTTATGGAAAACAGTCAATTGCAAAGATTTTCTGTGAAGAACCAAAGATTCATTTCAACATACATAAACCACTTTGAAACAAATGTACTAAAATCTTAGTTAATTCTGGAAACGTATATGATATTGAATTTACAGTAATACAGTCGAGATTCCCTCTCTTGACTTCACATATCTTTTGCCTCCAATAACAGAAAAAATAGTGACTCATTCCTTACCAGAAGACTCCTTTCCATTCTGCTGTTCATGCAACATGCCTACAGTCATCAGAACAACGATAACCAGGAACACAGGAATTCTCCAGGAACCTGCCACAGAAGCTGAAAGAGACGGTATTTTTATTAAATAAAATAATAATAATAAAAGATGGCATACACCATTGATGAACTCTGTACTCAGCGAAACTAAGAAAAGTGCCCCATCTACGAGAACAATCCAGGGAGAAATGAAAAAGTGTCAAAAGGCAAGCAGGTTTTCTTCATTCACAGCATCAAAGAATAGGAAAAACAGGCGACCAAGTTTCAGAATTAATAAAGCAAGTTGTAAAAATTTCTAACATCAGTGACTTTAAACTATGCTGATGATGTACCTTAGAAAATAATTTCAAAACAACACACAGCATTACATTAAGATATACACAAAGGAAAAACATTTTAGAAATCAAAGGCAAAACAAATCCCTCTCCAAATATGGATTTATTGTTAAATCTCTACGGAGGCATCAAGCACTGCTTTTCTTGGGTTTTGACTTTTCAGCTAGTACTTCCAGAAAATGAAAGACTGTCAAAATATAAGCAAAAGCAAAGCCACTCTGTGCAGCCTCAAACCTCAGGAAAGCGTCCCTCCCTGTGTGTTCAGAAGATTCCCTGAAACCTCCTGCTAAACCAAAGTTAATCATGAAGCATGCTCTGAAAACCTTCCATCATGATAGCTTTTTATTATTTATTTATTATTTGCCTAGCACTGCTAACATAAACTCTCGTATGATAATATAATCTGACACTGGTATATTAAATATGCAAAATTTATAGTAGTATAATCTTATATTTAATACTATCAGATTATAGTAATCTTGTATTTGCATTAACATACTATACAGATCACACAGTAAATTTGTTTGAAATTGCTGGTATCAACATTCTTGTTGACTGCACTTGGTTGGTTGGGTTCTTGCTTTTTTTTTTTTGTTTTGTGTGTGTTTTTTTTTCCTCTTTTATTCCTACTGTTAAATGCATTTTACAGCTTGAGCCTTGGTTAATGACAAGTCTGAAAATATAAAATTAAAAAAAAAAAATCCCAACCTGTCCCTTCAGTAACAGGTCTGTTACTGCAAGAGCCAAATAAAAAGAAACCACAGCAACTGCACACTGGGCAGCAGGAGAGGAAGGCACAAGCTGCTCAGCTCCTTGATGCTCTTCTCATTCCTTACTCCAAGGCTCTCTACCGGCCACGTGCAGCCAGTTACTGAGCAAAGAAAACCAGCATCTTGACTGAGGCTCTATCGAGGGATTTAGAGAAAAAGCAAGAATAGCTTTGATTTCAAGACAACTGAATCACTATGAACACATTAGAAAAATAGCTCGTTGTTACTCACCTAGGTGAAAGAGCAGCATGATCCAGACAGGAACGGAGACTGCTTTTAAGTAGCGCTCGGTGCTTATATTCCACTTGAATGAAACCATCAACAGGTAACCGAGCACCAAGGTCCATATCTTTAAGAGAAAGATACACACAGATAAATATTCATACTTGCAATACAGACACATTTCTGTGCGCACACACACATACCCCTAGCTGATACAGCGGGACTGATGTCAGGTTTTACTTCCCAAATGCAGGCTTCCAAAGGAAACCCCAAAGGAAGATTGTGCAGCTGAGACCAAGCAATTGCTCTGAACTTCCACTGGAAGGTCAGAGCCTAAATGAAAGGGGGCCACCAGATGCACCAGAGGGGCCTTCGGGAGACAGAGCCAGCAGAGCACCACTCCTCTTAGCAGGGCACACTTCCATCAAAGAAATAATCAAGTTTATACCAAAGATGGCCCTTAAGAAGCTCGACAAAAACTGCTGCTCCTCAGCAGTGCTGGTTCACGGAACAGTCCTGCCTTTAAAATGACTCGTGACACGCAATTTTATCAAAGATCATTTAACTGAAGTCAAAAAATGCTTCTGTGGTAGCAGATGAGATGTGGTCATTTGCTTTTGCTGCTTGTAACTGCTTTCTGCAAGCCTGCTCACCAGATAAATGACAACAGAGAATTCTAATTAGGACTAGAGATGAAGGACTTTAGCTTGGAAATGGTGAAAAGATGAAAGTGGAAACTGTAAGAGACAGCTAGAGATAGAAAGCTGCTACTCAGCAAAAGATGTGAAATAAAAAAGGTATAAAAATATTTTTTAGAAGAGTGGTTCATTACTGTAAAATTCTTATCTATATAAATATAGATATACAAATAATAATATTTCTGATGTTTGTAAATGGTCTGAAGGAAATCTGAACTACACAGAGCTCAGCAGCCAAGCACTGATAGAGCCAGGTAACTTCAGCAGGAGCACTCAGGCACTTAAGGTAATTCAAAAATCACTTCAGAAATGCGAGCAAACACATGCCCTTTTTATAAAATCTTTCACATTAAAGCTGGTCAGTGCAACTTCCCACTGTCACTTACCTGTACTCACAAAGCAATGTAATGCTTCTGGCCAAATACAGACTCCAGACTAAAGCCTAAAACTAATAAAACTCAGACATTTAGATTAAACTCAAAAAACAAATCAATTTTGACCTCGAGTGCATCACAGCATGCCTTTCACAGCACAGGTTCATAACATATCCCCTCAGAAGGTGCACTGCAGTGCAGTTTTAGGCAACTCAGCATGAAGGTGCTGCCCTACTCCCTACTATCAGCAACACAGCATCTGTGTATCAGGCATATTCCAGCATTAAGACAATTTTTCTCTTTGGCTTTAACGATAAATTGCAAAACACTGACACTGAGTTCATAAATTAGATCTTCTGGTTAAAATACACCACATGTAGGAGCCTAACAAGGCATAAGCCTATGTTTCACAGCCAGCTGAAAGCAACTGACAAAGCAGATTCACCTCAATGGACAGTGGATTTTATTGGACAGTGGATTTTATCCCTTGCTAACTTGGCAACAGCCTTTTCTTTTTTTTTAACCCTTCAAATGCATGTTATATAGCCCTTCACACTGTTTTTTTCTGAATAGTTTCCAAAGGTTCTGGCCACGTAAGAGTGAAATTGTTAACAGCCTCTTCACCTCTGTGTTATTACACGACCATCTCAACAACAGCCACCATGGAAATGAACAATCAAAGATACTGCCTACTTTCATCAAAATTAAGCTTTTCTAATTTAAGCTTAATTATTGCACTAAACCTAGAGTAAGTACAAAATCCACGCTAAACCACAATACATATAAATGTATCTGTATACAGCTAACCAGGTGACTAATGCACACACTTTGGATACTGCAGAATCCATCTGCTATCACAATTTCTTATTTACCAAGCTGAAGTCAGTCCCAGATACCTAACTTTCCCCATTTACTCTGAGATTTTAAATGCCTATCCAATCCCAATCATACTTACAGGTATGCACAACTCCCATATATCAGAATTGTAGGATGGTTTAATCCCGTAAGCTTTCCTTCTTCTATCCCTCACTTATCCTCACTGACTGAACAGACAGCAAAGACCTCACTCCTCGCATCTCCTTTGCGTTTTGTAGCACCTCTTGCAAATTTAAAAATATATTATTTTGCCTTTAGACATATTAAAAATAAATAAGCAAGTTGCATACTTCCCTGAATAAGTAACTGTAAGACTGCACTGCAAGTTCTCAGGGTTCATCATCCACTGCTGGGTTACAGCAGTAAATTTAAAAGACCAGGTCTAGAGATGTCTATGCAAGTCTGAGGGGCTTCAGTTCCTTTTAAACTGCCTAATGGAGGAAAAATTACACCACCAAAAAAAAAGTTGCAGCTTTTATGTTAAGATCAAGCATCTGCTTCAGTGTTTTGATTTCCCTTTTAAATTTTACTGCTGGAACATCTAAGATTTATCAGCATGGCTGTTTCAACGTTACCAGAAGTCTGCTTCCAGTTGTAGTTAAAGCTGGGAGAACGTGAAAATCTGCGAAATGCTTTGGCATCATTTTTCAATGAGAATGAGCTCTCCTCTCTCTTCCTCCTCAGCTCTTGACACCGGTTATGTCGATGAGTAAAACCTTTTATTTGCACAGCTCCCCCTTCCTGTCAGCAAGTTACTCTCTACGGGAGAGGCTTCAGAGCTGAGCTCATTCAGCAGCTCGCTGCTGCTGATCTCGGAGGCAGCTCCCCTCTCTCCCTTCTCTCTCTTCTTTCTGCACACCAGCCTTCACGTCTGCCCAGGCAGCTCAAGCTTCCTCAGCTGAAAGAAAACTACTCAGAAAAAAAGTTTATAATCTAATTCAGCTATAGCTGAGCATCCCCCAGTTAACAAACTTCCTAAATACTGCATGGAAACTGTCCCATCATAAACACAGCAGTGAAGATCGAGGAGAATGAAGAACAGCTACTTCTGATATCTGCCCTGCCAACCTCCCAAACATTTCCACGTTTTAAATGGCATGTTTCAACTCTTCCTTCTTCTAGTTTTCTACCCTCTGCCTTTGGTGTCTCTAAAATTTGTGGGTTTTGTTTGTTTGTTTTTTGTTGTTGTTTTGTTGTTGTTGTTTGTTTTGTTTTTTGTTGTTGTTGTTGTTGTTCTTTTTTTGTTGTTTTGTTTAGTTTTTTGTTTTCCCCCCCTTTTTTTTTAAATGGAGTTATTTAAAGCAGCTTGAGGAAGCTCTGGATCCAATTCAATTCAAACGTTTTCCTATTTCCAGTTTGCTTCAGGGCTACGACAGAACAAAAAAATCCTCACCACTTCCCTCCCTGCAACATTTAAAAATGAAATTTTAATTTAGAAGTTAACGATTTTCATGAGTTTTTCTTAAAATAGATAATACTTGAAACATTCACTAGCAGCCTTAATCTCCGACAGCTGCCATGCAAAATCCATCGACTGCATAGCAGCTTCTGGTTCCCTCCCTGCTCCTTTATCAACCAGCTTTAAACAACAGAAAAGGGTAAGCAGAGGAAAGGGTCATTTATCCTTCCCTGTACAGCTTCTTATTGCAGAAACCCATTTCCTCCAATAATATTTCCATTAAAAAAAACACACACAACCCTTT
Source organism: Anas acuta (assembly GCF_963932015.1). Lineage (NCBI taxonomy): Eukaryota > Metazoa > Chordata > Aves > Anseriformes > Anatidae > Anas > Anas acuta. Next base: position 90,211,808 of record NC_088980.1, read on the forward strand.
GGCATGTGATTATCACTTACTTTGAAAATCAGATTATGGACCATCAGAGCAAGAGGACATTTCCAAGCTGCCTCAAGCACACACCTATCTAGGCAGCACACAAATAAATCCCTACAAAAAAAGGGACTTCCTCATTTTAGTATTCTGCAGTCAGCAGCTGTCACACACACACCCAGGAGTCTTCTCAGCCAACTCCACGTGTGTTTTGCAAAGTTTTAAGACGGTGCTACACTGAGTGAAGCTGGTTGAAGAAGAGATCTTGTGACAGCAGCTCGTTATTTCTACCTCCTCGTCCTCGCTGGAAAAGGAATGAACCTACAGCAAAAGCTGAGCAGAACAGCGTGGACTTGTGAACTGAAGACATGCTAGGCTTTAAATGCATAGCTAAAACTACAAACATCCCAGCATCTTCTTTATCCGTACATTTGAAAATGCTTTTCTAATCAAGAAAAGAGATAATAAGATGGCAAGTAAGGAATTACAGAAACATTGTTTTTATTCCAGTTTTCAGAAGCAAAATTAATTTCATGTGGCTTTACTGTATATTGCACAGGACGCAAGAGGGAAAGTTCAGCAGAATGAAGAAGTGTCACTGCCCTTCATTTTACACGAAGCTAATTTTTGTCAAAAAAAATTGTCTCTTTTTTGAAGAGACAAAAAATCATGAACTTACGATTGAAATCTTGGTGCAGGCAAGAACTGACCTTCAAAACCAACACTGTCACACATGGGTTAAAAGTATTTTCAATGTCTTCTGCAACCCTTCCTAGGCTGTGAATTTAAGGAAATCCATTACATTAAGATATCCAGAAAACTGCAGCTCTGAATACTAAGATGTCCCTGCATTTCATTTTTCCTGTCTTAATACAAAGGTTACTTAGGGGAATCTCTGTTAATAAAAAGCTACTCCGAAATCAAATGTTCAAGATCCACTTGTGAGAAGAGTGCATCGAATCCTCTCCCTGCAGACACAGCAGTGCTCCTTCGATGTGCTTCATGTTGCCACTTGCACAAGAGACGTCTCCTCAACCTAAGAGACTTCTTCGCCTTCTTGTTTTGTTTCACAGAGCACAGCTAAAATCTTGCTGGACAGATCCCTACCAATCATTCCTTCCAGAGGTGGTAGAAAAATAAGTATCATTGTGTCTAAATAATACATATATATGAAAATAGCAAAAAATAACCAACTTTATGTAGCTTTTATCATTAGGCTCAAGACTAGTGTCAGTTTGGTGCCTGGGGCTGCACCTCAGGCATGTAAATTAAAAAAAAAAATAAAATTCATTACCCTTTTCAAAAGGCATCTCAAGGCAGGCTCTCCCAAAGCTGAGGGGAGTGTGGAAGGGAAAAAAGAAAACAAAACAAAACACTTCAAACATCCTCTTTTTTTCCTGCCCCTCCCCATCCTGTTTTCAGTAGGACACATGTGGTCTCTACAAAATCGATCTCTTTTGTGAAAACAAAACCAAATCTGTGGTTTTAGTAAGGTGTGTTTACAGCCAATGCCCGGCTGATTTATAAACCACGAAAGCAAACACTGAAAAGACTTTTATAAACAGCAGAAAGAATACTTAAGGGTTTTTTGCTTTTTTTTTCAGTGGTTGTATTTTTTGTGGGTGGTTATGGTTTGCGGCTTTTTTTTTCTGTTTTGGTTTGGTTTTTATATGCTAGGAAAGTTTTAGAAATCTCCAAGCCTGCTCTAAGAAGAAATTTCTTTCTTTCCCAACTCGTTCTGAAACACTGCAAAGAGGAATTACATAAAATTGTAAATCAGAACTGCATTTTCCTCATTTATAGTTATACAACCTGACGGTCAAACCTAACCCTTTCCTATGCTAGAAGAGACACTGCCCAGGAGGTGAACTTCGTGAAATGTAGACACTTTTATCCTTTGTCGGTGGCAGCAGGGAAGCCAAGCACCTTGGATGCCCGTGTCCCTAAGCATTTGCCAAGAAGCACGTTTGAGAATTTCCATCTGCGAGGGATGCTTTGGGGACTGCTGACATCTAGTGCCTACATAAGAGAAGTTTCCCTGATGGATGTTTTTGATAATCTCCCTGAAAAGGAGCAGAGTCAACAGGCCAAGACAGACAGCACCATCCTCGGCAGTTCCAATGTGTTGCTCACAGCACACAATTATTTCCAAATTTGCTCAGCACTGCAGCAAGGAAAGGATTATTGATGCTGTCCTAACAGCATCTAAGCCATGAGCACAAAATGAGTCGTACCTGTTGCAGTGAGAAGCACAGCTCTGCTAACACAGACCTACAGCTCCACACCTGAACCAAAAAAATAATAATATTACAGACCCACATAGAAGGACACAGCTCTGAACCTGACCAACAACTTGTGCCAAACCACAGAAGAAAGACTGGTCGTGGGAGAAAGGTTTTGACAGCCCTGTGACCAACTTCACCCTGGAGAATCCTGCCAATTAGGATCGCATCAGATTTAATTTACTGAGGAGATGAGCTTCGGAGTCAATGCAGAACAGCTGTATAATTCATTTTATCTGCTGGGATCTACAAACGAACCATTTTCCATATAAATATGAGCACATGACCCCCACTGCAGAAAAACAAATACAACCAGTAGCTGGCATTTCCTGCGTAGTACTGTAAATGTAAAATCTTAGGCTAAACTAGTCTGAACTGCTGGCACAAGGCAAAAAAACTTCCCCTACCTTAAGTACAGTGCTGGATAGAAGATACTTCTTACAGAACTATGAAAGACAAAGCAGTCTGAGATCAGTCTTCAGAAGGTGTGAGGGCTGTGAGGGGAACCATGCTGAAACGGGTGTAGCATATAAACATGTAAAGGCATTTTTATAGCCTGCTTTGAGACAGCCTCCCCTCTGATTCAAGAAAAAAAGATGCAGAAAAACTTCCTTCTTCCCTGTTATACCTAAGTGAAGTTCATGCAGAATGCATGTCCTCTACATAAATTTTTTGTAAACAACAAAGAGAAGGCTGGAATCAGGGTAAGGAGCTCAAACAATTTACTGCCAGCTCCTATCTGTAAGGCCAGCAGTCTGCTGCATTTCTTGATCAACCTCCTTCAAAGAAAACAGAGGAACTGTAAAGCAGGAAACTCCAGACTGGTACCCAAAAAAAAAGTGTAATTGTTCCCAGTCAAATTCTACTAGCAGGCACCCTCTCGCTTACCTAGTACACCAGAGGGAATCAGAAAGGGAAACAAGGACTGTGCGCATTCCTCCTTTCCACAAGCCTTCCAGGTGGTGCAAAGCTCCCAGGAAGGCCACAGGCACTTTACACCTTTGCAAGACAGAACTGTGGCTGGCTGGAGCACAGACATTTGTAGTTCACCAGATAAAAATTGCCATAAACTACCGTGTGCTGCTACTCAGGTGCTGCTCTCACGGTCAAGGCACTCCATGCAGCAACAGGCATTTGCTTGTCTCCTCTACACTTTTAAGAAATGCTTCATTTATTATATTCCTGGCAAGAAAGTACTCCTTACTGCATAAGGGAAAAAATTACTTATGTTAATTAAGTTGTTCTGAATTCAACTATTTCAAAACACAGATCTGGATTGGCTTAGCTGGCTGCTAAAAGAAACAGTGAAAAAAAAAACAGTAAAAAAAAAAAAAAAAAGAGATGACCATTACTTTTGCTTATCACAGAGTATCTACAAACAAAAACAGATCTAATTTTCATGATTTTCATACAGGATACCACAGAGAAGGAGCCATGGAGAGTTCGGGTCCCAGGAAAGAACTGAACAATAGAGCAGACTGACGTGCAACATGCAAAACTCCTGTGTGGCTAACAAGCAGAATGCAGACATGCAAACTTGGTCCTGCAAAGTAACACGGAAATTAAACAGCCTGTCAGTGCTGAACTGCAGTTCAAGCAGATGCCACGAACCGACCCAGCTCAAGGCTCCCCAGCAGCACGGATAAAATTAAGTTACCCTGCTGCAGTTCTGAGATAATACAAATCGAGCCATGGCAAAATTCATGAAACTGGAAGAGGAAAACACTGTAAAATGCATAGATGATGCCAGGCTGAGCTGAGGTTATTTAAAAAAGGAAGACCTTAGTTTCTTTCTCATATAGTGTCCTAGAAAGAGATTTTGGCAGCTCACTTAGCTGGTTACTGGTTTGCCTAAGGAAGCCCATGGTTAATTATTTTGATATAAACTCAATTTTTCACAAGGAACTTAAGTCTGAAGAGTTCTAGAAACTTTTTTTTTTTTGCCCAGTTAAGATCTTAGAGCACCTCAGTGAACACAAATGTCACATGAGAAACACCAACATGAAGCTGAAGATCAGATGCTGCTAAACAAACCTGCACTGAGCACACAGCCATAAGCGCACTACAACCAGAGTCATGAGGCTAAATCCACACAACTTCCTTTGGTAGTTTTCCATTTACCAGCTGTAACTATAGCTTAATTAACTGAGCTTGAGTAAAGGAGTGGTCTTGGCCAAGACACATAGTCTAGTAACGCTGATTTTAACAGGTATGTGAATCCAAAGGAAAAGTCTTAAACTTATCAAATAAACTGCACAGCAACTAACTAAACCTTCAAGCCATGCTCGTGTTCTTCCACCACTTCACTGAAGGTAAAGGGAAGAAGCTTGTACCTTCGTCTCTTAACGAAATGAGAATGAGAGAGACTGCCTGTCTTGTCTGCTCAGTCTTAATTATACTCCTGAGGACAAAGCAGACCAGAAACACTTCTCCCCTGACATCTCCCAGCACATGACACCACTTCAGAGTACAACTGCTTTTTTTTTTTTTTTCCTTTCCTGGTATACACCTCCAAAGCCGTGTGAGGTTTCAGCATACACTAGCCCCACCAAAGGGATAAAACTAGGATTCAAACACACACAAATCCAAAGTCAGAAGCCTGGTAAGTTTGCAATTTGATTTCCTGGCAGTTTCTCCCTCTTGCCCACACAGGTGAATCACTTTTAACCAGTTCTTTGGTTTCACCTCCATGTGCAAGTGGAAATAAACGCGTGTCACTTTCCACTCAAGGTTTCTGTCGCTGTTATGTTTCTGGGGTATTGTTTGCTTTTTAAAGCAGAAGAGTCTAGCTTTAAAAGCCTGCTTTTAAAAAGCCTTGGACACCAAGGAAGCTGAGCGTGTCAACAGCACATCGGTACATAAAAAAAAGTACAATTTTACTGATCCACTCTGCTCTCACACAGCCACTTCATTCAGATATGTCGGTTTGGGGGTTGGTTTTTCACATTTTTAACTAAATATTTCTAAATAACAAAGCGAGGATGAGCTACAGCAGAGTTTTACTCTACGCACTGAGGGAAGAGAAGGCGAAGCAATCTCTGCCCGTCCCCCTTATCACCACGCACACTTGTAAGTTGGCCACGCAGCTTCACTTGGCACTCCAACTGCATCTACACTGCTTGAAATAAGTAAATAAATGGGTACAGATCTGGAAGCCTGCAGGTCTCTTTCCCGAGTTCCTCGCAGTGCCTAGAGCCGCCTCATGCCCAAAACCTCCCCTGGATTACCCCGATTTAAGGTCACCTCACAACTGGGTGTGACACAAAGGTGCTGGCCGGGCTGTACCTCAGTCAGCGACTTTTTAAAACCCTTTTACACGCACCTTTACCAGGGCAACCGGGGCTCCCCCTCCACACCCCCCCACCTCCCCACAGCCCCCCGAAATCACCCCGCGCCCTCCTCACCCACTGGCTGCTGAAGTAGTCCAGCCCCTGGCAGATGAAGCAGGCGAGCTGGGCCAGCAGCAGCTGCACCCCCAGCGAGCTGCCCAGGCAGTAGAGCCCGTAGAGCAGCGGCCCCCCGGCGCCCAGCAGCAGCAGCAGGCGGCGGCGGCGCAGCACCTGCTGGCCCAGCGCCTCCACGCCGTAGTTGGCGAAGCAGGCGGGCAGCAGCAGGGCGGCCAGCAGCACCGGCGTGCCGGAGCGCTGCAGCCGGCCGAGCCAGCGGCGGCCCAGCGCCGTCAGCGAGCTCTTGAAGGGGTGCAGGAAGGTGCCGCACAGCACGGCCCAGAGCAGCGGCCGCAGGAAGGCCTCCAGGATGAAGTAGACCAGCACGGCGGCGCCGCAGCACAGCCCGGCGAACAGCAGCGCCCCGGTGTTGTAGAAGGCCTGCTTGATCGGCTTCTCCAGGCGCGGCAGCGATACCCCCGGCACCCCCGGAGGGGTGCCCAGCGGCAGCCGCGGCGTGGCCGTGGCCCCGGTCCCGGTCGCAGCCCCCCGGCCCCCCGGCGGCTCCCCGCGGCCGGCCATGGCGCCCCGCAGCCCCGCTGCCAGGGGGCGACGCCACCGCTGCCGCCGCCGGAGGCTCGGGCGAGGGCGCGGGGAGGCGGCCGGGGCCGGAGTGCCGCCCTGTGGGGAGGGAGGGTGCCGGGAAATGTAGTTTTTTTCCACACGAGGAGGCCGCTCCGGCCCCTTTTTGGCTTTTTTTTGGGCAGCTCCAGCCCTCGGCTGTGGCGCTGTGGCACGGAGCGCTGCCCCCTCCCCCCCCCCCCCCCACAGCCCTCTCCTGAGGCGGAGCAGGTTTCCCACCTCTGGCGTGCAGCAGACGACAGCTCATGTTTTACAGTCTGAAAGCCTCAATAAACATGCTTGCTCTGAGTTAAGTTTCCTGAGTGCTGAGACCCCCAACAATCCAACAGGTTTCCTTTCACACACCCCAAGCAGCCTTCACCCCGCTACTGAAGCCAGCGGTGATGCCACCACAAAGCCTCCCTAGCGATCTTCCCCTTTCCTTCTGAATAAGAAATGTGACACAATGCAGAGGTGCATGCCCCTGAACATACAAAAACTCCAATTGATTTACAAATTTAATATTTGCATACAATTTTAATGTTACGTAGCATCACGGTAGACCTGTGCCCACCAGGACCTCAGCCTTTCTGGTATGCTGTAGATATCCCCAGGCTGAAATTACTCCGAGCACAACTCTTTTCAACATATAAAATAGGAAACTATTTCGCTCTTTTTAAAGGCAGAGCAGTAAAGACAGCCTAGGAGTGCTGCAACCTATCTGTCCCATTGGCCCAGGAGAGAAGGACTCCGTTTTTTCCCACACTTGCCGTAATGTGTTGTGTCCTGCAGCCCTAGGTGGGGCAGGACCCAGCCAGTTTCTGCGAGCTTTTGGCTCGCAGTCCCTACTCTTCCATGCTGCAAGGGCTTTGCTGCCAGTTACACGCCCGTTCCTGCTTGCAGAGGGCCCTCTCGGCTCAGGCAGCTTTTTCCTTTGCCAAGCAAACCATGTGCCAGTTCAAAGGACTTTAATTTCATGCAACTGAGGCATTTAGAGACCTACAGGTACCTTGTTTGATCCTGACGGGGATGATGCATTACGAGCAGCTGTCCGTAGGAGAGAGGAGCTTTTATTGCACCTGAAAATGATACTGTCACTCACTGCTCTTTGATCAAATACAACTACCTTCTGGCAGGGTGCTGAAATAGGTAGCAAACACACACCACTATCCCAGTCTTTTCTCTTTGGTTCCTGCAGACAGGAGGAAGCATGCCAAAAAGAGACTCTAATGGCTCATTATAATACATCTATTGCATTAAAGTTCAATTAGCAAGTGTCAGCCGAGATTTACAGAGGGGGAGAGTTGAGAATACAAATCTTTCCATTAGATACACAGAGATGCTGGCAAATCGAATCTTCATAGGCACATCGTTACTCCTTTGATTCTTCTTAACAGACACAGGCAGTCATGTTCTTCACAAACAGAAATTAATGTCACCTCTTTGACTTGAGTGAGGCTATAAATACTGACTTCCACAAGCTGAGGATTTGGCCCCCACTGTAGAAAGCCTTTCCTATCCAACTGTATTTCACTGTTCATTATAGACAACTAAATACACCAGAAATTTAAAACACAGAACAGAAAAATCAATGAAATAAAGATTGCTATCTCATGTGTATCTCACATATTGCAACACAAACACTTAAGAACAGGGAGATGAATATCAGGAAGCAATCTCTGAGGTGACAGCTCAGGGAGGATCTTCACAAAACACATCTCAAGGTCTGAAAACTTAATTCCACAGCAGATTTCAAATAGTGCCTGCAGCCTGAACTGCTGGTATTGTTTAAGGTTGAAGTGCAATGTGATTTTAGATTCAGGACCTATACTATCAGAAATTTTGGATGTATATTTTGCTATTTGTAATTCTTCAGTGATGAAGACGATGGAAAAGGAACTCTTTTGTGGCAATACAGAAAACGTGTATGTGCCTAAAAGTACCCCTGTGGTAAGTATCGATGGTCCTTGATGCTCTGTTACACAGAGTAATATAAAGTGAAATATTACCTAACAAATAAGTAAGCTTCTCACTTCTATCTGCTGCTGCATTAGTGCCCATGACTGTGTGTGTGCTGAATTGAAGCTGTTTGAGTCTTCTCTGAAACAATTCCAGGCACCCACCCACAGTTCTTATTCACTGCATGTGCAGCTGCAAGTTCCAGGCTGCCTTAAAAATGCTACCAAAACATGGGATGCTGAGGTGGCCAGGAAACACGGCAGACAGACAACAGCAAGTTAATAATGATTTATACCTGTAATAACCGCAGGAAACTATGCAATAGCTCAGTAATAAAGCCACCAGATGTCAGCACTAGCCTGTACACTTGGAAAATAAGTCTTGAGAAATCTTTTTTTTTTTTTTTTTAAGCTCTGTATAGCTCAATATTTGTGATCACTCAGCTGGGGTTAATCTCGTTTCATTAATTCACCACAGTTTAGTAGAAAAGTAATCTCTTCAGATGAGTGAAAAACATATTTAAACCACTACATATAAGAGCAGGACCAAAGGAATAAAATATATGTAACACTTTAAGTTCATCATTTGGATGTAAACCTTGTATTTTTAGGTGACCGGCGCATACCTTTGTATTTTAGCCTACAGGAAAAAGTTAATCTTTTGTGCAGATTCACCAGATTGACTGTTAAAGTGAGATGACTCCAAATTAAATATTATTTACAAAATAGTGGTGAAAAGAAAATGAAAGCCAGCCCTTAGGAGCAGGAGGTCTGGAAATACCCAATGATTACAGCAGTAACTGACTGCATTGTGGAAACAACTTTGTTCAAGGGCTCTGTTAAAGTAAATGGCATTACCGGTGCATAGAACTATTCAGGGGCAGAGTCTTGTTAAGTTAATGAGGGGAATCAAATGCACGGTGGTAAGGCACAGCAGTCAACAGCATCAACAAAAAGATGTGCATTCAGTGGGCCAGCACACAAAAACACTAATAATATGGGATGGACAAGATCTAGAGCACTATCTCTCAGGGTTAGCCCACATGGCAGCTGTGTGCTTGGAACAAGAACTGGATCTACACCGACCTGAGTGACAGAAGGGTATTTTGGCCTTGTCCAGTTTGTGACAAAATGCCTTACTAATCATCAAACATTACATGGTGCAACATGGAGTAAGATCTAGGACTGTTGATCATGACCACTTGGAGTGTGCACAAGCAGGAGATGCTCACGAGACCCACCCTTTCTTGCATTGCAGGCTGCAGCTTCAGGGTAGCAATACTGCATACACAAAGAGAGCACACACCATAAAAGCGCTGTATTTCTTGGTGTCTTGAGCCAATTCTTCTCAGCCTGTCAGCAAAGAGCTAAAATACATACCCAAGCTTGAAAGATCTTGGAAATAGAAGCTTCCCTTTTCGAGAAACTTCTAGAGGTGCTGTTGCTTGCTGACTGCTGAGACTTCCTCCCCTCTCTGTTTCCAATCTCCAGCTTAATTTCATCGTCTTTTTTTGCAAAACCACTTCAGGAGCTGCTCTGTTTGGCCATGCAGTGGGGCAGCGATGACAGCAGGACACCCCAATTTCTAATAGTTATCACGATTGAAGCTGCATCACAGCGGTCACAAACACACAACAGAGGTCACCACAGGAACCCCTGAATTCTTTTTACTTCATTTGTTAAGATACAGATGATTGCTTTTACTTACAGCTTCACAGCAATTCTGATGGTGGAAAGAAAAAAAAAAATCGTCTCCCACGTCTGTTAAGTTGCTATTGTGACCGGTCTCACTGACTTGCATGGAATTACGCAGGATAAATTCAAGCCCATGGCACGGGAAGGAATTATTAACACAACACAGGGCAGCAGCAGAGACTTTAGCCTCACAGAGAACTTCTTTTTCTCCCTTTTACAAATGCCACACCACACATTTTCTTAGACTAAAAAAAGCATTTATTATAACAGGTTTATAAATATTGTTGTATGTCACTGTCAAATGGCTAAGAAGGCTCACTTTAACACCAACATTTAGTATAAAACAGATGTTACAAAGCAGTATTTTAGGGCATGCATTGATTGTAAAATAGTCCCATAGGTCACCACAATTTCATTATCTATTCATCCAGCGTTATTTTTTCAAAAAGACTACTGCATGAATATAAATAAGTTTGATGATTACTTCTGGACTACAAAGCCCCAGCTCGGCACTCCCACCCAATCAAAAGCTCACCATCTTCAAATGGATGCTGGGTGTTGGCAGACAGAACTGAGCCTACAAAAAGGCAGAATACCAGCTAACACTATACTTACAAAGTGCTTATTTGTGTGTTTTATCTATGTATGTTAGATTGAAGTTTACTCTTGAGAACACTGAACAAAATCAAAAGGTACAGCTGACATTTCAGCTTCAATTTACGTAACACAACACCAAGTGGCAAGAGTTAATGCACTTATGACAGTCTGCTTACTTGCAAAGAGCTTAAGGCAAACCAGACCTTGGGATATATTAATCAGAAATACCAAGACATACCAGGCATCTGTCTTAACCTAAACAGAACTCACCACGCTTCAAATATGTTAACAAAATTTATCTCCCTAAATGAAGGCTGGGGGCATCACGCAGAAGTATCATGGTCCCATTTTCCCAATGAAGTTAATAGGTTTGGAATTTCATCTTAGACCTTCCGTGTCAAGATTTGAGTGATCTTCCAGTTTAAGAGAAAATTATTGCAGTAGTTTTTTCAATTTTATTTTTATCACTGGTTTCATATCACCAGCTGTGAAAAACTGAAAAAACAAATCATTGCTTTCCGAATATCTCTGAAGCTGATATAATATTTTGTGTTTAAACAATAAGCCTTTCTCCTGCTAGATTTTAAACATGACATCTGTGTCTTCTCTCCAATTATCCTAATACTCTATATGACAACATTTCCCTTACTTCTTGAACTGTTTTTTTTTTTTTTCATCGTATTTAGAAAAAAGAAGAAAATAATGGGAGGCTGATTTTTGTACCAAAGAAGTCAACAGAAGTTAGTACATAAAAACTGAAAATATAATAGCCTAGTAGGCAACATGTCAGGTTTGCATATATTTTTGGACAATGATACAGAAGAAAATATCACCTATGAGTAAGGGAACATGTAAGATTGTCCTTTTTTTTGTTGTTGGAAAGTACAGCCTATCCATTAGTTGTTAAAGTGCCTTCTACACTTTTCAGATTTGCACACTTACACACTAATACATTTAACAAATTTACTCTGCCTGAATATTAATTCTGGAAAGAATATTTTTCATTAATACAAACTTTGCAGATCACTGTTGTGAAAAATCAGCAAGGATGTTTTTACTCCTTTGCACAGAATCTAGGTGTTTTTTTCCTTTAGTTTAGTCCACTACTATTACCATCTCATGAAATTGAACCAAAAGGTGTGAAGCTTAAGAGAGAGCTGTGAGACTAAATTCTAGTCCCTCTGATGTAGTGGGAGGTGTCCCTGACCGTGGTACAGGGTTGGAGCCAGATGCTCCTTAAGGTCCCTTCCAACCCGAGCCATTCTAGGATAAATTCAGTAATGCTCTGCAATTGCTAGTTGCCACGAAACGTTCACTGCCATGAGTAAGCATTGAAGCCATAAAAGAATTGCAGCTGTTGGGTACTTTTGAAAAATCCAGTTCTTTAAAAATCCAATTTCTTTAAAATACCTTTAGAGAATGTTTCTTAAAAGTGCCATAGAAAGTTTCAACCTTGTAAGGACGTTCCTAAATACACTCTAAATGCAGATCAAAATTAGCCTATCCTGAGAAGCAGCCTTTCTACAAACATGGGTGGTGAAGCTCTACATATGCTCCAACCTCAAATCAGTGAGAGAACATCCCTACTTCAGTGCGAAACATGGAAGCAAGTTAGAAATTAGTACAATTCAAATTATTTAGCAATCCAAGATAAAAATCTGGCCTTTTCCTTACAGCATATTCTTTGCTATTGCCAATGCAATCACAGATTTTCAAAGAAAGTAATACCTGTTCAGTCTGCTTTTTCACATCTATCGACTCCACAAGCTGCACAAGTCCTCCTTAACATTTCAAAATTACACTGATTTTACCTCACTATCTGAGCCCAAATTAGAGAAGTTAAATTACAGAGTACAAACATAAATAGCTTTACCAAACTCAACGTAAAATTGAAAAAGTGACCCAATTGATTTTTTTCATACTAATAGAAGGTGAAGAAAAGGGAAGTTTACCTAGATCTTATTCTGTATCTGCAAAAAATCAGACATATGAATTGCACAGAAATAGCTAGAAAGGAAAAAAAAAAAAAAAAGAAGCGATGAAAAGTTGGCATATGGTAAATAAATATAAATGATTTTCTTTTGATGAATTTTTGTACTCAGGAAATTAAGATTTTCTTTACAGCCATCAACAGGCTTCCAGTTAGATCTCTATCTTAGCTGGGCAGGCTGTGGAAGGACTGCAGTAGGCATTATCACACTATTACAGAAATAATGATAATGAAATTTTAATTAGGGGAAAGAGACAACGGACAAAGAAAACTGTTAAGACTGAGAGCTCCCACCTTCTGAGACTTGAACTGCCACAGCCAAGCAGTTTGCAAAATGGCCAGTGAGCAGGTACGTGTGCAGCAGCCAACTGTTGCTGCTGTGTGGATGGTCCTGATATGTTTTTTTTTTCTAAATTTAAGGGCAAGATCAAGCCTCTAGCTCAAGCCTTGAAGTTCCCTGGGAGTACATATCTCAAGGCATGAATCTGACCATCTGCCCGCATCATCCCTTACCCAGCTAGGACCTGCATAAAAGTTAAAGTCTTGTTCAAGTCAGATTCTGCACCTTCTTTTCATACCAGGTAGCATTTTCATGTGATTTACATGTGGCAGAGCCAAAGTCATGCACAAACGGGAAGTTTGACGTAACCATCAAACCGTCCTTCTCCTTCAGCCTTACTAACAAACTCTCCACTCTTCTATCCTGAAGCATTGGAGGTCGCCTCTGCCTCATCGTACAGCTCCACCTGTTCTTCACGCAGTGGCATCAGGGCTGAGATGGAGGATGCCAGTTCATGCAGGGTGTGCAGCACATGCACAATTCTGTGAAGCACCAAAACAACTGTAATACTTCAATGTTTCTACTCCTACCATAAATTTAAGGCTCTGGACCAGTTATACCTTGTATAAAATATTAGCACTTTTAGAATCGGCATCTGTAGAAAAGAGTGATATTAGACCTTTCGTAATTTGCTCCGTGAAATATGTTCCCTTCTCCTAAAGCTACTACTGAATGCTTTTCTCTGGGGAAACCGTGTGGAGAAGTTAAAAAATTAAAATACACCTGCTACACATCAGCATGGTAAACCAGGGGTCACAAAATGTAATTTAAATGCTGGTAAAAAGCTACCAGGTATAAGTTCCAGTTCTGCCCCTAGAGAGCAGCACAGTGCAAACCTCCAGCACCACCCCCCAAAAAGAAAAGGTTAGAAATCAGAGTCTATTCCACAAAAGGAGAATAATTTACAATTTACTTCTCTTTAAAGGGGTTTTTAAATGTCTGGTGCATTAGAGGGACAGGAAAGTAAGCATAATTAAAAAGATTTAGGAGGAGCCCTGCCTCCTTCCTCCCCCTGCAGCTTACAGCAGTATTTACTTACAGGTAAGTGGAGTCATATCCACAGCACAGATTCCTAACCATGACCTGGGTAATCACGAAGACAGCTGTGCTTCCATCGTCCTTATCCACTAACTCCTCTTCACAGCTGGGCTAAGACTTCTCAGGATCCAGGTGCTAAATAGCACGCGGCAGCTGTGGGAAGGAGTACAGGACATAGGCTAGCGACAAGAACTGCTCTTTTCAGAGGAAAACTGGGCACTGACACTCACAGTAGGAATATGATCCACAATTTGGCAAAAGAAGGTAGACGAATTTAAGGGATTTGGTGTCAGATGAGCTGTGCTGTTGGCCATTTCCACTTCACAATAGTCATGAGTACATGGAGACAGGTGAAGAGCTTTTCTTCCTCATCCAGCCCCAGGATATGGAGCCCCAAGCCAGCTTCAGAGCTACCATCAGTGTGCTGATGCGCACAACACTCCAGTTATTCTCTAATTCTTGTGTTAAAGACTGGAAAACTCAGTGCCAAACACAACCTTTGGCAACGTTTAACCCAGCCTGAGGAGGTTCCATCAGATTAAGGCAGCTATAAATGCTTATTTTCTTGCTGTCCAAGAATTGCAAACACAATCCATCAATAAGGACACGGAGGCCTCAGAGGGATTTCAAAATGTCTAATCAATATATTCTCTTTCAAAAACAGAGCAATTCCCTTATAATTAGAGGATTTTGGATGAAAGCTTCACCCTGTATCCAGTGACATTTTAAAATCTGCTAGGCTTTCTTAGGAAGAAAAAAGCCAAATCAGCATCTAGAAGTATCTCAACTATGCTTAAAAATAGTTATTTGAATCCACTGAAGGAAAACAAAAACAAACTTTATAAAGGTCTGTCCTCTCTGCTTATTTTACCCTTCCCTACACTACTCTTCACTAATTTCATGCCTAACTTACTATTTGTAGTAGAGTACCTATCAGACTCCACAGTCAAAAATCAAAGCCCCTTTGTGAGAAGCACTGTCACCAAGAATCTCATTTCTTTATCAAATAGCTTATAAGCATGTGTACATTACAGGCAAGGTGGACAGAGCGAGCAGAAGGTGGGATTGTGTTTAGTGTAACAAGCAATGGTCACAACTGAATGTTGTTGCGCGTGGAAAGAATAATATACTCAAGCCTGCTAATTACTGCTTAGTGGCCTCTTCCAGTGCTATCACTCTAATTAATTATCCTTCTAATTAACATTCAAAATCGAATTTTCAAAGGCCACCATACTCTAAGCGTTACTTTTCTAAACCTTATGTTTCTATATCAGGTCACCCTGCAGCGAGACACTCTCCCTCTCAAAATGAAAGCGTTTTCTAAATGTGCTGCTGCTTGCTAGTAGGCACCATAAGGAATCTAGAAGTGGTTCAATTTGGAGAAGGAGCTTTCTTTCGAGGGAGACGTTTTCCTTTGTTTTATATTGGTACGCATTACATAGAAAAGTCAAAAAAAAAAAAAGAATTGAAATGCCATATTCACTTTAAAATTACTTTTGAAGAAAGCTGCTTCTTAGTGATTTGGTACAGCAGGGATCAATCCTGCTTTTCAGTCTTAAGAAAGAAAACATGAAAAACAAAACACTTCCCATGACAAGTTAATGTGCCCACTCAAATGTTACGACAGCAGGTACCACACAAAGTTAAGTACCATTGAATTAAAGCCTTTTCATTTCTCTTATTACCTTTTTGTCCTCATACTTACTCCCAAATACTAATTTCTAAACACTTGCACATTCTTTGTACGAGATTTGTGTTCCTGCTTTTTCCACTCTGAAGAGTGACTCTCAAAGTACCACAATACAACAAACTTTTTTCACTGAAAAGAAAAAAAAAAAAAAACAAAAAAAAACACCTTACTGCAACTCCTGCTTCTAATTTGGTATTTTCAGCTCTCCTTAAGCTTTCTGCAAAGCATTTAGAGAAAGAATTGTAGCTTTTCTCAGATGTATGAAGTAGTACCTAAAATTTGAGAACAGTTTACTGGAGAGTAGTAACAAAGCTAAACTCAATCATCAACTTAAATGCCAAATAACAGATTGCCTTGCTGCTTGTTGTGGACTTTTATTTCCTCCCATTTGATTAGAGACGCTTAATTAGTGCTAATTAGGTCCTTTGAAGTTTGGGTCAAAGATTTTTTTTTTTTCAGAAGTGCACATTTCTGCTTATACTTCAAAAAGGGAAAAGTACAACAAAGCCACCAGGCAGCACACTTAAAAGTAACCCTTAAAAAAAAATAAGAAAAAAAAAAGGAAAGAAAAAAGAAAGAAACTGTATTTCTCCCCTGATTTAGCACTTGGTACAGCTGGGGCCTGAAGCAGTTTCTGCTGTGCACTGGGTATCTCCGTAAGTGGCTGTGCTTCAGCTCTGAATTCGCTGTTGCTTTAGAGCCTGAACTTTCAACCTTGAAGCAGCTCTGACTCCCAGTGGGCTGCCTCGCAGTGGAAAGCAGCTCCACATGTGTGTTGTACGTTTACCCTGGTATCATTACTGTCATCTTTAACGTACCTCTGAGCCCAGGTCTAGCCAGGCTGCCTTGCATCCAGCACTGTGTTAAAGAAGTGAAGAGGAGCCCAAATGGGCTTCTATCGTACTTCAGTACCTTTCGATTATTAAATTAGTCTTTTAGTGGGTAATCCGGGAAACGCCTGAAACTAAACCAGTAAATTACAAGGCCATAAACTAAAGCAACCCTGAAGCTACTTTAAATAGCTGCAATCTCTGCGAAGGAGCTGTGGTATCTCAGCTCCCGCAACTGCCTACACTTTAGCATAAAGGAGAAGGAATTTGCCTGAACGATTTCTTCACTTCAGCTGGTTGCTTAATATAAAACTCATTAACCATGACTTCAGCTCTCTGCTTCAGCCGCTCTTATGCCCCAATTTTACAGCCATGATGGTCCAAAGCTTGACCTTCCCCATCAGGTGGTTTCCACTAAATATTTTATCAGATAATGAGTTGGTTATTCAGCTTGCAAGAGGTAATTTATACTAAGTAAGCTACTGTATACACTTTTCAAGTTCATTTCCCTCTGAATTCCTCTCTCCCCTCCTGAACTCCAGGTCCAGCAATTTTAGGCAAACAACTCCTTAAAGACATCAATGCAAGTATCACATATTACAAAGTAAGCTTTCTTTTAAAATGGGGGCAAGGGGTTTGTGATGGAGACAAATTCCTTTTCAAACCTATTTTTAAATACTTAAAGCATAGGTTTCAAGAATGCAGAGCCTAAAAAAAATATGTCTATTAGCCTCAGTCTGTGAATAATGGTGCAAACCCAGCAAAGATGGTTCCTTTTTTTACACTCTATGCAGCAACGAAAATACAAAGGAGGTCCACTGCATATTTTAACAGCTCCTGCATTACAGAGTCCTCAAGCACACAACATTAGAGAGAGTTTTGGTGCAATGATGCAAGTTGGGAAGTAAGCAAGCAACCTTATCCAAGCACATTCAACTGCTCCATGGATGTGTCATACGCTTCCTGCTAACGAAGTACAGAAAATCTCCACACAAACTCACATTTTTTCAGAGTATTATATGGCTCATAAAATACATTCTGACACTTTCCAGTTTGATAAGATTTAGCATTCATCTTTACAGCATTTATTGGTGATAAAATTTCTGGTGTATTTCCTCTTTAGACCATCTTTTTCTACAGTAACTTCATTTTAGCAATGGTTTGATGAAATTAAAGATACCAATCTTTTTATTAATTCCCATCTCTCCTTACAAATAATCTCTTATATTTCCATTTCTTTGTAAGCACGCATCAGCTGCCCATATTCATCTTTAACGTGACCAGGATATACAGGCATACAACACAGAAAAAAACCAGATTTCTCAGTACTACTGCACAACTACTTAAAAACATTATTTACATGTCAGCAATATCACTGCTTTGTCATAAAAAGAGAAAAAAGGAGTTCATCGACTGGGAGGATATCCTATGGCTTGTTGGGAACTTCTCTGTGTTTTAAACTTGTTTTTCCTATGGATGGGGAATTTAAATAACTGCATTCTCCCTTCCCCTTATTTAAATAACTTCATATCTCACTCATAAAAGAAGTAGCCTTTATTTTCAGGAAGGTTGCTGAAACACTATTGTTATGAAGACATTCATCGCTTCTTCTCTACTGAAGAGAAATCCTGTTCATGCTTGATTATGCAAGTTTAGTCTTGGAAAGTACCAGAGCAAGAAAACCTTGATAAATATTAAAAAAATAAATCAAAAAATGGGATTACTGAAGGTTAGGTTTTAAACTGCAGTGTCAGTATTCTGATCTTAAGTTCAGAAACTGCACCTGGGAGTTGTTCTGTATGCACCAGAATTACCAAACAGCACTATAATGTTTTCCCAAATTTGCTTTCTGGGAGCAGTATGGAAGGCAATTTTGTTACTTGATAAGATGTCCATCACTAGGCTCTCCTAAACACACACACAGACACCTCTCCCAAACACACATACACACACGCGTGCACACACACACATTCATTTTACAAAAGTCTTTTCTTCTTTAAGCGAGTAGTCACAACACTGAAAACATTCTCCTACTTGTTCACTGATTATTCTTAAATGATTTGTCACCACTCTGCCACTCAGAAATGGTTACTTCCTTCTTCTGAGAAGCTAACTATGTCCAAAAGCAGCGCGATGATGATGGTGGTGTGATATAAATCCCAATAAAAAACGCATCATCCATCCGTGTATCTGTCCATCCTGAGAAACTTCCACTGACAAATCCTTGCTACTTTCCAGAGGTCACGGGGTTCCCATCAATAAATAGAAGGTCAGTGCAACAATGAGGAGCAAGCAGAATGGAGAAGAGAAGGTCTGATAGGCAGCTGATGGCATGAAAATATCTTCGTACTTGTAAATACTGACCACACGCTCTGATACAGGTGGTGAGTCTATATCATGACGAGTTATAGAACCTTTAATAGGTAAGGGCAGAAAGAAATAATGTCAGGTGCATTTTTTTTTCTATAACTTTGTCAAAGAAACAGGCAGAAAGACAAGTAATTTCCAAACCTAGAGGAGCATGCACTGTTACACTGTCAGTGAGTAGTTGTCTGATTTCTGAAATTAAACATCTGAATGAAACAACTGTAATTCAAGTAAACAATAAACACCCCTCAGAGGAATTCAGAACTTCCAGCTGTGAATTATCCTTACTTAAATTTAGCTTTGGGGAGTGGGGATAATAGCTACATACCCAAGAAAACATGACATGGAGGACTCTGCCAGCTTGCTCACCTTCCTGTTTATCCATTCTTAAGCCCGATGCTGCCATAATTTTAGTTCATTAAGAAAGGAGGGGGTCTAGTAAGAATGAGGAAAGGCATTATCATATTTTGGTACCTCAGCTGTTGGTAGCACCGATATTGACTTACCCTGAATGGCTGGACCCCATGCAAACAGGTAGTACCAACTCAAGTGCAGATCTACGATTGTTTCCTCTCGGGGAACATACACGGGACGCTTGAACCGACAAGTTACACGATTGTTCTCAAAAACCCCTTCTTCATCTCTGGCAGGATTTCTCTGGATTTCCTTAGCCCACTGGCCAACATTATAGAAGTGCTGTATTCGGACTCTTCCGTTGTCATCATGGACACAAGCCATGACATCATCTCCACCCTACATGGTAAAAACATTTAGGTAGAAGGAAAACAAAGAGCGTCACAAAGCATTTCCTCATTTATGTAGATAATTTTAACTATTAAAAACGAAGACACGGGGCTCTCGTTCTCTTTTTCTTAATTATGTATACACAGATAGTCTTTTCCCAGCAATGTTTATTCATCTAGACTGAACAGCACAGAGTAAATATATGCTTACCCTTACTGCCTCTGCATTTTCTTCTGGATTTTTCTAAGATCCATAACAACCTAACATACATAATCTATTTGTAGACATGGTATTGCCCTGACATCACGCAATTAATTGACCGGTAGAAGGCTGTTTTCTTCTGTAACATGTCAAGTTCTGGGATCCTGCTTCAGGAAAACTGGCAGCCTTGAACCCTTCCTGTGTGCAAAACCCACTGCATCAACATCACGGACAGAAAAGCAATCTAACTTAATAAGATAGAGGAGATGAATCTACTCAGTCTGGGCAAATAATACCATCAAGTACAGTCTGTCTTTTCTAATCTCTTGTCATGTTCACTTACAAGAATATCACTTCTCAGCTATCTTAAGAGAAAACACAAAATGTTCAGCAAACAGTGACAGAATAGAGAATACCACACAAGACAAGGAAAGGGTAGTTGACGTGTGCTTCTCCCCATAACATACACAGCCACCAACCAAAGAAAGGACAGAAAGAAGTGAGACAATTATTCCTATAGGTCAATCACAGAAAGATTACACAGTTATTGGAATGGTTATTCAAGGTAACTGTCATAGTGGAGCACTCAAGAATTAGCCTTAATTTTAGGAGTGCTATCCTGTAGAAGCCCCAGTGTCAAGGTCCATCCAAACACTGTGCAAGTTTGGTGCGTGGCATTTCACTGAATGCCACTGCTGTGGGGATCCGCACCGTGTTAAATGCAGGTCCTGCTTCTACAACAAAAATCTCTCTGATAGGACATGCTGATGACACAATCAATGCTCGTGAGCACCATCTCTCAGTTCTTTGTTATAAGGAAAAAGGTGCAGTGCAACTATTCCTATGTAAATATGTAAATGACATGCCGAAAGTGAAGGGAAAAGGGAACAGCTAGGTAAAACACATGCTTGAACACTTTTTGCACCTCAATACTGCTGCGAGCGACCTTTCCAGGTTCCGTCCTGAGCCTGTCACTGCTTTCCATAACTTACTTGCCACGTTTACATGTTGTACTTCTGAGCACCAATGCCTCATTTTTAAGTACAAAGAGTTTTCACAGTTTTTCACGAAGAAAGAAAAAAAATCATTTTGAACCTCAGCAGGCAAGGAAGTCCACAGGTGCAAAAGCATAATGTTATTTGAGGCAAAGAAATAGGTCATAGGACTTTTTAAAAATCTACTGAGAATCCAATGTACTTTTTTTTTTCCCCTGAACTTCTCTATCCAGGCCACAGAACTTGGATTAGGGCCTCCAAGGTACAGCCCGCTTCTCACAGCCAAGCTGTTTCAATGGAAAGTCATTTTTCCAGTAAAGTCTGTGTATCCCAGGACACCAAATACTGCATTACACAGGATGGGTGAGGGATGTGACAGAAAGCTTGCCAAGGTAACACTAACAAATTGATAATCATACTCATAACTGATCATCTCTTTAAAGTCTGTCTAACTACTGAAGTTCAGTGTCTTTGCTTTAAAGCAGTGGCGAGGCAGATCTACTGCAGGTACATCAGAGTTACAAATTGGTAAATGATCTCTTTACAACTTGAGGCCAAAAGTTTAAAGCTGCTCAGCTGCTCTGAAAACCCTATTGAATACTTCCACTTCTAGGCATCTAAACTCCTCCCAAAATTTAGCTGTAAAGTTGTTCCTCACAACATTAAACATGAACTGGTTCTTACAACATGAACAGCTCTTTATGACACAGAAGATCGCTATCCTTACTGTGCTTCTTTGCAGCATCATACTAAGGCATAGTTATTAATGAGTGAAAAGCACCTACCCTTGCATTTTCTATTTCTCATTTTGGGTCTGAAAAAAGGTGGTTAAGTCAGTGCAAATCTTCACATTGCTTTTTGTGGCTCCTAGCTCAGGACTTCTAAGCTGTCTTTTTTCAAACTACTGCTTCCAACTATACATAAAACACTCCTCTCTTCTGACTTGTGATATAGCACACAGATTCAGTATTTTCTGATATGCTCAGGAGCGTTTCTGTACAAGCACACCCACGTTATGAACTGCACTTTAATGCTAAACATTTTATAAAGAGCATAGTAAAACATGTGATGGTGGTGAGGCACTGGCACAGGTTGCCCACAGAAGCTGTGGATGCCCCATCCCTGCAGGTGCTCAAGGCCAGGCTGGATGGGGCTTTGGGCAACCTGGTCTGGTGGGAGGTGTCCCTGCCCATGGCAGGGGGGTTGGAACTAGATGGTCCTTAAGGTCCCCTCCAACCCAAACCATTTGGTGATTCTATGATATTGTCTATTGCTCAGTTATTTTTACAGTCCATACATTATATATACGTGCTCCTGTTTTGCTCAGTGAAACACAACGAAAAATAAGGCTTTTGAATGAAAAAGTAAGTAAAAGAATATGCATAAAACCACAGACAGTAAAATCCGTGAGAGATAGAAGAAGAAATCTTAACAAGATTGCTTTCTAGACAATGTATATAACGGAGTAGCAGCCATTTATTCACACCTTTGTGGCTTTCCTGGAACAACACACAGGTACAAAAGAAGAAAAAAAAAAAAAAAATCCAAAGTTTAGCAGTGAAAGCCATATTTGTACCTCTGAAAGTGGAAGATTTCCTGAAGAATAAAATTATTTGCTATTTAGTTTTGGATGTACCTTTTGCGCAAGTAACACTGAAATAAAATACAACAGGACATTCCCACAGGAGTTGGCTTATGTCTGAGGGCTTTTCTAATAAAAAGACCAAAAGCTAGTAATATTCGGACAGTCAGAGCTAACCTAAAATGCTATTATAATATTTAGTTAAGACGGGAAAGGACATGTCAGTAAGGATGAGGCAGTTTTTTGGGAGACAGCAGACCTGGCTACTGCTCCTGGATGGCTACTGAATGGTGCTTTGTTGTCAGCAAGTCAGTTTCTCCTTATATGCTCTGTCTCTGACAGATAAAATATAAACCATTTGTGTAATAGCATGTGAAAGTGTGTACATTGTCACCATAAAGAGTCTTACCATTTTCTTGTCTGAAGAAAACCCCACCGCCACCCAGCCATCGGTATCGGCACTCAGCTCAAACTCAACATCAGCTCCTATCCTCCGGTAACTCAGGAAATAGTCACAGGTCTCTGCATTACATCCAGGTTTACCATACCTAAAGGGAATGGGAATTGCACGTAACCTTTCTTTTCAATTTGCTGCTATGGAGTTGATTATATTTCTGCAAGAAAATCTAAAAGAATGTATTTTGGTATAATGGCAGTAAAACATTTATTATGCTATACTGAAGTAGTACTGTTAATTGTTCGCAACTATTACTTTTTTACAATCATTATGGCAATAAATGAATTACACATATCATCACTCTGTAGTCCTTCTGAGGCCTTGTTTTGTAAATGCCTGATGAAAATGAAAGAAACATTAAACAGTCTAGTCTGTAGCCATGACGTATATACTTAAATAACTGTTTCCTCAAATAATGTAGTCCATAATTATAAAGTATGTTCTCAAATAATAGACTTTTTTTTTAATGAATATAGAAAAATGGCCAAGCTCTCAAATGCAATCAGTCAGCATTTGCAAACGTAAAGGTACCTGCATTTTTATCTCAGACTGACCTGAAGCATCCCTTAGTTTTTCCACAGTCATCCACTCTGATTTTTGCAAATGGATCCACAGGAGGTGCAGTAGGGAACGGGTAACCTGTAAAATGAGAACAAACCATTACCAAATAAAATACAAGGCATAAAAAGCAGTAGCACTGAAGAGAAAGGGTTCCGATAGTATATACTTTGCTAAGAACTGAGCTGTATTGACACAGGACTACTTTGTCACAGGCACAATCCCTCAATCAGAGGGTCCTGATACCAATGTAACAGAGAGGAGTAAAAACAAAATTTTCTCAGGTTTGCAATGAAGAAGGATGCTGGAACGTGGCTTTGCTGCAGTGAGGGTGTGAGGTTTTTCACAGACAACGTCATGTTATGGCAGCATGAACACAGAGTGGGACAGTCAACTAATGAACAGGGATCTCCACTGAGTAAGCTCTTTGTGCACTCCTAGACCCCTTGGGAAACCTGTAAGAGAACTAAGTCTGACTCCTTAGCCACAAATGATGGTAGTAAGTGTAAATCCAGGGCACCAGACTCAGAGCTGTAGGAACGGATGCCGAAAGGACCTCACAATACCTTTTCCTTACAATACTCTCCTTTCAAAAGTAAATAAAATACGCACTGGACTAGCAGGTAGGAGTATCAGAACTGGGAACTGCCTGCGGTGATGGCCTGCAACCACCTGTCAACTAAGACACAGAAGAGCCAGACACTGAGGGATTCATGACTCTGGGCAACCACCTATCTGCTCTACAATAATACACTGAAAAGACACCGACACGCCTGCAAACAGGACCTTTCCCCGCCTGCCTTGTAGACGCTAGGTTTTGATCCACCCCCCTTGACATTTATATCTATTATTTTACTTACCCGGCTGCAAAACAAAACACACCTAGCCAGACGCAAACCCCATCACACGCAAGATCAGCTTAATAATTACGAAATACAAGCAGCAGGGCGGGACGGGGCTGTGCCCGAGGGCGCTGTGGGGGTCCCCGTTGCTGTGGGGTCCCCGCGCTGTGGGGTCCCCGCAGGCGCGGCGCAGGCCGCGGCGGGCAGAAGATGGCGGCGGGCGCTGGCCTTCGTGCTGAACAACGCCGCCGCCGCCAGCCCCGCTCCCCACGGCTCCCCCATGCCCCGTCCCGTCCCGTTTTGTCCCGTCCCGTCCCGTGCCGCCCCGTCCCGTCCCGTCCCCGCAGCGCACCCTCCTCGGAGAGGTAGCGCAGGTCGTAGAACTCGCTGGCGAAGGTGCCGTACGAGGAGTCGTGGGGCGCCGCCTCGTCGCCCGGCTCCCCGCCGCCCGCCTCCCGCCGCCCTCCGCCGCCCTCGTCCGCCGGGCTAGCGGCGGAGCCGGCCATGAGGAGCAGCAGCAGCAGCACCAGCAACAGCGGCACCGGCAGCAGCCGCCGGGCGCCGCGGCTCCGCTCCGCCATGGCGGCGGCGGGGCGGGGAGGCGGCGGCGCCCGAGCGCGCCGTGAGGGGCGGCCGCCCCCGGCTCCTGCGCCACCGCCACCGCCACCGCCACCGGCACCGGCAGCGGGGAGAGGGCAGCGAGGAGCCGGGAGCCGCCCCGGGGCTGGGGGGGAGATGGGGAAGGGGACGGGGAGGTCCCAAAAGCGCCCCCGCGGGAGGGAAAGGGGCGGCCCGGAGGGGAGATGAGGGGTGGGCGCGGGGTGGTGGGGTAGGGCTTGTGGTGTGGTGGTGTGTGGTGTGGTGGTGTGTGGTGTGGTGTGGTGTTATGATGGTGTTATGTGGTGTTATGGTGTTGTGGTGTGGTGTTATGTGGTGTTACGGTGTCCTGGTGTGGTGTGGAGTTGTGTTTCATCAAGCAGTGCGGTGTTATGGTGTTGTGTCATCATCTTGTCTAGTGTGGTGTTTCCTTCTCTTCTATTTACGTCCTTTTTTCCATGATTTCTCAGACGGGATCGCAGAGCACCACAGCATAACGTCCACCCCAGGTAACACCAGCTGCTCCCCGTGCGGCCGCGTGTCTGTGCTTGGTCCCGTCTGCACGCCGCGTAACGCGATGGCATGAGTGTGGCGAGCCAGGCACAAGGAGCAAAACCCTGCCTGGGTCTCCAGCGCCTTCCCCAGGCTCCTACAATCAGCCCTGGGCTCGTGGCTGGAAGTCCGGGGTCTGCTGGTGCTCCTGCTGTGCTACCTGTGGGTTCGTGGAGAAGCGACGGCTGTCCAGCCCCGTGCTCTTCTCCAGGGGCTGGGTTGCCGTCTTCTGGTGAGGACTGTAATCGTTTTGTTATCTCATTATGCATGACAGTGCTTCCCCTTCTAAGAGGCTGAATGGAGACTCTGAAAAACATCGGGTTTGGGAGGGGGATACTGAAGAACATGCCGTGGTCAGCAGTGCTCGGAAAATTAAAAGATCCCTCAATTTGCAGCGTTCATTTTTTAATACCGATGACTGCACTGAGTTACTTCTTGGTGGTGTGCTGAGACTTCCCGAGATTAGGCTGCATTAGGGGCGAGCTTGTTCCTTCTGGCTGAGCAGTCGCTTGTAGTCCCAGAGTATGCCCAGGTGCATCTTGCAGGGGATGTTAATTCCCACCTGCATGCTCCATCGTCCGGTGGAGCAGGGTGTGATTTCTCACCCCAAACAGAGGAATGGCCACACAGTGGCAAAAAAATAAGGTGCAAAAGCAATTTTTGACCACATGCAAATTCAACGTGTTCCATAGTAGCCTCTGTAAAAAGTCATGGGTGACCAACACCAAGCTCAAGTACAAAATAATGAGTCGCTTATTCCCCTCTTATGGAGCTTGGAAAACTTTACCAGGCCAATGCAAACAAGCAAACAAACAGCAATAGAAAAAAAAAAACTTATAAATCAGGCTAACAGGAAAATGAGGCTGTGGCTTTTTCTTTCTGGCAATAATCAACTCTGATGAAGGCTCCGCATCTCCTTTTGGAAATAGCTACCCAACTGCTGTAATGCCTGTGAAGAAGCATTTGCTCAGCAAGGGAACAGCTGTCAGCTGCGTGCTGTTTTTCCCTCCTAGGAAACAGGCTTGAGAGCACTTTGATGCAGGCGACACTTCACACTAATAGTAAACACCTAGGATATTTATCATGTATTGCTTGCACCTACATGAGAGCTATCCTTTTAAATCTGGCAGCTGAGGTACTGTCTTTGATAGGAGTGAAGCTGGACTCATTAGCTACGCTGAAGACATGGCTAAGAGCCTGACCCTATTGCGTTTGCCTCCCTCCTGTTAAATCCTTAAATTAAAAATTAAAATAAGTCCTGATACTCTTTTTTTTTTTTTCCTGAAACCTCTTGTGTTCACCTGAAGGTTGTCCCTGTCACAGAAATGGTTTCCTCGTAGGAAGCGGCGTCATATTTAGACTGCTGGAGCACTAATGATGACCCTCATTTTTTTCACAGAGAAGAGCACAGCGGTGTTTGCAGCGAACAGGAAGGTCCACAGTGCAACTAATAGCCCTGCCCGTGCGGCAGCACTTTGCAGGACAGATCCTGATGTGATCGAGTAATTAAGGCTGCCATTAAAAAAATACATATTAGCAGAGGGAGTCTAAACTGCAGCTTCATGAGCAGCTTTAATCCTTGAATGTCCAAGCTGCCTGAATGTTGTTCTTTTCAGCTTGCATGTCCTGGTGACACCTTTTCTAGATGGACACACACATACCAGAAGAAGAAGGTATTGTGGCTCTCCAACACAGAACCATACAATCACAATGTCCTGAGTTGGAAGGGACCCCCACAGGTCATCAAGTCCAACTCATGGCTACACACAGGACTGCTATTGCTTTTCTGCTTCTGTGCACAATCTAGAGGGCTTCTGCCATTTGATAGTCCTCTTTTAAAAGGCTCAACCTCCTTACTCAGCTCTTGATAACTTAATACTATTCCCAATTCACCCCAAAAAGCAGAAGCTGTTTGAGTTCTTACTGCCCGGCCTCTCCCTCAGCATATTCACGCCTCAAAAAGAGCTCCTTAAACTTTAGAGCTTCTGGTTATTTCCACCAAATCAAGGCGTATTGAAAACCCAGTACGTACCCACCAGTGCTGAGTAACAAAAGAGCTGATGGGACAGCAGCTTCCTTGCAATAGCTCAGCAATAATCCGAACTGGAATTTGTAACTCATGCGCAGTTTCCTCAACCCCTTAGCGCAGTCTTGTTCAATACAGTGAATGTGTTTACCGGTAACTTATATGAGGCTTGCCTTTATTAAATAACAATACATATTTTCGTCAAGAAGTCACTCCTACCATGCTGCAGTTAACTACCTGTGACTACCCAGAAACATGCTTGCAGTGCTAGTAACTTAGACCCAGATACAGGAGAAAATACACTAGCAATTTCTTGCAATCAGAGCTTCTTCAAGATGATCGATGGAGGAAAAAATCTTGAATGCCAATAAATAAAGAATATCTTCTAGGAGGAAAATAAAATACAAGTGATCCCCTTAGAAAAACAGAAAACTACAGAGGAAAAAGAAGTGTGGTATTTCTGCAAGCCTCCAAGCAAAGCGATGCGTGAGCTCTTTGGAGGCATGTTACTGCTTTACGTCTTCTGGAAAGGCAAGAAAATATCAACCCTGAATATGTTATCATCCAAATAAAAACAGCTTTAGATCATTAGATCATCTCTTGCTCAGCATTGGTAAATCTTTCTTTTTCTGCCTACACTGAATTATGTATCTGGTCTCGCTCCAAGGGCAATCATGCCTCTGCAGCCAATACTGCTCACAACAGCACTCTTTCTATAAAATTAATCTACTGTAGGAAAAAAGCAATGTCTCTATGTTCCTTTTTTTTTTTTTTTTTTTTTTTTTCGAAAGCATAACACGCACCAATCTGGAGACTAAGTCCTGCAGTCTTAGACACTAAATCAGCATGAATTTTGCTTCAGCAAGCGTTACGGGACCTTCACGAGGTATATTAAAATGGTGCAGCTTTTTTTGTGCTAGTTTATATCAGGCAGCTCATTTATTTTCTCCCAAGACTATGTTTGTGGTTTTTTTTTTTTGTTTGTTTTGTTTTGTTTTTACCTCTCTGGCACTCTTTGCTACCCCAGCGTGAATGAAGTGCTGGGAGGTAAAGCTGCCCTGAACGCCAGATCTGCCAGATGGTGGCACAATGTGCACCAGGAGGTTTTGGAGCAAAACTTTCCACACTTTTAAAAAGTCCTTGCTACAAAGAGGCTATTTATAGTGTTATTCTAATAAGGAGCCAAAACAGAGCAGCCTTTTATTAGAATTTGCAATAGAGGGCATTACGCTGAGGCCTCCCCATGCATAAATACCATTTACTTATTGTGCAAAAATTGGCCCGGAGAGCTGAAAATTCAGCTTGTATTAGCAAAGAGCTCATTTAGGTAGGAATGTCTTAAAGAGTTTAAGCAGCACTGGCAGAATTCAATTAATTCCATGTGCGACAATGTCATTTCATCCTAATTAGTTAAGAATTCAGAAATAAGAATTAAAAAAAAAAAAAATGCTCTCTCCTGAGACTCCAGAGAGTTATGGGGAAAGTTTTTCAAGTTCTGCAGGTTGGAAAATAAATGTTTAAAACAGCCTTTCTCCAGCCCAAACTGACAACTCTGAGCGTAAATAAGAGCAGTAATAATAATTAATAATAATAGTAGTAGTAATAATAGTAATAGTAATAATAATAAGATAGCCTTGTCTTCCAGGTGAATATAAGTGGGCAAGAGACATCAGCAGAGAATTCATTCAGGTTTGCTTCTCTGTTGCATTCTGACCACGTACACATCATCCCCTTGTGAGCAAAAGTTGCAGGAGAGGACACCTCGCCTCAAACAACCCAGGGATAAAATCCTGGGGCTGAGGGAACTTTCTGTCACATGGGGAACAAGGGGACACTGCCGAGGGATGCTGGTGTCCCACCATGAGCTCAGAGCACCCAGGATTGAATCAGACAGTGGTTTCTTGGGAAGTTCAGGAGACCAGAGGCATCCTGTTCTGTGTTCACCCACTGAATGTGTATAAACTGATTTTTATTTTATTTTATTTCACAATGAAGCTGTCAGCCCGTTGCAGAATAGATGGAGTAAGATGTGCACACACGTGACTGGAAAGCACCTGTAGGACTGCAAGGTTCAGGCTGCTCTGCATTTAAGCAGTAAGAAGGTAAAGGCTTCTCAGGAAGTTGGGGTGAGCTACATAGCACTGAAGGGAAATTACAGTACACATTCTTCCCTTTGTCTCCAGCTTCTTTCTTTGCATGTCATTCTCTGAAGTCATTATCTGTGCTCACATGGAAGTCGGAGGGTCAGGTGCACAAGTGGATTTGCCGACTTCAAAATGATCTGTTCTTTTGTTCGTATTTAAAACAAAGGGGAGGCAGTCATACCAAAGGCTTTTGGTACAGCGGAGGTATGCTAATCGAGAAGAGTTAAGCCTCTCAGAAGCCTCACTGCAGGCTTTATTAACATCCGTGAGGTGCATAAGAGTCTTTGAACCCTTGATGCGGGAGTGAACTAAGCGTAAAACAATTTACTCTGCTGTGAAAAAAATCCCAGAGGTCTACTAATGGCAGAATCACAGCCAGCAGCCTTGGAGAGCCTGAAGATACTGTTTGGAAATGTTTGTAAACAAAGTACGAAAAGAGACATTTTTAAATATTTTACTTAAGTTGTTATTACTATTTAAATTAGCCGAGTGTGGCTGTACTTCTCACAACGCCAGTGAAGTCAGACTTTAACGCAGCTTATTTCTCCAGAGATGTTAGAATATGGGAGTGTTTTGTAAAATGCATATGCCACTCGGACTGTGCATAAAAACATCATATCTGAGGGTAGCTAGAGGAGAATTTGCCTCCTTCGGAAAGGATCTGTAGCAACAGTTATTTCTCTTGCTTCTGTTAACCCAAAAAGATTGCAGGGTTGATGAATGGTTGGCATTTTTTGCAAAGACCTTCATGTGACACCAGCAATAAGTAATATTAAACTTATGTTTTCTTGTTTCTACGGTGCAGCTACATAATATATCCTCAGGTTACTTCAATGTTTTTCATACAGATGCTAACGAGGATAAACCTAATTAAAGAACAGGTATTTAACTGGCTTATCTTCATTTGGCGGTGGGCGTGCACAGAGCAAAGGCTTCAAACAGCCTAAGGTGTACGCTGTGCAGTAGCCCCCTCCCCTACGCTTCAAATAAATGAGAGCATACTACGAATTCAGAAACCATTTCAGCGTGTTGTTAACTTGATGCTTTGATTTTGGCTCTGATGCTGTTGCTATGCCAATTTGAGAGAGGAAAGTAGCCTGTATAGCATTTACTGAAAACAGCGCTCATCAATGGGGGAAAAGGAAAACAGGGGGAAAGATGCAGACATCAGTAGACATCAGTGTGGTACTCAGAGAAAAACCCGAACTCTCCTCCTCTGACATCCCATTTTCCTGCATGTGCACAGAGCCCTCTCCCTGACCTTGAAACCATTTGCGTTGTCAACACCCCCAAAATGTACCAATGGGTAGCCAAAAGCTGAGGCTTTTGTACTGCTCCCCACAGGCAGCAGCAGTACTCTGGCACCCAGCAGCTTCACCAAACCCAGGCAGTGCTGGGGCAAGGTCCTTTCTCTCCCTGCAGCAGAAGGGCACGAACCCTCAACCCAAATGCTATAAAAGCAGGTGAGCTGGTGGTTGCACATCCCCAAGAGAGATGAGTTTGTCCATTCCCTAACCCCTCTTGCATGCCAGCCACATGCTGAAGAGAGAAAACCTGGAAAACTCAAATTTTTCAACACCCACATTTATAGGAAAGTACCAGCACTATTTTCAAGTGATCAAACGGCTTTCTCTTTAATTTTGTTTAGGGAATCAGAGTTTCTGATTCTAGCATTTTTCCTTGAACTCATGGCATAACACTGTTCTTACTATATCCAAATTTATTCTGTTTGCCATTGTCCACAGAGTTTAGTGTCATTAGGAAACAGAGTTTTGATACTTCACTTAGTTTTATTCACAGGGGGTTCTGGCTTTTCGCCCCCAGATTGAAGGAAGTTCTCAAAACACAATACATTCCTGCTTCTGGCCAGCTTTGCCCTGAAGGCCAGGCCATGCTAAAGCTAAGGCTGCCTGTAGCCGCCCCAGCCCGCCACCCTGCTACCCGCGCACGCAGGGTGACTCAACATGTAATGACACAGTCACACATCAGTTTTTCCACTGAACCTGTCCCATTTGACAGCTTGCGATGAATGAAAGAGTTGAGCAGTGTTTATTTTTACCTTAGTCTTTTCTATTCGAGCTCTACTTTTTGGGGCAAGGGAACGAGGAGACCTGCGTAGGCTGGCGATGCAGTGTTGGCATTGCAGCTCCTGGGGAAGAAGGGAGCTCTTCAATTTCTTCCACAGCACCGTATTTTTGACAGGGACTGCCATCCTGCTCCATTTTGCAAAGGAACACTGTTACAGGTACTGCAAATGAAACGTTTAGCAGGACAGCTGGTCACAGGCTCCAGAGACACTCTCATGGACAACACAGGCTGTGCTGACACCTGCTAGCTTAACGAAGCATGGGCGTGCAAGCAGAATCACAAAACCAAACATTTATGGTGCTTCCTTGCTCCTCATTTGAGCAATTGACCCTCACACCTTTTCCCTGTTTCACTCACTGCTGTCCCTCTGCCATCAGAGGTGCGATCTCCTCGCGCTTCCCTCCTTCCAACCTTCCCCGTGCTGGGGAGGTTGGGCAGGAGGCTGACAGAGGGCCTGAGCGGAGGCTGGGTGCTCTCTGTAATCCCTCAGCACTTTTTTCTCCCCCCAAATTTCCTCTTCAGTGCTAGCTGGCCCTCCGCTACAAGCCCACCCATTCCCCTTCACTGCTACTGGGATTACTGGAGGCATCAAGTCTTCCTCTAGCTGTTCACAGCCTCGATGGGCAGCAGCTTCTCACCCAGCAGAAACATTAAGCATATAACTTTCCAGCGTAAGAGCCCTGTGGTGAAACCTTTGCTACATGAAGCAGAGCATTTGGATCCATTCATCCAGTGCTTTCATTCCTCCACTTTCCAGAAGGAGACAATAAGATAAACATTTAGGGGGTGTGCAGTGCCATGACTCTTTGGCTCTGTCTGCTCTTGAATGAGGACTCCCATTTCCTCGTGTCAGCTCCCATTTATGGATCAGTCCCACCAACCTCCGTGACAGGGGAGCAGTTAAATCACAGAGGATCTTATCATTCATTAGCACTGTCCAGGTTCATTTATTTCTTTGGCACGATGGGTGAGCAGGCGTGCTGGTTTCCTAACAGATGCAGGCTCCTGCGGTCCGTCCTTGCCTAGCTGTGCATCCTTCAGGTGAGCTGCTCACCTTACGTGACAGGGGCAGATGCCTGAAATGAATTGCAGGGCAGTAAAAAAGGAAAGACCTCCTGAGTGTGGTTGTGTACAGGTCTGCAGGACATCGAAAGTGACTCCAGTTGCTCACTGCTTTGCTTTCGTCGTGTAATAAAAGAAAGTAGAAAGTGATGTCAGGACAGCATTTACGGTATCCATCAGTCAAAAAAAAAAAAAAAAAAAAAGAGGAGGTTTTGTAAGAAACCTTTTCTTATGATTATTCACACTCACATCTCACAGTGCTTAATTAGGACTCTGCCCATCCCATCTTCTTTCCCCCCAGATTACTGCTCAGTGGGTACCACAGGGGGAACGTCTTGAACCAAAATCATTATTCAAAAGCTATTGATGGTTCCTGCAACACGAGGCCCATGGATGAGATCAAGGCTTCGTTGTTCTAGGTGATACAACCATGCGGATGTCACGAGTGCCCACTGCAAGGCTGGCAGGGAAATGAGACCAGAGATCACAGCGATCTTTGAAATATTACCCCCAGCTGCTTGTTCGAGGATCCGCTAAGCCAGCAGAGTTCCTCAGAGAGTGACATTACCAAAATCTCTTGGTGAGCTGACTCCACAGACTAGAAAGGAAGAATAATATTTCAAATAAGTGGACTGACAGAGTTCAAAGGGATAATAAGCATTTAAATTCAACATGAAAGACATCTTCCTCTGCAGAGCTCTAGGATGGAATGCAGCCAGGCAGATAAACTATTTAAAAGCCCCTTTAATCAAGACTATTAACAAAGAGATTTTTGTCTTAATTAAAAACATCCCCCATTCAATCACATTAAAGAGAAAGTGATACAAAATGTAATTTATTTTTCTATTTGAAAATTTTAAAAGAACAGTAAGAACATTTTTCCTTGCAGAGAATCACTGCCTCATTAAAAATTATCTTTGAGAGAAGATTAATTTAATCTATTCCACTGCTCACAGTTTCACTTCGAGTGAACTGTTGCATTCATATTTCAATAAAAAAAAAAAAAAAAAAAAGGTAGAAAGCCTGCTTTTTTGGATTCCCAAATGTTTAATTTTCTGACCATGAGCAATAATGAGAAAGGAAAATGTTTCTTTTCAGAAATCTCCTGGGGTTCTCAAAAACAGCTATAGAAAACAAGGCTAGCTCACATGTACAGAACATTTTCTTTCTTTGCACTCTTGGAAAGAAGCCGTGCTTCAAGGATCCTGTCCATGCTGTTTAAGCTGGAATATTACCATGCACTGGTATCCTGCAAAGCCTTTCAGCAAGCACCAGAAAGAGGAAATGGGGCTTCAGGGCTGAGGTCCAGATAGATTCTCCGTGCAAGGGCGAAGAACAAGAAGAAAATGAACAGGACCAGAGAAACCCCTGAAGATTGGCAGCACCAGGGAAACTTCACACAGAAGCACAGCTTCTGCATGGAAATACGTAGTCCTTAGCAGGACAAGGGTTGCTGTTCACTTCATTTTCAGCCAGATTTGCAGACCTGTGTGGTTACAGAGGAAGAGCAGCATATGGGACAGGCATGAAGCCACCCTGAGCCTCCCACACGGTGCTAAGTCTGCCAGCTAAGAAACCTAACCCCAGGCAGGGAAAAATATCACCATCTGACAGAGTTTTGCCCGTGTGAAGCAGCATTTCTCACAAGCTGTGAAGAGGTTCAATGGGACAGCCGTGGTGACGCCGAGGCCAGATGCTGTTGGTATTACTAGATCTGCAGAGGCTGTAAGGGTCATTTGCTCATCAAGCTCCTGTTTCTTTGCCCTCCTCAGACTTTGATATAGCTTCTCTGCTGTGACTCAATCTTCCTTCCCCGGCTGATACTGACTAAACAGGCAGAAGAAGGAGCATATGTGGTAATATATCAGATACAGCAAGGCAGTGACACATCTCGTTTATTGTACAGCCAAGTCAAGGGGCTCTTTACCTCCTCATGATGGCCAAAGTGATCAAATACCCCATTACCTGAACTAAGGAGCCACATCAGAGCAGCAGAACAACCAAGCACCTGTTGGTGAAGTGGAATGGCCCCACACAACCACACGTCCATACAGCTGGGTTCTTCCACATCCTCCTCAGCCCCACCACACTTGGCCACTTTCAAGTGACAAACATCTCAGCTCTGCTGTCTTGTGGTGGTCGCACTAACTGTCCTGAAGTAGCTGTCCCACTTGGGCAGGAGCTGCACCATCAGCAGCCTGATGGACTCTTGCAAGAGTACGGTTGCTCCTTATACATAAAATATGGCTGCAGCAGGAAGGAGCATCCACATCATCATGGCTATCTCAGCTTAAAGTAACCTCTCAAGGTAGCTCAGTCCCACTCATTTTGCCCTTCAGAAACCTGAGGACATACACTAATTTTCACCAGCCTCTATTGCCTCATTTCTTAGAGGGGATGGACCAGACCTGTGCCAGCTTATGGCAGCAGGCATCTGGCTCCTTCCACCCCGTGAGATGTCATAAGGCTTACTTGCTTACTAAACCCTGAGCATTGCCTTGTTCTGCTTTGTGTATTACAGACAACCTTTCCTCGAACATAACATTTCTGGAGATGCAGAAAAGGCAGAGTCTGCCTGAGGTATTTGCATGGTTCCCAGGCATTAAATCTATTTACCTGTTACTTGAAACTAAATTAATTTGAGGGTTGTTCGATGGCTTCAGTTAATTAACCAGTTTTTTATTTGATGCTGGTTACTCTTAAATTCAATGAAAAAGATTATTTTCAGTATTGTCTCTTCAGAAAAGAAGCGATACCTGCGTTTCCTTATATAACCATCTCCTAGTAAGTAGCCCAGAAAGATTCGTTATTGCCTCTTGAAGCTAAAGAAATGTCAGAGGTATTAAAACATTGACATTTTGTTGCAGTTAGATTTGTGAGATAAACCAGACAGCTGCCTGAAGGCAAGCTACAAGATTACTCATCCGATTTTGTTGCTGCGATATGGCATTGTTGCATACAATTACCGTGACTCACTGCCGCTGTTGTCAAGCTCTACACCAACCGCCTTGCCCCATTTGTCATGGTTATAATGGACTCTACAGAGCCAGCACCAGAAACCCGGAGCTACTTGTAATGTTTGTTTTGATAATGAAATAAAGGGCTTCTCAGAATCCTTATTTCCTTCACCAATGCAAAGTGAAATGCTGCATGTGACCCGTTCAGCAGATGCTGAAAAAAAACATGCTAAATCCTTCAGGTGCAGAAGGTTTGGATAGCTCAGCCATGCCTGAATGCCCTAAGAAAATATTTATTTTTTTCAAGAAAAAAAAAAGTTTTTTTTTTCTTCTTTCTTTCCTTCCTTCCACCCCTCCCAGTCCCATTTTCATTTTATTACAGTCCTTTCCAAGAGCACTGAGTAGATGAGATGAAAATAGCTTGCCTGGTGCCAGGAGGTTGTCTGTCTGTGCACTCAAGATGCCTGTTCTTCTTCGTCACCTACTGTGACCTCTGACTATGTGCAAATGTAGCTCTGTCCTTCAGCTTTGTGCCAATGCCTTTGCACTTCCCATCGCCCCTATTTTTGATCTTGCCTGATTTTAGACATTTGATCTTGCCTGATTTAGAGGCAGACAGCAGTCATTCCTCAAGACAAAGGCAGAAACAGCATTGGTTTCTCTTTCTGTTGGCCAGGACAGCCTGCGGGATGCCCTGGACTTACTTCACCAGTTCTCCAGGCTGTCTGAACTCATTGTAGGTCACCGAGAGACAACTCCTTCACTAGCACATTTCTTCCCTTTCTCTGAATATATGTTTCAGAGACAATGAATACATCTGGGAATCGCTTTCTTTTTCAGAGCAAGCAAACAGGATGAATAACTTTTTGACAGCTGTAAAAAGCAGCTTTACCTGTCTCCATCTGGGGGTAAGAGATGTGCTCGAGCAGTACAGCAATGAGATTTGGCTGACAGTGTCATGACTTCTTCCCTAACCCGTGATCTGGCTGGGCAGGCAAAGCAGTGTAAAAGCAGAGGCCTGAGTAACATTAGGAAACACCATTCCTCAAATTCCCAGCTTTGAATTACAATGAATTTTAAGAACATAAAGCTTACCACCAACATCTCTGCAGTCTTCTTAGTGTAGGGAAACTCTGCTCAAAATCCAGCAAGACATTACTGCCTCCTCACTGGCTCTGTTCTTGGTCTTCGTGCTCCCACTGGGTTGTGCAAAGGTTCAGAACAGCACTGTAAAACTCAGAGGAACAGCAACAACATCAGCAGGGGGCCCTCCACATCAGTATACCACGCATGTTTCTTTTCTTTTAGCTGGAGGTGAGCACATCAGTTCAAAGCCAGATGTCCTCCCAAGAGCATGCTTGAATGCTATGACAGCTAGTTGATAAGGGAGATGGGGGAAACCCACAAAATGACAAAAACATCTCAGAAGCTGCCAACCTACTGAAAGATATTGATATTTTAATCGATTCAGGCTACACTTGATGATCTCTGGAGATCTTTTTCAACCAATACCATTACGACTATGCCATATTAAAACCACCTGAAATGTTAGAAGGGAAGCACTGGAAAAATCAATACAAAATTTTTCTAAGACACCAAGCCATTGATTACACAAAGACGCAAACCTAGTAGCATTACAGAGTGTGTAGCAGGAACACCATGCCAGAGAGAGGCAGCAACCTGTCTTCTCTGTGGCATCGCAGTCTAAGACCAGAGCAAACCATGCATGACGCTGTCCTCTGCAGCTGGACCACTTCCAGACACCGGTTCATTGAGAGAGCCACCACCTCCATCCTGCCTAGGACACTGCATGTATCTCAGTGCAAGTTTAGAAGCATTCTAGTAGCTTATTTCAGCAGTTCTTGTGTATACACATGTGCACTGCTTCCTTTCAGCCGGTTATGTCTACCAGACCTTTTTCTGCCCTGACCACAGCTTGAGTTATGCTGAGTCACAAATTGTGGTTTATTATATATTATTTTTTGCAAAGATTCCAGGTTCTTCCTACTAGCTGTTAGCCTATGGATCGGTAGCAAAAGAGGCCATAGATATTTCTATCTCCATGTAAGTCATTATATATATACATATATAGATATATATATATATTGGTGCAGGTAGTATTTTCTGGCATGACAAGACAGGAAGGAAACATTCTTGTATTCACCTGGATGTGTTTAGAGTCTTCCTTATCTTCTGAAAGGCTTATAGTCCAGCCCCCACAGGAGCATGGTACTTTTATCAAGCACATTTATCATTTACAAATTACCTCTCTTTGTGCCTGAGGTCCCCTGGCTGCCTTTCCTGCATGGCACATTTCTGCCTTTGTCTTTGCACTTGCAAACCATGGTAGCTCTGAAAAAAAAAAAAAAAGAAAGAAAAAAAAAAAAAGAAAAAAAAAGAAAAAAAGCAAACTGTAACCCCCCACTTTGTAGGACTGGTGCCCCACCTTTCAGCTTTTCACATGGAGCAGAGAGCTCTGCCTGCAAGAGAGCTTGATGTGTTTGCCTGTTTATCTTGCTCGAGACACAGCCATTGTGCAGAAAATCTCAATGAAGTTTAACAATTCCAGTGAACCGTCACCTACCACCTCTGTGAACTACAAACCAACACAGTCTGAAAGTAAACCCTTTGGGCAGAAAGAAAAGGAAGTCAATAGATTAGAGAATGCAGGTATGACTATGAATAAAGCATTTTCCAGCAAGTTTGGAAAACCACCAAAGCAAATAGACAGAGTTATTCATTCCTGACGGGTATTGTATATGTTTCTTCCAGGTGTGTGCATGAGTGTTTATTCATGTGAGAGGAGTTACCCCACTTCTGCCCTTTTAGTGCCTAAGGTTTTAGGACTCCCACTAGTTTTCCTCTTTAAACTTTTCTGAACCACGCTGATTGCACAGCAGGATGACCTACCCCGGTTAGTGCCAACCATCGAGTTTTCTTTACCACAATAAGCAAGAACTGCCTCAGCTTTGAATGACAGGGTTTCTTCAGAGCAGGGACAATGATTTATTTCTCTCCTTAGCTCATGAAGAGGCCTGACAACAGCAGGGTGTACTCTGAGCTCACAGGAAAGAGACTTAGACTCTCTTGGTCAAGAGCCCTCTCCCTGCCTCTCAAGAGCCCAAAGGCCAGGAAAGTCTATTCTGTAGGACTGCCCCAAATGTGAATTTCAGCCTGTTTTGTGAGTTATCCCATGTTAATTGCCAGCCTGTGCCTTTAGAGGCATACCCAGCACCTCAGCCTCAGTGTGCCCTGTATATCCTATCCTTGCTGGTGCTATGTCTAGGCTCTTGGCAGCAGAGGTATCTCCAGAAAACAAGAGTCAAAACAGTATATTGCTTTTTTATATCCCCCTGGTATCTACCCAACAGAAAGTCTGTCAGCCAACTGCAGCTTTCACATTTTTACAACTTCAAGACCTCTGCTCATGACGCTGGTAAACCAGAACTTTTCTAGGTTAGTTGTTTAGACATCATGTTGTATATCAGTGCTGCCTCATTTCAACTTTTCTGGTGTTAAACAGTCTATTTGCTCCAGATTGGGCCAGAAAGCTCTAACTGGGCTGTTTTGAGGCAGATGCTTGCATTTGCCCAATGTCTTTCAATTGTAGGAAAGGAATGCCAACATCAGGATTTTCATTAGATTTCACTACATCCTTTTTCGAGAGAGAGTACTTACATTTCTTTGGGTTCACTATCTAGTTGTCATTTGGACATCTGTACTTCCATTGCTAGGCTTTCTGACGCGATCCCATTTCCACGTGGATGCTTTAGCTGAAAGCCCGTTGTATGAAGTTTCTTTCTGTTGCTCACATATACACTAAAATAAAAGAAATCCAGTAACACAAAAATAAGTTAAACGAGAGAGTAACTGCAAACCAAAAGCTATGTTTCATTGCTTCAGAAGCAGAAAAAGGCCCACCTGTGAAGTGGCCAAACCTCTCCACTGCCCCTGCAGAGTTTGGCACAACTCTCTTGTCCTTTGCTCTCCCTGCTTCAAAAAGTCAGCACTGGAGACTGTCTGATGCCAATGCTTATCCCTGCCCATGGCAGGGGGGTTGGAGTTAGATGATCTTTAAGGTCCCTTCCCTCCCAGGCCATTCTGTGGCCACTGCCTAATTGTACCCTTTTCTGCTGGCCATGGAGAACGTTTCCTCATTTCTAACCTGGAGTTCAGCCAAATGGGTTTGAAGGACTTTGTCTAGAAACACAGTCCGTGGCCTAAAGAAGCCCTTTCTTTCCCTGCTCAGGTAGCTTCAGCCCCTACCAGGCTTTCACTTAGCTCTTGCTAAGGGTTTTACATCATGTTTGGTCTCTTACTGCTCCTCAGAAACATTCACAAAATGGAGAGGAGTGAGTTTCTCTTCCTGCATTTAAGTTTTAGCTGCTCAAGCCTCCACAAGTTGTTTCATAGACACGCTCAGCCATTCCCCACCTCTCCCTTGCTGGAAAGCAGTCTGCTTCCCTCCCTCCCAAGGCTATCTCACAGCAGCTTGCTCCTTTCCTTTAATTTCCCAACCAAGCTCTCCTTCCACATGATGTCCCCTGGGAGAAGGACACTGTGCTTCTGCCTCAACACCCCCATGTCCTCCACCCTCCTGCAGCAGGCGAGGTCCCCGTGTGTCCTGAGCCATGCAAGCCCAACAGGTGAGGTTCAGTGCAGAGTCCTTACCCAGACCTGACCACATCACCTGCAGGGAGGAAAGCAAACCACCACCTTTCTCAGAGCAGGCTGCAGCCTCTAGGCTTCATTATGTGTTACTCTTTCCATCAGCAAGAAGGCACACAGTAAGGCAGCAGAGCCTTGCTGATCAAACAGGGCTGGTGAGAGCATCTCGTGATGTGAAGCCTTAGCACTGCACTCAGCTGCTTGAATTTACCCATTTATTTCAGGTGAGGCCTGGGAGACAGCCACACGGCACAGCAGGGCATGTGTTTAAGTGCCTTGCTGAGCACAGGCCAAAGTTTACCTAGAAGAAACAGGCAGGATTTACGTGTGGAAAAAAAAAAAAAAAAAAAAACGAAAAAAAAGAAAAAAATAATTGTCAGTGAGGCATGGAAATGAGAAACATATCAACAATAAATTAGCCAGAGATGAGCATTTGGGTTCATTTTTCATAGGCTTGCACATCTGGCCAATAATGAGACGTGATCTGCTGCAAGTTCTCTCTGTATATGAGCCTCTGTTAGGTGCTTAGGGGGAGGAATCCCCCCATCCCCCTCAATGCTTCATTTCCTGTTTTAATTTCATAATGGACAGTTTGTGTTTCCTACAAACAACGATGGGATCTGTTTTCTCTCCCGGGAGCCTGCTCGCTGTGTTTGGTAGATGAGCAGGAGAGGGAAGCAGCCTTTAGGAGGAGATGGATGGCACAGCCCCACGCGCTGTCTGCCGTGATGGGCATGGCAGCACCACAAAGAGCTGCAATCTGCCTCGAAGGGGAAGATTTCCTGTTTACCCCAAAGGACAGCAAGCTGTTTATAGAGGAACACTCTTCCATACTAATGAAAGGGCTTGCGGTCAGATTGCTGGCAGCTGAGCCCAGCCCCAGGCATCCGGCAGGGCCGTCAGGCAGTGCCAGCCTGGGATGCTCTGAGCAGCTGCAGGGGCTCAGGTCTTTCCTCCACCAAGCCCATTCCCCCATCCCAGCCCTGCTGGGTTCCTGCAGCTTCCCTGGAGGTGTCAGTGGTCCAGTTCCTTCCCCAATGCTTTCCTTCAGGCCATTCTGTGCCACAAAAGGACATGACTTTGAAGTCTGATGTCGCAGGAGTTGCCCAAAAGGCAGTCTCCGTCCTCCTGGGGTGGGAGCTGGTGGGATGAGATTCACACCTCTTGTTGGGCACAGGAAAGCAATAACTCCAAGCAAAACCCATGTATGTTCCTGTTTACTCATAAGGAAGTGTGAGGTGTGTGAGCAAGACGTTAAGCAGCCTGTGTTTCATGGGGTGGCTGCTGGGAGTGCACTTGGTAGCTGCTGGAGCCCACGGTTACATTCTGCGGAAGAGATGTATGCATAATTCATATACTTTTAATTAAACGGTGGTATCTTGCAATATATTGCATTTACTGTAATTACATTTATCTCCTTACACTCTTCGACCTACTGAAGCATCACTTTTTTTTTTTTTTCCTTTCGGTTACAATCTGAGCATAAACAACACTAATTGGACTTTAGGGCTTGACGTGCCAAAGGAGCTGTGCCAGGCTCTCCCCACCAGAGGCAGCAGTGCCAGAACAGGATGCCTGAGAGCTACTCAGGGAGCTGCCCTGAGGTGACCCAAAGTTGCAGGAGACCAGTACCGCACATCCTAAAGCTCCTCTCCTGGGCATTTGGGGATAGCCCAAGCTGTTTCAGTGTTGCAGAAAGCTTTCTTTCAGGAGTAGGATGTCCCTAAAAAGAGGAGCCTGGAGTTTTTGCTGCTCCATACATAGGTAATGCATCCATCTAGGAGATGTGTCCCCCTGAAGACAAAGCTGCTGAAACCTACCAAGACACCCTCTTTTCTACTGAATTCATTGCTGACCTCCACGTGGCTCTATGACGGGCCCCATCAGGTGTAGTGAAGGCAGCAGCTTACTCTCAGCTCCCAGCATTTGGGTGTGCTGAGCTGGGCAGGCACGGAGCAGCATCCTCAGGGACAGCTCTTGTGTGAGAAGGTGTTTCACACCACCACGGGTGGGACGCAGGGCTGGCAGTGCTGGGGTTTGGGTCACTACGCTGACACAGCTCTCCCAGAGGGGGAACCAAAACCACGTTGCTGGGGAAGGATGGGAGATGGATATCCCACAGGTGGATAAGGGTGTAAATTGCTTGGGAAAATCCTTCTGTCTGCCAGGAGGTCTTTTTTCCTCTCCAGGAAGGTATTTAACAATTTTGGTTTCTCAGCTGCTGCTCTACAGGCTGGATTTTTATTTCTTTATTTTCTCAGCACACATACATAAAGGAAAAAAAAATACAGTTTCACTGAGACTTACTGGTATGTTTCTCCTGCGAGACCAGGTGGGCAAACCCAGAGGTTTGTTATTGATTTTACTGTGAGAGCAGTAGCTCAGGTTTGGCAGGTGAGAGGTTGTGCTCTTATTAGGAAAAAAAAAAAATGTAAAAGAAGAAAAAGAAAGGAAGAGAAGGAGAAAAGCACCCAGCTTGTGCTGCCCTTGTGATTTATTATACATAATGTGCTGCAAGATTAACTCCAGCTGAGTTGCTGTGGGAAGAGAGCACTTACTTTGGAGCACCTGAAGGGGATTAACGAGTTGTCAATTTGGCTTTATGAAGAGATGAGATGGTCCTGTTCCTTTCCTGGGGTTCGAAGTTTGGCACAGTAGCACGGAGCACTGTAGCTGATGACCTGATGAGAGGTCACCTCATGGTGGTTTAATGGCTGTTGAGGTGGCCCAGGCAGCCTGGGAGCAGACCACTGCTGCAGGTGGAGGAGCACCTACAGATGGCCAGGGAAAAAAAGGGGCTTCAGAAAGGCTCAAGATTTTCACTGGGGAGGAAACAAAGCCAGAAGCGCTTGTGTGTGAGGGGAGGGATGCTGTTGGGGAGTGAAGGAAGCTGTGAAGGAGTAGAAGGGCACGTGTTGAGCAGAGGAGGGCTAGTGAGGCAGCATGGATGGATGTGAAGGGGCTGAGGAGCAGGTGGGTGGAAGAGAGACCTGTTCATGGTGCCTTGTGTTAACCAGCAAGGTGTCCAACCAGCCTGAACCAACACCGAGCCTCGGCTTGTCAGGCTGGAAATGGAAAAACATAATGGGCTCCTGGGCTGTGAAGTCAAACTCAGCCTGTCCCCTGCCCCAAACCCTCCACTGGTGGTCCTGGAGGTGCCGATGTTCTCCAGCAGGGCAGCACGGGGCCTACTGCTGGGGGTGCTCACAGTCCACCCCCACAAAAAAAACCTTCCCCCTTCTTGCCAAACTACCCTATGACCTTGCCAAGCCTGGAGCTTGCAGGAGGGCCCAGCTCAGCTGGAGCAGGCAGCAATTAGTGCAGAAATCTCATTGTTTTATTTTGTTGTTCTGGAAAGCAGCAGGGCAAATAATTAAATTTAAAAAATAAACCTCGAGTTCTTTAAATCATTAGGCCCTGCGATGCTAAGCCTCAGCGACTAAGTATCTTTGAGGAAAAGAGTTTATGTTGCATTTTCCTTGCGTTTCCAAAAGAATTTTTGCTAATGAAAGGCAGCGGAAGAGCTGTGCAGGAGGGTAACTGGCTCCTGGCTTGCAGAGCAGGATAATCAGTGCGTGAAGCAGTAAAGATCCACGTGGCTTTCATGCCTCGCTGCTGCGAGATGCTGTGCCAGATACTCTGATGGCAGAGCTGTGTGGCCACTGGAACGGCGTCCCACAGCAACG
Source organism: Anas acuta (assembly GCF_963932015.1). Classification (NCBI taxonomy): domain Eukaryota; kingdom Metazoa; phylum Chordata; class Aves; order Anseriformes; family Anatidae; genus Anas; species Anas acuta. The sequence goes on from NC_088980.1 coordinate 90,255,755, forward strand.
GTAGAAAGACTCACTTAAAAATACATAACTGGCATCAACTGCGTATGCAATGATGCAGTTCTGTATATGCAGCTTTAGAATAAACTAAAAAGGCAAACATTTTAGATAGTGCTTTGCTGTCAGTGCACGCAGCAGCGGATGGCATGGGTTTTGCTGCTCTCTTTTGGGGCTTGTTCCACCAGCACAGGCGCCTTCCTGCCCCTCTCTGTGGCAGGTTGTGTGCAGCACAGCCAGGCTGGGAGCTATTGTCTTATCTTCCCCCCACTGAGTCAATCGTGCCTGCACGATGACTGTTTTCTGCTCTAGAAAGCATGTCCCCTGAGAATTTATCTTAACGGCCTCGTGTCCAGTCCCATAGATCAGTCATCTGATAATAAAACCAGAAATGGTTCAGATTTACATCTCTGAAGTCCTCACGCTTCTCCATCTCAATGAAGTTATACAGGAGTGTTTGCTGACCTCTTAGAAGACAGCCGTTCATTCCTCTGCACCCCAGGACACTATTTCTTTAGCAAAGACATGTATTAAGGGGAATTAATTAACTACGTTTGCTGGCTGGATAATCAATTTTCTTGGAATAAATTGAGCACTGATGGAAGAACGTTGATCTGTTGCTTTCCCTGCACAGAGATTAAAAATAGATGAATACCCAGCTGGAGAAATCATGATGGGATCATATTCTTTCCCAATATAGAGTTTTGGCAACCTCAGGAAACGGGGTGAATGTTACTGGGATTTCATTTCATAAATGCACTGTGAAAGTGAATGTCAAAACGTCCTGATTTAGAGATCTTTGAACAAAAGGAAAGGGAAGTGTTTCATTCTGAAGCAACTTTTTATTTAGTCATTTAAAAAACAGCAAAATCAAGGGAAAATCTAAGTGAAATGTTTTAGTTGTGTGAAAACAAAAGCTATTTAAAATTCTATTTAATAATACTTCTTAAACATGTTTCTTTATTTATTACGTGTTCCTTCATAGATCAATTTAATAAATTGGGGTCTCCCAGCACTGTGTCAAGCAGATGCTTTCTCCCCACCCCTCCATTCCAGTAGTGATTTTGCCACCTGTTGAGCCCCAGCTCAAAGACCAGCAGCATGCCATGGTTCATGCTTCTTTACCTTGGTCCTGACAATGTTTCATCACTCTAGTTTTTATCGACACGTGCCCCAGCTAATGACCCGACTGGCATGCTACAATGCAACCTGGTGTTTCCTTTATATATATGTATTGCCCCCATGCCTCCTAAGTCACTGATTTGACTACAAACTGCTCGGACTCTCGGGTTTATTTTTCATTTCATTTATTGCAGGCATGAATACAGGAACAGGTAAACAGCTGAGCCGTAAAAGTTTCTCTCCAGGAATGTTTTCAACAAAATGCCATCAAATACTGCCTGGTGATACACGCTGCTACTAGGATGGAACAAAACGATGTGAGCAATCTTTCTTTAAAGCTGCTACCCACCAGTCAAAGCTGCAGCTGCCAAAGAAGCCTTCTCCTCCACTTGCTTGCTCCCTTCCCTCCTTCTCCCTGCAGGTTCTTTTACGGCACTTAACTTTACAAAACACAGTTGTGAGGCTGATCTTACATGCAATTACAGATCAGCACCAGTATATTTATTGCAAACTCCTTGAACATCAGGACATCAAAAAAAAAAAGAAAAAAAGAAAAAAAAAAAAAAGAAAAAGGGAAAAAAAAGAAACAATATTTGATTGCATAATTACAAATAGTTTTTTGTAGCCAATGAACCAGAAATGTATTCAGGAAAAAGAAAAAAAAAAAAGAAAGAAAGAAAAAAAAAAAAAGAAAAACAGGATATTTGTAAACAGTTCAAACAAAACATGATGCTGCCTCCAGTGAAACATTTCACTGCATTGCCAGCTCTGTTTCAAATGGGCACGTAGGCAACCTGTTGCAAGAGAGTTGTGAAGCCATGAGCTGAAACTTCTGAGGAGTTAATTTTCAAACATTGCACTTTTCAGGGTCTGAGCACATTTGCAACGTGAAAAATCTGCACACACTGTGGGATCTGATAGAGATTTGGGATCTCAAACAGCATTTCTTAAGAAAACCTGGTTATCCCTTTTAAAACGAAATAGTGAAAACACCAGAACCGCACAAAACCAAACCACAACTGGTTGTCTCCCGTGAGAGACTGCAACATGAGAAAATATTCAACTCCTTGCATAGCTATTTAAATGGCCAATAAATTTTGCTGGAATCACCCAAGCACGACAACATTGCGTTCTGCCACTTTGCGACTTCACACTTGAAAGCTGGGCTCTGCTGACGGGGTCGGAGCACCCCGGGGCACTACCCCAGGAGGGCTTTGCTGGCGTGGTGATAGCAGAGGGTTCACCACCAGCTGCTCCCAGACTGGACACAGCTCTAATGATGCCTCCGAGCTTCTGCCACCGTAAGCTCTCCCAGCTCTCTGCTCTCCCCGTAAGGGATAAAAGCTGTTCTGACAACAGGGTGTTTTTGGTGGTGTATTTACACCTAACGTGCAAGGCTTTTGCTGGCAGAGCTATGTCGATCACAAATCGTACCTCAAAGGACCCCTGGATGATGGAGCCGTGTTGGCAAGGGCTTGCAATGTAGACCTAACCAGAGGGACCGAGAGCAGGATTCATCTCACTTAACTTTAAGCAATACAAAGGTAGACTTTTAAGTCAGAGGCACCTCCAGAAGGCAGTCCCTCTCACCTCTCTTCAGGCGAGAGTTGGGCACGTAACGTTAGGTGAGATGAACCCTTTCCCAGGAGAGCTGAAAAGACAGACTCCTTTCAGCTACCCCTTTTTGTCACCAGCTCTGGAGACCATGCTTCAGAAGGCTGCTGTTTAAATGCGTTATCTTTACACGTGTCAATGTACATGATAATGATAGCCTGTGCTGGGCTTCATGCTGCCACAACTACATATGCAAGCTCATTAAAGCTAGCTCAGATACCTCTGCACTATTATATAGACATACCTTCAGGCAGAGTATCCTTTAACACCTGTAAAGTTAAAGCCTGGGGGCAAATCTAGACTACATGCCCCTCGGCTACGTTCACGTTGACATTGTCTTGTTTGCAGTAGTTTTGGGTAACAGGTGTCCTGACACTGTAATTCCCAACCAGAGGCGAGGCAGGAGTGTTTATTCAAAGGATGTGAAAACTGAGACGCTTAAGCGTGGCTGAAGAAAGTACATAGTAAGAAAGAACAACGTGATGGCATTCTGCAGTTAAAAGCCGAGTTCGGTATCAGTCAAACATTTTGAATAAAGCTCCATTAGACTGCAGAATAGGAAACAGTGGCAGCCAGTGGATAAGACACTAAAACAAGACAAGGCAACGTACGTGGGGTTGTTCTGTGGGACCCATCCCACCGGAACGGAGTGGCCACATGAGCCTTTCCCTCTCCATCTGGGGGCACCAAGGAGGGAGCACTCTGCCCTCTCCCAGCTATGCCAGAGCACACCCCAGCCACGGAGACCTGGCCACTGCAAAGTCACCTTGGTTTGTGTTTGTTTTTTTTTGTTTGTTTTGTTTTGTTTTCCAGTTCTGAGCAGTTCAGCTTAAGAATTTTTATACAACAGGAGTAAAATCCTGCATTCAAAATAATAAACTAATAGCTTGTTTAAGAGCCAGAAAATCAGATGGGCTGGTCTGAGTCAGGCATTCCGTTTCGCTAAAGGCTTTTGCATATGTGACCAGACTGCCCCAATGCAGGTAATTGGATGTCTGTCCCCAGACCTGAAGGCATATTGCAGGGTTCCTAATGTCCATTCCAAGGCAATCAGTACAACCAAAGGGTGTGCTCAGATCTGTTTTCTTCTTGATAATGACTTTGTGAAACAGCTGCCAATGCACATACAACTGGGGGCTGTCTAACAGCAGGCAGCAGACCAGATTTCAGCTAGGGTCAGTGTTGTGCCATTCCTAAATCTACTTGGCTTTCCTCTCCCAAAACAGCATCTCTGATTAGAATCTTCTTTTACTTATTCTTCCAATGCTCAGTTTTACTTGGGTGCAGACAAAAGGTGCTGTCGCTTCTACCTCTACCATCACCTTCTGGGAGGCAGTGAGCAGAGAATAATGGGAAACAATATTTTCACCTCCTTTCTGATCTCTTCACAGGGATTTAAGGTTCCTAGTTAATTTTTAATAACCCTGGGTTGATGGAGAGGTACACGGATACATAAGGAACAGAAATGCCTTGGCACTGTAACTAAAAGACGGACGGTGTACAGGTTGTGTCTGATTACCCAGCAAAGCCATCTGAGTGCTCTGAAATCTGCAATCCAGGTGTGTTTCTATGACTCCTTGTGCCCATTCCTCGTGTTGAGCTACTTCATTACATTTTGCATTGCAGGTTTCTACCTAACACTTACGCTGTCTGTTTTGCCCCATCTTACGGCAACGGGAAAGGTTTGGGGTTGCCAGATTTGAACTGGGGAGCCTAATGCTAGTTTCTTGTCCCAGTGAATATAAAATAGACAAGTCATTTTATACCTCTGACATTGCAATCCACAGTCCTATAATGCTCTCAAGATTATCTCATTTCAGCAAAAGAGCACAAGCTAACTCTGAAGGAAACTCAGTCTCACAGCAGTCACTTCCCAGCCTCCACACAAGCAAACAGGTTAAGCTGAGATAAAGCCATCGTAATCAGTACCAAATTAAGGACAATCTTTTATCTTAATACAAACCAGAGAACACAGTGTACAGAGTAACAGAAAAATAAACATCTTCAGCCATACAAAACGCACAAAAGCTTTCCTGTTGGAATAGTACCTTGTAGCTGACGGTCAGTTGGTGGTGGCTTTGTAGATAACCCTGCACTGCTGAACAGGGGGAAATGGAGAACTATATTTTTAAAATTTGTTTTTAAATAGGAAACTGTTGGTCGCGTTACCTGCATGCCACAAACACACTCCTTGAGGTCCTGCTAACAGGGGAACGAACCTTGTGCCTGAGACCTTCCCACCACAAGCGCAGGCGGCCTGCGTGCGTGAAGCCAACCTTCAAGGCCTTGCCCCTAGGGATGTGCTGATTAGTAGTGTGAAAAATGGGTAGAGACACAGCTAGGCCACAAACTATTGTTATTTTTCCATGTGATCCATCCATTACTGCTGGTCAGGAAGGTGGTTTGTCTATCCAGGAGGGAAAACACCCTCTCTGTATAGGCTGTGCCCACGCTGATGCGGCTCTGCAAACCTCCAGCGCAGGGCAGAAGCCCTCTGAGTGTGGGCAGGCCCTCGTGCCTAGGCAACCTGGAGAAGTTAAAACTTCCCACTGAGTTAAAAAAAGTCAGTATCAAGCTAGAAAGTCAGTAGCAAATTACTTTAAACAACTGTTTTTTTTTTAATCTTTAATGGAAATAAAGTAAGATTTAGTTTCAGGTTTAGGTCAAGACGGTGGACTATAGGGAGCGTTGGGTGCGTATACCTGTACGGAGGGGTGTCCTCCCCCTTGCAGCTATTTATATCTCTGAGTAAAGGTTAAGGTTAGGAATTTAATAAGACAGCCATTCGTTTTTTCTGTGGAGACTAACAGTCCTGGGGTTAGGATGTAATAATCATTCTTCTGCTTTAAAAATGATTCTTTAACAAATAGCAGTAGCTCATTGCAATTTTCAGTTGTACAAAATGACATATTTTCTATGTTACTATCAAAATATTCTGCATAACATTAATTTCTGTGCACTTATTAACATATGTACAGAACAGTGTTTCCCAATAGAAATCAGTATGCTCCTTGCTGATCCTTTTTGCCCTAGATTTACCAAAACCAAACCTGAAATTAACTGTGTTAATAGTATAAAATCTCAGGAGAGACAAAGGATTGAAGGTTTATTTCCCAGCAGCAAACGAATAAAGGAACTCCTTCAAGTTAAAGTCTAGCCGAGACTTAATTTTAACCGACCGTGGTGAATCCAGGCGAGTCAGGAATATCACACGTTTTCCCGATGCATTATGTTGAGTACACAGAAGCAGAGGAATGTAAACAGACAGAAGGCACATGAAAGGCCCCAATCCATTCTCCATCTGACGGAAGCGAGAATTTCATAATTCTGTCATCAAGAGTCTTTTCATCATTTTCTCTCTCTCAAGTTCACGCCTCAGAGTCTCAGCGCTGTGTAATTAATGCACAAACAGCCAATTATGGGAACAACAATAAGTCTCAAATTTCAATTTAAAATAATTAACATTTTCAAAATACCAAAGGAGGGGGAAAAAGGTCAAACTCAATTCAGTGAAAAGCTGATAACTGATGGCTGATTCAACAACAAGTACCGCTTGATATTTCTGAAGAGCAAACAGAAGCAAGAAAAAGGACACAAAAAGACCCACATGGCAAAACAGTTTATGTTTTAACCTCATCGCCATTAAAGGCTGCCGATTTCAAAGGAAGCTGGACTAGGACTCTAAAAATAAAACAAAGCAGCTACAGTAAATGCCAACACACAAAAGACTGATGTTACAGCCCTCTGCTCCTCAGCATGGTTTGAGCTGGGGGGGACAGCTATGTAAACTGAATTTAGCACAGCCTTACTTCACCTGCACCCATCAGGGTGGAGAAGCACAGCCTGAATGTCCTCGCTCTCACATCGAATTGCTCTCGAGCCTGTGGGCTCTGCAGCACTGGGAGTGCCCTGGGCTGCTGATCCCATCTTTTTAATAAATAGCATGGGGAAGAAAACCAACTGCTGGCTGTGTTGTTCTGGGAATTAAGCAGCTAATGCGTGGAAAGGAGTTTGCAGACGTTTTGTTCATAGACAAGGCAGGGGTGGAATCACTCATTTGAGCTGGGGACATCCTCTGGAAGCTGAGCTCAGTACTGCAGCTTCAGAACTACACCTCTACCGTAACGATATATTTTTAGGTGAGTTAGCAATGTTGACCAAATGTGCAAGTGCAATTAAACCAACATCTGCCAAAATAGTTAACAAATGAAAGTGGGAATTGACTGTAAATCCAAAAGTAAAAAAGGCTAATGTATTATGATGCCAAGGAACGATTTCTGTCTTCAGCATAAGCTTAGGACTTCTTGTGCTCCAGAAGTATTGAGTACATCCACTCCTGCATTTGTATTCAGTAAATTATCAGCTTGGGAAATTCAGCTTTGATTAAACTCTGGAATAAGAAGCCAACATGCAAAACCAGCAGGATGGGAGAATAGAAACTGAATGCAGCTGCTTGTGGAAAGATGGAATGGCATTTTATTTCCCTGAAAAACTATAAGAAAGGCCACTGTAGCCTGACATTGCAAAACAAAACAAAACAAAACAAAACAAAACAAAACATACAAAGACAAAAATGAAAAAACAATCAGTGTCTGCTTTTCATTTAGAAGAGCAGGTATTTCTCAACCTTAGCTTTCCCCCACGGACATTTAATTTCAAAAAACAAATTGCGACAGCGATTATTAAAGGAAAACCTTTGTGGTTCATGGGAAATGACTTGCCTGAGGAAAATCTGTAAAACCCTTTCTCTACAGGCCATTGGCTGTAGAAATGGTACACTGCTGGCTGCAGCTGTTAATTAATTTTTTGTTGTTGTTGTTTTTTTTTTTCCTCAGAGCAAATGGGAAGTATAGCTATTTCTTTACAAAGCTCACTTATTCTGAAGTAGGTGTCAAGCAGCAACTCAAAATCTTTTGGTATCAGCAGAAAAGGCACTTTAGAAATAAGCTGAATTATCCCCACTGTAATTATGATAGAAAAAGAGAAATCCGGCTGACTCCCTCACTGCACAGAGCATCATAGCATTGCTGTGAAAGAACTGCACAGTACCTGTCCGCCAGCGAAATTGGTTTATGTGACGTGTATATTGTCTGCACCGTCGGAGTCGGTATAGTCTCTGCCAGAGATCTCAGGACGGGCGATTTTGCTACCGGCGATAGCTTAGGCGACGACTGCACCACGCAGCACTGCAATTTGCTGTCCGTAAATTCTGCCTACAACAAAAAAAATGCATACAGACAGGGAAAGGAAAGGTGTAGGTTAGCTTCTACTGCTCTTGTGTACTTTCACCACCCAATTCATTGCCAAACACTCAGTAGCAGCGAGCCCTAAAGGGAAGAGGAGGCTGTAGCTAGAGCTGCCCAGTGCAACATCTGTGGGCACAGAGCAGGCTGCCCCGCTGGCAGCCGTGCCCGAGGACGAGCCTGATGGCTCTGTGAGATGAAAACGCCCTGTGTGGGACTGGCAGCATTCAGATGAAAGGCATAATCAGTCTGGAGAATGCTGCTTATGATTGTGTTTTCCCTAAAAACACAGCAGCATGCTGATGAGAAGGGTTTTCTGGACTGTTCTTCACAAGTTGTGTTCAATTTGCTTTGTGGATCCTCTGACTACACTGTTTTGTGGCACCCACTTGTAGTCTAGGTTTCAAAATCCCCATCCCTCAAGAGGAATTCCAAGGTTGGAAGTGCTGGTTACAGACAAATGGCCAAATCTTTCAGGTGAGGCAGGTCAGTACCACAGGATTACAGCAAAGACCAACCCTCCTATGTGGCTGGGAGGGAGGGGATAAACCTTAAAAATAAATTAGCCCTGCCTTGTGTTTTGGCAAGCATCATTTCTCATGCCAAACCACTGTAACTAGTGCCTACAGTGCTTGCATGGCCCTGACCTGGGAAGGGCACAGAGCAACTTCAGTTCATCAGTGTGTTGGGACCACTAGGGGATGCTTCTGCTGGCACCAGCTCAATTTCTGTCGTGGCAGCTCTCCCTCCTGTTCAGACTTTGTGGCAGGGAGGAAGAAAAGTCACTGTCATAAGGGAGCATATGATAGTGATACAGCTCTTTGAATAGCGACTTTTCTTTCTTAATTAGCTCTCAAAATTTGCAAGCCATGTAGTATTAATCTAAACAAACAAACCAGTTTAGTCATTGGGACAATTATTTGAGCCCAGGAAGGAATGGCTGTGGTAGGTTTGCTCGCTTATTCTATTTTTTTAGCATGTCCCTGCTCGTGTTTCAGCTAAAAGCATGTGATATGCTCCAAGACAAGCTCTGAAGCAATAGAAATTCCATTAATTCCACAAAATTAATCAAAATGGAAAACATAAAACCTACTAAAGAAAGCCTCCCTCTTCAACCTTGGTCAATTTTATGTGCAAATACTGGCTAATGCAGCCTGTTCAAACTTCTCTGTCATTCAGCTTTCAGAACTCAGCCTTACAGGCTACAGGGATATGGGGTTTGGTGTTCCTCGCACAGGATCCCCATCCTCTGAGGGCTGCCAGGTGATACTCATGGCAAGAGCATGAGACACCACCCTGTGAGGCTGAGGTAAATTCTCCCAGCCTCATTGAAATCGGCAGAACTATGGCAAATTACACTTGCTGAAGATTTGTCCTGAATCCTCAAGTGTGTTTGCTCCAGATAATGGTTTTACTGTATATATCCAAAGCATCTTTTTGTAACAGTTTACAGAGTATGTTTGAAAAAATATATATTTAGTTGGCTTAAACAGATATAATTCAATTAATTTTAAGTTTATGTGACTTACTCCCACTGAGAATATGGTCATCAAGCCATGCCTTTTCTCTGTGGAAGTCTCTGAAACTCAGGGGGGTTCCTGGCACGAACCTTCTTTTTAAGCATTCCAGGAAAACAAGTTCTCTATTTTTTCCTCAACACCAGTGGACAAAGAGAAGCCCTCTGCTCAGTAACATTTCAATGTTTTGCTCCAAGCAAAATAAATGAATAAATAAGTAAAAGTGAAGGGGGAGCAAGGGAAAAAAAAAAAAAAGGAAAGAAAAAAAAAAGGAGTCTGAAATGCTGATAGCTGTGTGCGACTGGAGGACACTCGGAGATAGATCTTGCTAGGTGCAAGACCTAGCACTGATCTAGAGCTTTCCCTTACAGCTTCCCTCTCGGGTTCAGCTACCTCCAAGCCCCTGGAAGAGCCCATGCATCAGGGTGGACTGAAACACTGCTGAGGAGAAGCACGTCTCCTTGGGCTGGGACAGAGGACCATGAAGCACAGGACCAAAGCGTAATTAACCTTCCTAATTGCTCTCCCATCCTCATGCAGTCCTCCAGGTAGTGGCTGGTTTACCAGCTGGTTTACCAAAGATATTTGTACATAACTCACTTAAAGCAATGCATGGGATTTCATGATTAGGTTTTTATTGTAATGTTGTTTGAAATGTTTGTGATCTAGATTCTGCCACCCCTGCCCAGGAAAAGGAGAGAAAGGGAGAATTTCTGAAAGCTAAGTTTGAACTTTCCTTCTTTTTTCCTGTGAGTATAACAAAAATTTCAGCATTTGAATTTGCCATGAAGTAACCACTTTCTACAGGATGGAAATAGCTGTGGAGAAAACATATCTGGGTAGCTTCTGTTTGGATTTTAAAGTTCTATGCCCACCAATGGAAAAAAAAAAAATAATTAATATTGCTCTCCTATATTTTACTTTCATTATAATCATCATAGGGAGAAAAATAATTTCCTGACAATCATTACCCTTTAATAGGAAAGCTATTCTGGGCAAATCTTTTTGCTTACATAAAGCACTGTGATGAAAGATACGAACAGTGTAACTTTGGCTTAGGTTTTACAACAGACATACTATCTGGACCTGGGCAACCTAGTGAAAAGTTGCTGTGATATATTCCTTTTTGGATTCATTTCTTAAAAGCTCAACAGTAGCACTGACTTATCCTGTGGAGCCTGACCAACTCTGGCTTTGAAATACTTAGGTGGAGAAAAGCAGCATTTAGATCCAATCCCACGATCAGGTTTATTGTGAAAGAAAAGCCTCGCCCTTTAATTCATTAAGTGCAGACAGTCACTGCACGTGGCCCAACAGAGACTGAAGTTGCTTGTCTCTTATCATATACTAGATATAGATCAGAGATACCAGTAAAACTTAAGGTTAAAGGCTGAAATGCTTCATTCTGTCAGTGTAATTTAAAACAAACAAACAAAACAAACTAATAAACTATAAGCCAGTTGTTGCGGTTTACAATTAGAAGCTGGGAATTTTTCTTACAGACCAGAATCCATTCTCCCATTGGAAAGGACGGGAAAGGTTATAATTAGAGTCCCACATCACATATTCCATTATATCAAGTCCTCCAACAATCTTTCAGAACACTCTGAATTGCCTGAGTAGATCATTTTGTCACACTTATTACATAATGCTCCTACCCTTAAAGTAGGGCTTGGACTGGACTTTATTTTGGAGTGGTAAAATAATTGTTTCTGTTCGCATGTAGTTTACCTTACCGAAAAAAACTAAATCCCAACTTCTGTGAAAGCTTAGTAAGAATTAAGTTCAATATTTGATTCAGATTATCAAGTAAACACAAGAGTTTATACAAGGATATCATTGTAGTCATCAGCACACTAACCATAATTATTCCTTAAAATTCAGATGCAAATTCAATGAAAATCAGGCCCCTTTTTGTGATGGCACAGCAAGCAGTTTCAGGCAGCAGGCCATGCAGTCGCTAGACAGAGGACTGAGTCATTCCCACTCCATTGGAGTGACACTACGGAGCTTCACAAGTCCTGAACTGAACAGCATTTGGGGTCTGACTGCATTAGCAGCGAGCCTTGACCTTTAACTCTTAGTCCTCTGTCTAGTAAGCAGCAACGTCTGAATGCAGGCAAGTTAATTATTTGCATAATGGGAATATTTAACAGATTTTCACTCTAAATTCTGCTTGGAATTTATCTTTTTTTTTTTTTTTTTTTTGAGGACTACTTAACACATAAGTTTATGAGACTGTTAAAAAAAAGTCACTTGGAAGTGCATTAAATACACAGTTTTTTAGTTGCACATTCTACTTACAGAAAACTGTGGTACTGTTGTAAAAGGATCGAAAAAAGGATTAGATGTATCAGCAGGGAATGTCTTTATCTTTAAAAAAGATAAAGAAAAAGATGTTACTTTCAGAGCATAAAAATGGAAAAGAAAAAAAAAAAGCAGCAAAGCATTGCAACTATAGTGACATATCCAACAAATTAGAGCAGTTCAGCAGCCCTTGGACCAGACCAAAAAAGACCCCTCCAAAAACGCATACAGAAACCTGATGATGAATAGTCAAAGCATAAATATGAAAACCTAATAGACTGATTTTTACCACGTAATTAAATCTGTTGTGCAGGTTCTGAGCTGATTGCATACAATATACCTTCCAATTCTGTAAACAGTCACTGGATCATTACCTGCTTCCTTCAGCGAGCACTGCATTTAAAAATATGCAATATGAAGTGCAGAAGCAATTTTTTACAGTGCAGAAACTTCAGTTGAAGAGCTTTACATATGCTTTACATATACGCTTTACATATTTTACTCCCCCACATTTTCAGTTACACAGTTGTTGTGCAAGACAAACGATCACATAAGATGGGATCGAAAGATAACTCCATGCAAAATAAAAGATATGCATGGACAACTGTTTGTTTCAGGCAGCTGCTGGGATCTGGCTGTCTGCCTGTGTCAAGCGCTGGGCTGTGCTCAAGGATGAGCTCAGGAGGTTTTTATTACAGGACCTGGAATGGACAGGTTAGAGACCAGCACGTCCCTGCATGGAGAAGACTCAGCCTAGAGCATATTGTCACTGCCCCAGGCCCTGTTGGAAGTCACTCCTGCCCTGAAAATTATTTCAAATGTCCATGGAAATTAAAGAAATATTCAAAGTGGCAACAACCTCTGCCCTGCTCCATTGCGAGTGATGCTTCCTCTTTGGAATGCAGACATTATTCATGCCTTCAAAGGGAGGACAAAATATCAAATGCAGGTTTTGAACCGCTCTTCATGCTTTCCATTTGGAAAAACACATTTTTCAGTGTACAGGTGTGTTTTTTACTTTATTATAGAAACCGCTGTGCATTTGTTATGCATGTATTCCAGCATAACTTGCTAACTACAGCTATGTAACTGCTGTTGAATAACCAGGAAAGCTACCCTGAATGCCCTAAGCCCTTGTAAGCCAAAGCAAAACCTGAAATTATGACGTCAGATATAATTAAGTAAATATATAGTGTTTATTTTGCAAATAAAATAACAGAAACATATTTGGCTTATAAGGATGCCAAGGGAAATTAACAGCCATCTGTAGGCCTGCTTCTGCGAACACGTGGCATTAGTCTTGGCATTAATCGTTGGGCTTCTTAAACATGAGGAGTATAGATGGCAAAAATACAGCTCAGCATTTAAACACCTTTTTTAACAGAACAGACGTGGCTATAAATCAATCATACAGGTGCAAGCAAACAAACAGCTGTGCAAGGGAGAAATTCATTTAAATCATAATTTTCTATGCAAACACTTCAAAGAAAATTTCACACTTTTTTATAGATGTATATTTCTGTCAGCAAAGTGTATGTATACTATACTGCTGGTTGGATCTACTCATCACATTGAAGCAATAGCTCCTTGCAAGAACAAACAGTACAAAACATAAGCATGCTCCATTGTAAATCCCATCTTTTAACCAAAGGCAAAGCAACACCGGGATGGGAAGTTGGTTGTTCATGTGCGTTTTTGAGTCTGATATACCACGGCCAAACTTTTTTCTCATTTTGCAGATTGGGCTCATTAAGGAAATGAAGTGCAGTTCCTGAATATAGAAAAGGAAAAGGACGCAGAACAATTTTTGGGCCCCCTGGGATTTGGGATATTTCAGGACGCCAGCCGGCCCTGGCTGCACGCCGAGGCACGCAGTGGTGCAGAGCACCCTCTTGCAAAATCAGCGCTGCGACCCATGCGTGTGGCTGAGGCCAGCCTGCCTATCAAAACCCAGCAAAAAGCAGTTAATCTGGCTTAGTTATCAGCATGACTTCCTCTCCAGCAGGGCTGCGTTTATTTAATCTCAGGAACAAGGCAATCCCGACAAATGAAGGGCTCTGTGGGCTCTAAACCCACCAATTTCCGGCATCTGAATGAAACTGAAAACAGAAATTAAGGAACAGAGGGTGGAAAAAAAGCACACTTCTTTTCCATTTAAGAGTGAGAAACAGAAACCATCCCACTCAGCCTTTAGGATTTAGTCTTTCTTTTTCTTGTTTCCTTCTGAGAAGAGGCCGGTGCTGCTCAGATGGCACAACGGCGTTTGTTGGTTTGCCTGGGCCTGGTTGGCCCTGGCCTGGACCTTGATAAGACCACTACTGCTGTCTGCTCAGCACCAGTCCTTAACTGTTCACAGCTTGGTTCTTTTCAGGAGGAAAGGGGTACAACATCCTAATCCACGTAATTGCAGAAAAAAATCCATATATTCAAAAACACTTTTCAGACTGAGGCTAAGGTAGGACGGCGAGACAATAAGGGAAGGCACCAGTTAGGCAACCGGCTTATGTAAAATTGCATTTGGAAACCTCAAAGACCACTTCACCCACACCTTGGCCTCCTTGTCCTGCGTGTCCACCCTGGCCAGCAGTGTTGTGAGGCGAGCAGCAGCCAGCAGCAGCTGCCAGCGGGAAGCAAACCCTGCCTGTTCCTGCCCCACCACACAAGGGCAGTGGTGCTGGGTGCGAGTGTCTTCCTGATGCTGGCATTGTGGATGAGTTTATTGCATGGTGTCAACATTCAGAGTAGCTCAGAAAGCAATACTATTCCCTGACCAGAACAGGAGGCCATGATCTAAATGTTGCCACCTGAGGGCTGAGAATGAAAGAAGAACAGACCCATCTACCACAAACCTGCAGTTTCTCCACCCTTGGAGACCTTCAGGAGCTTCCAGGCTTCACTTGGGACTGTGAATTTAAGGGGATGAGAGAGAGGAGGTGGGCAGCTCCCTGTGTAGGACAGTCTCACGCAGCTGAACCGTAGCTGCTCAGACTAGCAAAACACAGTAGCTGCTAGTGGACTGTCAACTGATGGGCTGCTGAGGTATGCTGTCTGCTTCGGTATAAAACAAACCAAGAGAAAACAGCGTTAAAGCACACAACTGGGCACAAAAATCCTCATGCTGGCAGATGGAGTGGCAACAGTGTCCACACTGCAGAGTTGTGCATTCCAGCAGCACCTCGTGTGCTGAGGGCTTGTTTCACAACCTCACATGCCTCTAGCTTGAAAGGTCAGGGAGCACTACCATAGCAGAACTATTCTGGACAAGTGTCTCCTTCTCTAGAATATTTGGCTTAGCAAGTTGAGAATTTGCTAAGCCTAAAAGAACACTTGGCTCAAGAAAGAAATAAAGGGAGGAAGGAAGGAAGGAAGGAAGGAAGGAAGGAAGGAAGGAAGGAAGGAAGGAAGGAAGGAAGGAAGGAAGGAAGGAAGGAAGGAAGGAAGGAAGGAAGGAAGGAAGGAAGGAAGGAAGGAAGGAAAAGGAAGAAGTTACATAAAAATTATCTGTGGATAATTTTCTGCTAGTACTCAAAAATTCTTGTTGCACTCAGCCATCCATGGGGCTGACACATTTTGGAGGTATCTGTCACAACCAGAAAGAACTAACAGCACTAGCTTTCCTTGATATTTATACTGCAGGGAAGACTGAAGGAGGGTGAAGGAAGAAAAGGGACAACATAATAAGAACTTTCTCCTTTTCATGTGTGCAAAAACGTCTTCTGGACAGCGTTTAAAATCTCGGTAAGAACACTTGTACACATTTTAAGTGGGTTAGAAGAAAAAAAAATATGAAATGTTCTCATAAAAGCAAACTGAACTTGGAGAGACAAAGAAGGAGTATTCCCACCTGAAATGAAAACAGCAGGAGAGTTGTGGAAAATGAGTTAGTAGTTGGAATGTGTTAATTGAAATAAAATGAGCTATTTCTGGTATTTCTATCAGAGGGGAATATTATAAATGTCCTTGCTGTTCCAAAAAAAATGACACTTTGGGGAACAGCAGGCTTAATTTGGGTATGTTCTTCTACATTTAGAGTACCCAGTGTATCCACTGCCCTGCCACAACAGCTTCTCCTTCTGCAAGGGTCTGATAAGCTGTTGTGCTGTTGACAGGCAAATGTTGTTCTTCACTTCACTTGGCTTCACCCCCATCCCATGCACCTTGACCTTACAATATGCTGGAGAAGCTGTGTGCTGTCAGTGGGTTTACGCAAGACAAACACTTTGCTAAGTTCCTGTGCTTTGGAGCAGAAGCAGAGCTGCTAACACCTGAAATGGTGCCGTAAACACATCTCTCAGTATACACATACAGCCAGAGGAATATTCGGTGGTGCTTTATTAAAAAACGCATGCTATAAGTTAAATACCATCACATCCGTACAGCACAGAGGTGAGATTCATTTCGACTTGTCAAACTAGAAAAAATCAGCAACTGAAACTCCTGGAGTAAATTGCATTAGCATTTCCCAGTCCTGATGAGTGATACGACTTAAAAACCATGAGTTATCTATTAGACCCACTTTCCAAAAGCAGTGATAGGATTCTGAACCCTGCAATTATTCAGTAAAGCTCCATTTCTGCTGTCATGTTATTTTGGTGGCTATATCCATAATGAGGTGGAAAATGTGAAAACAAAGATTTTCTGGTATTTTTCACCACACAGTACCTTCATGGCCAAACAAACTATTTTGTGTGGAAGTAGTTCTTGGCTCCGATGACCACTCACATAACATTAACGCCAGCTCATTCCCTTTGTGTGTGGCAACAAAAATGACATGACAGGCAGGCATGCATAGTCGCTGCCTGGGTGCACAAGGCAAAAATCAGCCTAAATTATGAACTTGTGACAGGATGGAGATGTAAACCAGTAATACCATTGGCTAATCACTCTTGGAAAAGGCAGCGTGAACTAAATGCCCTGATGAACCAAACTTGGTGTGAATCCCATGCGTGCTGCATCCCAGGCCACCTTCTTGTCAAGGAAGGCAGGATGCTTTCTGCTTGTTCTGCGTGTCAGTGTCAGCAGATGGATTTAATTCACACACATTAAAGAGGGGCAGTTTTGCAGAAGTGTGCCATTGAAAACGCCCTAAGGCACCAAATGAGACATTTCAGAAGAGGATGGGTTTCTGTGCTCTGCCAATCCAGGAGCACTCGGTGTTCATAAATCTCCCTGGCTGCTGTTGTTCCCTCTGTGGAGATGGCACTGGGATGTCTCCCTCCCAGCTCCACCTGGTCTTCAGGTCTCCCTTGATCATGCAAGTGCCATGTAGAGAGCCACCCTCATCCCATGCTGTCTGAGCCAGGCTTGCTTGTGAATCCCTCAGATGACAAGTGTTTTGTTCCTCTGCTTGTTGCAGTATACCAGCCCTTCTCTGAGTCTTGCTCGGCACTGAATCCACCTGTCCTCAAACGTGCCAGCCAGCAGACACCTCGTTCTTGATGTCTCAATGGGCCTCAGGCAATCCTGCTAATATTTTCCTCTTCCTCAGACGCTTTCCTTCCTCTTAGAGTCACCTTATGCAACCATTCCTACCAGGGAGGAGTCATCAGGAGGTGGCCGTGTGGCTCCTTGGTTGTGCTCCAGCAATCTCTGGCTCCCACATGGATGCTCAAGGGAGTTCATGGGAGCGATGTACATGGCTCAGCCTCTGCTGAAACCTTGCCTTGCTGTAGCTATAGCATTTCACAGGTACTTAACATACAGTAGTTTGTGGCTATAGTATAAGGCATATGATATTTACAAGTAGGTCTACCTAAAACACAGTAGTGAAGATAAAATCCCGAATCTTCACGCCAACTTTTGTACTAACTTGGAAGGACAGCCCTGCAAATTGTGTAGGTGCTAGCATCCCTCTTATACTGCCCTGATAGACAGAACTCTGCCAATCCTTGCTCTAAGGATTGTAATTCTGAGCTGCTAGCACAGTGATTTCAGAAGTAGTGGAGCAGGGGGCAGAAATAATGTTATTAAGCCAGCACTGCAGCTCTACAGCACATCAGAAGGGAATGCATGTCCTGGGTTTGGCTTTACAACGTAGCTTTGCCTTGAGACTGTTTTGGAGAACACGTTTAATTCTTCAAAACAAGACAGAGTATGGACAATTCAGATGTGGTGAAAGCAAAACAGTGTCCACGCTGTCACAGTCCTAGGGATTTTCAGTACTCCTTTGCTGCTGCTGTGAAGGTGAACAAGCTTAAGCAGAACATAATCTCAGCATGGGCTGTCAGCCTAGTCACCATCCCCTGAGGAAAATGTGGTGAGGCAAAATGATGTCACAGTCTTGGTGTGTTGGCTAAAATGCATATTAAAGACTGCAGCATTTGCTTGGTCTTTGTTTAAAACACAGAAAGGAAACAAACAAAAAGCAGCAGGTACATTCGCTGGATGTGGTGGGTTTTCTTCTCCAACGTCGCTGCAGAATAAGTTAGTTGCATTGCTAGGACAGCTAACACAGTTACCTTTTTAGCCCCTTGGTCTTTACCAATGAAACCAACGATGCTCCAGGTGCCTAGATCATGTGCACAGCTAGCAAAATCAAGTGGCATCTTCTGCAGGTGGAGACTTTTGTCACAGAAGAAAGTCACTAAATATGGATAACATGAAGAGGAGGAAAGGAGTACTGTGATTACTGCCAGATGAGAGTGCCCCAGGTAAGCCAAATATTTCCCAATTTGACAGCCAGCAGGAAGACTATACATAAATTTTGTACCAGATGGAAACTCACCACTAGCCACACCTGATTATTTCTA
The DNA here is from genome assembly GCF_963932015.1 of Anas acuta. Taxonomy (NCBI): domain Eukaryota; kingdom Metazoa; phylum Chordata; class Aves; order Anseriformes; family Anatidae; genus Anas; species Anas acuta. The sequence goes on from NC_088980.1 coordinate 90,274,301, forward strand.
GGGACAGACACCGACAGCTCATCATCCGATAACTGTTGGTTCACCATGCCTTATTAACACAGAGACTTCAGATCCAGATACGTTTTGACACAGGCTGACTAACAACCACATAACATACATTAACATTTTCAAAAGCTTCAGGATCACATTCCTCTGTTGAAAAGTTATGACAGATTGACACAAACAGTGCACTGCCTGACTTCTGTCCAACACAAACAAATAGCTTGTCTTTCTACTGTGAGCAAACTCTACTGGTATAAGAGCAAAGTTGGCTGATAGTCCTAAAGTGTCTGGAAACTCAACCAATCATGGTCTCCTTGAATGTCAGGATAGTAAGGAATATTTTGTATTAATTTTCTGTCCTACTTTTATGGGCTATTCAGCTCTGCCAAAATCCCCAAGAGTTTATACAATTCATTATTCTACAGGAAGAGAATAGCATAGGTAGATTAAAGTCAGTGGAGCTACGGAACAAGTGTTATAATGACAAGCTGAACCACTTTTTAATATATCCATCCAGGAGGACAATTGTGCTTATTTTCAGCTTCAGCATGTGATCTGTCCCAGTGTCTACCACAGTATTAATCTGTGCACGTGCCTAGAAACTTTGGTGACCCCCCTTGTGGGTTAGGATCTACTCAGATACACAGAGATGCTGACTCCTGCACTGTGCTGCTGCTTGCCAGTCTCACTGCTTTAAAAGTCTGCTCTAAATTGTGCCTCTGTATGGCAATAAGACATTACCATCGCAGTAAGCCACCCTTTCCACATGAACACTGCTTCCTTAAATGTCACAGATACAAAATCATTTGGTCCTAACACTGAGCTCAACTTGATCAGAAGCTAAAAGTCTATTAAGAACCATGGTGTGGTTTAAGATCAGTGCATGAACAAATCCAATCCCATATCTAGAAAATCTTTTGTGATATATGTTGCATAAAAAAAAACCTATTTATTCGTAACTTCATGCCCTTGGCTACTGAATCATTCATATAAGCACTGAAATAAAGAACAGGTCCTGCCTTGTCTGCAAGTAAAATCTTGGGACAAGCATTCAAGCACAACAGCTCATTAAGCACATACATTTACGAATTCAAACACTTGCATTGTTATACTTTGTGAATTCAACGCCACAAAACACATCAGATGCCTCTGTGCCTGTTGAATCCTTTATTAAACCAATCCAGCAACAAAGTGAACGTGTTGTTCCTTTTCTCAGCTTATTTCCATCTTTTCGAGAGCAGATCGGGATGCTGCCTTAAAATCCAGTCTTCCAGACCCAGACACTGTTCTCAGGCATCTTCCATAACTAAAGAGATTAGTCCCAACCAAGGGATAATCCCAATCGATTAGGCCTATTAGCACAGAGCTCACTCTCCCCCCTCCTTAATTACAGCAGAAATTTCTCCTTTGGACTGAGTGGAAAAGTACAGAGCTCTTCTGTTTGGGCCAGGAATGACGGCATTTTGAACGCCAGAAGGCTGCTGTACCATCTGAGCAGAGCCCTGCTTCCCTGCAAGTTGTTTGTTGGGCTGAGGATGCAGGGGATCCATTATTAAAGACATCTCTTTGAAAGCAACTGAAGGAGATTATAATGCTGCAGTGGACAGGAAAGGAAGAAGGAAATAGGAGCGAGGCCAAATGATGACAGTCCCATCCCTGGAGGTCTGTTTGTGGCACTGACTCAGGGGAAGAATCACACTGTGAATAAGTGTCACGAGCAGATCCTGGTCCCCAGGCAGGGATTCCTGCCCGTTCCAGCAGGAGCTTGCAGGTGAGCCAAACGGGGAGCTGGAGGTTTCCTGTGAGGCACGTTTCCAGCACTGCTGCCTCCAAGGGCCTTTCCCAGCACCACGTTGTGATGGGGGCCGAAGCACACAGAGGTCTGGCAACCTCTGCTGATATTATGGCCCCTGGGAAAATTGTGGTTAACTCATTCAATTCAGAAAAACCTTGAAGCCTTTCTAAATTGTAAGAGGAGCAGAGGATGCTCCTGTCAACCCCATAGTGAGGGAGTAATGAGGGGACTTATGATTACCTTTCTGAGCTTCTCCCCAAAAGCCTTGGGACCGCTGAAGTCTAAGACCTAGGATACTCTGTTTTCTTGGGGAGTTTTTTTTTTTTTTAATTTATTTATTACTTTGTGATTTTTTTTTTTTTTTATTGCCTGCTTTAGGAGTGTGATGCCCGTGAGTTTGGGAATTAGCTGTTTGTGGTGCAGGAATATGCCCACTTCAGCCATACTGTAGATGGGAAGGAAAGCCTTAACCCGTACTGCCTAAATGCCCATGTTCTTGGTGGGGGAGAAAGCACAGTTTCTCCAGTCCTTTTTTTTTTTTTTCTTTTTTTTTCTTTTTTTTTTCCAAACCATAGCAACAAGACAGGAGGGATCTGAAGGGCAAACCTGCTTTAGAGGCACACACAAACGTGTGGCTCTGCTGATCACAGACACTTTGAAGAGGCTGAGCTTTGTCTGAAGTCTGGGCAGCTCAGCCACTGATGCAAACACATGGGCTCTAGCTGGATGTGAGCTCCTGAGCTTCACGGTTATTGGTCTTGACAGTTTGCTTGATTCGGATGCAACACAAGATGAGTGCCAAATTGTACACAAATTCAGGTGGTCAGAAGCCCACTGTACTCGGCACATGAATTCCCAAATCCAGCTTTGCCAACAGGGTTCCCAGCAGAGCACATTCACATGCCTTGGTGTGAGTGCCAGACAGCACGGGCACCTTCTTCATTTTATGCCATCTTGGCAACGTACAGCGCTTTGCCAAAAGTGGCCAAGTGATGTTCCAGTGCATCAGAGCACTTCAAGACTCTAGCCAGTTCTTTGGCAGAGGACCAACAAATGACATGAGCTAGTTAAACATGTTTTGTAGAGATTCACTCTCCTGACCTCGCTGGCTGTTCCACCAAGAAGGGTGGGAGGTTGGTCTTGGGTTGCTGAACATGGGATGAATGTCCTGCCATAAAACAAGCCATAAATACACAGTTCTTCCACAGTGATGGTTCTGTGGCCAAGTTCCAGGGAATAACTCTAAAGAGCATGCTAGAACTGCTCTCTAGTCAGCAGGCTTGAACTGCTGTGATGTAGAGGACATCTACCCATGTAGAAATTTTCCTCCTCAGTCCAAAACAGCTTAGCATTTTATTTTTCAGTGTGATGCAAATGGTAATGAAAAGAAGAGGACCCTTTCTGAGCTCAGTGGGTTTCAATCCAGTTACCATGATAGTTGACTATCTGGATTTAAGCAAGTTTTCTTTCTTCCACAATTAAATGACAATTTTCTGCTGTGATCCACAATACTTGGGATGAGGCACAGAAACTGTGCAGTTACCAGAAACATTCTGAGATTTAGGCAAACTCACATTTATCAGTTCCACTTCCCATTTATTTCTGTTATTGCCATTCCTCTGAGTTATGAGACTGTAGTAAAAGGCTCTGTACAAAGGCAAAGCAACAGATCTGCCCTGATGAAAATCTCACAAGTCAATGACTGGGTCTCTGTTTCATAGTTGTTTACTGGTAGACAGACTACAACAAATTAAATAGACAATATGCCTCGGTAGGAGACTTCCCCACTGTGGTAAATAACAGTAAAAAGCAGAGGACAGATCAATAGATGAGAGAAAGTCATTGATCACTTAGGTCTTGCTGATGGCTTCTCAGAAGAGGCTGCTATTGGCGCTGCTTAGGAATTCTCGTCAGAAAATGACCATTCATTCAAATTCAATTTGTTACAAAAGAATCAGTGCTGATTCAATTTTTTCTATACTTAAAAAATAATAATTAAAAAAGGTTTTTATCTCAGTATTTTGTAAGAGTATGTAGAGTAGGTATTAGTGCCTAATTTAGAAATGATGTTTTGTTTGGAAACGTGAGTTCATTGAAATTAATTAAGGAACATTACTTGAAACTGAGACACTTCAAAACTACTAAAATGAAAGCATTTCTAGGTGGCCTGATATTTCACTCTACACTTTCAACCACTCTCTGGTATTTGATTGAGGATGCTTTCCAAAATACAGACCTTGGAAAGAAAATGTAGACAACTAGATTTTACTTTAACCACAGCAAAAGAAGAAAAGAAAGAAAGAAAAAAAAAAGATTCCCTATCAGTTCCGATCATTTGAGTGGTAAATAAAAAGAAAGTTTACTTGCTCTTTTTGCTGTTTTTACAAGTTGAGTCACCCACCAGACAGTCAAAAAAAAACCCAGCTCGGAAAGCAGATGTTTTCATTTTCAGTTGGAGCTTGGAGGCATTCAATTGAAATTCCACAGAACAGCCAAGCAGTTAGCATCACACTTGCTATCGCACTGGAAAAATGTGAATGAGAATTACACATATATCAATTCATTAGTGTGTTTGAAAGAAAACAAATACACAATAGTTACTCACTGGAGTCTAAATGCAATTGTCACTAATCACAGTGAAGAAGAGAGATTAGGAACTTCACAGTCGCAGAGACAAAAGGAATGATGTGCTTCTCAGGCCAAAGGATAGGTGATAATACGTCTTTATCAAAAGACTTTCAGACATAATAGATGCATCACTATATTGGTCTCATTGAGAGCAAGCATAAAGAGATATACCTAGTTTCAAGCAGGCTTTTGCATGGAGGCTGAACATTTTTCTATTACATGGATTACTGTAGAGTGGAAAAGTGGACTCAGGCTGTACATCCAAAAGTTGATGCCCTATCTCTGAAAAGCCCTGCAATGTCAATTGTTCACTTTCACTCATCTTAGGCAGATGTTACACCTGCTAACTGCTGCTAAGGATATGAAGCACATTCTCTTGAAAAATAAAGCAAAAAACTGAAATAAAAAAAAAAAAATGACCGAAAGTACAACTGAACACATCAAACACATTTTGCAAAGTTATGCAGGTTCTAAAAGATTTGCTGAAGATGCCCCTTCTCAGCTTGCAGTCGGAGGTGGATGTCAGCCAATTTAAAATTGGGTTGCTTGCATTTGCCTGATCCCCTTTACTTATTCTGATGTTCCTTTCAAGCAATAAAGAAAGCTGCTACTGTGGTGGAATGATCACGTTTTTCATGGGGAGGCAGGAGAAAGAGATTGCAGGTAGCATTTCCTTTTCTTTTTTATTTTTTTTTTTTTTTTGTTAAGCTATGATAACCTTTGTGATGCTCAAGTTTTCACGGAATCACAGAATGTTTGAGGTTGGAAGGGAACTCTGGAGGTCCCCTGCCTTTGTTCATTTTATGATTTTTACAGGCATGGGGCAGGCACATGGGATGCTAGGGGACAGTTATAACAGCATCTTAAAAAGTACAGAAATGACTAAAAATAGCTGTATATGGCAGATTTTATCACCTCTCCAGGAAAAAAACTCCTGACATCTTGATCCAAACTATCTTCTGACAACACATCTTTATCTGTCTTCATCTCAACTTTTATTAGAAGTTTGCCAGCGGGTCATTCAGTATTTAAAAGCAGTGAATTACAGAGTAGGCACAGTGCAGCATCACACGCCTGCACTTTTTTCCACTTAACACCTTCCCCTCGTTTTGGTACCTTTTCTTGCTCATGTACACATCCTATCCAATTTATCACAGTGTCCACTGGTGCATAGTCAGCAGTGGATTTCACCTTCTGGATATTTATTTTTATGCAGAATTCACTTTCAATTAGTTAAAGAAATAGGGAAGTGTTGAATCATCTGTCATACATTTACAGAGTGCACCAAGTTGTTCTATTGAGCAAAAGGGGCTAAAGGGAACATAAACATTCATCGAGCCAATGAATTTAAATTCCTTAAACTAAGGGCAAAATAAAAGTAAATCTAAATGTTCACAGTTCATCTTTTAGCAATCTCTTGTTCTGCTTCTTGACTAAGTCAACGTGCCCTTCTGTAATGGGCAAATGGGAACAAATTCCCAAACAGCTGGGAAGCAATCAAAGCATTTTGTATTTTTTAGAGAATGTTAAACTAAGATCCAGCAGGCAGTCTCTGAGTCTGACTGCATTCCCAGACACTCGGTTATCTTGCATGCAAGTAATTCAATAGACTGCTTATGAGACAGGCATCCACCAGCAAAGCCCCATGCTCAAACTACGTGCAGAGCTACATATTAGTTGCAAATCCTATTTATAGTGCTTTATCCATGCAGACTATCGGAAGCAGCTATCAGGGAAACATCCAGTCCAAAATGCATTCACCCATTATTTTGGCTGCTAAAGCGCCATGATTGCTTCTAAATGTGCTAAGTCCCCTCTCTGGTTATTAGCATGCTTTATATAACCTAAATGATGCTCAGGTAATTTGCATTTGCTTGAATCAGACACTGTGCTCCCAGGAGCCTGGCACTGCATGCAGCACTGAGTACTTCCCCTCTGCAATCCCCCATCAAACGTCTCATACTCAATTTGACTGAGCAGTACGCTGCACCCCTTTGAATTGTGTTCTTATCTGGTTGAACATGCAGGGCCCCTTTCTTTGGCAGAAAAAAAGGCTCTTTGCAATATCAATATTTCAATTTTCAGTATTCCTTGGGTTCCTATGGAGTTAGATTTATTGCCTGTTGCTACAAGCTTTTTGTATAAAAGTAGATTGCTTTAGCAATTGCTGCTCTTCGCTATTTCTTTATTTAATATGCAGTTAAAATGCAAAAAAAATGAAACTGGGAATAAATGTACATTTAACATTTTGCTTACTGCTTTGGGTTCTTATGTGTATGTATAGCTGTACATATAACAGACAAACCACTCCTTTGTGCACATTGTTTTGCTAATAATTGGCTATTGCATGTAAGCTACCCTATCTGAATGTGCAAATATTGTAATTGAGAGTCTGGCTCAGAAAATAGCATTTTTGAACTCATTCCTTTGACTTCAGGTCATATTTATTGCTTCTGATGAATCTTGTAATAAATTCCTTTCCTTTCCTTTTCCTTTTCCTTTTCCTTTTCCTTTTCCTTTTCCTTTTCCTTTTCCTTTTCCTTTTCCTTTTCCTTTTCCTTTTCCTTTTCCTTTTCCTTTTCCTTTTCCTTTTTCTTTTTCTTTTTCTTTTTCTTTTTCTTTTTAAATGAAGATATGAAAGTTTCTAATTTTGAAATACATCACATAGCCTACCTAAGTTTTAAGAAGACCTATTTTATCTTCAGTATGTAGTTCGCAGTAAGTAAAGCATTTATAAATTTGTCTCTGACTAAGATGTTTTACAGACCCCTGGGGATGGAGAGATACTTGATCTATATTTTCAGCCACTTGTAGTAGTTACATGCTAGATAATGCTCTTATAAAATATTGCATTATAGACACCTGTTTAGAAATCAATTCCAAAAGACTGTGGAGCTATTTAAAAGTTTTATGTGTTTACCTGCCTTCCACTGAAACATTGCTTTGCATATGAGGTGAAAAGTTACTTAAAATGAAGGAAAGAAATACTGAACTCATTTCACACTCCATTGTTCTTTGGCTTATTGCAACCTTGCAAAATTGTCATAAAAGCTTAGCAACTAAAAATCCAGTCAACTCTTCTTTATCAATATAATAAATGTTAATGAGGAGTGAAATGATATTATTTACTTATCCTCCCCTATGTGCAGGAGGCACATATTTACTTATCCTCCCCTATGATATAACTATGTGCTGAGAATTTGCAAGGATGTTATACTGCCCCCATCAAGTTACTAATACTTCTCACAATCTTACCTAGAGATGACTGCCTTTTGACCTGGTTGCTTCATTTTATTTCCAAAAATTCAGGTGCTAAAGCATCAAATTCTGTATTCTTTCAAACTTAGTGTGATCACTTCCAATGAACAGGATTGTTTACACTACTAATGCCACTACTGAAATAAAATATTTGTTTTCAACTCAACGTAAGTAAAAGTATCTAGGCCTACACTGATGGCCATGTATTTTTCATTTTTAAACTATCATGCCAATAATTTGTACCTCTTCGAAGTTGTATCTCAAGTTTTGAAAAAGCAAATAATTGTCTGCTTACTCTTCTCCACCAATAGATGGCAGGTGATGCTCTAGAAATTTCTCCAATGGATACAGCATGAAATAAGAACATATAGAGTTTGCAAGTATACAGCTGGTTGTAAATCAATGCTCTCTGATACCTTTTGAGATGTGATCATAGTTAAGTCCTATCCCATTCACTTTGTATTATAAACCATAGCCAAAGTTTAGAAATAAGTACATTTTATATATGACTGTTCATTCCTATTTATTTTGTCCTATTCCATTAGGTCAAACAGAAGTTTTCACACATTGCCTTTCTGTCTCGGTTGGGAAGGTACTTGTCAGCACCGTGTAGCAGCTGCCACATTCACTCAGGGTCTTGGGACTGAGCTTTCTGTAATCAAACAAGAAAGCTCTGCATTCATACCCATGTCACAGATCATGCTGGCTGTAAGCTGGAACAGAATAGCTGCAAGCTTAAGCTTTGATTTCCAGTTCCATAAAAGCTAGAAAGATGAGAGAGAGATGCAGTCTGATGGCAGAGCCTACTACAATGCTAAGTAGGCAGAGCCTACCGCAATGCTGACTAGTTTTAAAAAAAACAGAGTAAGGATGCTTATGATATGATACTGTATTTTTTCATGTATAACATATCAAAAACAGACAAAAAAACAAACAAACAATCAATCCAGTTCCTTTTTGAAACACAGAATGCAACAGGCGTTAAACCTTGATAATATACATGCCAGGCACGGTGTTAAAAGTCACAATGAAGTGGTACAGAAAGACAGGGATTTTCTTCTGCATGTGCTATAATGATTTTAAGGACTGCATGTAATGCGTTGTAATCAATTAACTATAGGATTTACTTGAAAATTGAGTAGAGGCATGCATAAACCACATGGTTTGAAGAGCGCAAAGAACAGAAGGATACCTTTCACTTCTAGGCAATCTGCATTACTAAATATGCATTAGTTCTCCTGCAAAATGATTTTCTGCCTCGCCACTGCCCTGTTGTTATTGGCAGTCTAAGTATTGATGACTAAGTGACCATTAGCGCTCAGCTGGTTCTCGTATACATCACAGTAATTCCTCCAGGCTGACAGAATAGACAAATTTGCCTGCTCTGATCCCTGCATGGTAGCCTGGATGAATACTATTAGTCCAATCTATTCACTAATCCTTCCATTTTTATAAATTAATTTGATTTTGTGAGCTCCACTTCTAACTCTAACCCTTAGCGTGTTTTAAAGCTTCCACTGTACGGGCAACAGCAGCAAAACATGGATAAAACCCAAGGCCATCAAGAAGCATCAATGATCAAACACTGAACAACAAAGATCATGCAGCTGAGTCAGTGACTATTAATCACTCCCTGCCAGTGATGTTACAGAAGAGAAGGGAGGATGTCTGAAACTGCTTCAAATTAACAGCTCTGCAGTCAACGTGGGAAGTTTGGCAGCATATATCAGGACCAAAATAAAGTTGAGTTTAGGTGTGCAATTTAGATGCCTTATTCCAGGCAACAAAGAGAAGTCAGCTGCCTGAATGCCCCTCAGCAGGAAACTCTGCCTAAGTAGGAACCTGAACTCCCAACCCTATCACCTCAGGCAAATGAGGCAGCATGAATGACCCCTTCAGATAATGCACATGTCACTGGAAAAGAAACAAATAAGGGTATAATTAACAAGCAACAAACCAACTGCCAGACCTCAGTGTGCAAACCCAGCACACTACCGCTGAATTGCCAGTTAACATGAAGCTAAGCAGGATGTGATCTTGACCCTTAAATGACAGCACACGTTGCCACAACAGAATTTATAAATATTCAAAGTGGCTCAAAGCTATGTATTTATGTATTTAGCTTGCTTTTGTTTGGAGCCTCACTCCCTTATGAGTAAACTTTTCATTCAAACCTCAATTGACAGCAACCTGTAGCCAGTGAAACTGCAGGGAAAGGTCTGTAAACAATAACTACTCTTTAGAGAACAAGCTGACCTTTATAGACATTAAACAAAACAAAAAGGGCTGATTGATGCTGTGCAGTACAAGCTCTCTGAAATATTAAAACCCAGAAAGTCATGGAAGGTTAGTTTATGAACACACGGTATGATATATTATGTCAGTGGGTGGTGGGGTAGGAAAGGGAAATGATGACTGGGTGAAGTTTTTAGGGAAACAAAACAAAACAAAACAGCAACAAAAAAAAAAACACTATTCCCTTGTCTGGAAAAGGAAAACCATGTAATGTTCTCTTCTATTAAATGGAAACAAAACTCAAACCTATGTTGTCTAGGGCAGGTCGGCTGCTAAAGTCTCCATGCCTCATTTTCAAATATTCAGATTATTAAAGTTAACTCTGGTGTAATGTTTTTTAGAATAAGAAATATATTCATAAACGCCAATTATATAATTACTTACAGTTTAGCCACAAACACGTTATTAATACTACAAAGAATAATGTAACCTATCTGTTTCAATCTGCCTGTGTCTTATCAGCCTGAACTACTGGCAAAGACTGCAGAATGTTGAACCCTGCATCTTTCCCTCTTTCCTCTGTTCCTTTTTAATTTTCTCTTCCCCTAGAAACATACAGGGGAAGGTAGTTCAACTCAAATACCTCTCTATGGTATGGGATGGAATTTTCTGGAATGGGATGGTTTCATGATCCAGCACATCAAGAAGGTCCCAGGTAAACCTTCCCTTTTCAGTAGACACTCCTCATTTTGCTGTGGGATGTTCAGGTACAAAAGCAGACTTGTCCCTCCTATATGGTAGATGCAGGAGCAGTAAGCATGGTAGTCTCAATGCAATTGCTAGTGCTGGAACAGCTCTCTCGCCAAGGAGCCCCAGGGCTGCTGGATAGAAGGTGGATAGAAGGCCCCTTCAGTTTCAATTGCTGCAGTTAAGAGATCCAACACCTGCATTATAAAAGTCTGGGGGTGCAAGGACTGGTCAGGAACAGGGTGGGTGGTGATAGGACTCTGATGGCAGGTGAAGAAAACAAAACCTGCTTACTAAACCCCTGAAGTACACATCAAGTGCCCTTATGGACTTTGTGAAGAAACAACCCCACAGGCTTAAAACTGCACAAGAGAGAAAAGCCTTGCAGATCTCTCTGTCCCTCTAGGGACAGTGTTTTCCCAAACTGCAGCATGCCAGTGGCAAACTCAGAAGCTTCCTAGCTTCTGCCCATGCACCAAACCTGCCTTTCCACCCATAGCAGCAGGTCTCTAGGCATAGTACACCTGGTGCCCCTACCATAACTCGCTGCTTACGCAGGACTTGCTGGGAGCATGCCAAGAATACCAGGAGAATCGCTAATAAGCATGGTCTAGCACTGCAATTAACATCAGAGATCTAAAGACTGGGCATCCACAGAAACAGAGCTCATGGAAATGTGAGGCTCCTGGACGCTGCAGAGATGGCTACATGCTTTCAAAGCCCAAAAACTATTAACTGGATATCCCCACCTGTTCTGCAAGCAGGGAGGAACCTAGGAGGAATACTTCTTTGCTTTGCCAGACTTGCAGGGGAAGCCACATTGCTCTTCCAGCAGTGACAGGACACAAACCATTACCTACAAACTCATACCCTAATTTATCTGAAGTAAAAGGCACATCCCCACAACACCTTCCTGATACTGTAAACTAGGGCATAACCACGTATTGAAAGCAATGTCCAGAACAGGTACTTCAATACAGAAATATTTATGCCAAGAATGCTGTTATGACTCTGTTATGTTTTATACACTTAAAATGCAGTTTCTAGAAGACAGCAAAAACAGCTTTTGACAGCAGAGCTATCTGGCATTAGAGCTATTTGCAATGCAGGATGACTTGGAGAAAGTTAAGGATCATACTGTGATCCTTCAAGTAATCTGCTGGAAGTCTGAGGTGAAAGCCTGAGATCACTGAAATCAAGTGGCATTTTGATTTCAGTGGGACAGCATCTCTCTTCTGCTTTTAAGCAAAAAACACAAATCACATACCTTTAAAAAAAAATAAGTTAATCATCAACATTACAGACTATTTTGCTTTAATCTGAAGCAAAACACTGTGCTAATGAAACACGGAAGTGCAAGTACATGTCTTTGGGTTGCCTGTTGGATAAGGTCTGAACAAAACCTGTGTTGAGAAGGGACTTTCCAGACAACTCCCAAAAGCAAATCTATGATCACATCATGAATCTACGGTAAGGGGACAAAAGAGGCTGGTGAAAGCAGTGGAGCAAAGTGTAAGGTTATCCAGGTAGAAGAGAAATGAAAAGTCATCCAACAATAAAAAAATCACATTCAAAAGCTCAGCCATAATTGTTGATGTGAATAGATTTTCTACGATGCAGAGTTTGACAGGTGCTCAGGATTATTGCATATCGAGGAAATTTATTTTATTCCTGTGCACCATCCAACCCACTGCATAGTAACCCATTCATTTCAGCTGCACAGAAATTATTGAAAACTTTTATACTTTTCTGGTTGCAAACTGAAATTATTTACCATAGGTGTGGCCTCTGTGAAATCCATCAGAAGGTCACCTGGCTCCAAAGCAAAAGTACTCCCAGCATCTGTGGAACTCTGAAACGCAAAGGAGAAACACAATTTTGAAGAAAACATTTGGTTTCCTTAATTCTAGTTGTCTTTTTGTTGTTGTTGTTGTTTGTTTGTTTGTTTTTTATTTGTTGTGGGTTTTGGTTTTATTCCTTAAAGCATAAATTGTCAAACAGATTTCAAATTTCATGCAATGTTAAATATGGGTACTCAGGAGAGATGAACAACAAAGCCACGCACCTTTGAAATCAAGGCAAAAATTAATTTAATGCAGGTCTATTGCCCCCCAAAGTTGATGAAAACCTATTATTGATTTTTGTTGGGTCTTGGAGTGGGCTCTGAATATTTCCTGGCTGCTGCACTTACAAAAAAAGTTATACATATTGTGACAACACTGGATTAAAACCTACTCTGAAATATGGAATTATTTCATCTAAGGAAACATTATTTGCTACTCCCTCCCACTCTTCCTGAATACTCTCCCAACTGACATAAGATCAACTCTTTGTATTATTACCTTGCCGCCAGGCGAAACCTGCGTTTGCCCTTCTGACGTCTGTGGTGTACAAGTTTTCTGTGACCCAGGAGATGCTGAAGACACAGAGGTTGATGCCGCTGCTGCTGCCGCCAGTGCTGGTGGAAGGTCATCTTCGTCACTGCGGTTGATAAAAGCAGACAGATCTTCTCATTAGCATGTATCACCTGACTTTGAACCCGACTTCTTCTGGAGGAGGCACCGGACACCTGTATGTCAGCTCAAGTGCTCTGGAATGAAATTCTGTTCCATCTGTAATGCAGTGTTTACAGCTAACTTGGCAAGTAAGTTGGATTTTTTAAGCCTTAAAGATTCCTCAGAAATCAGTTGGCTAGTTAACCCTCATCTACAAATGGAAATCTTAAGGGCGTGATGTGCAAGTAGTGTTTCTATGGAGCATGTATATGTGAATACATGAACTTATTTGATATTGCTCTACTTCAATGTTCATAATTTCTTCTACAGAGGTTGGCTGTATTGATAAGAACAGACCTCGTTAGCTCCATCTATGGGACTGACTGCTTTACTGGCTTAATACTACCCCTTAATCTTAAGGGGATTTGGCATGCAGCTGCTCCATGATATTATTTCCAAACTGGCTTTAAAGGACTTTGATCAACTCGAGGAGGAGCTCTGTAGAAACATTCTTGTGAGGGTATGTTCTTCATGTTCCATTTATTCAGTTTGCAGAGAAAACATTTAATTCAAACCCAGTTTGCACACTTCCCTTGGGCTTTAGGACATCCAGCTGAGCTCTTTCCATCTCACCTACCATCACCACTAAATGAAAGCCAGTAGAGAATATTGTACCTTCATTTACTTTTGTAGACCCCCATTGACTACAAATTATTGGGATCAGTCAGCCCTGGGTCAGAATTTTTCCAAATGCTAATTGAAATTGCATGGAGGTAAACAGAGTTACAATTTGGCATACACAACCTTTATTACTGGGAATGATGTGTAGAAAGACTATAATTTGACCGTTTAAAGCATGGGAAATTTTTTATTATTTTTTTTTCTGCTCAGAAAATGGCACAAATTTTAACTGAGCCCTGCTTTTAAATGGCACAGAGCCCTGCCATGCCAGTTTGGTAGACATTTCCAGAACACAACTGTGCTTGGTACCTGTACAGCGTGCCTGTGCAACACAATACTTCAAACCTACGTTACCCAGAGGGTACACAGCCTTCGTCAGGATTGTTTGGATGTGTTGTAGGGTTGTTTTTTTTTGTTTGTTTGTTTTTGTTTGTGTGTGTGTGTGTGTGCGCGTGCTTTTTTTGGGGGGGCATAAAGGTATGGACATTAATGACATCTTTTCCATGTTTCATTTTTTATCTCTTCTGGGTAAGGATAGAATTAATCACCAGAGCATGTGGAATACACTGTTTTTATGATGGAAAGAAAATGCAAAATCTTTCGGACCTACTAAGTAGATGTTTTATTAATCTAACAGGCCAGATTTTGGTTGTTGACCTAGTTAATCTTTCTTTCAGAAACACATTGCTGACATTTTTTCTCAGCTCTTGCTCCCCTCTCTCAGTAGGAACACATTGGCACCCTCCCCATCCTTGCTGGGAAAAGCTGTTCTGTTGCAGAGAAGGAAGTGGAAAATTGTCGAGAACCTGCCAGTTAGGAAAGGCTTCTTCGTGTCTGGGAACCAAAATGTCAAGGTCCAGTCTTATCAGTCATCAAGCTATCAGCATGCTAGACAAAAGTCTGAGCATTGGACTTCACTGTATACCTTGAGGTATCTATTTTCCTTATTCTATGTCCATTTACCAACATCTCTCCTTCATTAGCGGTCACCTTCTATTTACTGGTAAACACCTTACAGACTTTTTTTTCCTCTCAGACTCTTAAAAACTGATTTCTCAGTAGCCTCACTATTCTCAGCACCACCTTATCCTACTACCTTACTTGGATGGTTTCAGTGGAAATCTGATTTTGCATATATAATGTTACTAAGATATTTTTTACCTGAAAATTGTCTATGCAGTGTAACCCTGCTCTCTTTGTTTGCTACACAGAAGTATTTGAGGACCAATTTAACAACCTCCTTATGCTAAAGCTTAACTAGAGAACTTTTCAAAGTATGCATACAAAACACGTGACTATGCCTGCAACAGGACAGGATTTCTTGCCCATCCTTACATATCAGCCATCATATTCTCTTCATTATCTGCCACACGCATAATGTAATGTAAGTGGTCCTCTATGTGCCACAGCTTTTTCCTTTGCTGGCTGCTATCTACAAAAATCCGAAAAATCAGATGCATCTTGAAATATGTAGGGGAATTCCTTCTCCTGGCTTCTAGAAAAAGAGGAAGTAGAAGTGGCATCTCACCCAAGAAAAGCATTCTGCTTTTTGAGCTCTGCTGGGCACAAGGAGTAAACAGGCTCTCAGGTCTTGAGAACCTGCTCCTACCAAATGCTGCCATGTTACCTGTCATGTTACCTTCAGGATTAACAAGCAGTAAGGGAACCTGGGTTCTCTTCGCAGCTTGAGTTGTCAATTCCCATCTCCTGTTGCATTTTTAAACCATGCTGGCTGATCTATTGTGGTAAAAGAGTCATGTCATGGTCTGCTGACCAAGCTGTGGCTATGTGTTCCCATATGTTAGCCTCGGTCTCTTGGACAAATGTCGATTTGGCTAAATGCTCCTTTTCCTCCTAGCTTCAATTTGTTTCATTCTCCTGTTTCTTCTCATAAATACTTTTTGTCATTTTTTTTTTCCTTTATGTTCTTGACAGTGAGACAAAATAATTGCTTATTGACATTTATTAGAATCTTTTTGAATGGAAGGAAAACTTCCACTAATTTTGCTATATATTTAGTGACACTAGAAAGTTAAATTGGTAGAGGTACTAATGGTTGCCATTCCACATAGAAACCACATATAATTATTTCTTCGTTGCAAAATTGGTGTTCTTGTATTAGTAAGTTTATGTTGACACTCTCTTTTATTCCTTTTCTAGTCAGCTTAGTCCCCTAGGTTCTGGTGGCCTTGTCTGTCGGTTCATATGAAGGACAAACCAACAAACTGATTTCCACATTTATTCAGTATCTTGCATCTCCAGACTCTAAAATTAGATGAACTAGGTGTAAATGGGATGTCAAAGCTCTATAGGCATAGATTGATCTTGCCAGGAGTAAGAGGCTTAACTTTGCTACCATAACTGTAGCATACTCAGCAATTTCTGCCAGCGACAAAATCACAGAGCGAAAGAGAGCGGGCGCCCTTTCTAGGAGGGAACAGCTGACAGCACAGCTTGACCACCTAAAAGCTAAGGACTGTTTCCCTCATTTTGCAAATGGGCTTATAATGAAGCAGACAGAGCAGCTTGCTCCAACACACACCATGTCTTTGACATTTCATGTGGAAAAGGGATTTTTAATTTCTAACCTGTAATCTCAAAAAAAGAGGGTCTGCAATTCTGAGGTTAGTATCTGCATAGGGATGGCAAATTCACAAGTTTTAAAAGCTTAAAGATTCTCAGAGATGAAAGGAACAGTATCAGTGTAAGATCATTATCATGTAATTGCATCCATGCCTTTCAGAAAGAGCAGCTAGAGCAATAATTAGCATCCCCCTTCATTTTCAGCTGCAGCAGGCAAAAACACAGATAGTGCTATACGTTACTCACAAGCTGTACTGTCTGGTTAACTTCCTCACACGAGAAACTTTAATTTCCTGCTTTTCTGTAGGGCCAGTTGATGGCGTAGTTTCAGGTCGCACTGGAGCTGGACTTCTAAAAATAACAACAAAAATACATGTGACACAGTCTTTATTTGAACTACTTCAGGCATATCAACAAAGTTCTTACTCATCAACACATGTTTATCTTGCAAATAGTCGAGTGCTCATTGAAGTCCATCCTTTTATTATCCATCCATTTATAGTCCAGTGGCCAGTGTGTATGAACAGAAAAGGATGTGTGAATTCACTCTCCTGTGCATGGCATGCTCTTTATGAAAGCAGCAACTGATTAAAAATACAGAGCCCATGTGGAAGTGTCACTGGTTCCAAAGGACAACATTTTAATAACAGCCCAGCTATTCAGCCATGTCAGAAATATTTTTAACAGAAAAAACAAACAAACAAACAAAAAAACATCTTTAACAAAAACTAATTTTATGAATTCTGAAATCTGCTCTGTTCAAAATAGTTTTCACCTGAAATTAAACATTATTTTTCTAATGAATAATGGATTTGATCCAAGAAAAAAATGTTTGTTAAAAATAAATGTAAAACTGAGACACGTTTTAGATGCTCATGAATGTGGAAAACATCTGTAGAGCTTCAACAAAGGGTAGAAATGGGAATGAGGAGATCCATCTAAAAGGATCTTCTCTTCAACCATTTTCATTAGGGTTAACAAAGGCTTGAATATAAGATCTTCATGACCTTGGGGGGAAAACATTTCAATCATGAGCCTAAATGACAGGAATATACAGGAATTATCTTAAATACCACTTTTATCTGAAGCAACATGTGATAATTAAGTGTACTCTATATGTGTTAAAAATACTATAAACACAATACATATGCCAAACGTTGAAGGAATAATCTGAAAGCATTGATTAATAATGTGTGAGCTGTATTCTGTCATCTAACCTGAAGTCAGATACTATGCCATGTAATTAAGCAGCCCAACTTATTGCTGGTGGGACTGCTCACACACTGAGGTACGTACCACAATTGGCAGAAGTGAGACAAACTCGTCTTTATTTTATATACTTGTGTTGAATTTTTCAAGTCCACCTGCATCATATGAGTCTCCTAAAGCCATAATAAAATAAGTACACAATCTTCACAATTGCAGTTCCCTCTGACACCCCTGTGGGTTTTAAAATTATTAACTATCTCTGATAACTTCTGAACTTGCTGTCCGGCTGGAACAGAGCTTATTGGGAAGGCATAGCCATCGGACTCTATTTTCAGTTTTCCTATGTGTTTCTTGGTTGTCGGGGAGGTCACAGAGCATAGGATTGAGGAATGGCAAGCATGAGAGTGCAAAGGAAACACATACATCATAAACAAGACTCAACTAGTTCCACTTCCCGAGGAAAAAGAACTTCTGTCAAGTGTTTTTCTGATTTTTGATCCCATTAATTTCACAAAGCCAATTCAACAGCAGCACAAATCATATCTCATTGCCTCCCAAAATCCAATTTCAGGGTCAGCCATTTATATCTCAGATTTGCAATGAGACTAATGCAGAATAATTAAGCTGGATTTTCAGACCCCTTGATGAATTTCTTAGGCTGGCAATTAAGGGGTGGGTAATGGAAGAAAAGAGCCCCAACCATCTTTTTTCTAATGTTGAAGTCAGTACATCTGATCTGGAAATCTGTGAATCAGCATCATGATGGAAGTCCCCAGTGCCATCTTCATCAAGTCATGGTTCAGAATGGATGGCTGCTCTAGATAGGCTTTTAGTTTATATATTTATTTATTTTTAACAGCTTGTGCTAAACCAAAGGTAGCTTTTGACAACCGAAAAAAAATGGTAGTTCAATTTACTCAAAGTGATTTTCAGTTCAGGTTCTGACATAAGTAGGATAAATACGTTAAGACCATTAAGACCTTTTTAATGACTGAATCTGATGGTCAAATCTCCAAGGGGTGTCAGTGTGTGTAATTCCATTATTTTCAGCTCAGAAATACGTCAGCTGAAATTCTTGCTCTGAGGGAGCAGTCTGTACAATTCTCCAAAGGTGATAATTTCAAATTTTAAACCTTTGCATCATCTTAAGAAGGAACAAAAACAGTGGTATCAACTACACATGAGCTGAAAAATACGTGCTCAAAAAGTATAACAACCAATGCACTCATATTATCAGTGGGCTCAGAAAACAGCCCAATGTGAAACAGCAAAGCCAGTAACAACTTTATTTCCAGTTCATTGCCACTTCATATTTCTGAAGGTGGCATTATAATCCTCAATGAAAGTAAATGAGATATTTTAACAGAAATGAACGTTTCAAATGATCATTTCTATTCCTTTGAAAATTTTCATTTTACAAAGCTTGTTTATCTCCTTTGATTCTCATAGTTTACAATTTTTAAACAAGGTAGGGGTAGGGGGTGGAACTTTTGAAGCAGTTATTTCAGCCCCCAAAATCTTTTTTTTTTTTTTAAAAAAAAAAAAAGACATTGTGCTACTTTATAACTAAAGCAGTTTATAATGGTCTCAAAGCAACAGTTACAAAAGTGATTTATACACATGAAAAGTTTTAAAGTTTTAAGTATGAATTTGCCTTGAAAAAATTTTCCCATGAAAAATTTCACTCAACTGTGATTAAAGGTGTTCGAGAATCAAATGACCTATTCCTTAAACCAACAAACAGATGAGAAACACATCCTCCTTTGAATGCTACAAATTTTCAAGTGAACAGTTATAGAAAAGCCAAGATACAGTACCACAGGACACACCTACTTCTTTTTAAGTGATTGTAACTACTCAGATAAGCTTGATTTGTATTATTTATCATGACACTTAAGTATCCCACTCATTTATCTTGCACAAACAATACAATTGTAAGAACAAAAACCTCTCTCCTTTTATTATAAAATTTTGTCGTCGTTTTTGTTAGGTGTCGGATGCAGTGGCTAGCTAACTACTGGTGATATCATCAGGTCTCTGTGAGAGACATAAGCGCCATTTAATTGCACATTTTGAGAAGCTATGGGTTAGCTAGTATGCAAACTTAAGCAGCATCCAAATGAAAAGGAGCAGTGGCAATGCCTCCACCCAAAAAGGCTGACTGAACCTAGTCTACCATAAGCACGAGATGAAATGTTAGGCTGGTTTTACCAATTGCAGAGAAGGCTTCCTGCCCTCATTAAAACCTTGCTAGTGTAGCCCTTTCTGTACCAGCCTAAAAAAAAAAAAAAAAAAAAAACCTGACAGCTCCTGTTTCATCTCTGCTATATGCCCTCCCCAAACACTGTTCCTCAGTGTGAGTATATTCCAAGCTGTTGCTACCCTGACTTTAGCCACCAGATGCAAGAAGAGCTCAGATTCAACTCAGAGCCTGATCTGTTTCAAAAAATGTCAGGCTTTTAATACCACATACACTCTTAAAAAACATCTCTCTTATATTCCTGAAAAAGAAGCATCTATAAAGCTGAATGACCTCTATTGTTGTCTTCTGAATACTACAGCCAGAATATATGAAAAGATAGGCTTCTTGAAGAGAAACCTCGCAGTTATTTTGGCTATTTAAATGGAGTCATTATGTGCAGATATGACCATTTGTAGTGTTTGGTCCTACATGTAGCAAATTATGTGGGCTTGAACAAAACCTGAAATGCAGGAGGTTTGGGAGGACCCAGGCTGGGGGAAAAAAATAGGAAAAAAATGAAAAATTGCAGTGTGTTACAGTTCCTTTATAAGGTTCAGTTTCAATGTCTTTAATTCGTATGAAACCTTTTCTCCTCTAACAGTATCTAATCGCTACAGCATGAAAAGGAAGGCACTGAACTAAGACAGAGTTACTTAACGACTTGGCACCTCGCATAAAAATCTGTCACTCCCTGGTGAGAATGACAATAACAGCCATGAATGTCAGCATGTGGTGGTAGGTCACGAGAAACTGCCTCTGCCCAGGGAGCCCCAGCACACTTCTGCACAGCAGCCAGCACCGCACGCCTTCCCGAACCAACTTGTGTCATGAGCCTGCACAGGAACAAGTCCTAAAGAGAGATCCCCAAAACAGAGCTGCGGAGAAATTCATTTTGTTCTCAAGGTAGCAGTCAACGGGGCTACTGAAACCAAAATTGCTTGCAGAAGGAAGCACATTCTGGAACATTTCAAGGAACCAGAGGTCCACTGGATCTCCCTTGGGGACGTGATGTAGGTACTCAGACAGAGGGACCTGGGAGCACCACATCTTCCAATGACTGATGTGCCCTCCTCATTGTCTGCCAAGCTGGCACCAAAGTCCACTGTGGGAGCCCACTTTCTATATTTCTCTACAGAAATATACAGGTCTTATCCCTCTTTGCTTTCCATGTTCTGCTGCAAGAACTTCCGTTTGTCTGTTCTTTGCCACCTGGAATAAATCTCTCCCTTCATGCTCCCAGTCTCTGGACGAGAGGTGGAGGCTAAAAGCTCCATGATTTACAAGGATACAGCCACCTGCATGAAGGCTGACTTGCCTTCAGGTGCTAACTTACGGGGAAAATAAAATACTGGCTAATATTTTGGATTCAAAGATTCCTTTGAGTGCAATATGGTAGTGAAATCCTGAGGAGAAAAATGATGGGTAAAGGGAGGAAGAGGAACAATGCTTGACAGATGCGTTCTCTTGTATATCGAAGACATAGCCTAACAGGCTAAACAAGCACACAGAAGCACACAAATCTTTTCTCAGCCTGTGCTCTGTTTCATTCTTTAGTTTCTTTTCCAAAGTTATGTTCACCTGAAGTTAAGAGACAATAATATATGTTCTTTCACTCTGACAGGCAAGCTTTTCTCAGAAGACAGGTCAGCCCTCCAGAAGATTATTTGGACACTTGAAAGCTGTTGTCAGCATCAAACTTTCTGAATAAAGTGCTTTTTTTTTTTTTTTTTTTTTTTTTTTTTTTTAACTGGGATTTTATATACTTTGCCAAAATACTACAAAGCTCCTTGCTGCAGAGTAGCAGCCTAATCCAAAAACATCTTGTGGGCTTTTCCTTACCTTCTTTATTTGAGCTCTGTTTCTTTTAAGAGACAAAATTCCCTCCCCTCCCTTGTCCTCATAATGAAAATGTATCTGCAGTCTAGATGAAATCGTGATGCTCCTGTGGTCCAACAGATGAATAAATGATGATAAAGAAACTGTTCTTTTCCCCAGCTCAGGAGCAAAACACCTAGGTTACCTGGTCAACACCCACAATCTAAGCTCAAATAAATAACAAATTCTACCTCTCCATACAGCAATCAGGGCAGACATTAGAAACACTGTGCTTGCAAAAGAGCCTAGGCACAGGTTAAGGGCACTGCCAGAGAAATGTACTTTGACTGGGGTATTCATCAAATTAGCCTCATCTGGAAGGTCTGAGTTTTGCTCCTTCCTCTGTAGTTCTGAGATTAAGGATACAATTACAAACAATTCATCTGCATCTGACTTCAGGCAACAGGTCACAGAGGTTTTTAATACTGGCAACGAAGCTAAAGTACATACCTGAGTGTCCTATCTACAATCTTTACTGCAGACTGGTATGTAAAGGGTATGCAACAGTTCAGCTTGAAGTTATGAATTTGATGCAGAAATTTCTGGGTGAGGATTCTTGTCATGTCTTGTAAAAAGCCACAGTGGCTGTTCCATTAATGTCTCTGTAGGGGTGAGGTCAGGCTGATGCATGTTTAACTACTCACTTTGGTTTTGGTAAAACTGGTTGAACTTTCTCACGTGGAGAATGATTTTTTTTTTTTTTTGACTGACCGTTTAGTCCAACTCTGCCTACTTAAGTCCATTCTGATTCTAAGAAAACAAAACTTGATTGGATTCACTGAAGTTCAAGTCGGGGAAAACCAAGCGCATAGTTTTTGATCAGCTTCAATTTTGACCTGCCTAACCATTCTTTTGTATGTCTATTTGTCCAGGGAAATGAGTTCTTTCACTTGAGGACACAAACTGTCCATAATCGCTCAGGTGACTCGCCTATTTTCTACTCCCAAATGCCAACACAGACATCTCCTACTAGAACTCTTGCTAGAACTTCAGCTCTGTGACGCTTACAAACTATATACTTAGAAACTATCCACGTTTAAAGCCCTGGACTTAAAGACGTGGAGCCAGTTGGCAGTTTTTGTAAGAAATGCTGTTAGGTACAGTGTCCAGGAGAGCCTTGCGGGCCACAACCTTCCCTATCAACTGAAATCCCTGAATAAAATTCCTAAATAAAATTCACTTTGTGGGTCTTGAAGTCTTGAGCAGTCGATAAGCAGACGTACGACAAATTCATTTTTTCTGAGAACATTACTGCCACTCCAGAACCTTAGTTTTCCTTAAAAAAAATGAAAGCTTTTTCTTTAGAAAAATATTTTCTTGAGTAATGATTCAAAAGAGTCCTAAGTCAGTGCCACTGACAGAAAAAGTCACTGTGTAGAGTACATTTTGTTGGATAAACTAGAACAAACTCCCTGTATACACACTTATATGCTACCCTGACATTCACTGGAAGTCTAATATGGAGAGATACCAAGATGCTAGCTTCAGATTGAAAACGTGTACAGATTATGGAAACATCTGTACACTTGGTACCTTGCTCATGTTGCCATATTCTGACAGCATGTTCAGAGAGACAAAGTTCTCTGAAAAAAATATGGTTCAAATTCACACTGCACTGTGCACTTCAGCAGGGTGTAAATTTGATACCAAGAGATGATAATTCAACTGTTAATACAGACAATTTCACTCTGCAGGTGAGAAAGGAAAGGGAAAAATGCAAGAATGCCCCCAATATTTTGCATGGCATTCCTCCCTTGAAGATATATGGAGTTATATGTAAGAAATATAATCTCTTCAGTAAGAAAAAATGCAGAACAAAGGCACACCACACTGAAAGGCAGCCAAACTCAAAGCCTAGTGTATGTACCATGATGCATGATGCCATGGCAGGGAAATGTCATTCTGACGATTTGTATGAGCAAAGCTTACTCTGCAGTGGTTGCCTGTGATTTTACTTCTCCTCATACAACTTGATATAATTTAATATTTTCCACTCTTCTTCTCTGGTGTGCAGCATCATCAAGCTGTGAGATAACATTTAATTTTATGTTACACGTTGAGCAGCTCCTAATGTAATTAGTCTTAATGTAACAGCATAATTTGGTTTTGGATGGAAAGATTTACAAAGAAAATTAGAATAAATGAATGCACAAAACACCAGCTGGTGCTTATACCTACTCCCACATAAGAAGAATATTTCTATTTGCAATCCTATGAAAGATGAGATAATTTGGATAACAAGGATCAACAAAGGGTGATGCAGCAGTTGGTCTAAACAGAAAGAAATCCGCAGACAAATCCTGAACCATGTGGGATGTAAAGCATGCCAGAGCTGGCAACAATCCAAAAGCATGTTACGAGGGAAAATAAACATTGCAGTCCATAAATGTACCACATGGAGCACAGCAGCAAGTGCTTGTCACAGCAGTGACAAGAACTGTAGTAATTCATCAGGCAATTTGAGGGCTTCAGTGGAAGAGGGCTCTTTGCTGAGAACCGGGCACCTTCCTCGTAAATACTGGAACTTGCACTTACACATATGATCAGGATTTTGCATGAGAGGCTGTACAACCTCTGTCCTTGGAGTTTTTCAAAATTCAGCAACACAAAACCATGGCTGACCTGATCTAGTGTTGATCACTGTCCTGCTTTGAGCAGGAGCCTAGATTAGATGCGCTCCAGAATTCCTCTCCAATCACCAGTTCCATAATTCTGTGATAACTAAAATTTCTCAGGAACAATGTCCATTATTGCTATTCAATTTTTCAAAAGCTAACCTCAACAGAGTACATCTTTAACTATCTGGACAGTAAACAGTTGCTCACAGACTGAAGACTACCATTTAGCAGATGATGAAGAAGGTGTTGTTTACAAATACCAGCGCTTGAAGACCTTCAGCCAGACCACCAGACCACCATGTAACATACCTAAACTTCCCTAAGCTCCCAGGGACCACGAAGAAAAAAGTACATTATCAGCAAAACCTCTCCAGATAATTCATATCTTACACATTTGACTTCAGTTGCTTATCAAACTTTGCTCAACTGTAGGCATTTTTGATAACGTTTCCACTGTCTGACCTGTCTCAAGATGAAAATTTGGCTTGGAAAGCAGGGTATGCATGATGATAGCCACCATTTGGTCATATTTCAAAGTATGAGCAATTCCTAACATTTAGACAAATTTAGTTTAATTTTTCACATACTGAAATTCCTGAAACAAGTGCAGTTGAATTAATACTAGGAATTATATTCAGCTATGGAAGAGAATAAAATAAAGCTAAAGAGAACAAAATAAGAAATATGTAGACCTGTATGTTAAATGTAGCCAAACTCTGTGTATATGAACCTGTGTGCGCATGCACACATATACACACACTGTAGACATACCTAGGTGGTCATAGCCAGAGACAAAATAGATACTTAAAAGAGTTTTCAGGAGAGGTTAATTTATAGACACTGGGGAAGTTGTACAGATGGTGCTTCTGTCTGGCAAAGCATTGAGCAAGGGGAGGAATAATGAAAGGAATTCTCTTGATGGGGTTCTGTGGTTAGCCATATACTTATTACATTTAACTGATGAAGCATGCTGGCAATTAAGTGGGATATTTCTGGAGAGAAAGTTCAGGAAGTTATCTCGCTGGCAGGCCATCCTTTTACTAAGAAGTGGGTGAGGCTTATAAAGAAGTGAAGAGGTGACTATGTGGTCCACATTCACTTGATATGCTGCAGGCAAGAAACCTCTGCAGTGATGCCCATGAGATGGGACAGGCCTCTGATGAAGAGGAGAGTGTGCCCAGAGATGATATTCATCTGGGTAACTACAATTTTCATTTTTATATTTCCTACAATATTTTATACTTCCTTTACTATACAAATGTTCTGGCAGACAGCCTGAACCCAGATCTCTCAAGGATAAAATAATTGAATAAAAAATCCCAATTGGAGGCAGGTGATGAGAGCCTTTACCAAAAATATGCATAAGAACACACAGTAATCTCTGACCTCAATTACATTAGATATCTAATCAGGGAATTCTCCCTGAGCACCTCTCCCTTGACGCTTCCATCTGGACACCGAGTTAGATGTCTGGGCGTAAGGAAGTTTCCAAGAGATGAGACAATACCTCTATTACTTGCTCAAAATCTCTTCTGGCCCAATCAGCACCAAGACCGATCCTCCTCTATGGACACTAAAGAAGAGTATGTTCTGTTCAAAAAGCTTTTCTAGCTCTTGTAAAAGACAAATTCCTCTTGTTGGACTGACGTGACCACTGCCTTCCTTTGCCATGGGAGTGGCAGACTGGGCCCTTCCCAAAGAGTGATGCTCTCTCAATGAGTTTTTTGAATAGCTGAATAACTGAGAGCATGCAAAATTCATCATCTATAGAGACTCTGAGCTACCATAGCTCCTTCTCAACTGTCCTGATGGAGTTTTACTACTTCCTGTAGTAAAACTACAGATGGAGTAGATGTTGCCAAAGAACTTGGGGTGGGGGTGTTATTTTGCAATCTCTCATCAAATCTGCTCCAGCTTTGACTGAGTAAAATGAGATTGTACCTAACACTCTAAGTACAAGATATCCCCAAAGAAGTACTATAAAAATCACTGCAAAATGCTAATTCCAAACTAGAGCAGTATTCTCATAAACACATTTTTGCTACATGCCTTAACAAAGCATTCCTCACTATGCAAAGTGGTAACTGCAAACTAGTTGTATTTCTTCTTAATTTGATATAGGTAATATAAAAAATAAACAAACACTCACAAATGCATAAATGACCCATTTTCCCAGGTATTTTGTCTTCCCTAATCCAACATCATGCTCTGCCTTGCCCAAATTGCTTATGCTCCAGCTATAGCTAGGCTGAACTTCTTTGTACATCTTATTTGGGTGTTGATGAAAACATGTGCTTTTAAGTCTCTTGCAACAGACCTGTAATAAGGACACCTCTAACTCTTCTTGGCAGGATTCCTGTGCCTTATCAAGATAACTCAGGGCTCTCCTACTTAACGTGCTTTTGAAATTCCCCTCCCACTGTTGCTTTCATTTGACTTTGTTCAGCTGAGAGCTGTGTCATGTGCAGCCCGGACGGATCCAGCTGTAGTAACAGCATAGTTTCCCTCCTTACTGCCACTGTCCAGATCTGCTGCTTTGCTAGGGGTTATCAGCAAAACAGCAGAGTCAGCAAAGGGGGTGCATGACTATGTCTCAATTCATAGTGCACTCTATCAGCCTTAACCGAAGAGTAAGGAAAGCATCAGCGAGGACACTGCAGCACTTACTGGGTTGACTCAGTCACTAGCTTTTCCCTCACTGAAACAGTTTTGGAGGGAAAAAACAAACAAACAAACAAACAAACACACAACATCCTGTCCAGAGGAGGGAGAGCTATACAGATGAGCAGCACTGTTCTTCAGAATCCAGGAGGAGAGGGAACTGTACTCTCCCTGTGGCCCATCATCCTCCTGCAGCTTAATCTGACGTATACAGGTTAGGTATTAACTGGAAGATCAGGAGACAAACGTTGTACTTCCATCCTGTGAACCTAACAACACAGCAAATTTCATAAGCCTTGTCCTCTGAAAGCAGAATAACTAGTGCAATTTCAGCATCAGCAGTTGTGTTTTTTTCCCCATATATAATGACTTAGGTATATAAGGATCTGCAGTTTGCCAACAGACGCAGAACACAGGTGAATTAACCAACAGATGCATGACGACTTTGCATAAGCACAACATTTTACACCACTCTGAGGCCATACCCAACAAAATGACCAGAGCCCTGCTTGTAGCAAAACTGGCTATACCACACATATATATGAGTAATTGCTAGCTGAACCAGAACTAATTCTACAAAGAGCTATAGCAATTGTTAGACAAATTGAGTTTGCCATGGCAGATGCTAAAATAATTGCTCAGGGGGATTGCAGGCCATATCTAAGCAGCTAAATCATTAGAAGTGTAATCTTCAGACTGGCAATGGATGAGCAGAGATGGTGGTAGCAAAGAGAGCACAGTTTTTAATCAAACAAGCACTGCTGCCCTTCTTCCTCACCTTCTATTTCCTTGTTTGCATGAAGAATTCAAGCTTCAGTTAATGATCAAATCTGCATGTTTGCTTACTAGCTAGCCTGAACAAATGTTGCAAGGTCTTGGGTCTGGAAAAAACAGAGCATTTAGCTAATGTATTGTACAGTCATCAGAAATGAAATAGAGGAAGTCACTGGCCTTGCTATAAATCCCTTGCCAAAAGAGAAGAATATTGTTAAATAGCCGTGGCAGTTACTGCTTTTGACTGGCAATACGTTTCCTCAAACATTCGCACAGGTGTTGTCTACTGGCACAGACATCCACAGGAATGTCTGCACGGGTACTTGCAGGAATAAAAATAATTATATTCCATGTGGAGGACTGCTTTACAAAGGATACTTGTATATGTCTTGACGGAAGCAGAGAAAAACTCCCAGGTTACGTGTCTGACCAGTATTAATCAACCCTTGACTCTACTCACATGCAACTCCTAGCAGAGCAAAGGCTCATTTGTGTCTAGCCAGGGCCTCAAAATAGAGGTTACACGTAGGATGCTTGTGGCAAACAGGTCACGTGCTGGCTGTCTGCAGCCATGCATATGTCCCTGCAGAATGAGGTACCACTTGAAGGAGAAAGAGAATTGGTTAGACACTACATTTACTTTGCATTATTATCCAAGATCTGAATGCAGGCTGTTAAAATGGGTCTGTTCCTGAGCATTGATTACTTGTATATTTGCACCTCCAGAACACAGGCACAAAGCAATAAAATAATACAATTTCATTTGGCACGACTGACTGTAGAGGAAACAATGCTTGACATAAACTAGATAAAAATAAATATTAGACACGACTACACCAGACTGCTGCATACCGAGACCTCCAGAGTGTTTTTTATGAGTTCATAAGCTTGGATGTATGCAATAGAAAAGAGTAAAATGAGTTTTGCAGCCAGGTTGCCAACCTTACTCATGCTGAATAGTAGTTCACCTCACACAGGACACAACTCGTTTACAACTCAGCATCTATCAATTACCAAATATGAAAGAGAAATGTTTTCCTACAGATGTTATACAGAAGGTCAGCAAAGGTCAGTAAGGAAAATGAGTCTTTAGCCATCTTCTGAATCTCACAGGGGTTTGCAAACCAGGTCCTCCCAATCTGCTTCTGGAAGTGACAGTAATTCAACAAAGGGTGTAATGGCAAAGACATTGCACTACACACATTTCTATTAAACAAAGAAACAGGTCACTGGATAACATACCTGAAGAATTTTCTCATTGGCCCTAAGAAAGTTGTGTACAGATCTAAAAATGGCAAGGGCACAGGAGGAGAATTGGAGATTTTAAATATCAAGTAGACTTTGCAGCCCCTTGGAAAAACAAATGGGAAAATCGCTGCCTGCAAGGTTAGAAGATAAAGCTCTGCAAGATGTCCTGAGATGACAGATGTGGGGAACCAGGAACTACCCTGCTCTTCCAGCCTTTTCTATAAGATGTTTAAATGTCTTATTTTAGTTATAAGAGCCACGACTAAAAAGTTATAACTAAAAATGAGATGACTAGTGCTCTGGTATATGTACTACATACACATAAACATATATAAACATATATTGAGTGCACTAGCATAATTAGCTGACTAACAGTGATATTGCCATGCTTTAAATCCATTATCTTTTTTTTTTTTTTTTCCTCAAGCCCCTCTTTCAGATTGCTATTTCTGAAACTAAAGATGGCCAAAGCAATGGCACTACCATGCATTTAGAGGCAGGCAATTTCCAAATAACCATGCTGTAACCTCCACTTTAATCACTTGCTGAAAGACACCATACTGTGCTATTCAAATAATATTTAAATACAACAAATAGGCCCCTTCCATTCAAAAAAAAAAAAAAAAAAAAAAAAGGAAGACTGATATCCACTACCAACAGAATACAAGTACAATCCAAAGTAGTCACCCCTGCCTGGTAAGCGATAGAAATGAGACACGTTGCTCAAGGCTGTATTCCAAATGCCTTTTTCCTATGTTTCTTATGCAGAAGTGAGAAAGAAAAACAAATCCAAAGACATTCCATTTTGGACATCTAACACTTTACTGATCCAAAAGTTATGAAAATTGGTTTATTTTCCAAGCTTTTCTAAGTTTATCACTAGACCTGATTTTTTTTAATTTTATTTTTACCTTGCTCTTATCAATTGTTTAAACATATACACTCATCCTGATTTTTAGAGTTAAGCTTTTATTAATTCTTCAACTACAGCTGCTCCATGTGTGTAAGATAAGTCCCCTTCTGACAGACACTTTCTCCTCAGGTCATTGCTTGGTGAACTTATGAACTTTACACTGCAGTTTGGGGATGAATGAATGGACTTTTAACATGTGTTTGAGATAATGTTTGGAAAATGGCTCACTATATCAAGTATTTATTTGATATTTTCCCTACGGACAAGAAGCAACAGACCTTACATTAGGGTCCTGCAGGCTGGAGGTCTTACTGGGATTTACAAAAGAGGTCTCTTCTTTCACAGCCTGTTAAAAGAAGGAGCCAAAGTTTAGTACAACATCCATACACTTAGGATTATATATATGTTTATTTAAAAATATTCCTGTAAGTACCCCATGAAACTACAATGTCCAAATGCCCACTCTGCCCAGATTTTAAAAGCACGGATTATTATTATTTTTTTTTTATCATCTCCCACTGCTGAGATTCACTGTGATAAGCTATAATGTACAATGTATAGAGAGCAACAGTGATCAGAAGAGCTTGGGCTGGGATAAAGGAGGAGAAGCAAAGGAATACTGTTATTGTGTTTCACCCAGAAGGCATCTGAGCAGAAATAATAAAAATCAACCTGGGCAAACATGCTGATATTTGAGTTTTTCTTTTAATTGGAGTAAAACAAATATTTATGTAGTCTAAGCAAAATCATGCCAACTCTCACAGCTTTTCATTCAGTCTTTGAAAAATGTTTTGAAAAAAATGGGATCCCCTACATACAATCACACTGCACATGCAATTCACAGAAAATCTCACCCACTACTACTCCCTGCTAAATTACAGAGTCCCGTCTCTCCCATACCATTTGTCTATAGAGTAGAAAATACTACTATTGCAGAATGACTTACATGAAAATTACATGATTACCAAGGAAACACCCAATTCAGGCAGGTGTTGTTAGATTATACTCTCCAACTGAGATGCAGGGTTCCACAACCCACGTGTAAATGCCCATGTCAGGGCAACACTGCACCCCTCTACAGAAAATACTGGCTGAAGACACAAGGGCTCTCCAAATCAGTAATGGACTTGGCAGGCTCTGACATTTCCATTCTGCTAAATGGATAGATGGAGCTGATATAGGCCTACAACAGAGTCATTCTTCAGCTTTCAACATCTGAACCAAAATAATTTGAGGACACTGGTTGAGATCAAATTGCATTAAACGTGTCAGTCTCATCCTCTTCAAAAAGGACAGGTTCCTTCACATCAAATCAAATCAAAGGACTTCACAGGCACATAAAAAAATTGTAAATTTGAGAAGACTTTCCATTCAACACAAATTGATATATTCCATTTTAGGGTACTCACAAGAAAAAGAAAGGAAATCAAGGCCTGAGTTTCTTCTTTACATTACTGATGAACTACAAAATACCAAGAGGATGCTCAGTGACTGGGGAAATCACCCAAGTTGTGATAGTTTTAGGCCCATTTCCCCCTTGTGCTGGGGTGCACAAACCCCCATTGCCACTTCACAGGTCGTTATTTACCAGAGCATCAGCCATGGTGGGAACAGGCAGTGCAAGCTGGTACACACAATTATCTATATGGACAATTAAACTGGGGCCATGGGGAGCCTGGCAGAAAGCGAATTGACTCCTGGGACACCTACAGCCCGGGCAAGTACCTGAGGAGTATTTTGGGGAGTGTTTTGACTGAGGAGTATTTTGACTTAAGTCCCTCTTAGCCCTCCCTGTTAGTTTCTGCACCTTGTATATTAATACTGAAATTGTCATCAATATCATCAGCAGGTCTGTCTCCAGAAAGGAGAACAGGACCCATAATAGGCACTGGAGAAGCTCTACCCCAGCACAGTGCTCTTACATATTTGGATTTAATCTCCTCGTCCAGAAGTTTCTTAAATCCTGGGAGAATGATTTAAATATTAAGGAGTCAGATAAAGGGGTGTCACAATTACACCATTGTCACCATTGTAACTCAGCCACCAAATGTTTTATAGTTGAAGTGCTCAGTGAATTAGCATCATGTCCTGAATAATTTCAGGACAAGGAGTGTGATTTTTTAATTTTAAGAAATTTGTAATTGTAAGAAATTTAGCTCAGTTCTAGAAAATATTGTTGTTGTTGTTTTGTTTGTTTGTTCGTTTGTTTGTTTTGTTTCCTACTGGCCACCTAGTAGCTCTGCCTAGACTAATATTTAGTCACAATCTAGTGCTCTCTTGGAAAGAAAGAAGATGTTTTATTTTTTTTAAGGAATTGAGAGAAAGCATTGAAAATCACTTTTTGTTGGCATAGATGAGCACTTAAGTAATTTTTCTTTGTTCTGAAGAAATTACAATGCTTTTTATAAAGCTGTTGGGTTTCTGAAAGCTGTAAACATGAATCCAGCTGTCAGAAACTTAATACACAGCGTCTTCTCGCACACTGATGTCTTAGCAACATTTTATTGTTAAGCCTGACAAGCTAGCTGCTTATTATGCATCAAATTGGCTATCTTTTAAAACCCTAATTTTTACTTTATTTCAATTTTCACCAAATTAATTGAGCTGCATTTTAAGATGCACTTGAACACAACAACAGAAAGGAGAACGTGGGGATGGAAGATGCAATGCAGAGGCTGCAACCAAGAACGGAATGATTAAAATTCCACCTACTTAAACACCATGAGATCTCATTAGCCAGTTGAGAGGGCTTCATTGTATTATTCCCTAATAACTGGCCCTTGGTTTCTTTTCAGTTCTGTGACTACATTATCATTCTATTTTGACTTGTATGCATTAGAAGGTTAAGTCTGCTTCTCAAGAAGCTCCTCAATGGCATGGCCAGCATCCTGAGTAACTTCCCTTTGTATTAATTTTCTCAATTATTACTCATGGTTTAGAGAACAGAAAAGACTGGTGTACCTGCAAATAAGTACTACAAGACTAGTGAGCAAGTAATCTCACTATAAACTGGGGGCTTTCAGCAAATAACACTCAACGACCATGCAAAGACATCCTCCACCTTAATGAAAAGATGTGACCCATAACGTATAACAAGAGTTACACTTGTACACAACACATACACACACTCTCACAATAACATGCCTAGATGCTCTGAGCTCATGTGCTTGGGCCAGGATTTGGATTTCCACAGCACTGTGCTACTCCACCATGAGTAGGTCTCCATCACCCACAGAAAGCCCAGCACTGAGATGTGTTAAAGGACAAGAGGCAGTGCCATGGAGCTGCTCAGACTCCCCTAGCCAAGGCAGGTTCTCCTTCACCCAGAGGCTGCTGCTCTGAGAGGAAGAGGTCTCAGGGCATGTGGGGCATGGCAGACCTGCAAACATCATTTACACAGAATCAGATTAATTTGATAATTACCCAAAGAGACACAAGCTGGCTCTTCTGGCTACCAGATTTCAAGGCAAACGAAATTAAGTGTTGAGCCATGCAATCCATCCGCTAAATATCATTCGTCTTTTCTACTCTCTTATCTGCACTAGGCCCAGAGGAAAAAAAAAAAAAAGTTCAAATTTAATATGCCATAAACTTTCTTGGTAGCACTAGAAACTAAGCTAAAGCATTACTTTCTCAGTCTAGAGACAAGAAACACGCACAGACAGAAACACCATTGTACGGGTTCTCTTCATAAATGACTGCTAAGAAACATTAGTCTCAACAAAAGATGAAGAGGATAAAAACATTTGAGTAACACCAAATTGTGCTCACGGCTCTCTAAGCAATCTACATACAGGCTGCCAGGCTGGCCCTGACAGTTTTCAGCCTGCTTTTCAATTGAGCTGAGCACTCAGCAGCTCTGATGCTGTCCCAGCAGCCAGATCCTTTGGAGCCTTAGAGAGGGAAAGGGACATTCCAGGGATACCACCTCGGATGCTGCTGAGCTCTCCAGCAGGAGTGGGAATGCTTTTGTCCCAAAGGAACAATTGTATGTCTGAATTCATAAGCCCCAGTGGCTGGATTTGCCTAGTGAAGAGTAGCTCCTTCTATTTTCTTGTGAAGGAAGAGCTAGCCCTAGGAAGATGGGCAACAGGACCTCGAAATGGCATTTGGTTGCACTGGGTGTATGCCGAGTAGGACAATGCAGGAAAGACCAAACTTTGGCTAGAGTCTTCCAGGTGCTTCTGCACAGACAATTAATTCTGGCTGGGACTTTGGGCTGATGAGCCTCCAACAAAGCACTGCACAACACGGGTTCCAGTCTTCAAAGTTCAACCAAACGTCCAGGGGAGCTAGTGCACTGTGTGTCCCTCCTCCACCACAAGGGAAATCTCTGCAGCTCTCATCTAATCCACAACAGGATTAATTTGAATCAACAAAAAAAGGCTTAATGAAGAAACTGATCGCTGCAGCCAAGAGTGAGGGTCAGATTCTTGTCCGAGAAAGAAAGAGACTGAAAGGATCTTATGAAACACACGATCTCTCTTACTTAGCAATTTCACAAAGTTCTCAGCGACAGAAAGGAGGGAGGAATGTCACAGCTTTCACATTTGGAGATCTTCAAAGGTAAAGAAGCAATGGTCTCAGTGCAGTGGTCTGGAAGCACTTCACCTTGTTGGCCCTTTCTACCTGTTTGATGATGCTAAGCAGGCCTGATGCCTAACAGGTTTTTCAGCTCTTTATCAACATTTTTGTCATTTGTCAAACACGCTGATTGTTGGCTGTTCTCATTAGATAATATGGGCTAAGCAACACATCACTGGGAAAAACATCCTGCCAAGGTAAACCTACCTTGGTGATTTAATATGTCAAACGAATCATTTCAGGCAGAAAAACACAATGTTTAAGTCTCTTGGGAAGGGACCACTGATTTTTGTGATTTTTGCTGTTTTTTTTTTTTCCCCCTGAGCAGTGCCTAGCACCACACATCTCCCAGGCTATGGCAGGGCTCCAGCACATCACCACAATTAACAGCACTCGTCTGATCACGTACTGGCACTAACAGACGTGCCAGCGAGAAGACGTAACCCACATATCAACGTGTTGTCACAGTCTTGTGACACCGCTGCCGCATTTGCCTCCAGCATCCCGGGGAATAAATTAAAGATTTCCCTCTTTCCAACATCCTGTTTATTTAAATCCTCCCTGCCCTCCTCAGCAAAGCTGAGGCATCTTTTCCTCTATCTTTGAGGTAACATGGCTGACACACTTACAGTGAGCTTCCGTGTATCATATATTGGTCATCCTGGCCGACATGCATTCAAAAACTTGTATTTTTATACCTCTGACACCTTTTCTTTCCTGTAGCCTCACTTTTAAAGCTGAGCAAACCTGTTTCCCTTCAGAGACTGAAGGCAGGGAATGTGAAGCCGAGCCATTTTTAAATTCCATTGTTATGAACAATTATCAGCAACGTGATGTGCACTGGCTGTTGTTCGAGCCGAGACTCCCAGCGCGGTTGCTTCTCTTTACTTAGCCCGAAATCTGCTGGAGCGTTTATTGCTCATCCACCTGGGTGACTAACAGCAAGGGCTTCGGCGAGGCACCGCGTACATCAGGAGCTGCACAAGCTTCCCCCACAGCGTGAACACCTCAGCTGTGACCTGCTGCACGCACATAAACCCGGTCCTGATCTCCACACAAAGACTGACAAATCGCGGGGCTGCTCTGTGCCGTGAATAAGGATGAGCAGAGGGAGGGAGGAAGGAGAGGGAAGCAAACAAGATCTAACTCGTGATGGAAAGAGGTTAAAATGTTGGAAAAGCTGATGGTTTCGACGTACTTAAGTCAACATCTAGTGAAAGCTGAGACCACCTCTGGGAATCCAGAAGAATTTGTTTAAGTCCTATTATAAGAAAGATCGCCCAAGATTATAAATCCTCAAGTGTCTCCCCCTTACCTACTCTATTTTCATTCATGACCTGATTAGGGCTGGAATCCAGATCCCCTTACGTGAATAAAGCTCCAAAGACTCAGCTTATATAAAGACAGTGAATTTTTTCTAGGAGCACAGGGCAAACACACCCAGACTTTCACGCTGACAAGGCCTTACACTTACATCTTTCCTTAAAGGGCAAAGCACAATGAAAACGGAAAAGAATCATCAAAAATGTAACCAGGGAAGACTAGCACCATGAGTCACCTCACTTATGCACCCTTTCTGCCATAAATAATGCATAGGTCCCAGTCTCATTTACATTTGTAGCCAAGGCTTGCATCTACGTGGAGCATATAGGCTGCAGGGTGACACCTGTACCCACACACATCCCGAGACATTTTCTGGATGAGGCAACCTGAGACAGCACAAGCAACCTGCACTTCTTCATGTATTTGCAAAACTTAAGGCAAAACTACGTTATCATCGGTCTGTACCTGCTTCTAGGACAGGGAGGAAAAGGAGAGATGGCTATCGATGCTGACCTAAAAATTTACATGTGTATAAGCTTGTGAAGAAAGGCAGTGTGTGAAAGGGGCCAGAGGAGTGACTGTCCCTTTGTTCAATGTAAATATCCCTTTTCTGACAGAGAATTAAGGCACGGGAATCAACTGCTGAAGAACCCAAACCTGGCTGAACCCAAGGATACCCCACCTTGGCCAAGAGCTTCCCTTGGGGCTGATAAAGCAGGAGCGGAGATGTAGGGCATTGGCCAGTAGTACTGTGTGTGAGAACAGGAGGAGGAAATCCCAAAGAAAAGGCAGAGCAAACAACCTGAGGAAAAGCTGGGAGGGAAGCCTAGAGCCCAGCTCCTGCGGTCAGTACTGCTTTGAGCAGTAAGCCAGGAAGCTCTTGTGCTGATGGGAGTAGGATTCTGCACGCTATCTATAAATAACTCCACATATCCAAACTACCTTTTCCCACCAGTTTTCTCTTAGAAAGCAACCCACAGTGCTCAGTGAGGAGCAGCATAGTATGGAAGGGGCAATGTCACCTCTGTTTTTGGCTTCCACAACTGCACTGCAAAAATGTGTCTTAAAAATGAGCTTGGCCTTCCTTGTCTGCAGAGGAGGATGCAAGGCATGCAAAAACCAGCTGTGGTAAAAATCTCTGAGAAACAGGAGCTCAAGTCCTTCACGATGATAACCTGCTAGACTTACACCAACACAAGGATTTTGGAAAGTCTGGGTAACAGGTGGGGAATACAAACACCACTTGCAGAAGACGAACAACTAAAACACAACACACATTCTCCGCCAAAAGAAAAAGCCCTGCTGAGATAGTTGAACATTTGATCAAGAGCCTGTGCTTAATTCCAAGGATAATTAGGATTTGCCCAGAGCCCAAGTGGGTATAAATAGCAACTAAAACCTGCTGGTGTCTTTTGCCCATCAGTTGGACCATGAACCATTTGGCAAAAGGGACTCTTTGTGATACTAACAAGTCATCTGATCAACCACAGCATATCAGCACTGACTCATACAAGCTGCAAAGGGGTTTTAAATGCCAGGGAGAGCTGGTCTTTTGTATTCTGGCAGCTCCTCATCGCTGCTTTATACCACTCGCTCTCAAATGAAGTCTGGAATAAATGAAAAAAAAAAGTATGAAAAAAAAAAGTAAAAATGTCAGGCGCTTTGCAGTGTTTAGTGCTCCCCTGGAGCTTAATTATGTGGGAACTGTGATATGCAGTCTGTCAGCTGGAAGGTGGCAGACCCCCGTGGCACAGTTTGAAGGGTGTGTTGTGAAATGCTACTGGTTTGCTCCAGACCTAGAGATACCTACAGGATGGCATGCCCCGTGCGAACGGTAGATTCCCACAGTCACGTGTGGGTTCCTCTCGTTTCTCACCTGTGGTGTCTGCAGCAGTGTGCTCCTGGATTCGGTTCCAAGCATCCCCATGCACGCTGTAGTTTGATTCTCCAGCTAGCAGAACGGCACATAAATATTTCCATCTTCACCAAATAAACAAACTCGCTCCCGTTAGTTTCCTGCTGCTCCATAACTCTGAACCACATGCGGGGCTCAGTGATTGGCACCATAAACTTACAAATTTTCAGTCTCTAAGTCAGCACTATTGCCATGGGAGATGGTGCATTGCCCCCTAGGAATGTGATAAACAGCTCTTCACCATAATTCTGAAATGAGGCACTGCAAAGACCATCTTGCAGTATGTATTTTCAAATGTATTGCATAATTTTCCCTGTTTTTATATTTGAGACCATGAGTATTGGAATCATTAATTTCTAAGTCTCTCTCTTGTGTTGGTGTCTAGTTGCCAAAAAGAAAGAAAACTACATAAAATTTCCTGCCTCTGTTTTTATTTTCCACTCACAAACATTTACTCCATTCTCAGTATTAACAAGGAACATTTTCTTCTACTACATGCAGGAGATGCCTTTATAATCTTGTCACATCCTGATGTTAGTAGCATATGGTACTGAAAATATTCCCATTGCTTAGAAGAGAGAGCTGGTACAAATATTTCAAGCAACAGTTTGGCAATTTTGGGTCTGATCCTATGGTGCACCAATATTTTTTTCACACTTTTACACCTAAATATATAATGAAGATGCCCTCGTGAAACTTCATACAGGATGGGTCAGACCACAGACTTTTGGGGATGTTCAAAAAATATATTAGTAGATATTCTATCCAGCCATTAAGAAAACATTTTATCTCAAACATTGTGTGCATAAGACAGAGTCTGGTTCTTTCTTCTTCCTTTTACAAGGTAGAGGGGAGCAAATCCTCAGCTTCTTGTGGTACCGTGAAATGAAGATCTATGCCCTACATCAGAAAAATTGGCCTGTCTTGCATTACAGCAACTGAAATACAGACTGTCCTTTGTAGAACCTAGATATACTTCTTGCCCTGGCTGCCCTGTATGTTGAAATATGACAATACAGAAGACAAGAGACGAGAAATTGGAGGGGCATGCTTCTAAGAACAAGGCCAGAAGGCAGGACTTCTCAAGGATTTACCAGAGTCAAAAGACAGTGCTGGGCAGAGGGCAGCAGGGTTAGTCCTCCAGAAGTACTGGGCAGCAACAGGTATCAGATATGGTCAAACAGGGGCATGATCACAGCCCTGAAGGAATACATGGTGTTCAATGACTGTCTGCCATGGAGAAACTATTTCTTAGCTGCTCCCTCGAAAGGATGCTTCAAGTGTCTCTGGGCACTGTAATGCCATTCCCACTCCCTTTTCCCTGAAGGTGACTGAATTCCCACTGGGAAATGGTTTAGCTACCGGTATCCAGTTAATTTTTCGTGGAGGGGGGAGTAGAGGAGATTACTGGATGATTTTATGGCATGCTGGTAAGGTGGTTTATCGGGACCTTCATGTAGCCCCCTCTACCCTCCTGCTTTCTAGGTGATAGATGGTAGGTTTCGTCTCCCTCCTTCACAGTCTATCCTTTTGTCTATCCTTCCCAGCACTTGTCTAGCTACAGCTTCTTACTGTAACAGCTCACCACTGCCTCATCTCTGCCTACTTATTTTTGTAATGCAGCTGGGAAGGGTAATCATTCTCACTCACATGTGACAGGAGGGGTGCGAACTCATCTCAGAAGCACAGGCAATTCTGTGGCTAAGCAGGGAGCTGAATGAGGATTTCCAAGACCAAGGTGACATCCTAACTTACTGGCTACCACTTTAAACCATGCTTCTTTAGCGTTGAAAGCTAGAGGGATTTCAAGTTGAACTGCATGCCATTATATTTGCACAAGATGTGCCATCCTGTAGCAGTCATCCTTCCCCTCCTGAAATCATAAGGCTTTTCTCAAGGGGGCAAGCATACAGACGTGTACTTAATCCAACCTGACTGCTAGAGCCTTGTGCAAAACAACACAGGTGAAGGAGAAGGAGAAAAGGGATGCTCAGCTTGCTCCGAAACTTATTTACAACATAGCAGCAGCTGAAGAACACAGTTATGGCATGATGAAAAAGCAACCCGGGATGTTCTCTTGGAAAACCTCAGGGTGAAAATTAAGGCAGGGCAGGTGAACTGAGAGATGCATATGCTTAGCACATTTCCTTCTTGCCTCGGTAATGCTGTACTCTGAATGCAGCGGCATGCACAGCTTCCAGTCTTTAACTATCCAATCAAACGTGATCATTAAGCAAATTTGGGGGAAAATACAAGCGTGAGAAATACACCATGACATCCTATAGATAAAGGACCTACAGGAAAAACAGAGGGCAAATCCAAGGGCAATCAGACAAGAAACAGGCTGCATAAAACACAGCTGATATAGCGCAGAACTCAGAAAGAGGTGATAGAACTGCTTTAAGAAAATTAAAAAAAAGAAAAAAAAAAAAAAGGAAAAAACCCCAACCTCCTTCCCTCACATGCTGCCAGATTTATGGTTTCTGTTCTTGAAATCTAGGGCAGTCAGAACAACCAAATTTTGGTACTTCCTTAGGTCTATCTAAACCAGATGTAATCTAGTTCTCAGATGAAAGATCTGCCAGGGAAGGGAACAACAAATGCACAAATATGATTGTTAACAAAATCCTTCGCAGGGCAAGTTGACCTGCTATGTTATTGTGAAAGGAAACAAAGCAATGGCAACACCAACATAATCTGTATTCAAAGAGAATAGTATGCACCAGGATACCACAGGAGCTTGGGATAAGCCATATCAATCCTTCTGTCTCTACTTTTGTTCCTGAAGCATTCTGTCTGGCTTTACTTTTGGCACAAATAACATTATCTTCTGTCTGCTAATTACACTTGCAAAGAATCACGGATTTTAGGTTTCACTTAGATGTACCTCTGACTGGGAAATCATTTTGCTACAGTCTTGCTATCCAGCAGGAGTTTTCAGTTGCATGACAATATTGCAAAACTTGCTGTGGTGTTTTTAAAACATGCTCTGTCTAAACACTGACCAAGCAGTGAAAATAGCAGCTTGAAATTTAGTAAAAGGCACTCAGAGAAGTAAGAAAGCAATAGATTAGCTAACATTTCACATTAGACATCTGAAGTTAATACCCTAAAAAAAAAAAAAAAAAAAAGATTTCCTGGGGCTTTCTCTCCTATTTCCACAGCCTCTCTCAGCTGTATTAATCTCATTAGGTAGGACAAATTTCCTATTTCCATCATATGGATCATGGTGACATACCTGAAGAAAGTGTGGAGCAGCTAGAGAAAGCTAGGTCAGTGTGGTCACCCTGATAAAATACGGTGTTTCTTCAGGAACAATGTGGTTTTTAAAAATTGCTGTAAACTATGCCAAAATTAGGAATTGGAAACATCAAACACAGATTACCTGGGTGCCTACTCTAAAAGCAGCTTCTACTTGAGCTTTAAGGATGTTGCACTTCATGTGATCAGGTACAGAGGAAGGTGACACAGGGGCATGAAGGGTCTTTTCAGGTACTTTTTTCTCTTCACCCTGTATTTTATGTAAAAGACAAGCACAGTGTTAGATGAATATGTTAACAAGATGGCCAAAGGTCAGACTTCTATGTGTAATAACTTGATTCACCAATACCGGATAAAAAGTTAGATGTTAATACCCTGATAAATACATTTCACAGTAAAAATTCTCAAAACATTTAATGACTTGATACTTTTATCAAGAAAAAAAAAAAAAAAAAGCCACCAGAGAAGTCTGAGCAACAGAAGCAAGAAACAGATGTAAGGTGCTAAGAAGCATGGAAAAAGCTCAGCCAGGCTCTGGAGTGGTTGCCAAACCTGTGATCATACCGAGGAAGCAAAGTACTGTCTTCAAAACATCCCAGGCAGGTAGAAGTGGGAAAGTTTCACAGCACTAAACTATGGTGAACATCGCTTTCTTACACCCCTCTAAGAGTGTAAAGGGGCTTTGCAAATTTAACCAGAGGGATTTGAAGCGATCTCCATTAATTGCAAGACACGCAAAATCTCCTTTATCAAAACCAGAAAAACCCAGGAAGTTTAAACATTGCTGCTGCTTCCGC
The DNA here is from genome assembly GCF_963932015.1 of Anas acuta. NCBI lineage: Eukaryota > Metazoa > Chordata > Aves > Anseriformes > Anatidae > Anas > Anas acuta. Next base: position 90,316,146 of record NC_088980.1, read on the forward strand.
TTGATGTCAACCCCTTGCCTACTCAATGATCTGGATCAGAAATCTAAAGCCTCGGGACAGCTAGCTTAGTGACCTGTTCAAACATGACCTAAAAGTTTTGTGCCTTGAACAAACAACATCCAGCAGAAATGCCAGCATGAATAAACTTCCCATGCAGAAAAGAAAAAAAGAAAGAAAAAAAGAGAAAAGAAAAGGACAATGAATAAACAAACAGGGTATGGATGAGACCAGGCTTGTAAATGCAACCTTTTAACCTACCAAACTGTGGTTTCTCATATATTTTTAGAGAAGAATTGAACAATGGCATAACAGTCATTGCTAACTTTCCTGTTCCTTCTGGAAATGAGACCTGAATTACAACCGAATGATGGCTTAGGTTATGCATTCATTTTTCTTGCATCGCTGCAGAGAGTGAGCAGCTGCATATGCCTGGACAGAACAGACATATAAAGCCGTCATTCAGATCTCACTGTGCTTCCTGCTAACCTGTCCAGCTGGAAAGGGTACAAGGCATCAGTAAACCAGGTTCAGAGCATACCCTTGAGGTTAAACTCTAGCAAAGCACTTCAAGACAGAACTGGCACATTCTTACCTATTAATTCGCCATATGATTGGCCCTTAAACTTCAAAACCTGTCTTCTTTATCCTTCCTTCTGCACTCACCTTCACTTCTGCACTCTTCTCAGGTCTGAGAAGAATCACAGACAAAAAGGGGTACACTTTATGCAAGTTGAGAAAATCACAACTGGAATTACACTGCCTGAGATTATTCTGCAAACACTACAAGGGGAAGAGACAGATCTCTGCAGAACTCTGTTGAGACTACAAGACATTTCTTCTGTGTACGCACAGTTGGTCTAGCAGGCTCCTACATCCGAAATGTCATAGCCGCCAGGTATGATTCTGAACAACTTTCTGCTAACAGATTGACCATCCTGAGATTTTTTTGTTGTCCTCTTTATTCTTTTTTTTTTTTTTTTTTCCTGTAATAATTCTTATATGTTTATTTGCCAAGCCACATTTACTATTTTTAATGGAAGATATTTTTGGACATTTCATTCTCTTCACATTCTTCCTAAGGGAAAAAGAAAATATTTAAAATGAAAAGTGACAGCTTCTGACTGGAGCAACTTATGGAACTGTAGCCATCTATTTAGTCTTGAATACAACTACAGTTCTGGCAAGCATCTGAAAAAGAAAAAAAAAAAAAGATGTATTCATTTGTCAGGTGTTTTTTTCTGGGCTACTGATGAAACTATGAAGTGGAGATAATCAAAAGGAAAAAAAATGAACTGTAACAAAAGCACAACCTTTCCTCAAAGTACAGCCTTGTAGCCACAGTGCACTCCTATACTCTTCAAAAGAGCTGTCATCATTGTCAACTTTTAATAGCTTTGATTTCTAACAGCAGAAAGAATAATGCACTAAGCAATGGCATTTCCAAAGGCTATGCAAAATCACACCTCTGTTTTAACACTGGATACTAATTAAATAGCATTCCAGCCAAGCAAGATTAAGCAACTGCATTTCACTAGCTAAATCAAGTTAACCGATGCTTGTTTAGGACACTTAACTTGTTTCATAACTTGAAAAGTTCCTGTCCACATTAATATTTTTCAGTCCTTATGTTCTTCTCCTCCTGCCCAATTTCCCCACGTTGACCAAGAGAAAGACAAAGGCCCTCAGGGCTGTCCTGAAGCTGGGAATCCCCCAAAGGTCCAAACCTCCTGCTGGTCTCAAGATCACATCAGACAATTTCACCTAGTTGAGTCTGTCACCACGTGGGGTCTGATGCATGAGTCTCACACTGAGATTCTCATAACCAGAGAGGTTCAAATGCTTGGTGGGAAATGGAAAGTAATGGAAAACCTTGGTGGAAAATGGAAAAATGCTGCCACCGCAGGTTACAGCCTTTTAAGAAACCATGCCTGGGCACTCGGTTCTGCATCAGCCCTTGTTTGGGTCATCCTACAAGGGTTTCAACCTTCAAGCAAGCAAACTTGCTTTGCTTGCACCCTGCCAGGAGCAGCGGCAGCTCTGGTGACTGATCACACGTGAAGAGCAGACACTGCTGCAGTCGGCTGCTTGGCCTTGTCCTGCTCCCCGGATGCTGAGCCAGCAGCCCAAGGCCCCCACCTCTCCTTGCCCCCTGAGGAAATGTGACTGCATGCAAATGCCACATGGGGCTTGGGACTGCTCGACTTGACCCAGATCTCCTCTAGCGTCTGAACATATCTGAAAAGGCAAATGCTTCTTTGCGTAAAAGAGTTTCTGCCACAGTGCAGCACACCTGAATGATCACTGAATTCAGCTCTCACACAGCTGATTAGCTCAGACTATTAAACATACATTTGCAATGGCACCAAAGATCCAGACTTAAAATGAACTCCAATCACAGAATAAAGTAGTATCTCATTACTTCAAACTATTAGCGTTTCTAAGCATCTATAGAAGTTCCTATTGTTCCTTAATGTCACTAATCTATACATATAACCCCGTTCCTCTCCTAATTCAACTCCTGAAGTGTAATTGTCATTGAGAAGGAACAAAAAAATTCATAATTACACAAAACCACATGGTACCTTCTACAGTTCATTTTGCTAGTTCATTAGAATATCAAAGATCTAAAACCTGACTGCATTATGGAGTCTCTATACACTACTGCTGCAAGAATGAGAGCTGTAATGTACTTTATTTTTCCACGGAATAAAGAAACCTCATGTTTCCAGAATTCTTATTGCCTGCAATGATGAGTGAAGCATATAGATAGCAGCTGGGTATTCAGATGTTGTACCAGGTTGGCAGGTATTAAAGTTTTATTTTCATTTATAAAGTAAGAGCACTCAGTGAGGAACTTATTAGAAGACTAAATACAGCATAGTGTTAATGAAACTTCCAATTCTATCATTTTTTTTATTATGTATTTCTGAAAAATCTGAGATGCTGATTTCAAGTGACTATCTGAGAGTCAAACTTACATTTGAAATAAATGATCTTCTGGCTTAAACTTGCAATCTAAAGTCATCCTAAAAGGTTTAGAAATGAGAAAAAAAGTCCATATCAAGTGTTAAGATACCTGACGACACTCCAATTTTCCAACTCCGGTTCTTCTGGCACTATAAAATAGCAATGTGTCATATCACTTTCACCACTAAAGCAGAACTTTACTTTTTCCAGAGAGGGAAAACACTGGAGAATTGAATTAAATGGGTTTGACAGAAGTAGGATGAATAAGCTCATATATATATATACATAGAATACTAGATGCCTTTTTTTCTTTTTTATAATTGAGGTCTTCGATTTGTTTTACTCTTCCCAAATATTTACTTTAAATTCAATTACACTCCCTGATGCTAGAATTGAAGGCAGATTTGTACAGTGTTAGATAATGATGACACTAGCTTTGGTTTGCAAAGCTAACTGAATATTAAGTACACATACAGAATACTAAAATGGTTGCATGAAACACAGCAATACCATTCTTGTACTGAACATTTCCATTCCCTCTGTTCTGAAAGGTTCATGCTTTGCTCCACATCAACTTTTTACCAAGAGCAAGAATCATGATCTTTTGTCTCTGCCAATTTATCAATGCTCACTTCTTAACCAAACAGTGGATTTTATGTGTATTAAACCCACTGGCTGGAGACTTGTGAAGAATCAATGAATCACCTACACTTGCCAACATGCTTGAAAATCTAATCATGAAAATCACTTCCTTCTCACTAGGTGATTTATATAACAATTTCTATGCGATAACTAACAATTATGAACAGACATCATTGTGGTAAGACCTGTATGATTATGTGTTATTTTTATTTGAGATAAAGTCTGCAAACAGAAGCTGAATTTTTTTTTTTATTAGAACAATATATTTGGAAAAAGAAACAAAGCAAAAAAAAAAATCAACTTTAAGCTGTCAGATACACTAGACCTTCTCCAGGTCAACTGCCATTTGGTCTAATGAAAGATACAACTCCCAATAAATCTTGTCTTGCTTATATCCTTGAAGCAAACCTTTGACTCCCGGTATCACATGTATTTTATAAAATGCTGTTGCTCAATGTTATTAGACTTTGCCCCTGTCAGTACCAGGCTTTATGACAGCCTTACTGGGCTACAGTAGCTGTGTTTCCCTATGTCCTCTCTGACCCATGTAGTAAAGAGAAGAGTCAGTGGGACACAAGTTTTGAACAGTGTGCAAGGCCGCAATATTGCAGCTTGTCAGGCTTCCCGTCTGGACCTTTCCTGACCTGCCTGCTCTTTGTTTTACTACACCTAGTTGTAGCAACAATTGTTTTATACAGACAACAGTAATACAAGCAGTCATGCGTTGTAGAAAGAGATATTTATGGCTACCGTAATGATGTAGTATAAAGCAATACAGGCCTGGCATGGAAACAGAGGCCTTGCGAGGTGGAGGCACAGGACGTGGTGAGGAGGAGCGCAGGCATGGGATGGTAACAGAAGGGGCGCAGGCTGGTGCTGGAGACCCCCTGGTTATAAACAACCCACCAATGGCCAGTTAAAGAAATGCAGACCTGGAGCTGGACAAAACTGGGTTTAGGGGTAATGAAGAGAACAGAGACAAAGTAGCTAGCACGTGTAAAAGCCACCACATACAGTAAATTTGGATGCAATGTGAAGCTGCAGATCAGTGAAGAAAGAGCAAGGTGTAAAAGTGTGTTAGCAAAAACACAATGAAGGCCCCAAGCAGATCCTAGAACGAGGAAGAAACCATCAACATGAATATCGCATCCCCCCTGCTGAGGTACTTACCATAGCACCCCTTCTCCCCACTACCAGCATGAAGCCTCTGACCTTGGGACTCAGGGGCACAGAGGACGGGTGAGCATAACACCAGTGAAAGGGGTAGCTGTATCATAATTCTTTCTTTTTCAGTAATCTGGACTAATAATGATTAGGGTCCAAAGATTTCAGAAATCCTAATTATAAATATTTGGCTTTATAATATATATATATGTATATACACACATACACACACATGGAGCAGAGAGGATAGGAGACATTTATTCCACGAAAAGGCTTGCAAAAAAGAAAATTGGAAATACATTCACAGCTGCAACACTTAAGTCTATCTCTTCTGGAGATTAAGAAGTCCACCAGTACCAAAGGGCGTAAGATGCATGTTGAAATTGACTTTTATCATTTAGTAGGTGGACAGACACATCCACTGTACCAAACAGCTCTGGAAAAGAGATTGGACACATCCATTCATCATTCCCATGAGATGGAGTTTGCTGTAGCGGACAATCAAATTAATTAACTGCTGAATCCAATTTACCCAATTTCTTGTTAATTCTCCTCTGGGTGGATTATTAGGCCTGACAAATTCCAGCCCCAAAGCACTTTGCTTGAAAAAATAATAATTAGCAATAGGAAGAGAGGGAATGAAAGTTGAGACTCCACAATAGATGTGGAAATCATTGCTTTATTTTCAGAAATAGAGCAAATGAAGCAGCTTTGTAAGTGCTTCACTGGTTTTGTTTAAGCATAATATTTCAGGGGACACAAAAGTGTGGAATAAACAGGACTTAGTAGAATAGGAATTGGTGGTGTGGTATAGATCTGTTACAGCTTCATTTTTTTTTGCCAGACACCAGACACAGTGAGCACTCATTAAAACCTGTTTGCTGCTGGACTCAGTAGCTAGTTAACTACCACAACCAAAGCAGCTTTAAGAAGGCCACACTCTCAGCTGAAAAACCTTGCCACAGTTCAAGGATTGCCGTTCAATTCTATCTAACTTGCCCTGCTGCCTTTGTGCTAGGTGATGCTCAATGGCATTTCAGCCCAGGCAACCCAACATTTACAGCAAGTCCCTCTTTCATTGCAGAAGCCATCTGCAGAGGCTGCTCAACACTCTGCTCAAAGCCCCGTGGTTTGTTTGTTTTAGCTTTATAAGCTCCGTGTACACATTTCACTAGGACTGAGGTCAGAAAGTGGTGCTTGAAGAAGAAACCACGAGAATTCAGAATTATTTGTTGGTCACAACAACCCACTGCCTGTAATGTGAGGGCTTGGTTAGTTGGTGCTTGCTAGTTGGTGCTTTCCAGTGGTGAATCTTGGTACATTTCAAGAGCACATACAACTGTGCAATGGCTCAGAACAGCAATTTTCATAAATTTTGAGGGACAAGCCTCCTTTGCATAGTCTGGCTCTATCCAGAATCAGCTGAAGGCACTTCACAGCACAGGCACAGTGGATTTTGCCTCACATGAATACAAGGAGCCACTGATCTGGTGTCCTGTGGTCTCTGGTAGAAGCAGCATGGATGTTTTGCCACCCCAGCAATAGTCCACTTATGAAACACCCACTAACATCAGGTGCCAGGGGAGTTAACACAAACTCTTTGTGTACAGAAACAACTCTTTTTTTTTTTTTTTAATAATTTTAAGTGTTATATTTTTACAGCTCCGGGCTGCCTAGATGACTAAGTGTTCACAACCAAATTAAAACTACACCAAGCATTGTAGCAGCGGCTTCTGAAATTTTACAAGGCAAAGAAGGAAGTTCTAAATCTGAAAACCAAACCTCACTTGCATGAGGAGATGGTGAGAGGTGATTAAAAAGCAAGACATTTACAGATTAATGTTGACTTGAATTGAAGGTGAAAAGCAGCAGCTTCTGAATATTGAAGTGATAAGGGGGCTCCCTGACATATACATGTAAAAATATGTATGTATATGCTATACCTTGTTCATGCTGACGTGCAGGGGTGGCCATGGTCCAACTACCTTCACACTCTCCGTTTCTATTTTCTTCAGATGAGAAGTTTCATCAAAAAGAAGGGGAAGTCCTGAGCTCAATTCTAAAAAGATGCCCGAAAGAAGGAAAGAAAGAAGGAAAGAAAGAAGGAAAGAAAGAAAAGAAGATAAAACAGTCTGAAGGGAGGCTACAGAAGAACAGCAGAACAAATCACTCAACCACATTTGAAGAGACAGTGATCAGCAAACCATCTTCCCTGTAAGAACATCCAAAACGTTTCATAATTATGCCTGTTGGATCATTTTTCCTTGTTCTATTTAGCAAACGATTCCTCCCCCTGCCCATCCTCTCCCATTCCTATGTTTCAGCAGGGTTTTTGCCAGCTTAGGGCTACATATTTCTTTCCCCCACTCCCTTATATTCTAAAACTCAGCTGACACCAGAGGGATTATTTATGCAGCCAAGGTGCCACTCTCAGAACATGTGATGTGTAAAGAGATCAGAGTATAGCTTTTGGCTCCTCTCAGACATCTTTATTTATATGCCAGCCTCCTTAAGACTGTTGTCAGGAATTTGCTATGCTTTGTCAACAGAGATTTTGAGCACACCACTGACACAGAAAGACAAGGTAAAATATTTTTGAGACAGCCTTGAAAGATCTCTGCCAACGTCTTAGGGATGGTGTGGCATACATATGTATATTTGCAAATATTCTGAGAAAAATGAGCTTCATTACATGATAATTTAATGAATCCTTGCTGCCTCCTGCATTTCTTTTTTCCATAGATTCTAAGTGATAATAGTTGGAAACAGTTTGGTAGTCTCTGGAGTCTGATTCAAAGACCACGGAAATCAATAAAAACTTTGCACTGCCTGCAGTTTTGTTTGGATCAGGTTCTTAAGCTGTCCTAAGAATATTAAATATTGCTCACTCAAGATCTAATTCTACAGCTGTTTAAATATACATTAAGGCTTTTGCTGACTAGAGACAAACTGCTAATGCCAGCTTACAGGGATATAAGTAAAAAGCTGGTTTTGGCATTGGTGAAATATAATCAGAGGTAATAATGTCCTAGAAGGGGTTACGGTATCAGCATTGAACTCCCATTGGTGGCCTCTCATCACAAGCTGGTGATGGCAGAGTTCAGCATTTCTGGCATTATGGTTCCTTCCATAGGTATGAGACTGTGCTCGGTGGTACCAGGGAATAAATTACCCCACCCATAAGACTGTAGTCCCAAAGAGAAGACACAATGATAATTATTTTTTTTTAAAGAAACACAGACATTCTATTTCCTGTCAAGAAGGAACATAGAAGGGGAAAAAGTGCATTATTTGAATTATTCAAATGCTGTGATTTAAAACTGACTAGTTAGATTCGTGTTGTTGTTGTTGCTTGAAGGGAGAGCTTCAGAAACCAAGCTGTTTTAGCCTTTTGACTCAACTTTGCAAATAGATATATGAAAAGAAAATGCAAAAAGATGATGTCCTAAAAAAAAAAAAAGCATACATTTACTGAGTCAGCATTAAGACTTGGCAAAACCAGGCTTTCATTTCAAGAAAGGATCTGGCAGCATTGTGTGGTTGTTTTTTTTTTTTTAAAAAAGCACTATTCCAGCCTGAAACTCAGGCTATATTAAACCATTCTCTGCCCAGGGTCACACAAGGAATTTTGCATCAAGCGGGTCAGGAATAAAAGATTTTTATTTATTTTTTTAAGTGATAACCTGTAAGCTCAACCTAGATTCTGAGAGGCAAGCTGGGCCCCTTCTTTCCATTTGTCATCTTCTGCCATAAAAATTCTGCAAGCTATACAACATGCTTGTTGGCAGCTGTTTTCTGCAATAGCCCCAGCTGCTGCTGGTGGGTCTGCTCATGTGCACGTGGTAATCCATGTACAACGTCGCTGTGCTGATTTAGGCTTAGGGAGCAGTGCTGGCACTGCAATGCTATCTGCTGCTGAACACAGTGGTCCCTGGTACGGTGACTGAAAATACATGGGGGAAAATCTGCTGCATGAAAAGATATGATCTGTGTGTGCTAGCTTTAAGGTGATGGGCAGCACAGCAAATACAGTAATTAGGCTGAATGCATGAAAACATCTTCTGCTGATCTACCTTCATGAACACACATGTCAGATTTATTTCACCTGATTTCATTTCTTCCAGTAATCGAAGTAGACAAATGACTTGGAATGTGAAAAATCAGGCAGATCTGGCCTGGGTTTGTTTTCTGTAATGAAGACCCATGCTGTGTGCTTGCTGTAAAACATGCAGAAGTATTTCAAAGGAACTGTGGCTGGGCATACTGTGATTTTCACCTCTCCATCCCAGAGTCCTGCGAATTGGCACTGGGATTTTATCAGAGCATATGTAAGTGGAGGAAATGGAGGCATCCTTCTCCCTCTCTCAACCACATGCCAGGTACCAGCAGGTGGGTCTCTCCAAGTTCCACTTCGCATTCATTTAAAATCATCTCTAAGCTCAGGGATGGCTCCTGCCTGTAGGAACTGGAGTTCCTACTTGCCCATGGTCCCTTGGAAAACCAATAGGTAGCCAAACTGATGTGCACAACCTCACCCCCGCCAGCCTCACTGGGAGGTTTCCATCTGGATAGCACATTGCCCACATGGACCTTTTGGCTTTCCAGGCATCTCCACTTGAGATATTTCGGTCACAAGCACCCTCTTCTTGAAACTGGGCTCAGGCTGGTGACCCCATCCTTCCTAGAAACACTTTCCCAACAGGGGTCCTTTCACCCAGCCTCCAGCCAGACGCTGACACCTGCCCCCATGTTGCCACAGTCCTTATCCAGACCCCTGACAGCATCTCCTTTCCTGGGTGTTTCTGGTCCCACACTGTGGTCCCAGAGAACTGGCTGACAGCCAGGGTGCTGGAGGTCAGCCTCCAAAGGGCACCCAGGGCTGCCAACACAAGCTGCAATGATGACATTCTTATTTTGGCCTGAAAGTTTCCCTAACAGATGCCTATCTCAGGGTGATTTACAACTAAAAAGGCAAAAAATGGATAAAGGAAAAACTTAGCATCCCCCTGAGGCTAGGAAAATAATAGATCACACTTATTTGTCCATCTTCAGAAATTCTTACACAGTTCCAGCATCTCATGCACTGCAGAGTGCAGAGATTATAAATTTGGAGAGCACGAAACAGGATTGCTCAATGGCAGGGATGTTTCTCTTCCAGTTTCCGTGTAAACCTACAAACACCTGGCCAAGCTATGTACCTTTAAAAAGTCTGTACATGTTCAGCAGCAGAGACGTATGCCCAATCTCCCCAAGGCTGTAGTAGAAATAAGCAGGTTTCTCTCCTCTTCTCTTTGTGCATGCCAAAGATATCTCCACATAGCAAACAAACATACTCCAGTGGTGGCAGGTGGGGCTGAGTGGGAATTGTCACCATCACTGACAGCTAACCTGGTGCCAACCACTGGGACTGAAAACAGCACAGCAAAGCAAGTCCTTCTGATGCAGCACAGGGAAAGACACCACCTGACTCAAAAGGGAAGACCATAAGCATTGTAGAAGACAGTAAGCCCCTACGGATGATAACAAGTGCTTCTGATAGACACCTCTGTACGTCTTTTAGCCAGTCTAAACCAGTTCTTGTAACATAGCTTCTCAGGTGTTTTTGAGTTTCTGTTCATTGAGCTGAGCCCTGACATTTGGGAAAGCATTTTTGTCATGCTTATTAAAATCTACGGAGTCTGCAGAAGTTTTCTTAAAGCGTCCAGAGAGCCTGTTGCACTGGACTGGACTCCAGCCTCAGTGTGATTTTTCTTCAGCTACTTCTCCTTCATAGCTGTGGATGCCAGTACCAAAACATAGAGCAAGATGGTGTTTGTCCAGTGCTTCAAAATTTCTACTGCTTCTGCCCAGACATGAAAGCAAGAGCCAGATCCAAACAAGGGCTGAAGGCCAGCTGGGCAGATCAGCAAAAGACAATGGCAACAAGGATAGGTTTTTGATATTATACAAATAATAGTAACAATGAAAAAATAGCCTGTGCCAAGAAGCTGGAGACTCAGTATCTGTGACTAATTGGGTATTTGTTCAGCTGTGGAACACCAGTCTACCAAATCCCACAATCCCATAGCCAGGCCAGGAAACTGTAAAATCTTGTCTCATTTGCACATACTACCAGACTAGAAAATAATCACAGGAAGCATATTCAAAAAAGAAAAAAAAAAAAAAAGAAAAAGAAAAAGTGATGTTTTCCTTTCCTTTCTTTCCTTGCCAGAGACAAATCCGAAACCAGCCCAGTTACTGACATGACATTCACTGCAGTAGACTTACTATTTGGATTTGGAACTCCAGAAACAATGTCTTTGCTGTCGGGAGCAAGGGCGCCGTAATTAGAGTGGTGGTGGTGATGACGGTGGTGGTGGTGGTGCCTTGCAGGTATTTTTGCGCTATATGGTGTCCCACCATTCTCCTCAATGTTGAACTGATGCAGATCACTGTTGTTCAAGGGATAGCTACAAAATAAATTCAGTTCAAATTAGAGTGGGAAACAGTAGGGTAAACTGTACTTTTGGAAAGAGTGCAAACTTCCTTGGGAAAAAATGCATTTTTTTGTAAATATATATGTTTTTTTTTAATGAAGCATATCCCAAATCTTTACACTTTTCTGTTAACAGGAGAGTCACAGGGTGAGGAAAAAGGATGCCTCTGCTTGTTTGACATGACTTTAACTTCAGAACTCTCTTTGATTTTACACTCTGAGCAACTTCTACTAAACTGTTACACAGAGTCAAATTCTAACTGACCTACAGAATGATTCCCCAAAACATCAAAATTTGTACTGCACAAATTTGCAGTTTCACCTGCAGTAGGAAAATGATCAGGCAACAAACAATAATTCCTGTAAAGTGAAACCATCAGAAGAGGAGACCAAGGAACAGTCCCAGAATAACTTCATATTCCTGGACTCCAAAACAATGGTGCAAAGGCTCTATGAAAAATCTGTGAGCTGGGAAAAAATGGAGAGAGATCCCACTGGAAATAGAAGGTTTTTATAAGTATCAACGTACAAAATAACACTTGGTCAAAAGGGAACCATACCTCTGTTGGTAAATATATGTATTTTTTGTTTATGTTTAGTTAGGAGATTAAGTGTTGTTGTAGATCTACAATGTATGGAGAAATGGAGACACTGAAATTTTAATTAATCTCTAACTCAGATGTGTCACATGACACTATGGATTTTATTCAATAGTTTTAACTGATGCTGTTTCAGTTTATTGTTTGATATGATGAGAAACATATGGAAATATTTTCTCTCCATGTCAGTAACCAAAAAAGACTGGCATAATTTTTCATAGATGCTGCAAATGACTCAAATGTGCTCTCCTCGAAGGAATGCTTAAAATGTTTATAATGTTTTAACTAATTATGCAGTATTGCATTAGACAGTAGTTGCAGTAAATCAATTAATTAAAAATAAAATTAAAAAAAAAAAAAGAATTCCCTTCCCATTTGCTAAAGAAATTATCTCTTCACCCACATGGGTTTTCAGTTTGCTCTTATTACTAACAGTAGCTGCAAACCTGACAACATGGAATAAAGACAAACAGAATAATTAAAGAAGCAAGGAATAAATTGTACCTAGCTCCTCGCTACATATGTTCTCTGCAGATTAGTTACTGATTCAAAGCAAAATGAACCAGTCATGTGCACGTAAACACATCTGCATCATTTCCAGAGATATGCTGAAGCGTGCAACTCAGTACATCATTAATAACCACTGTCTTCTCAACAACAACTTCTGACAACAAGAGGTTTCTGACTGGGCAGTAATTGAATAACACTTGTATGCGGGTTACTTTCTGAAAGCAGGGGGTGGGGAGAAGAAGGCTTTGTTGATTAATCTTGGCAGGTTCCCGGAGTGGAGCAAGGACTGCCAATAAGGGCACTTCTGATGCATTATTTGCCTTAAGGAAACAATACAAATAGGGGTCGGATACACTGGGAACAGGTTTGGTGAGCTCGGATAATCCAGGACAGTCTCCTGAAACTGTACTGTATCTTCACTCTTATAATCAGATCAAGCAACTGCCTACTGGGGAAAAAAACGGTACAGGCTAATCAGATTGCACACTAATTGTAACAGCTCACCTGCACTCTCCTTCAAGCTCTTTGGATTGAAGTGACATTTTTTTGACTGAGAGGAGAGCTCCAGAGACACAGAATGCCATGTACTCGGAAATTGCTTTCATCTCACCTGCTGGCAAGGTTGGTTTAGCAGATTTTTGACCCCTTTTCTTTTTTCCCCCAAATGAATGAGATCACACCAAATCCTTTCATCGACTTCTCACATTGCCACAGGCATGAGGTAGTTTCCATGCTAAAATGTGAATGACCTGAGCAACTGAGCGAGCCAAAAGAGCTCTGGCATGACACCAGACTTACACCAAGTTCTCCAGATATATTTCTTGACTGTGTGGACAGGAATACTCACACCACATAAAATGCAGTGTGACCATTATTTCAAAGAAGTAACAAGCCCAGCAAAGCTGACATTTGGGTGTGCACTGAAATCCTCAAGAGCAGTAAGTCATAAAGCTGCAGGCAGGATGCCAGCGCCCAGGCAGTGCACTCTGAGGGACAGTCTCCTACCAAATCTGCTGGCCTGCCCAAAAGTCACCTGCACTCTTCCAGGGCTGGTAACAACTGACAGATATTGAGACAAACTCATCTTGGCACTCAGTTCTCTCTTCTGATGAGTATGGGGTTGGGCGAGGAAGGCTCTCACACCCATGTCCTCCTCCCCACCTAAGAGCTATGCACAGAGTCACTGTTAGACTGACGAGTTACTGCACAAACAGCAGTGCTTGCAGCAGCTTCAGAGGCAGGCTACCAGAATAGCTGACAGTATCCAAACAAAGATACAATGAGCAGTCCAAATCCCTATCCTTTGTACTCTGTACTGTTTAATTTAGGAGCATATTGTGTGCGTCTTGGTGCAGCTTCTACAAGATGGCGTTGTTGGCATCATCATGGAATCATTTTGCAGTGGTGTCACATCTATTTTCTCTAAGTTTACTGTTCTCCCACTGTCTTAAATTTAGATTCTTGAGACTTGTTACCTCAGTGCATCTTTCTGCCATGATTTTTTTTTTGTTGCTTGTTTCTGTCTGGTTTATCTGAATGCATAACATGCACACATGTCCTTCCCAACCCATGCGTGCACATAAATCACTCATTTCATTCAGTCAGCTTTCTGATCATATTCCATGCCCCCCAGGCTTTCATACTTGCTCCCCAGACATCAAGTAATGCTCTCAAACTACGTGCAATTGTGGGCAGGTATTGATTTTCATCTTTCCTCTTGTGTGTGTCTTTTGGCCCTCCTAGTTTACCAATGTTTCACCCCTGCTTTACCTTTTAGTTGTCAATAGGCTGTTCTGCAGGCTTCTTATTTTATTTACCTGTCTAGTTTTCTCATCAAGCTCCAGCTCCTTCCTATATAACCAAATCCTGCCCTTCAAAGAAGAAGAGGCAGGGCCCTACGGCCAATTCTCAAAAGGAAGAAAACATTTCTTCCTTCTCCATCCTGCACTCTGGCAATGCACTCAGCCTGGGGCAGCTGAACCTTCCAAAAAGCCAGTCAGAGTCCACAGACACTTGGTATTGCCTTCAGCCTCAAACTTCCTCAATCACTTTCTTCTGACCAAAAAGGCAGCCTATTGAGGAACAGGGCAAACAGCACACATCTTCCAATTAATTTTTCAAAAAAATTTTTTTAATTTTATTTTCATTACTAGCCCTCTAACAATTTTACAGTCCTCATTTTGCTTTAAAAGATATTTTCAGAGGGCATTCTGACACCTCACGCGCATCATGTCCTCCTGATGCCTTGCTGAACCGTGCCTTTAGTGTACAACCCACAGGCTTAACTGTGTTAGGGGGTCATAGAAAAATGGGGAATAGAAAGGTATTCAGAAGGAATTCAGAAGACAGAATTCTTCCCCCCTTTCCCCAAAAGTGGAGTAAGCAGGCCTATGTTACCCCAGCTGACTGCTTGAACTGAATCTTAAAATCCTTCACTAGCAGAGACTCCAGGGCCTCCCTGTACAACCTATTTCAGTGTCTCTCCACACCGCACTTACTTTTCCGTTTAACCTAAGTCACCTTTGCTGCTGTCTAGGCCCGTTATTCCTTCCCCTGTTCATCACAGATAGAGCGAGCAAGTTATTTCCTGCCACAAAAACCCGTCTTTGTGAAAACTGTTTTTCACGTCTCCCTTAGGAGTCTGAAACCCTGAATTCTTCAACTGCCCCTCACACACACCACATTTTCTACAGCTCTGATGGTCCTCCCCACGCCGTCCTGCACACCCACCCCTCCTGAGATGCCATCTCTTGCCTGTCTGAAGACACATTTGGGGAGGAAATAGCAAGACTTTCTTCTCTCCCCTCCTTGCGGAGGCTGCTGGAGCAACAGCAGAGAGCAGGCTCGAACCACTGTGCCCTTCAGGTGCCCCTGCCTTGACTCCAGACCCGCCCTGCAGTAGCTGAGCAGAGGTTTAAGAAAATCCCAGGCTTCTACCTACGGGTGTGACCCTTGTTAAATAACCTTCAACAAATACCACACCCACCTCTGTCCCTTGCTTTGAATGCCTCCGTTGCACAAAACCACTGCAATCTTCCAGTATTTAAAAATCCTCAAATTTTACACAAACATCTCCACAACCTTCTCAGTCCTGCCCTATCCACAGCTCAGAGCAAGCCTGATGGGGGTTTCTGCAGCTTCAAGCTGCTCAAATCCACACTGCAGTCTTTGTACTGAACATGTTGGGAGGCTCCCCCCACACACTTCTCCCCTGATAGGAGACATTTCACCCCTCACCGTACCGTAACAATACCTTCAACATCCAAACGGGCTTCAGATGTGCTCCCAAATGGCAGCCAGGGGGATTACTGAAGTGCATTGCACATTGACGTGTGTGTTTATTAATGTGTACCTGTGGAGGAGAGGCTCCCAGAAGTCTAACAAAAGCAGTCAGTGCACATTCAGCTTCAGCACGGCAGCTGGGGGGATGAGAATCAGCAGCTAGGTTAAGCCAAACACTCACTTTTTGGCTTTAGTCTCTGTGTTTTGGAGGGGGGAGAGGGTGAAGAAAAGGAGACTTTGGGCTTATTCCCTGCCCATGCTTCAAAACAAATTCAGAACAAAACAAGTTAATTGTTAGCAAAACTCACTGCTAGAAGGACTAAAAGAAGGACTGCTTATAAAAGACAAAGGATGGAGTTTTGCTTTTGCAGCCAAGGACTGGGACATATAGAAAAAATGTTTGTTTTTAAGTAGGGACGACTGGGATGCCTACAAGCACACCTATATATATATATATTTATATATAATATATATATAATTTTTCCTCTGCACCATGTAACCAAGAACTCTTTGCCAGACAAAAGCTGACACCCTAAACCATGAGAAGTGTAACTGAAGCTGACAGCACTGTCACACTGCCATGCTCTGCCCTGACACCACTGGATGACAGGAGAGCTGCCCACGTGCATCCTTTAGGGAAGGCCTGGGAAGATGCGCTGCAGATTGCTCTCCCTGCTGCCAGAGAGGACCAGCAGTCCTCATCTATTCCTAGAGACACCGCAGAAAGTCATTTATTCCTAGCATCACGTAAGCAGAGTGGACAGACAGCATCTTTCTGCCAGCCTTGGGAGGAAGGAGAAAATGGCCATGGGGAAGCATGTTCAGAAACAGCAAGGAGAGCAGAAAAAAATTCTCCTGTAGGAGACAAAAGTTTAAGCAGCAGCTTCCTACACTACTGAACTAAGCATTGAGCTGCTGAACTAAGCCTTGAAACAGGACTAGATCCAGCTTCCAGTCAATCTGGAATTCTCTGCAAGAGGAGCAGAGCCCGCGGCAAAGCATGTTCTCATAAAATACCGAGAAACAAATCTCAACTCGACACATCCATTGTCCTCACAGATTTCACCTTATCTGCATAAAGATCATTAAAAAAAAAAATACTGCCTTGCAAAACTGTCATGCAAAATATGCCCACCGGGGAACTGAACTTGCTTTTCTTCATTTACAAATGGTTTTAATTAATGATAACGATAGCTAATGATATTTAATCACCTGTCAAAAAGAAATAATTCATTGTCCCAGACGTCCTTGCAGATGAGAAGAACTCCAGAAAGCAGACAGAAGATTTCAAGGAGGTGAAATCCCCCCCAAGTCAGTGCTGCCTTCCCGTGGTAGTCAGGCACAGACAGCTTGGGAAGCCAGCAAACCAACCCAGGTAACCACAGCAGCACAGGCACAGGGGAACCCAAGCCTCTGAGACAGCCTGCAGCTGATCTCAGGGTGCTAACCCAGGACATGGCTTTTCCTGCCATATAAACTATTAAATAATCCCAGCCATGGGATGCAACAGAAAAAACTGCTGGTCTAACAGGTGAGAGCCTAAGCAGCTTCCAAATATTCCAGAGCGTGCCCTGGAAGAGTGCTGAATTGCACAGGTAGTTAAGGGAGGGCTCTGTGAGAAATGGCCCAACTTCACAGGGCACTGATGGGACTGGGGATCTTTCAGGGAAAACAGTCCTGCAAGGCCAGCACTGCCTAGGACGCTATTATTAATACCACATTAGGTCCAAATTACCTAAGAAGCCTTGAGAAATTTGAATAAATATACCTTTCTACTCAGAAAACTGGGAGCAATGCAGGAAAAAAGCAGAGTAACAGCGGACAAGGGAAGAAAATGGTGCGATTTGCATGCACCAGAGAAGAAACAGTATGGGAAAAGGGAGAGGAGGGGAGAGAAAAGGGACCAGCCACACATAAGCAAGCTGCTGCTCAGTATGCTTGGCTGGCCAAGCCCTAACCACTGTGGTCTGGTCCATCTTAATTGTGTTTTCTGTAGGATGGATGCACACAGGAGTGGCTGGCTGTGCTGTCTGTGTTGCTGTGCTGCTCTTGGTGTCTGCAGGTACTGGTGAAGGCACTGCTCTCCTCTGCTGCATGGCCGGCTGAGTAGGGACCCTGTGCACATATTTGCTTGGAAACTGGGAACTGCAGCAGTCGCACACTCAGCAGGTTAGGAAGGAGAAATTGCCTTAATGTCCATGGACTTGGCTCTCCTTAACGATAGCCCCCATCTTAGAAAATCTCCCATCTCTGCTCCTGCAAAGCTGAAATACTTTGAAAAACTGTTTTAAATGAGATTAACCAAACTTTCAAATTACTCAGATTTTGAGTGTTTCCAGAAAGAAACACAAAGGAACATGGGGTCCTCCTGAATGTGCAGTAACTTGCTGTAACTTTAAACTCTAGCAAGAACAAACCTGACACTATTGCCACACAGAAGACGTCGGTTTAGATGTTTGCCATTTTAACACGTTATCAGAACAGCTACCGAACAGGTACAGCATATAGCAAGCAATAACTCCTTATAAAGAGGTAAAATCAACACAAAAGCAATCACTCAGCACAGCAAGGGCATTCTCAGACTTGCAACCTGCCCTATCTCCATTTTCATGCAACACTTGAGCAACACATCTGAATTACAGCACGAAACTTTTCATTTTGTCTTAAAAGCAATTTTCAGAGTACTTTTAAAGACAGAAAATGAGAGTAAGACAAAAAGACGTTGAATAAAACAGTAGAATTTGGAAACAACTGATAACAAAGCCCTTCTGGGCTTAAAATTTTGACAAAGTCGTCCAGTTTTACTTCAAAGTTCCTTGAAGACTTTCTTCAGATCAGCCGTACTCATTGATCAGTGAGCTCCAGGTGCTGAAGACACAGACGCTGAAGTCTCAAAGCTCCCTTGCCTCTTCCCATCCTCATTGCTATGTGATTACTGTTTCTCCAGTGCCAACTAAATTGTGTAATGTTTTCTCCTTCCCTAAGGTTCTAAAAAAAATGCAGAAATTGATAAATGGTAGGCAAACCATCGTGATTACTAGCACAGATTGTTATGGGCTTGGCGGAGAAAATAAAATATTTATAAAGAAGTAGCTTATTATCTGGAGTTTCAATTGCATTAGATCAGTACTTCCTACTACTAACTAGGTGTGGCTACTTACTCCATTTCATTCAGAAGGCAGGAAGCGAGGGATGATTTTCATCATCTCATTGAAAAATTACTTTTTTTTTTTTTTTTTAATAATCCTTCAACATATGACATGGTTAATCCAGAAATTACAGGTTTCCCAACTGCTTCTACTTGAAACATCCGTTCTTGCTTAATTCGACATATCTTCAGTTTCTGACATTGTGAGCTGCAGTTTTTGTTGTTTGGTACTTTAAAGCTGAAGGTCATACTATTAGTACAGCAACAAGAAGAAAAGACGACGAAGAAGGAAAAACACAAGCACATAAACTTAGAAGACTGGAAGTACAGAAAACAGAAGTGGGAAAGTAATTGTGGTGGCGATGGAAAACAGAAATTTAGGGGCATTTCCACTGCTTCTCCAGTAGACTTAGCTCAACATTTATCTTATTTTTAAATTGGAAGATTCCTCAGGTCTCAGAAGGTCTGATGACTAAGAAGTATTCATGATGACGGCCTGATAGCGAGAAAATGAACTGGACTTCTTCATATGAAGAAATCATATAATTTTCTTTGTATTTCTTTACTGCATATAGACATGCAACAAGTTATGGAAGATAAAATGCTAACAAACCAAAAGTAGTCCCACAGAGTCAAGAGAAAGCCAAGAATTAACATGGGGCTAAGACAACAGGCTGGTGGACCATCCTGTCTCCACCAATCTACCTCCTGTGCTAAGTCTGCCAAGATTATCTGGGGGGAAAAAAAAAGTCATCATCTTTAGGAAAGATAGAGAAACTGCATTAAAAAACCACCTTTCTCCCCAGTTCAAAATTGAAAATTATATGCTGAGATTCAAAGCAGTATGAAAGTTATTACAGAAGACGTGCCTGCATTTTCAATAGCAACCTACTGATATGAGAAGCAGAAAGCACGCAACAAAGCTTGGTTTGAGAACTTTGTAACTAAATTCAGATTAGCGCTCATGAAACCAACTGAGAAGAAGTTGTTTTGCTATAAAGGACAGTCATGAAGCAGTCATTAGTAGGTAGCTGAGAGCGGAATGTAACCTGCAGAAGGTTTATTACTGGAAGTGACTCATTTTAAGGGAGGAACTCCAACTGAATCAGGCTTTTATCTGTTTTTGTGACGCAGCGGCAATGAGAGAAACAGCACATACATCAGAAAGGAAGCCTATTTGGCCAGGCACTTCAGGGTTCAGGAGGACGTGGATTTTCAGTAAAAAAGCAGTAGAAGTCAAGCAAGGTCTTTATCATTTCACACACTTCATAATGACAGGAGGCAAGCAGGTAGATGGGCGTGGTCTGCACATTCCCTTTACATTATGTTTTTTCTTACCTACGTTGACTAGCATTGCTTTTGTCCAAAAGCTGCATTTTCCCATGTGTCTGGTGCCTGCAGTACAGAGTTTGAAATAGTTTCAAAAAATACCATTCCTACTGATGTCCACTAATGAGAGTTGGACTGCTTTTCTCAGTTCTCCTTTGCCAGGGTAAGGGGGAAAGCACTTATCTGTCCAGAGATCTGGTGTCAGGTGAGATGGATGTGCCTTCTTCTCCCCTTCAAGGTCAGTAGCTGTAGCCTGCCTACTTGATACACAAACTGGTGGGAAACCTCTGAGAACAGATGACAGCAACACTGAATTGTCATGCTCCTTCCCCGCAGGTCTCCATCTAGACGGCTTTGACGCCTGAGAAGCAAGTGATACGCTTATCTTCATTTTTTTGCCCTGTCTTAGAAGTTCCCCAACTCATTCCTCGTCAGCAGTGGAAGGTCCATTTTCAAAATCAGTTGCAAGCTCTAATATTATTTCTCTCGCAGGCTGAGGAGAGATCTTCTGCAACACTCATCCAGCACGAAGGAAAAATGACATTTTACATCACAAGGCCATAATACATGCTTTGTTTCTGTCCACAATATGAGTAGGAAATCTGTGTTTTGGTCAATCTGCACACGGGTTCACTGACAAAACGTTCCAGAAGGATGCCCTGAGTCTTTTCCTTAAATGTGCAAACCCCCACATTGCCCGCTTTGGCAATACATTACAAAAACTGATCCCTTTGTTCATTTTGCCCGTGACTCACATCAGCTGGAGAAAAATAGCTGAAAATGAAAGTTTGAGGGAAAAACCCACGCTAAAACAATTCAAAACCGTTGTCACTTTCAGTATTGTATTTCAGCACTCAATGTTAGTCATTAGTTTGCATGCCAGGGCCTGGCTGGGGCTGAAGAGGGATGTATTTCAGCCCAGGTTACAGATGTGGTGTTGTCAGCTTTTCAGTTCCCCCCCCAGCTGCTGGGGCAGGGCATGTACGATTACAGTTGCAATTAGTGAAAAACAAACAAACAAACAAACAAACAAAAAAAACCACTTTAAAACAAAATACACAAAGTGGAGCTGGCCCTGAGCTACACTGGGGAAGAGCTGGGTTCCAGCCTTGGTAATGCAGGAGACATGCATGCACAGAGATGATCCCAGGTACCCTCCGACAGGATGAATAAAGCAATTCTGCATCCTGGCACACACCACACTACAGAGCAGTGCCATTTCTCCAGTGCCTGGCACTGTACTCACGTAGCTTCCCTCCCTTAGATGACAGGAGGATGGTGTTTATCACCTGTAATCAGATTACAGAAGAGTTTCAGTGTACACTGGACTTGTAAAAAAAAAAAAGAGAAAAGGTTTGCAACTTGCACAAGGAACAGACTTCAGAACTGGGCGGGGGAATTCTGCACGCACTCCTGAGAACGCGCTTCGTTTGGATTCGTGCTGTGGTACTTCCTTCAGGCAGTGCATGAGGCAATTTCCCCGTATATTTACAGTACCTACAGAATTTGTTGATTTCCCTGTGCCTGTATAACGTGCTCTTTTGTACAAAGTAAAAATCACGTGGCATTTCCTCATGAGAAACCACTAGTTAAAATAATTCAGCACAATGGAAAACCACTCACCTACCAGGGCTGTCAGGTCTCTGTACTGAGTTTGTGCATCTATGAACTACCAGTGGCATCCTGCAGCAGCATTAATCTAAGATGAAGTTATTGATTTACACCACCAGGGTTTTCCCAGTCTTATTTTCAACAAAAGGTGCGACTACATTTACCAGCTGAGCTTACCAAACATTTTCCACCCTTCTACTCTCTCCCCTTTCCCCACGCAATTTGGTTTTCACCTTCAAAGAGGTTTGCCTTGCTTCCAACAAACACTGCGTTCCTGAAATCACAAGAGCCACATTAGTCACCGGTTCAAAAACATACTTTGTAAGTAACAAGCGTGCTCATTTTAGAAGGGGGGAAAGAAAAGAGCTTCTAGGTTGTTTTAGATTTAAAGCAACTGATTTGTACCACCGAGTTCACTACAGGGGCACCCAGCTCCACCCTTGTCCAGATGTAAGCTGCACAAGTCCGAGCAATGCCCGGGGTCGGAGAGGAGACAGCCAGAAATGCTACCTTGTCCCAGCCACATCTCAGCCCACTTGGTACAAGAAGCCAACTATGACCACAGCAAGGAAGGAGAGTGAATCTGAGCTGTCCTTACCTATCTGAACGCTCGGTGACATTGCTGGTGCAGATTTCTGCAGACAGCAAGGAGGATGTGGAATAGAAAAGTACAAGGGGAGGGAGCACACGAGCTCCTTCTCCAGAGAAGCAGTGGGACAGTGCTTCCCTCAAGGCGAAACGCACAAACTGCAGAACACAGGTCCCACAGGATGCTCTTCACCCATGTGCAGACCTCCTGCACAAGGCATTTTAACGCTTAAAGGCTGATCAGGCTCTGAGCTGGTTTTCCTTCAGATCTCTCCGGGAGATCAGTGCACCTTCAGCAATAAGCCAGACCACAGATAACGCACAATGAGGAGGAACACTGACAACAAAGCACACAGAAGCAAATGAAGTTACTTGACAAAAACAATAGTGCATTACGAATGTAGGTGTGTGAATCATGAAGCAATAAATACTCCACCTAACTAACGTGAGTATTCAAACAAAAACCAAACCAAACCAAACCAAAAAACACTACCAAAAACCTCCAGAGGGCATTCAGACATTCAGAGCTGCTAAACCAGGCTCTTGTTCCAATGGCTCCAGCAAAGTTTCTCTTGCTTCCTTTCTCAAATAAAATGCTGGTGACAGAGAGGAAGGCTGACCTCAGGAAACTGAAGGCAGCCTCTGTGATTACCCACCTTAGGCTTACTGTGGCATTTTCACATCTCGGTGCACAATTGCTTTCTTGTTGTGTCCCACCTCCCCAACATTAGTAGCACAGATGTTACCTGTAGCGATGCAGACGCTACAAGCGCAGCATTAGTGAATCCAGGGCAAAACAGGTACAAATTGGTGGTGTATTGCATCTGTGCACCCTCCCCCAAAATCTTTCAAAAATAAATAATGCGTCATAACCAAACCAAGAAGATTGAGAATTTTTATTTGTACTTAGCACATACAGTAAAGATCAAAACAAATATTAAAAGATAGCATTTGTAAACAAATGTACTTTACAAAAAAAGTATACACTATCAAATTTGCTCTGAAAAAAATTCATGGTTATAGCTGTTTATAAATTTATATTTATCAAAATCAAGTTTAAAAACTACTTCATTTTAAAATATCCCAAATAAAGATTTATTTGTTCCAACAACTTCAGAGAGACCACAGATGTAAGGCCAAATTAAAACAAACACATTAATGAAGATGGCACTATGATTCCCAGTTTAAAAAAAAGAAATCGCCACTGATCAACATAACAACCAGCCAACCTATTTAAAAAGCTAGGTCTGTAAAATATATATTCAACTTTCCAAATGTCTAACTTAAAAAAATAGAGCTATTCAAGGACTGGATCGCCCTTGTCTTGTAGTATACGAATTATGAGCTGTGTTTTTGAGTCCACTCAGAGAAAAGTTATGGGTAAGTAGTTTTATGCAATGGTATAGATGACTTCCATAATCACATTAAAAATAACGAGACAGCAGCACCCTTTTAGCAAGGATCCGTTTTAACATTCTTGCATTTATAGCAGCAATATGGTTTTGGGGGAAGCTATTAACATAATCACTAAGTCAAAAAGTGACACGTATTCCAAAAAGTTTATTATAGGGTTCTTTCCCTATAGTTGTTTTCGAAGTTAGGTAAGCACCTCTAATTCTGCTGCAGAACGCAAAAATTAAAAACAAAAGACACCCAAACCTATGACTACCTCAGTAGGCTCCCTTTGTTGGTGGTCCTTAAGTCATTTGGAAATGTGAATTCTGTTGTTTTTCTTTTTTTTACCCTCCAACCTCTTATTTGCACATCAAATATAAAAATGTTTTTCAAACTTCATTTATGAATTTGACTCAAAGAAACAAGATAACAAAAATAATTAAGGCACGATGAATGGCTGACCTTCAACAGCAGGCAGAGGATCACAGATTCACAAAGCCTGGAAGAATGGATATCCCCAGAAATATTTCTGATCCGGGGACACTGAAAACTCTTACCAACTTTCACAAAAGGTTTTTTCAAGATTTTTTTTTTTTTTTTAACAAATATATGAAAAATACTTTTCCCAAGACTGTCCACGAACACCAAACAAGGATGGATGTACATATAAAGACACACACTTTATGCACAATACACTTTGAACGTACTGCAGACAGACAAGGACCATGGAATGCAATGATCGTCTAAGATGGCAGATGAAATGAAGGTGACTTTTTCAGAGAGTCGTCATGAGTTTATCTTGGTACACCATACTTTGGACTTCTCCTAAATTCTTCTGGTTCTGTTCTTGGATATATCGTAAACTGCTGTCCTCTCCACTTGTGGGGGGTTTCCAATATGGCCTGTCATCATGATAGGGTGGCCTGTACCATTTGCACAGTTATTGGTTAGTGAGAGATGGAAGCAAACTTATGAGTGCTACACAGTAACATGAGCTCATCCAGCAAGTGCTAAGCATGCATACGTTGTGATGGCCGGCTATCACGAAAGGAAGGAACTGGCGACAGGCCTATGGGTCTGGTAAGAACCTACTGAAACAACCAGGAACATCAAATTCATTTCAGAAGGCTTTGAAACAGGGCTCAGCCATTTAAAACCTCTCTCAAGTGTTATAGACAAGCATCAGGCATCAATGCTCCTGAATCCCAGAGGGAGGAGAAGGCCATAGGAAAACTAAATGAGTACAACAAACAAGTAAAATGAAATATATCACGCAAAAAGTTGACCTCATTAAAATATATCCCTGAGGACTGAAAAACTAAGACAATCCTATCAAGAATGAAAATTGTTCTTATGTACATACTTCAATCCCCTCAACACTGGTGCAGTTAATTACACGGAAGTAGCCTGCACATTACAGCCTTGTTCTGTTAAGAGCCTAAAGGTAGTACCTGGAGTCTTTAGGTAGTACAGCCTTTTCTCTATGACTATGTACTGAAACTTGCAAAAGTGCTATGAATTTCTTTCCTTATTTTTTCATTACCTATTCATACTTAGAGATATTAACCCCAACCAATCTTACGGTCCCTCCTGGATCATTTTGAAAAACAAAAACAAACAAAACCCCACTATTCTGAACAGGATGTACAAAATCACAATATTTAAGATTCTCTTACTAGCAAACTGAAGTTGCACTTCTTATTTTTTTTGTTGTTTTTGTTTTGTTTGGTTGTTTTTTAAACCTGGCAGAAATAGATCCAGGCTTTTCTATTACCTGTTTTTAAGGTATTCTAAATTCTATTATAACAATTATTAAATTGAAAGAATTTTCTTGCAAGATGGAATATTGTTAACTGTAACAAAATTATTTCACTGAAAGGATTTTACTATTAAAACTATGAAAACTGAGACACAATTCCAAAAGTTATTAAACAAGTATTTTGTAAAAATATGTGTAAACATTGTAATATATATATATATCTATATCTATATAAATATATAAACATGGTATTGCACATTTATAGCTTCATTTCAACCCATGGTCCATTCTAGATTTGCAGGACCAGCAGAAAAAAATCTCATGCATCTGTAGCTTAATCTCAAATTCACGGTCAGATTAAGTATTGTGAAATCAAGCTACTCCTGATGTTAGACGTGCAGCTCCACTACTTTGACTCCGAAATAAAATAACTTAAAGCTTCCACTTTAACCACATGTTTAAATACTTTTACGTGACTGGAACAAAAATTCGAAGCACCTTTTCTCCTGAGTTTGCAGGACGGCTTTTAAGTATGTTTTTTAGACTTACAAGCCTAGCTATAAAAGAGCCATTGTTCATATTTCACTGGTCTTAATCTTTGCCCAGGCAGCTGAAGTGGGAGATTGTCTATATACTTCACAATACATTATTGTGCTTATTTCAGTATCACTCTGCTCCAGGGTGAACTATTTGGCTTTAAAATGTGTCTTACGTGAAAAAAATCTTTAGAAAAAAATTCAGCAAAACCTCAAATGACTTTAAAATCATTAACCTCCATCAGTAGTTGATCGTGGGTAATTTGAAATTGGAAATTTTAAATGACAAAAAATGGACATGTAAACCTTAAAACCGGGAAAAACCTTGAACATGAAATACAGGCAAAGTTAATTATCTGATTTAAACATTCTTCTGTTTCTAACAATTTTAATATCTGATTTACTGCTTTATGTGAGGAATTCTGAGATGACAATGAGTGCTTCTCTGCCTAATCAGTACTTCTATTAAAATATCTGCCCCTTTCCTGATTCTCAAACTGAGGCCAAATTGTCTTTTCATCCATTTTAAGCCTAGCTTTACCTCCAGAATCACTCACACTAAGAACAAAACCTAGCAGTTCTGATGTAAGCATATAAGATTAAAATGTAAAATGAATAGAAATGAAGATTAAGGCTTTTTTGGTCAAGACAATTAATTATTTACCTAAAAATCTGAACAACCTAAGAAAGTTTCTTTCTATTAGGATAAAATAGCAGCTATCACACATACATGCACAGTCACATATCCACCATCAGGTGTGTGCCTTCACCTGCCCATTCCACCAAACTCATTGGATTGAATTTCTTCCAAAAATTTATTTTCACTTAATTTCTAAACTATCAAAACAGCACAACAACATGAACAGGAATATTTGTGTCAAATACTTCTCAAAAAATACATGTTCTAAGTAATTCCACCAGTTATCTGTAAAGTGCCTGATACATTATTCAATGTACACTTTATTTTTCCATGTACATTTCTTGCAAAAGATGAAAGAAGTGCTGTAATGCAAGAATCTGTTCACTCGATCGCCTTTCTAACTTCTGTTTGCCTTTCATGTGCAGAAAATCACCTGATACACTCACCAAAGCTTCACACTAACAGATTTAGATAAATTAAGAAGTAATAATCTTTTCCATGAAGTGAGGTTTGCTTACCTTACATTCACAGGGGTGTGTGGATGCCAGTGTGGCTGAGCAGGATGTATATTAGGATGATACTGTGGCTGGAAGGGAAAACATTAAACCTGGTTAATGAAATCATATAAGAACTCCTTAGTAATTTCAACTTTTTATTTTCCTGGAGCCACGAGGAACACGCTACCTGTGAGCCCTGTAAGCCCCACTGTTTCAGACCTTCTCCCATGCCATTTGGCATATACGTGAGACCTCTTAGTGATGAGCTTGCTCATTAGGACACGTTCATGGACAAACGCAGAGAAAATTGCTTTTCTGTTTGAGAGATAACCTGACACATCTAGTGCTTCTCATAAAAAGCACACCAGAGGAATGTCATCTTTAATCAAAGGTGGTGAGTGAGAAAGGTTATTATGGCAGCTGCCTTCAGAAGGTCACCAATCTTTGGTGACAGCATTTCTCTCTCATATCCAACAAAAACACCCCACAAACAATTGACCAGCAATGAACTCTTTAAGTGTTGCTATGGTGAAAATAATCACAACTCTGAGCTTGTGAGGGCTCCTCCAATCTGAGATGCTCTACAAAAAAAGTGTTGCTCACAGAGCAGTCTCTTGGGGTCCACCACATGCACAGTCCCACAGGCTCTAACCTGTGATTTCACAGAAAGGGAAGGGAAAGAGGATGGCCAGTGGAGTGTATTCAGCTAGCAGAGCATCCAAGCACACAGGGGACGCGAGGCAGAACAGCCCACTTCACTTTCCCCTGAACTCCCCCCAGTCTGATGCTGCTTATTTCTGAACTCACCCCAGAGGAAGGAAAGGGGAGCGGAACACTTGTCCTAATTACAGATGGAAGAAACATTTGCCCCTAAATAAAAGAACTACAACTTAATATTCTCCTCCAAAATTGTTATGCTTACCTGGTAATTATGAACTTCAGGAGTATTTTTAGCACTACGGGAAGGAAAAAATAACTTATGTAATCAAGACTGACAAAACCCAAAGATATACAAAACAAATGCCTTTTAGATTAGTACTAAAAAAAAAAAAAAAATGTCCAATGGAAGATACATTCCTGGCTGAATTCTGCTAGGTCTGCTTAAGATCTGTTAGTTATAAGAAGAAGCATTATTCTTACTCGTATTTAACTCAATTGTGCAGCCAAAACAGTTTACTTGCACTAACAAATTATTAATTTTTATTAAAACTTCCAGGTCAGTTTCCCATACATCAGGGTTCTATGCTTCAAGGAAGCATTACAGTTAAGTAAAATTCACACACTTAAGGACATAATGGTCCTTACTAACAATAACAAACTAACTTACTCACAAACTAACAATAGTTTGTCCAAGATACAAGCCATAGCAATTATGCTGCAAAACTCTGTTCTTCATTTTACATTCATGAAGCAGGAACAAGTAATGCCAGATAACTTAGCATAACAGGAATAAGCAGAAAGGAAATATGCTTTACTTTAATCTGATCTCAAACACAAAAGGAAAAAATAAATAAAAAACATGGAAGTGCTTAAAGCCTCCGAGGCAGTCCCCAAGGAGAATCTGGTGCTGCATAATGACAGATCCCCAAGCAATTCATCCTACACCAGGGAATTTGTGTCAATAAATCCTTACGTAGAAATGGTGTTTAGAATCTTTTTTTGCCTGGCAACAGCAATTGATAGGTAAAGAGAACCTGGACAGTCACTTACCACAGTTGTGCTGCTTTCACAGGATTGTTTGCTTAAAAATCAAACAAACAAAAAAAATGTAAGGCATGTGAAACATCAGTCATTTTACAGCTATTGTCATTGCGATGTCACGCTACAGCTTAAGGGAATACTCGTACAGACATTTGCATGAAATTGTCAGAACCCAGAACAGTTATGAAACCATCCACATGTACCACATAATTGACTCTCATGTAACAAATAACACCATCTCAAAAATTCAGTTAGTTTGTGAGGCCTTAAAATAGAGACATACTAACGAGGAAGGGAGGGGCTGGTAGCCTCTAGAAAGCATTCATGCTTGCTGTCCTTTCTCCCTGCCTTTGTACATGAGGAGGAAGTAAACATGCCCCCGTAATACCACAAGGACTTTTAATTGAACTGAGGTTCATATTCTAGGAACGCACAGGAATCCAAAGACATCCTAAGGGACTATCAGCTCACTCTGCTCCAAACAGCAACTATACCTCCAGCCTAAAGTAATTTAGAGGGGGATGTCTTGCAGTGCTCCTTCCTAGGTTTTTCTACAAGGAATAAAAATCTCATCTTAAGTTATGATGCAAAAATGACAAAGCCATAAAGAGAAATCGATTTCTTGTCATTGCATTCAAATTCAGTATGCTTCAAGTCCCAGTGAAAGGTGGTTACGTTCAGGGTCTGGAATCATAGAATTGTACAATAATCAAGTTGGAAGGGATCCACAAGTATCGAGTCCAACTCCTGGGTCCCCAAAGGACCGCCCCCCCCCCCCCCCCCCCCCCCCCCCCCCCCAGAAAAAAACAAACAGATCATGTAGAGTCAGCAAAGCAGCAACAACTGCACAGTGAAACTCAATAACCCTAAAACTGTCTGGCTAGATAAACAAGTCAGTGAGGCTTTTGGACACCACTCCACCCTTGATGATGACAAGTACACTTTTCCAAAGAGCACGTTAGCATGTTACACGCTTTCTCTCATTTGAGTTTGATGCAACCTTTCCTCTCTCCTCTACTGAGCAACAAAAGGAACCATAGATACCTCATTCTCCAAAGATGGGGGAATAGAAGAATTAAGCATAGTCAGAGATTAAAACCAGTAGATTTGAATGACAGACTCTGACCGGGGAGGAAAAAACATGTCAGTTCTGATATTTAAGTGGTCTGACATTGTGTTTTTCTGTTTATATTTTGATGCAGATTTTATGGCTGTAATATGACATTTGTCTCACGAGTTAACACCTGCATGACACCTGCATGTTCAGCAAACACATCTACACTTGCCTTTAAACGTCGAATGCCTTCGAGAAGGGTATCGCTTGCTGGGCCGTCTTTCAAACGTGCTAGTTCTGCGTAACCTTGTCCCATGCGTGGCTTGATACTCTGTCCGCCCACTTAAAATACAAAAATAAAGTTAACTGCTGCCTTTTGCTGGATGCCGTACCTGCTCCTCTGTAAAACAAGTATCTTGTTGTTACTTTGCTAAATACCTGAATCTGAAGCGTGATCCCAGCCTTATGAAGTCAGATCTACTAGATTTACTATTTGCTGGGGCTCGTAGTCTGAAGAAAGCATGGTGCTCCACTGCACACTTCCACAAATGTTTGCACGTTTTGGCACTGTCTAACCGGAAAACAAATGTGTGCTCTTGCTCTCTGCCCTAAATGCAGAAACAAAAGCTTTGGAAGTTGGCATGCATGGTATTAGTTACTGCTTGTGGTAAGAGAAATGCAGCCTGGTCCAACAGTGTGCTGAGTCTCCCTTGTGTTCTCATCAGTCCAAGCACTCTCTGCACGTTGTTGGATCAGGCCAAAGAAAGTGAAGAAATTTACCTGTTCATCATCTTCTACAACCACAAGTGTTAGTTTGCTCTTTTTAAAGTCCATTTTTGTGATTTTAGGCCTAAACACACAGGAAAGAAACGGAAAATTAATGGAAAAAAATATAATTTTGTAATCTAGGACAATCTCCCAAACTGTGTGAGGGATTTGCAATCCTGAAACACCTCAGAATACAACAATGCTTTTGTTATGAAGCCCTGGAAATGCAACTATATTTTAACAAGTATTTCACATTATTTGCTAGCTGTACTTCTAACCAGGCCAATTTAACTTCTGATCTATTTTCAACTTGTAGATTCAATCTTCATTACAAAATACAGTCAAGACCTCTTTATGTAAAGAAGAATTACAACATTTTAACAGAGAGGAATATAAAACAAAAGCAGATTACCAAAAGAACAGGCCTATTTTATTTGCTCCTTCAAAGATCAATATGCCTGTTGGCGTCAGTCCAAGAGCATATTCACAACCGTCTCTTCCCTACAAGCAAGCACAGAATCAATAATCAATATGCAGTTAGTAGTGTAAATCTTCTATATAGTGTATCAAAATTCAGAGGTTTTAAACTTTATAATTAAGTTTGCATTTTTTAATGTTACAGAGCAGAAGAATACACAATTGTGTCAGGTGTAAACCAGAGAGCTTTGGCAGCAGATGACTGAAGGGCACCCTTTGTGAGAGGAAGTTTTGTGCTGCCTCAGACAGCTTTGATACCCAAGGAGCTCTTAAACAGCTCCCACATGTTTGAGAGCAAGCTGTAGCTGCCAGGGGAAGTTGGCATAGAAGGGAAAATTTGAGGAACGTGGGAAAAGACATGTGGAAAGGGACATGACTGGAGATGCACTCCTGGGAAGAGCCTGTCCACACAGGAGGGCCTATGGTACATCTGAGGGCCCACAGCCACTTCACACCATGGCAGGGACACTGCTGAGAAACTATGGCCTATAAGTGATCCACACCAGGGCAGGTCTAACCCTGAGGAGCTGTGGCCCACAGGCACCTCACACTGGGGAAGGGATAGCCCCCAGGGACTGCAGCCCACACAGAACACCCAGGGGTAGGGATGGCCTTGAGGGAACATAAGCCTGTGGGCAACCCACGCAGCAGTAACAAGCACAGCTCAGCAAAGAGAAGTGAGAAAGAAATAATAAGCAGCACAAATAAACTGTTATGCAGATGACCCCAACCTTATGGCTTGCCTTGGGAGGGACTGAGTGTAACCTGCAGGAAAAAGGGGGAGTTGATGGTAGGAAGAAGGGAGAGTAGTGCTGGACTGAAGGCGAGTCTAGGGAATGAGTAGGGAACGTGTTTGAGCTTCTATGTTTGGTTTATTATCTTATTTTTTTCCCCCTGGTACCCAAACTGGTAATTAACATTTTATGTTAATTGACAGTATATTAAATTAAGTGACATTGCCTGAATTCAGACAATTTTGCCTGGATTGCCAACGGCATCTCCATTCAATTTTCTGGCCCCATCTTAGTAAAATAAAATACAAGATGTGTCTTACCTTAACTACATGCATATCTACACCATACATTTCTAGCCATTTTGCTTTATTCAAGTAGCACAATTCAGCCTGCGCTGGGCTCTTTCCCCTAAGAATATAAAAATTAGTTTAAAATACAAAGTTTTTGTCTGTTTTAGAGATTTTAAAATTTGTTTCCCTGCTCCTTTTCTTCAAGCCTTTAATCTTAATGACACTAAAGGAATTTCAAGGATATCTTATGCTTTTACCTTCTTCTCTCCAAGTGAAAATAGATCAGAGAGACAAAAACTTAAAAAGGTCTAAAACTGCCAATAAGGATGAGAGCTCAGGTAAGACAGGATCACTGAAATGTACCATATTTACTAAAGCACACAAAAAGTTTTTGCTACTATCCTGGACACAGAACTGTGTGTGTGCATGAAAGAGAAAGGATTGTTTCCAACAGTAAAAAAAAAAAAAAAAAAAAAAAAAAGACTGCTTGAACTGTTACAAAATGACCTAATGAAAAGACAAACAAAAACCCTCAACCCCACCAACCTTCCCTGAACTAAAAACTAATTATTTCTGGGGAGGAGGTTTCTGTCTAGTATACTTCTCAACTCACGTAACTGCTGTTTTATGTTTGCTAAGGGGACACTTGTAGACTTTGTAGACTTTGGAAGAAAAGAAAACATTCTGTTGCTAGACACCACTCCCACACAGGTATCCTACCTGCACTCTTTCCATTTCTGGAAAATGTCAAATTCCATTGCTTCAGTCTGGTTTGGTGCAAACCTGAATTCAGACACTAGTTCTGGTGTGTGCTCTGGGTGTTCACACTCTCCCAGCTCAGCTGTAATGAATCAGTTGGAAAGTTAAAAAAAAACAAAGAAAAAAAACAGGATGATCAGAAACACTAAATTTAATAATTGTCACAAAGATAGTTATAGTTCATCTGTTTAAGTATGTTGTAGAAGAATACATTTTTGCTGATATTTTATATTAAAAACAATCATAAACCCCACCACAAACTCAAAACACTTCTTACAGCAAAATGAAATAAACTCATTTACAAGAGCAGTTTAAGCTCTTGGTAAGCAATTCTAACATTTAAGAACTGCAGCCACTTCTCTGGATTTTTACGTATTTAAAGGAAATAAAGTTTCTATTAAAAGAAAAAAAAATCAATGCACTACTGTTTCAGAAAAGGTTACTTTGAAATTTCCTCTGGCTGCAATGACATCATACTTCTCATTCCAAACATTCCCCATTCTGCTGCTTGCTTTGTTACATTAGGGTAACCATCCAAACACAAAGACAATGCCCATTCTCAAGAAACTACTGGTAAGGTTTGTTTGTTTTAAACCACGATGGTGATGTAATATTCAGATGAAGTAATTTTTAAGGAAAGCAATGCTGAAGTATCTCCATAATTGAGGTATCACTTTCTACTTACTTAGGTAGGGCCTGCTATATTTTTTTTTTCTAGGAGCAGAACTCTTGCAAGCTCTGCTGAGCTCAGGAGGAGATGCAGGTGTTAAGTGTCTCAATGACTTGTGCCCTTAGCTGTGTTGTGCCTGAGACATGCCTTGCTCCGGGAACCTCTCAGCCTCACAGACACTGTAATGCCACTGCTTCAGGTCTGAGACACAAACAGCAGTGGCAAATACACTCTTCAGCAATACCACATCACCTGACATTTGCTGTGATTCCAAACCAGTGCTTTTTAAGTCGGTGCCTCTTCAGGAAAATATAGAGGGAAATGAAAGCCCTTGAAGAAAACAGTTTCAGTGCTTCAGGGCAGTTTTACACACCATGTGCAAAAACTTCTAACCAAGATTCATAAATCGTTTATTCAGCCACTTTTCTGGATTTTGAAATATTTAAAGGAAATAAAGTTTCTTAAGTTTCCAAAATACCTAGCAGGATACATTAAAACGTATGAATTTACATGGAAAATGTGATCCCTTAAACAAAGGTGTTTGAGTACTCGAGCTCTGCTCAAACATTTAGCCCTGGCTTCGACATTTGGCATTCCTGAGGATATTAAACAGAGTTCACTGATCTTCATTTGTAACACATTTTTTTTCCCCTTTCCTTTTCACCAGTATTCTTCCATGGTTAGTTCCAGTATTCTTATCTATACATCTTCAACAGATATCTCAGCTTTGCTGCTGTGTTATCTAAATTGGAAGCCTATTTAACACAGATGGTGCTAAGAATTACTGGCAGTCCAATCTCCAGTACGTAAGAGGGGAGCTACAAACACATCAGTAAGGACTTCAAAGGAAAAAAGAGGGAAAAAAAAAAGAGAGAGTAAGAAACCAAGTCTGATGTGTTGACAACCATCTAGGAAAAACATGGGCGATTTCTCTACCATTTAACTGAGAGAAGGCTGGGAATGAAAGCTGATTATGCCATAAGGAGGACATGTAAAGATGAGAAACTCCGTTCAAAAGTATCATGAGCACGTAGGACAAAATACGCCAGGAGGTGCTACGGCAGAAGCAAGGAAGCAAAGGTGTTACTATTTCATTTAACAAGGGGAAAAAAAACAACCAGCCTTGTTTCTCAATAGCTGCACTTACTATTTACTCATTTTCTGGCAAATAAATTGTCATCCTTCTGATCTGTAGAGCTCTAAGAAATGGTCTTGAGAACAACAGCTAGTAAGAAAAAGCCTGCGTGGCTAGGCAGCAGTTGTGTGGAAAGGGACTTTGGGGTCCTGGTGGATACTAAACTCAGTATGGGTGAAC
This sequence comes from Anas acuta, assembly GCF_963932015.1. Taxonomy (NCBI): domain Eukaryota; kingdom Metazoa; phylum Chordata; class Aves; order Anseriformes; family Anatidae; genus Anas; species Anas acuta. The sequence goes on from NC_088980.1 coordinate 90,351,056, forward strand.
AGTGTGCTGCCCCTGCCAGGAAAGCCACTGAGAACCTGGGTTGCACCAGTATGGGCATCACCAGCTGAGACAGTGAAGTCCCACTCTCAATTATCCCACTCTGCACTTGTCAGGCCACGCCTGGAGCACTGCGTTCAGTTTTGGTCCCCGCTATCCCAAAGACGTATGGGCAGGCTGAAAAAGGCCCAAACTGGGACGATCAGAGGACTGGAAAGCCTGCCATATGAGGATAGACTGAGAGAACTGTGTTTGTTCAGCCAGGAGGAAAGGAGGCTCCGAGAAGAGACCATCACTATGTTCCAGCACCTGAAGAGCAGCAAATGAAGATGACAGACTCCCTTTTTACCAGGAGACACGTGGAAAAGACAAGAGGCAATGGGTACGAGTTGTACCAGGGGATGTCCTGACTGGATACAAGAGTAAAAATATTTTACAGTGAGAACAATGAATCTTTGGAATAACCTCCCCAAAGATGTGGTGGATTCTCCAACATCTGGTTCAGGAGCACTAATATTTTTCAAAACATGGGGACAGCAGAGGACCCATCTCTTTCTTTGGGGTTTTATGCCAGAACATCATACTTTGGCGTGCCCCATCCTCTTTTCCTCTCTTTATTGGGGGAGTAGGGGTTACATAGCATGTTTATATTCATTACCCATGTTCTTAAATAAATAACTGCATGAACTGGAGACAACTTTTAAAAAGAAGTTTCTAGAAGTTTCTGAAAAGTGCAAAAACATGTTCATAGTAAATACCCTGTTGATTCATTTATACAGAGGGAAAAAAGTTTACAGTATTTATATGAAGAGATCTGATGATTGTCTTTCAATTCTAAATTGAAAGCTGGAAAGCTGAGAAAAAGTTTTTCCTTTTGAGTTTAATTACTACTTTCAAAAGCATACCTGATTAAATACAAAATCCGTACAAGACTAATGAGGTAGTTAAAAACTTATTCTACCAGTGATAACTCAAGTATTTTTTGTTTATAACCGTTACGTGGCTAACCCCTAATTAAAGCATGTGATTAGGCATCTGCTTTCCAAGTTATGCCATACTGCAAATCAGTGTCGTTTTCCAGAGAATTCCTTCACAGGGCTGGCAACAAAGCAATGATTTATGTTTGAAAGAGGATTCATGCAAAATGCCAGCCTGCAAAACTGTTGTTTGAAACAAAGAAAGAATTAACATAGCATAACAATCTCCTTGATAAAGAAAACATAGTGAAACTGAAATATGTCCTATAAATAGAAGAGGGCTCTTTTTCAGAGGTTTTAGAGTACCTATTCCTCAGTAGCCTTTTAGCTTATTCCTTACCTCGAGGACAGCCAAACTAAGCAGAAAGATTGGATTGTTCAGGGTAAAGGTAACCTACTGGGGAGGGAATAAGCGCTTGACATTTCTTTAGACTCTTCTGCTGAATTAAAAGATTCCAGCATCAATAAAAATGCAATAAATGTTACAGAAAAATGCTAATTATAGCATAAGCCAGCAGAAATAATAAATCAGTTGTAGTAGGTAAAACAATTTTGGAAAAAATTATTGCAATGAGGTCAAGATAGTAGAAAACAAAAATAGATTGCAGAAAAATGTAAAAATACCACCACAACTCTGGTATGTTCCCACATACAGTGTCCAGAAGTCTTAGCTTTGATACCTAATTGGAGACATTATAAGTACCTATATTCCACAAATGGATGATGGATGGCTATTTTATTATGTTTAGTTAGTAATCACAGGTGTTAATTACTATCCAAAATGTTGAGGCATCAACCTATCGTTCTTTGCTTGGTTGTCCTCGCTTAGACCAGGGGTGAGGTTACCGTTGTTTTTATCTGTGAAAACTGAAGTAATGAATCAAATACAGGCTCCAGATTTTCTCCACCTCAAAACCACAAACAGAGTTTGCCTGCAGCAGTTCTTTGCACACCTAGCTATCAGAGCTGTCCCAGGCAGGTGCAAATGGAAAGCCAGACATAACCTTCTGCCTCAAGATTTATACCTGTTGCTGTTTGGAAATGAATTCCCAGTTTTAACTGTCAAGTCCATCTAGAATCAGAGTCATTTTCATTGCTCTGTTAAACTTTGAGACTCTGCCTCTTAGTAGCATGACTCCATGTGTCATTGCCAGCCACCAGCGGAACAAGAACAGTATTTCTCACTTCAGTTCATTTTGCTGCTGATAAGTGTAGAATGATCCAGATCATGACACTTTCTTTTAGAAAAAATGAACTTGAAGCTTCATTACACAAGTTTCCTCCCTACCTGCAAAACAAACTGCCTCAAATGAACCTTAATTCTCATCCTTCCATGTACTTCTCTCCGCCCCAGGAGAAGGAGCCTTTCGCTCCCTTGTGCTACAACCATCTCCTGTTCCACATGCTTAGGATCTCTCCCAAGCATGGGACAGACAACAGGAAGCCCATATTGAAGGCTACACCTGCAGGGGCTGGCATACCATAAAGCGTGTACTGCTGGGCCAACTTCAGGCTCAGCAGATAACACTGTGCACACACCACAGCTTCTCCTTCAGTAGGGAGCTATTTGTGGTTTCCCTTCTCTGCTCAGCCCCTGGTTTCTATGAAACCTTTGTTCTCTCATGCTTTTGAGGCTCTTTTCCCTTGTCAAATGTGTATGGCATATGTTGTATGGCATATATTGTTCAGGAGTTATGAGTGGAGGGAAGACACAAAAGCCATCTCCCTGAAATTCTTCTCCTCATATAAAGAAATGGCATCAATATATTATCAGTGAGAAAACAGTAGTAACCAAGGGTGAGAAGAAACCAGTAGGTGAACATTTTAAATACATTAAGGCAAATCACTTTCAAAAGGCTGCATACCTTGAAGACACAGAGCTGCTAGTTCAACAGCAGTTTCATACGGGCATTTCAGTCTTAAAAAAAAAAAAGAAAAAACAAGCTATAAAAACAATGTATTTTTTTTCCTAAGTGACTTCTTGCCAAACAGCTAAAAAGCAGTCTGACAGATGAAAGGGACACGCAAACTTCCACAAGATCTCTTAAAACACAAGCTATTAATGATATAAAACGTCTGAAATTAATTTTTCCTTGCATATGATTATTTTCTCATTTGGTACAGTCTCAGTAGTGCCGAACACATGATATAGTTTACTATAAAACAAGCTCGAGTAATAGAGACAACCATGTTGGTTTTCATTATTTTTAATTATAACAATAAAGATCAGATATGAATTTATTGGCCAGGGTGAGACTATAAACATACAAAATATTTTCTGAAGCATTCACTTGTACAAAGAGTGATGCACTTCATTATCTTTTCCTCTTCTAGTTTACTTGTCAGACTGAAAAATACGGCAAGCTTATACATTTTAAAGTCATAAAAATCAGGACAGTCTTTGCCCTATTTATATATTTCTATCACCTGCTCAATCCTCAGAAGGTGTTTACCCATTTTAGTTTTCAGTTATATTTACACAAAGTCATACGTTTCTGTATCCTAAAGGGAAGAAATGCTTATAGAAACGTACACCACATTTATAATCTGTGCATGAATCCCATAAAGAATGGAAAAGATCACACAAAGTAAATTTTTATGTCATTAAGAGATTAACTATTATAAATACTTTAAATTACAGCTGCAAGAGCAAAGAGGTACTTACTTCCCTGAAAGAATGTCTTGTCGGAGCTGTAATACAAACAGGTACCTGACAAATAAAAATTGAAAAAGTCAGAACTATATAACAGTGTCACCCTTCTAGCCCCAAAGGCTGGAAAAATACCCCAACTCATTGAGTAGTCACAACAGTTTCATTACTTTCCTCTTAAACAAAAGGGCCTTTGGGATCATTCAGACATACCTTGCCACCTTCAAAGTTCCTTAAACTTTTGCTACACTTCAAGAAGGGACTCTTATTCACCTACTGCTTGTGCCCAGTACATCATCCACCTCCAGGTCACAAACACTGTGCTCCACTCCAAGCACACAAAGGAGCAACCTAAAAGTTACTGACAATCCCATGTTTTTCTGAACTGTTCTTGCCCAGTTCAGGCAAGAACTAAACTATGATGAACTAATCTAAGGCATGAAGACTTCTGAGGTTACCTCCTCAAACAGAAATACAGAACATGGAAGAAATCAAAGCTGGGCTAAAGGAAAAAGTTCAGACCAAATGTTCACTTTAAATGACAGAAGAGCTCTGAATAACAGAAACCTGAATTCCAAGGAGCCCACACATTTATTTTGAAGGCCAAGTAGGTATTTACAGCCTGCAAACTGTAGTATTTTAAGCTCCTGTTAATCTCCAGCTCTAGGCATGCTTCATGTTTCACAGCCACGCAGAGCTGAGGTCTGAGGCATGCAGAAGTGCCCGAGGCCACACGACAGCTCTGTACAGGACAGGACGGCACAAGCAGGCTCTGCACTGCTCTGCACACTGAGGGTGAGGCTTGCAATGATGAGCACAGCAAGACAAGAAGGCATGAAGCACTGCTGTCAACCAGGTAAAGGAGAACCTCTCCTATCTTTACACAGGATGCTAGAAAGACAAAGTGCTTTGCATCACTGAGGACGTGCTGTGAATGTGGTGAAGAATGAATGGTTGGAAACAGACAGGAGAACAGAACTGAAAAGGAAGATTAAAAAGATTTCTTGTGATACACTAAAGCAGAATGAGATTTATCCAATTTAGCTCTGTGTCACATTTCTGATTCATGTACTTGGCTAATACCTGACTTGCCAAACCTGGGTATTTGCACGCGTAGATTAACGACAGACAAGTATATTTCCTGTTCCTATTGTTTCTCCCTGATGATCTGCTGTCCCATGAACTCATCTGATTTTGCAAGAAAAATCTGAGCAGTGTTTCTCATCAGCGCCAGCTCAGTGTGCAGCACTGCAGCTCTGCTCTGGTTGCGATGGCTTCTGCTCCTTTTCTGTATGCAGACGGACAAGCATCTGCACCTCACCTGTTGGTATTCCAGGGCAGCATACCTTAAAAATTCTTCACAACACGCATGTACAGACACATTCCTCTGTTGTTTATCTATCTTAACTTAACCAGGTCCCATAAAAGCAACAGTAGGTATCATCCAAAATGTGCCGGATTTCAGTTGTTTTCAACAAAGAAAATCAATCAAGAAAATCAATCAAGAAAAGACAGAGTGGGGCGAAGGGTTTCACCACTTCCACATTACTGTGATAATTATGAGTGCAACGTTTACAGCTGCAATAGGAACTGAATATCCTACTAAAAACATCTGTGCAGGGAACCCCTTAACAACTACCCCCAGTTTCATGGTTACTGTTGTTAATGATCATTTTTCTTCCTCCTCTTCCTCCCATTCCACTTCCACTTGGAAAAATTCTGACTATATACTATAGTTATATATATATATATATATATATATATATATATATATATATATATATATATATATATATATATATATATAGTTGTTAATCTTTACTTTTACTCAACATGATACGTGTGATACATGGAAAATATGACCCTGCCAGCATAAAGATTCTAAAAAAAAACAAGAAAAAAAAGAAAAACGGCAGCATTCAAAATTACTTTCCCTCAATATAGAAGAAAAACTACAGCTATTTTTTCAGAGTAAAATCAATTTCCAACTCATTTTCATCTTTCATCCACAGTTTTGCAGTGGTATCTGTCAAACTTATAATTTAAAAATGTATATGTTCGTAGCACTTAAAATTTATGTGATTAAAGTGCTTTTCCAATTAAAATAGTCTTTCAAAATGTTACCTTTCAGCAATAATTAGATCACAAAGAATCAGATGTTAATACTTTCAGAGGAAATGTCTTACTCGATCACACAGCTCAGAAATCCACCACTCACAGTAACTAGGATTGTAAGCTTCAGAGGATTATGCAAGAAATCTTGTGGTAGACAGTAATGGAATAATTTGACCACAGGGGAAATTTAATACCTGTCAGACATACCCCGATGTATGAAGACATATCAATTTTCAGAAAACACATATTATCCCTACTAATTTAACTGCATTTTCTCATTAGAGAAGCCCAAAAGTCATCTTGGGTTTTGAACTAAGATCTTACACTCAATCATGTAATTGGCAGGGAGTTCTGTAGGTTAATTATGTGTTGTATAGGAATATGCCTTTCCTTTGGATCACCACTGCTGCACTAAATTGATAATGGATACTAAGGCCTCCATAGCAGTCCCATAGTAAGTTGGTGACAATTAGCTCTTTGATCTTCTTGTCTTAGGCAGTGACAAAAATAATTGGTCAACAGCGCTGATAGGACAAGAGACCATAAACACAGGCCAGCAAACCCAAGTTTCCTGTAAACATCACAGGGACGTGAACTAGAACAATTAACAATCCTTGAACATCCTAAACTTGACTGGGAGTACTGTGATTATTACCAAGCAAACGAGAAGATATAGAAAGTGCCCCACTGCGAGAAACAGATCCAAAAATGATAAAGGAACATTAAGGTATATGATTGCCACACCAAGATGACAGAAGGATGGCACCCCTCTCCTCCAGGTGTTCCTTTCCCAGTTTTCAGAATATCCTCCAGATCACACCTGGGTACTGCGAGCCCAGCAAGGGGTAGTGTTCACAGCCCAGAAAACAGCCTACCAGATTTAAGTAAAAGATCCCTGGGTATTTTAAGACGTCTTTACGCAACGCAGCATTTATACCTTCTGCACCACGTGGGAAAGTGAAAGAGATTCAATCAACCACCCAGGCAACTCAAGCAGTCTGTTCTTCCCATATTCCTGCTGCTTTTGCATCATTATTAAATCACCTCTGAGTCTCAGGGCAAGGCGTCATTGAACCACGCGTAGCTCTTACCTTGTAAACTCCTCATGAAGGTTGTTCGGTTCTGATGAATAGTACTTAATTCGAAAATGCAACGTGTACGGAGGTCCAACTGTATACGCAGAGATTTTAAAAGGGAAAAAAAAAAGTTTACACTAGTTGTGGTTCTGCTAAAGCAGAGCAGCAGTCACCACCCCACAACCAAAGAAACCCCAAATGAAGTACGCTTTCAAATTCTTCAAAGAAGCAAACATTTCATGTCATTAAATTTTAAGATGCATGCCAATATACAATAGAGGACTACCATGCCTTATGATACTCTAATCATTGCATTAATCAAGCAGCAGTACATTTGGGAAACCCATTTTTATTCAGAGACACGTGCCCTGTAACATGCTATGAATGACAGCAAGTTCCAGGTACACTGCCAGTTGCTGAGGGGTGAGGGAAGGAACGAGAGGGGAAAGAGTGATGCTTCCTGCTACTGGGCACAAACAACTAAAAAAATAATCAAATACATCAGTTTTGTTAAATTATCAACACACATCACTACTAACATGAGACTGACCAACGCATCCTTATCTGCCTCTGTCTCATCTTCTAGACTGACAGCCTGCAAGTATCTGAAGTGCTGGAAAAATGACTTTTTCACCTTTTTAAACTTTTCTGTAACACAACACCAACACAGTATGTATGTGTCTATTACCCATCTATTTTACTGAAAGACTTGCAGCCAAAACTCTAATTATTAGAGCTTTGACTTCGTCCCCAAGGACAGCTCCAAGAAGACAGGTTACAGTACTCCAGGCTGACAACTGGGCGCCACTGGTAGGTTTGGATCAGCAAGGTAATGACTCTTATCTGTTCACTGCCAGGGGGCAAACCAGAGCAGTGAGCAACATCCATCCTGAAAGGGGAACTCTTCTCGGAGCACCTGCTGAATTCATGGTAATGGAATGCATCCTGTTGTGAGGCAGAGCTTTACAGCACTCATCGCATTGCTTTACTCTTCAGGGCTCCTCACGTCACGGCTCAGCCAATTTGTTTTCAATGCAGGCACTTCACAAATTAAACTCAGACAAAATACTGCAACTAAGCTGGTCAAAGGTGTTACAGAACTGTAGATTCTCTACATTTTAAGACAGATCAAGAAAAAGACAAAGCTATTTAAGAAAGCGCACCTGCAAAACACTTAGCCACTTAATGGTAAAGCCATCTGATGAAAAGGTGAGAGAAGGCCACCCAACACGAAATTACCCGTAACGGTATCTTTACTACCTATTCTAGCAGAATGACACCCACATGCTGTGGGGTGAAAACAGAACGTCTTAAAGGCCTTTGAAGAAGGGCTTCACTATTCACAAATAAATAAATAATAAGATATATATATGTATGTGTGTGTGTATCTATATTTGTATAGATATCCTGATGCTTATTAGAAACAAAGGCAAAGCATCACTGAAGCAATCAAGACCCACCTTTGTGAGGTCCTGTAATCTGGTCAACAACTCCCTTGCAGAACACTGCATTTTAATCTTACGGAAACAATATTATCAATTGGCCTACAGCTGTTACCAATTGGAGCATATTAACAAAACAGGTTAGTGCTGATCCTGCTCTGCACCCAAGCCTGCAACTAGATTATTAGAGCTCCAGGAACAACTTGTGCACCTTAGCAAACATCCACAGAAAACTCATTGGTGAAGCCAACCCCTCTGTTCAAAACTCCCTTTGATGAAACACCAGATATTTCTGCTAGTTTTAACATAATGCACAAAAAAAGACAATCAGTGTTACAGAATAAAATATCTTCCATTTACTCATCCCCCCAAAAAAAAAAAATCACAAAGCCTGTTATGGATCAGAAACAGTGACAGAAACCAAGATCTGTGTCCAGGCAACCTGATTTCACAGATCAGACTAAAATTACCTGGCAACCTACTCTATCTCAAACAAACAGGACATGTTTAATGAGGGTGCAGAAGACTGGTCTATTACTTGTAAGTGCTCTTGCATTTTGACATACAGACACAGCCAGCCAATTAGCCATTAAATTAAATCTATTTTCTAAGAAATATTCAGTCTGTTAAAGGCCATATTTACACAATCACATTCAAATACTCCAAGTTCAAACTCTTAAGGAAGTAACAAAATAAACAGACATAGACATGGCACTTACTTTTTATTTGCTTCTTAATGAATTTAGAATGGTCCAACCAATGCTAAAAAAAGAAAAAAAAAAAGAAAAATCAGTGTTTAAAAGCAGTTCTATTCCAGGATTTTGCCATCACAAGAAACTAATTACAGTAAAATTCAACAGTAATATTGCCATGTCTATTTGCTAAACTTCTGTGCATTTGCAGAAGTGTTTATTTGCACATTTACCAGCTGACAGGCATCTTTTTTTCAAGATGGAAAGCCTGACTTATATATATCTGTACTGCCTGGGAAGTTTCACTCCTTTTGAGAGAAGAAAGCTCAAAGTCCAAAACCTTAAAACAGTGGCATGTAAGGAAAATACAGTTCTGTGCCCAGGTTCAACAACTGCCCTGAGAATAACAGGCCCAACCCTTGGATTTCATTCTCCTTTCAGCTCCTTTATTTCATGGAAACCCTCTAGATCCTGTATAGTCCTGCCTTCTACTGCTCAATAGCCATGGTTTTCAAGATAAGGATGAACCCCCACTAATAGCATTTAGGGAAAATTGGGTTATATTTGCCCCCCAAGCTGTTAAATAGGCACACCTGTGATGACAAAAAAGTATGTCTCCCACCAAAATTCATACACTCTCTCATCAGTGTAAGTTGTACCTACAGAAGAGTAGCCATAAACGCTCTCTAGTGTAAATGTAGTTTAAATCTTTGACTGTGCACCATCTCCTCCTGTGAGGCTTGATCTGAAGAACCCCCATATAAATACTGCTACCACGCAAGGTAATAAAACACCATCTGGACTTCCATGAAATAAACATTCTTCTTCTTCTATATGCATATATTAATTTTAAAATAATAAAGTAGGTACCATTGAACAAAATCTTGGCAGAGAAAAACCTTCCTTTTTCCCTGTGAGAGCATTTGCATTTTCAGAAAAAAAGAGAAATAACTCCTAATTACTTCATTAACACAGCCTTATTATGGCTAAATATCTGTGAAAAAAAAATGTTAGATAGAAATGTAGGAATTGATTATGTCCTAAACAAAGACAAAATTATTTAACAGGATAAATGGGTATAGCTTGAAAGTTTGCCAGCTTGAGATCCCTAAGGTAAATAAATCTCCAAAAAAAAAAAAAAAAAAGAGGGAGAGAAACCATAAATATTGTGAAAGTGCTTTTATTTACACTAGACTTGCTAGACCTCCTTAGGTGAGGCTGCCAATTAATTGATCCTTACAATCTGAGAAATCACTACCAGAGTGGAAATAAACATTACAGCAGCTCATAAAAGTATATTCCTTAGAGTTGCAAGCAATTTATTTTTTTACTACTTTGCTCTCTTATGAAGAATTATACAAGGAACTACATCAGTTTACAGAAGCTTTACAAAATGGCAAATTTCTGATAATGAAAAATAATCAAAAAGAAAAAAACAAACAGCAGAAATTATACAAGCCTGTTACTTTCACACCTCCAGGGCAAATTAGTTTTGTATACTTCAAATACCTAACTGCAAAATTGCCTCTCTTCACTACTCATTTTTGCTGGAGATAAACAAGTCACAAAGCCAATGTATACTGGTTCAATTAAAAGAAAAGTTTAGCTTCATGTTAATAAAAACCACGAAAAAACATCTGTGCTACAGGAGAAAATCTCCAATACCTTTTCATCTGTGGCTCCTTAGTACTGTGTTCAGAAATCAGCACCACACAGTCCAACTACAATAATTTCTAATAAAGCAATAGGTAATAAAACCATCCTAATCTGAGAATGTGGCGCTGTAGGTATACTAGAATTAGTATAGCAGCAAGTTTCCAATGATTAATCATAAATGTAAATACTGTAAAGGAGGCTTATAAATAGTTAAGACTCTAGGAACTACTCGCTCAGGCCATGAAATGAGACCACAGCCTAGGCAGGACACCATCTGCAGTGGGCCACTCATTCTCTGTACCCCAGAAGTCAGAGAGCCAGACTGCTCCAGGAGATGAAACACAGCAAGCATTAACGCCATCTTTCTTCAGAAGTGAGACCATTTTACCCATGCCACATTATGGTGGTGACAGGGCCACCACACAGATCACAAAGTAAAAACACAGAGGTAGGCCATCGACTGGCAGTATGCTTGGCCTAGTGTCCCCAGGCCTGGCAGTTTATGAAGATTTGTGAACTAATGCTGATTAAAGTCATATACTTTGTGCAACTTCTGTGAGAAATCGGGCTGAATTTCAACATTCCTTTGTCTCAGATACTGAGGGCTTCTTCACACTGGAAATCATGTCAGCTTTCCAAATGTCCCTCTGAGCTCTAGTAATTTTGCCACCCTATTCTTCCTTTTCACCTCAATTGCCTAGACGGTTGTTGTAAGCAGGAACCCAGTGTGCATGTCAAGAAAAGCTAATGCACTGATCTGTGAGGCAATGAAGGCTACAAGTGAGAGGTCTGAAGGCTTGAATACTTTGAGGGCGTAGCAAGTAATCTCATAAACACTTCTTAATGAAGCAGAAGAAAACCTCCAAACACTGGGTTGAAGATTTCATGGCATTCTAACTAAAGCCAAAAGGGTCCGTGCTGGCCTATACACTATACCAGTTACTGACTTCAGAACAGGAAAATAAAGTGGATTCAGAAGTCTCACCAGGAACTGAATAGAAACAGAGGGAGCTTTTGTTCTCCTATCAACTGTGTCTGTACCTTTGCCTACCTTGTGCTCTGGCTAAACATCTGCATGGTATTGCAGGGTACAAACTCAAGGAGACACAACTTTGGATCTCACAGTGTAGGATCGAGGCTGATGATATACAATACATTCACCAAATCTAGACTGGACTCAAAAGCTCGAGTGCAGAACAAAGAGAAGGAAATGGATTAATTGATTTAAGACTACGTTACAACATGAAGATAGCACCTAAGCTCCTTTACCTATGGTAAGGGAAAAAAAAACAATACAAAATCAAAACACGGTCAAACTGCAGGTATTCAAGTTTCATGATTATTCTGATTCTGTCAGGTACACTAAAACTTCAGTTGCTGGATTAGCCCCCTTACATTCTGTGTAATCCCAATACATTTACTTTCTTTAGTCAAATGAATAATGTTTTATATTAGTTAGTACCATAGGAAAGAGTAGTCACTGGTTGAGATTCAAGTGCTGAATTTTTAAAGAAAGGATTAGCAATTTCTACCAGGCAGCCATACAAATGGAAAATACATACCATTCAGTTCCACATTATTATTTTTTAAAAGATTTATTAAAATACTGGTAGCACAGACTTATCTCAGCACATTCCCCAATTGATCATTCACTTCATCTAACTGAAGATGAAAAAATAAATATTTCAACGCTTCTTAAGTGATAGCAACCAATATTTTCTCAAAACCTAATAGTCATACAGGAAGGTAAAGATGTATTTGTGTCAATATATAGCAGATAATCTGTAGTTACTGGAGCAGTCTGCATAAGGACCACAGTGACTGCTAAAAATTAACTGAAAGAGGGAGTATCAGTGGTTGACACAAACCCATCACACACCTGTGCTTTGCAAATTCCACTGGCTCCCCACTTGCTTCATAAAAGAATGAAAAGTCCTGGTCTTGATCTATAACAGAGGTGACCTGTAAAGGAAAAAAATTGGGTTTGACCCTTTCTGGTTGGCTTGCTTTGCTAGTTTAAAATGCACGAACACCTGGAAAGGACTGCTTTCCCTTATGCTTATTTATATACTTAACTATCAAAACCAGAAAGCCCTTTCTTACTGGAAGTCTTATTTGCTGTCTGAAAAAAATATTGTTAAATGCTTTACAAGTCATTTCTGAAGGAACTGAAGGAAATTCAGAAAATAAATCTTTTCTGAAGGAAAAGAAGGAGCCAAAACTGGTAAATGTTCATGTTCAGAAGAGAAGGTGTTCTAAATAAAAGCTGGCAAGCTTTAAACCAGAAATCAATTATCCCTTCTAACATCTTCTTACTACCTGATTTCTTAGGCACCTGAAACCTACCAAACTACCTGCTATTAGCCATGCGGCTTTCTAAAGCAGAGAGGATAAATTTGTCATATATGGGAGAAAGGAATCACCCACACCTTACCCAACCCCCCCCCCCCCCCCCAAAAAAAAAAAAAAGAAAAAAAGAAACAAGAAACAAACCAAAAAAAAAAAAAAAAGAGGGAAATAAAGTCCAATAAATACCCTATCCTGTAAATCAGAGTTTGGGTCCACACATTAAGAACATAGGAACTAACAAAAGAGAATTAACCCTTTCTCTTTCCTTCTGAAGGTCAACTTTGAAATATTATTCTCGTAGTAACAGAAACCTGAACCAGAATTAGGGTTGCACAGAAAATCAGGGACTAGACAAGCATGGAATTAGAAAGAGTATAAGCTCCTCTGAGTTCAAAGCTGAGACGAGATGGCTCCTTAAACCCCATATAAACTTTCCAGGATAGGTCAAAGAAGCCATGTTGCACTTGAAATTGCAGACAGAGCAAAATAACTTTCAGATAAATTGCTTACAACTTAAGATTTAATGAACACCCAGGCCAACAGTAGCTAATAGCTTTATTAGAAAACTTGGTGATGGGACAGAACGCCCCATACAGGGTTACTGATGGCTACGGAGAGCACTGCTACACAGGCACCTTGCCAACCAGGGGACCTCAACCAGCTAAAGAAATTATTTTAATGAGGATTTTGTGAGATCAAAGCAGACAATTAGAGCACCCTGTGCCCACTGGGGAACAAGGCTGGGGGTGCCTGCAGTACTGTGAGTGGCTGAGGGGCAACTCTGTAGAAAAAAGCCCAGGGCGTCCACGGTGGTGCCTGAAGGAGGAAGCCCTGGAGACGCCCAGCCTGAGCTGTGCCAGCATACTGGGAGGGCAGGGTGAGCTGGTGAGCTCCCCAGTCTGTACCAGAAAGCATTTAGCTTATGGGGCAGCTGGAGCCCAGGCTACGCGAGGGGAGGTGGAAGGCAGGGCAGCCTGTCTCTCTGGCAAGCTAAATGGCGTGGGGGCACACCAGTAAAGGAGCCCTTCTCCCTCAGCCCCTCTCCTGCTTTCACAGCAGGGCATTTTCCAGGCTTCCAGCTTTAGGCACTGGAAGAGCAGGCATGCTGCGAGGCCCCCTGCACCGAGTGTGCCCAGGGGGAGGGCAGAGGGCCCTGAGGCACGGGGTGGGAGCGGCCATGTGCTGAGCAGCAGGGCTGGGGCTGCACACAGCCATGGGGATGGCAGCTCTGAAGGCACCAGGCTGGCTGCGCCTCACCCCTTTGGGGATATGGTGGGGCACTGCTGTGGGCCTTGCTGAAGCCATGGGCTTCATGGAGTTCGCTGCTCTTCCCTCGTCCTGCTAGGCATTCATGCCTTAAGAGCATGGGCTTGGGCACTGGGGCAAAGAGCCCAAGCAATGTAGCACCTTCCATTTTGAGCTCTACGAGCCTCCCCTGTGGCTGGCTTACCACTCGCCGAGCTTCAGGGCTTTCTGGTGACAGCTAAGCTTAGCTGGAAGGAGGACCACCAGAAGTGGCTGCTCACCTTTTGTGTGGCACAGGAGAAAACAGATTTCAGCGGCAAAGAGGAGAAGCCATGCGCCATGAAGAGCATGTGGAGGAGAAATAGTGCCTGTGACAAAGGAGCAGTACCCTGCAATGCGACTGACAATGTGGAGCCCATGGAGGTAGATCCACCTCAGGATGAAGAAGAACCAGTGAAGACATGCACCACCACAGATAACATGGCACAACACCAGTGTGCCAGGACTCCCTGCTGGGCAGCCACATCAGTGGTACCGCAGGAACACCTGAACTACTCCATATATGCAGCATGGCCTCCATGCGCAGAAGCAGCTGGCAGAGGACATCCATAGATATCTTGCAGGTTTGTCTGCAAGTTCTCCTAGCAGTCAGTGATTCCTTTGTTGCTGGGAGAGCTTGCAGGCTTGCCTGCAGCATGTCCTTCCTTCCCACCACTGCACTGGGGTTACAGGAGCTTTCCCCACTGTCCCCCAAGAGTGCCACTGTGGGCCTTGGGTCCTGAAGTCTGGGGGGGTATCTCAGTCTGAGGACAAGAAGGCTACCCAATGGATGCTTGAAGACAAAGACACATTGTCCATGGCAGTGCACAAAGAACAGGAGCAGATCAATCAACACAGTTAGGGAGACGACTGCTCCCCTGAAGCAACAGAAGACTCTGGGTCTGCCTGGAAGAATTACTAGAATGCATTAAGGTCCATTGAAGACATTTCATTAGGAATTCTTCCCAAGACTGGGCAATAAATAATAATAAAAATAAAAATTATTAAAAAAAAAAAGAAAACAACCTTCTCTCTCTCTCTCGTCATTTTGCAACTGCATCTGGACTCCCACATCCCCTTCTGCTCTCCCCAGTGCAGGAAAGATACCAATGTGTGCAGTGTGGGCCCAGCCCAAGGCACTGAAAATAGCGATGGCCTGGGGCACACAGCAGGCAAGGGCAGGCTGAGGGAACTCTTTTGGTCAGCATTAAGGAGAGAAGGCTTGGGGGTGGACCTGATGGCTGACTATAGCTGCCTACTGGGAGGGTATAGAGAAGGTCTTAAGTCTTCTCAGAGGTGCGCAATGTCAGAAAGATGAGTGGCACCAGGCCCACACTTAAAGGTAGAAACATCACAGCTAGATGAAAGGAGAAGACTATCCCTACAGGGGTGTGCAGACAGAAGAGGTATAGAGAGAGGCTGTGGAGTCGTTGTCCTACTGGGTATCTGACCTTGACCAAACAAGGCTGGACGTTCCCAGATGTCACCTTGTACTTCATGTGCTGCTCAGTGATCTAGCAGATGCAGCCCCTAGTCTTCCCAGATAACGAGGGGAGGGTGATCAGTTGGTTAATTCTAAAAAAAATTTGCCTGGACTGCAAATACCATGAATAGAGGCAACCTCCCTCCAAATTAAAACCCAAAAACTTTGCAACAGCTCTTGCTACTGATAATGATACAGAGATAAGCTAAGAAAATATTTAAACACAAGCTATGTTCAGAAAAAGATATTCTATTCCTGCAATGAAAGGAAGGTGTTTGCAGCGTGCCAGTAATTTTCAGTTTTCCTCTATGCCAGCTCCTAAAAATGTTCCAGTGGAGATGAAGATTCTCATACAGTTAATTCAAGCTGGCTGCCAATAGCCTTGCTTTCCTCTTAGTTCACTTCTGTGAAATGCTAAGAAACAGCCCATGGTACCTTGGGAGTCTGCAGCTCTGGGCTGAAAAAGTACTCTAATATCATCATCAGAAAGGAACTCAAAAAACCTAATGATTACCTTTATCTCAAAGGCAATACAGATGCCTAAATTTCATGCTTGGGAAGAGCACAGAAAGCTGAGGAAGAAATTAGTTCCTGTTCCAGCAGTCCTGTTTTCTGACCGGAGTGTGTTGAAGCCTATTTGATCTGTAGATCACTTTCTCAGGGCTTTTGTAGAGTCAGGAGAAGAACTGTGCCTTTCCACGGAAAAAGCAGAGGATGACAGGAAGGCCAGCAAAAAAGCCATTTGAGGAAACCAGAAAAAGCATAACTAAGTCACTCGTGCAATTACCACGATGTCAGAAACAATTTGAGAGGGAGAGAAAGTTTTGTAATGCCATCTCCTGAATGAACATTCATGAAAACTTATTTTACTTTTTACCATTTCCATTATGCAAAAAAGCTTCTGAATAAACTTATAAAAGAATATGGATGGGGGTGCCTCTTTTTAACACAAAATAGCACCTGAATGCTTTGGCCCTGTCAAAGCACTGTTTTCTGTTTGTTTTAAGTATCTGACTCATTCAATCAAGAAGTCATTCAGATCAAGAAGTCAACATTCGGCATCCAGATTCCCCCGTTCCATCCCCGAATGTAAGCAACCTTTTAATGTAGTTACTAGTTTCAGCTGACTCTTCCAAAAAGCCCACTGCAGGCACTTCCATATGGCTGCAAAAGTAAGACAAGGAACCCTACAAATATCACTGTAAGGTATATAAAAAGTTGATGAGTGATGCAAACCTGCCAGTATGAACTAACAATGTGAGACACTCAGGTGTCCTGTGCCATCCCTGCAGGTTTCCCATCTCCCTAGAGACACAGTGACCACTATTACCAGGAGACAGTAAGCTCTGTCTTTTCTTCACCTCCATGGTTGGACTCTCTCAGCTCCAGCTTGTACTCCAGTAAAAGGATCCCCTTTTTCATGAAAAGATCCTCAGATGCTTCAGCTGTTCTCATCCCTTGCCCTTTTAAGAGTTCTTGGTAAGAGCAGCAACTTGATGCACTTTAAACCAAGAAGTCCTTTTGTCCTAGCTTGTCATCTGAAAGCATCAAACATCCCATCCGTGAGGAGGCTGGCAGTCCATTATTCTGTTGCAAACGTGGTCTGCTGTTCTCAAGTATCCACTTAATCTTCACTGGACACACTCTGCTGACCCTTGAATGCTTTTGTGAATCCACTCAAGTGCATGTATCTTTTCCCAATGACCAAGCATAGAAGCAGTCCATCTTTGCCACAGCATACTTTTTTTTTTTTTTTTTTTGTGTGGACTCCAGTTTTATGGTCCTACCTTGATTACAAAAAAAAAAAAAAATTTTTTCTTTACTTTCACCCCTGTCCTTAAATACTTGAAACAACACGAATGTTCTATGGCATCCACTCTGTGAAAGAATTAAGCCTCAACCATAAAGCTTTTTTATTTTATTTATTTTGCCAATTGTAACTACTGTGCAGAACAGAGCAGGAATTAGTGAATTAAGTGAAATGTGCTCAAGACCAGCCACTTGGGTCTCCACAAGCACTGGAATTTTCTTGAGCACAAGCTATGTGGAGCTGCAAAGCATCCAATCACACTTTACACCTCCAGGCTTTTGTAAGGCTCAGAGCAAAACATCCCGACGTACTTACTGACCTTCAGAGCAGGTTTGACCCCTACAACACCCTCAGCTGTGACCATGAATTAAAACAAAGTGGTAAGGAAGTGTTAAGTAAAGCCTTATCTACAAAATACTTTCCTAAATTTTGTGAACACAAAAATTTGGAGGCCTTTTTTTTTTTTTTTCCAGGGAAGACTCACTTAAGACTAGAGCACAAAGGTGTCAGTTCCATCACTTAAGACTCCAGTTCATCACCAAAAGAAATATATACCTGTGCTATCTTAAACTGAAATTGGTCGTAAAAGACACCTTTTATACTAGAATAGCATACACTGAACTCGAAACCAAAAAGCTCTGTAACACCAAAGGCAGCAGGATGACACACCCCTTGGTTCCTACTAGGGTCACAGAACCACAATTATTTGCAACCAAACTAAGAAATTCTGTTAAATTCAAAATTATTTCTTTCAGATG
This sequence comes from Anas acuta, assembly GCF_963932015.1. Lineage (NCBI taxonomy): Eukaryota > Metazoa > Chordata > Aves > Anseriformes > Anatidae > Anas > Anas acuta. The sequence goes on from NC_088980.1 coordinate 90,369,345, forward strand.
CATCTGTAGCATGTAGTTTTGCTTTGATTTAATACTACGCAAAGTTAGAAAAGATTTGTAAAACATCTGGTGTTAGCCTGAATAAAATAATACAGTTCAAAACACCACAAAAATTTCTTTGCGGAAACTCCTTCTCATCTGCCCTTTGATCTTGGTTTTGCAGAACATTTATCTTGTTTTCAGAGTATCTAGTAATTCTGAGTCCAAATGAATTGTAAAGTCAGACAGACTAACAGCTAGCTTATAATGAAAGAAAACTGTAATCCTCTAATGAGAAAAGGCTGCTACAGAGGCCTTGCACATGCCCATTTCGTACTCCTGAAAATGCATTTAGGGTCATGTTGTGTACGGATTACTTGAAGATTTTTTTTTCATGGCTCTTTACTGAAATTCAACAAAATTGATCACACATGTATTTCAACTCCTGTCGTGGCAATGTTTTAATTATCACCATGCACAGTAAGACAAAGAACTGAAAAGTCCCAGGTGCAGAATTATTTCTGGACGCCAAGCAGCATATCGGAATTCAATATCACCAAGCAGCAGCATTCATGAAAGCCTTGCACATCCCAGCCCAAGTCTGCTCAGAGCCATCTCAGGAGCATCTTGATACGTGACTTGGTTTATCTGCAGCCCAGATAAACTGCACATGAATAATGGAGAGCCACCTGAGCATCCTTCAAGACCATTATCCTATCCTAATTCATATAACATATGATAACCCTGCCCAAGCAGGATTTTGCTTTGCAGACCTGAGGTGACAGGAGCAGAACTTACAACTGAATGTCAACACAGATCCTCACTATCACACAAAACAGTTGTATATGCAAGATTATTCCCTCTTTTCTTGGCAGTGAAATGTCATATCCTATGCTTGTCTGGTATAGCATAGCTCTCATTAGATTTATCAGAGAAATGTTGAAAGCTGATGCTGCTCAATCCCAGCAACAAAAAGGAAGTCATCTTTAATTCTGAAGCCTGTGCCCAAGCACTTCTCACATCCTGAAAAAAAATAAACTGAAACAGTTTGTAACAAACAGACAAGAAATCTGACTAAATCTGTGAAACAGAACAAGGGAAACCACTTCAACTTCTGTTCCAACCATGCACAAAGGAAAAATAAAAGCAAAATCTGTTCACTGTCCTGGAAACACTGGGCACTTGACTTTTATACATGTAAAAAGAGGTGGAGAAGCATCACTAATAGACAGTGTGACAACCATCTGCCCTGCGTGGCTGCTTCTCAAGCCTTTACCACGGATATGGACTTCAGCCTTCCTGGAAAACCGAGAACTGGAGACGCTCTGGGAATTCTTCGCGTTTTGGAGCCTGTCAAAACGTTCGCAGGCTGCAATACAGCCCTGGACAGCTGCAGCTGGAAGTAGTTACTCATCAGATGTTCAGCATCTCTACGGAGACAGCCAGGCTGCCTTTGCACAGTTACTGAGTTGGCATTCATATCATTGCCACTATTAGTAGTTGATGCACTGAGTATTATGTGATATTGTTACCTGCACAGCTCCTGGGACCCTCCAGCTGCGACCTGCATTTGTTGCTCTGGGCTACAACCCACACACACACACAGCCTGCAACCACCAGTCCCAAAGAGCTCATAATCCAGAGGAACAAGAGATTCAGGGAGAGGAAACAGTCACGGATTAATTTGATAGCTTATTCAAGGAGAAATGGGATGTTTATGACAGAAGCAGAGAAGGAAACCTTCTGCATTACTGAAGTATTTACCAGTCTCACTTTCTCCCAATATTCAATGTATTGAACGCTGAGGCTTCTCCTATTTGTTTTCCCCTGCTTAACACGGAGTCAGTTACAGTATTAAGCAGTACATAAGGAAAAGGCTCCCAGATAGCACGCTGAGGTTAATTGAGTCTGAGTTGCTCTTTTCTCCTAACATTCCTCAGACACTTGAAAAAAAAATAATAGTGTTAATGTCAAAAGCAAGCAATTGAAAAAAAACCTCCTTATTTGAATGACAACAAACACTTTAATTAAAATTTATATACAGCAGAAGTAGCCACGATGCACCTAGTATCTCCAGGGCTCTGCGCCGAAAGCTGCTGGAACATCCAGGAGCCTAGTTCACAGTGAAACACAGAAAACAGAGGCATTGAGATATTATTTGTTGTTGTCCAACTTGCTTTATTCTCACACTGCAGTGTTGAAAAATTGTATGGTGAAGCATACGTGATCCTGACCCTCCCAGAAGAATCGGGACTCCAGAGCATCTATACAGATGAGGATCTCAGTGTCTGGATCAGCGGGTCCTAACACACTGTTGATGGTTAGGGCCAGTCTGGGCTACACAGTCCTTGCCCCTTCTTTTCCTTCCATTGTCTTACTTGGAATACTGCTTTCATCAGAGCCACTCTTCTCCATCTCCTCCCTCCGCTGCCTTCTCACCTCTCACTGTAAATGAATCGAAATCCTATTTAGGAACAGGTCAATATTCAGAAAACAGTGCAGCCTGCCAGGACAGCTCATTGCCATGCAGCCCTGGCTCTCACCTCTTCAAGGGGCTCTGTCCTGCCTCGTAGCCACAAGCACCTGCAGGAGGCACAGGCTGTCCTTGCACGATGTCTTGCTGCACACGTCGCAAATCCAGCACTGCCCATTGTGCCAGATACACTGTGTGTGAGCATGTGCTCACCATGGAGTGCCCACAAACTGTGATACATACACACACAGCTGGGAAAGGCTGTTCCGCACCACCCATCCTTAAGCCAAGGACAAGGGGTCGTTGTGATGTTAGAGACTGGACATAAAGGAGTTAAATGTTCACTGAGAGATACTTTAGGAAAAGGTATTTTAATGCTTTTGCTTCCGTTCACTCCCAACTCAAGTTTCACACCTCAAGGATTGCAGCAGCCCACTTGGAAATAATGAACAATGTTTAAAGGTGTATCATTTTTCTTCCTCCTCAATTACTCTACAGATGTTCTTGTCATCAGAAACAGGAGCAGGAGGGAAACAGAAGGAAATTCCAGGCTAATCAACAATAGCCATCCTTCTGTTGGATTTCCTGTAACACACAGGGAGGGCATCCATGTTTTGCCATCACGGGACAGACAACAAGGACTAAGAATGCAACTATAGGAGCGGAGAGATCTGTATCCTGGGAGAACCTCACAATATGGTGCAGCTCACACAGAGTGGTAAACCACCCAGAAGCTCTTTTTCTTATGATAATTTGGAGTAAGAGACAAAGGAAGAACAAGCCTGAACATGAAATGAATAAATATTAGCTAGCAGCAGTCTAAAATAAATCTCAGGAACCCAAAACAACCACGGAATGTGTTTCACATGACCAATTTCTGAAAAAAAAAAATAAAAATCAATAAACCACTTCCTCGTGGCAATTCTACTTCTGCAGTAAGATCTCACGAAATTTTGCTATTGCTATTTCCAGCCTTGAATCAAGCTTTCAAGCCTTCTTGCTTTGTTTGAACCCTCCCCACTAAAAGTAATTGAAAACCCAACAAACTTTTCCACTAAACCATTGCAGAGACCTTCTACATTTGAGTGACACCCTTCAACCACCCCAACGACATATGGACTGAGCGAGCGTGCCACTGTCAAGACACATATGAGATGTTAATAAAGTTTAATTTCTTTAAGAAATATAAATAGCAGTTCCAATATTTTCTTTCCACCCCCCAGTGGGTCATCTCCTGAGCATCCCACTTTGGAGATGGCCTAGAGGACCTGAAAACAGCAAGTTATCTCCCATCTGACCACTAGAAGGGCTGCAGAGCGCTATGTTTCGGGAGTTATGTTACTGAATTTGGTAGGAAAGAGTTGGTTTAAAGCCATTGTAATGCAACTACAGTAAGGTGCAGTTTAGTTCTTCATTACAACTTATAAATTGTAATCAGTCAAGGTAGTGGACATCAGCAGGCAACGCACCCGTGTCATGTTTTAAAATTTCTCACTTTATTAATAAAGACTTTCTGCTACATGAAGTTTTCCCACACACTAACAGAACTTAACAACCCCTCTCCTCCCCAAGTATTTCTGCTTCTGGAGTTAACACCAGGTAACTTTAATTCAGCAGTACACAAAGATTTGCTTTAGAATAAAATCTTTTACAGCTCTTTAGATTGGATGATTCTCTCCATCCTTCTATTCATGGATATCTTCAAAAAGCACAGGATACAAACTGATGCAAAAGTCACTGAATAGGCTGTAGAGTATTTTCTTACTGCTGACATCTTGCCTTTCCCAACTTCGTGTGTTTTTTTGGTTGTATTGAAGGTGTTATTTTTATTCATTAAAAATAAGCTGTTCAAACATAAGAGTTTCCCCCCACTTTTTTTTAAGCAGACAAGCTCTAATAATGATTTTCTTTTCCAACAACACTGATTTTCCAACAACAATGATTTTCTTTTCCTATCAACACTGCTTGGTCTGACTTGTTGGCAAAGTTACTAAGAAACACATGGCACTGAAAAGCTGTTGGCCTTGGAGCACAGCAGCAATCTCCACCATTCAAAGGCCGTTCTGTGTTCTCTTTCTTACAATGGTGGCTTAAAGATGTTTAGCACTCAACAATACATAATAAAGACAAAGCCTTAGAGCCTCCAGGAGTTTACACAACTTTAATCTCCCAGTCTTGCAATTGCCCCTGTGTGGCTTGGCTGGCACTAAGTGGAGGCACACGAAGGCTATGCATTAATTGCTATGCAAATGAAATGAGCAGGTCACAAGTTCAAAACAGACCAAGCTTTTAAAAGCATGGAACCTCTTTGTACAGAGTGCTGGGGACGATAGAAGCTTGTGCCTTGAATCCCTCTAAGCTCTACACTCTGCTCAGCTTCAGCCAGGCAAAACCCCAAAACAAATGAGAGCTTCTAGCCTTGCACTTGTGGAGGTGACGACCTTATCACCCATCCGGATCCAGGAAAACATAACCCAAAGCCCTGCAAACACTGTTGGCTTTTTCATGTCCCCAAAAGCTGGTCGTAGCTCTTATCCTTCTGTAACAGTAGATGTCATGATTTACTTTTACATCCCCACCCCAACATGATGACTGAAAGAAACAGCATGCAGACAAAGCTAAATTCTAAAACACTTGCACGTACAGGCACACTTTGCACTGAACACCAGGGATAGAGCTATCTATGGAAGAGAATACTTGTTCACATTTCTGCTTCATCCTTCTTACCATTCAAAAGAGCCTCCAGTTTTGCGAATATTCAAGAAAAAGCATTTTTCACTTCTTCAGCCAGGTCTTCTGGCTCTAGTCTGCTCTCTTTCTTGCTAGGAAAAGATGTTTAGCTCTCCCTTTCACCTTTATTTCTTCCCAAACATTACTGAACTCCTTATACATGTAGGTAACTACTCTAAACAATCAAATTCCCAATTCGGTGATTTGACAGTCAGCTACAATATCACCCTTTTCTCTTCTAATGAGCAGGCACTGCTCTGTTAGCTGTGTCCTAATGATCAGCTCCATCACAAAAGGCTATACATTTCATGTAATACACATTTTTTGAGGAACACAGGTGCACAAACTGACTAAGAACCTCCATCCCACTATAAACATACTTCATTCAGAAATCATTTTCCAGTGAAAAATACAGACACCCTTAAATTAACTGGTATATTAGGTTAATTTTTATACAGTTAAACTACTAACTTTTTTTTCTTCCCCAAAAGCACAGATTCCCTTTCTCAATACCAATTCATTATGGTATCCAGACAAATTTGCTATTTGTTGCTCAAAGCTGTAGGTTAACACCCAGACCATGACAGTTGGTAAAACACTGATCTAATTGAATCACATTGACCCATGCTTGTTAGAGAATAAAGCCAAGAATTCTGAGACAATAATAGTTAAAACCTGCTTTTAACAAGATGTCAATGTTTCTGCTGTTATCCCATTCTTTTGTTTTAATGTCACAGAATACATCTTTATTCTCTTGCTTTCTGAAAAATGTTTACATACTAACCAGATAACCTAAAAGCAAACACATTTTCCAAGTCTGCATACTCTGTATCCACAATCCAGGCTGTACTCACACCGATACCTCAGCATGTAAGGTGAATGAAGAAAATAATTTATAGCAATACAGTTTACATAAGGTTGCGGTCCTTTAACCTCATCTCTCTGCATTTTAAATACTGTACTTCCCACCCCTCCTTTTACCTAGATGGTGGGCATCACTGGATAGGGAACAGAAAGAAAGCTTTTCTCTCCTACCGCAAACAGTTTACAGAGCAACACAATCTTTGCATGGAACAGCTAGGATAGGAGTAGTTCTACACCTTTGCTTGTAAGGTATTTAATTCATTTATAATACCACGAGGCTACTAAATGAAGCATGTTTTCCTTTACCCACAATCGTTGCTTTTTCATATTTAGCATGATGAAGTCATCATGCACGTATCACAAAATAACATATGCCTAACTTTGAAGATTTAAATTTATTTTCAAGATCCACACACAACATCAGTTGTTTCAGCAGGATATCCCCTAATGCCTACACATCTCTGTGAAACTGCACTGATAACACTTTTAGAATACGCAACACAACCTACTGCAGAACATAAAAAATAACTAAATTTATACTTACTGTAATCTGGGAGGCATCCATGAACTGTAGGCCAAAGTAATCAGTTTCCACAAGGTCCAAATGATATACAATCTGGTCAAATAGCTCCTGTCCCTTCGCATGTTTCTGTAACAGAAAAGAAAGTGGTTTTGGTTTGTTTGTTTTGTGACTGTGTGTATTGGGGAGACAGGTGTGTGGGATTTTTGTTGTGGTTTAAGTTTAAATATGGGGAGAAGCATTGCACAATGGAAAATAGTAATCTAAATAGTAATCCTACATATTCTGAAGAACCACATGGACTTTTTTTTTCCCCCAAGAAATAAGTGATATTTCATCTGCTGCTATTCCAACAGCATCCAACTTTATTCTCAAAGAAAACAGTCAAAGTTCACTGTAACTCAGAGTACAGGAGAGAAACAGAACACTTACAGGACGTTCAGTCTTTCAAATCATGGAGCAAAAAATACCCCAGGAAGCCAAATTCTCCACTAAACACTTGCTTGACACACTGCCCGAAATCTGCTGGCTGTTATCACATGTTGACTGTAGTCATGCAGTGCCACATACCACCACTTCAGCTGCAAAATACATTCTGGACAGCTTGAATACTTAAAGAGCACCACGAGGGAAATTAATGGGATTTGATAAGAATCCTTCAATCACGTTGCTAATTGCAATCGCATTTATAGCCTTCAAATGGAGCAAAGAATTACAGCTTTTTGGTTTTATTTAGCATGACACTTGTAACACACAGGCACGGAAACGAAGCTAACCCAAATCATAGACTACGGTACTAGTAAGAAAGTAAGCTGATCTTAAAGCTTACCTGCAATCTGCACATCTACTTGTTCAGAGTAGAAAATTGAAGCACCCAGTGCTTCAATTTTCAATGCTAGAAGAAGTGGAGCATGGAGGTTACAGGTGGGTAGGAGGAAGAGTGTATAACAAGCTAATTTTTCTGCAAGCCCTGTTGTGTTACGCAGGAAAAGAAGTTTACAAATTCCTGAGGGGGGAAAAAAACAACAAAAAAGCTTGGCTACGAATGAGATTAACATAAACCCCAGAAGGAGACAGAAGCTACAGCTCTATTTTATACAGGAACGTACAGCACACAGGTCTGGAAACAATTCTCTGCCTGCTGTTCCTCCTTCCGCTTTGAGGATTTTTATTATTATTATTATTAATGCTCTTATTAGGCATTCCCACTTCATCCCAAATCCTAGCAGAATTTACCAATTTCAGCTGAGATCTATATAACTTCCAGTTTCTTTAATTTGGCCTTCTCTGCAGTAGCAGCATTAATCATAACACAAAGAAACTCCTGTCCAGGCTTCCAGACTACATAAATCTATCTATAGAATCTATAATCTATCTATAAAATGAAGAGTTTCAGCTCTATTTTTTTCTGAGGTCAATCAAGCTTAAATAAAATTTATTAATTACACCTAAGTAGCAACTCATTTGGACTAACAGTGTAGAACACAGAAATCAAATCAATAAGGTTCTCATTTCAGGAAGAGCATTAGGGGTGCCATTAAAGTTGCATAAAAACTTAGACAAGCATTAAGCCATCATCAGAGGATACCGGTTTATTATTTTAGGGCATGGGGAGCAGGAGGTCAGTAATAGACAGTCTTAGTCAAAGTTCAAGAAACCACTGGAGGCAGACAAGATGACAGCTTCTTAAAGCAGTATATGGCTAGGAAGTAAGGAATTTTCGATGTCCAATCAGTGTTATAAACCATTGCTTTTTTATTAAATTGATATTTTTATTTAAAAAAAAATATCCAGAATGTTTTCTCATACACAGTAAATTCAGCTCTCGTTAAAAGATGCCAAAGGACAACAGGATTAAGACCGATTCTACTCAAATGAGGGAGAAGAAAACCCTCCCAAGCAATAAAAAAGGCAAGACACGAGGAAATCACAGAACAGGGGATATACGGATTTGATGCCCTATGATCACTACCCCCGGTTGCTTGCTCTATGGCATTAGCTACCCGCATGTTTGACTTAAAATGCCCCACGCCCAATAGAAACCAGAGTGCACCCTCCACCTTCTGTACCCAAATAGTAGTTAATGTTCAACGTATGTTACACGGAGAACAGCTCAGCATTGCACAGCCAGACTGTAAAGTGCCCTGTTACATACATAGCTTACAGGAGGTTATAACATTTAACCTGTCACAAAGTGACATTTCCCAGCAACTCGCGCCGTGTAGATAATCAAGCTGCCGCAGCCAAACTGCTGACAAAAAGCCCTGGTTTTGAGATGTTCTGCTCAGGGGAAAGATAAAAGGAGCTCCTCCCCACTACTGACCGTAAAGGATGACCTGCTCTCCTCAGGAATTGCTGAGGCCCACATGCAGAAGCATAGCCTCTAACAGAAAGGACATTTGGATTATGAGAAACTTTGCATTTTCACGGTCTTGTCCTCCCTCCCTTCCTTCTAGATAACAGAAGATAAAAAAAAAAATGCTTCCTCTACCGAAACCTTGTGTCAAGTGAGGAATATGAAACTGACTTCAAACAAAATTTCCACAGAAGATATCATCAGCTGGAATTCAACAAAGCACGCTTACTCCACACAGCTTCACCTAGTGGATATTTTTTGAAGATACTTGTAAAAAAAAAAAAAAAAAAAAAAAAAAGCGTTTAAGCTAAGAATATTTTATAGCCCTACCTTACTAGACAGATGGTTCATAACTTTCAGATGTAGAGTATCTGCATAACCCACATCTCAAGAAAGGAGTAGTAGTAACAAACAACATACACAGACTATTACATGGAGTTATTACCTTGTTATGAAAGTTACTATAATTGGAAAGAGTGATGTAATGCGAATTGCAAAACCATTATTATTTTTTTTTTTTTAAACTAAATCATTGCCAGTTTCTGCTGGAGCCTTCCTTGGCTCCCAGGAGAACCTGTGCGAGCACCGTAACACCTCACAGACAAGCACCGGGGGGCATTTCAAATGTTGAGCTTACAAACAAATTCCACCTGCAGCAGAAGGTAAAACTGAGCTAGCATGAGGCAGTCCCCTGCACTCCCTTTTGCCTCTTTGTCCTTGAGGAAACACAGAAAGACTGAACTACATTTTCAGGTTGGGAAGCTCCGTAATAAGGCACTACTAGATGAAAAAAAGGAAAAAAAGGAGAAAGTTGCCCACATCAGCCAGCCACGTGAGCCATTCATGCCTCAGAGTCATGCCAGCTGCATCCTGGCAGCACTCCTCAAATAACCCCTTGTTCCCCCACCATATTTTCTTTGGGACCATGAATGATGGGATCAAAGAAAGTTCTTAGTTTAATGAGGATTTATCATCAGGTCCTCTTGCAGGAGCTCAAATCAGCGCAGGCATAAAGCCCCTTGTAAAGCCACGGTGACAGCTGTGTGGCCCACAGGTGGAGCAGGCCTGAATTTTTAGCTGCCAAAGGCTTCCAGTCCCAGGGAACTGGGGAATTCTTGTCAGCTAACACCTGACAAAACAAAGATTAACTTCTCCAATGAGAAGCTCTTCCAGACTTGACAAGTGAACAGGCAAGAGGTTTTAACACGCTTTTGGTGGGCAAGAAGGAAAGGGCAATTTCATCAGCCAAAGACATTTTACATCCACCGGCTCAGTCCAAACAGGCTGTTCAGTGTTGATTTTAGCTATGCCAGAATTATCTGAAAGGTTCTGCCAAAAGGCATTAAAAGGGGATACAGAAGCCAGAAAATTTCCCCAGTCTGGTGCAGATGTGGTGCAAGAACATCCCTGGTCAGTCTGGGAGCCCACGCGGTGAGTTTGCTGCTGTGCCTACCTTCCCAAACCTGAAGTGCTCTGCAAAGGAACAAAAAGTAGCCTGTAGCAACCAAGTAGGGTGCATTACATGGGCACAAGTGGAGTGGATAACAATTGTTGAGTCACACCAGAGTTCAGATTGCAGCACTACAAACTAAGGATTAACAGATTTCAGAAATAGCTGAAGTTGTGCTTGGGAAAGCGACCTGTCAAACAGGCCAAGAGTACATGAAATAGCCTGCAAGCAAAGAAAAATAAAAAAAGAAAAAAGGTAAATAAACCCCTGCAAAGAAAAAAGTTGAAGCCAGTTAGCTGTAATCTCTCCCAGACTGAATGCTGAGTAGTAGCAGGAGCGAGTACACAGGACAAATTTAATTTCTTTCCCTAAAGAAAGCACGACGTTATGTATTCTGTAACACATCAAATATTTTTGCAGAGTGGGCTGCTGTGATCTCATGGTCACAGACAACCAGGTTTTAGCTTCTGGCAAGTTAGTAAAGGAGCATTTGTAGCTAGCAATCCTCTGCTCCACAGGCCTGATCCTGCTCTGCAGCAATCAGTGCCTCTCCCTGGCACCTCCTGGAACAGGGTAGCTCATTATGTTCTGCTCAGGACTCTTACACCTCAAGTGTTATTAACTCATTTCTCACTTTTCAGCTGTATTCCTAAAGCTTTACCAGCTCTGCCGGCTGTATTATTTAGTATTATGTTACACTAAATTATACATACTATATTATATATTGCTTTGCCTTTTAACAGCCACTGGCAATGCTGTCTCCTAGCATTTTGGACATGTTACAGGCAAAACATGTGTAAAGCCATTTGGGTTGCTTATTAACCTTGACTTCTGGTGCTTGTTATCATCTGTCCTTTAACTCTCTTCTCGACAGTCGAGCCCTCAGTTTCTCAACAGACACCACCTTCTGCACCCTCTAAGCTTAGTCCATTAGGGGCTACAGGGAAGTAGCAACAACAAACTCAGTGTTAAGACTAAAAGAAAAACAAATTTATTAACACATCTTATTTCCATGGGTGCCCTAACTTGCTTCAGCTCCTTGAAAACATTAGGTTATTTTCTTACCAGTTGACCACTGACTTGAGTTTTCAGTCCTGGCTCCAAGCTCACTTGAAAAATATGCCACTCTTCAAATGACCATTAAGCCTCTCACCCTGTCATGCCAGCACCAGCTGCATTGCTTCAGAGCCTGCTGATGCATGTAAATTATGTTTAAATATGGTACAGACCATAGAAACCAGCAGCATTCCTGAACGTGCCCAGAAGAAAATGCAACTGATGATGCATGTGAAGTTTCAGGTGAAGGCAAACCAAACTGATTCTAGCTGCTTTGAGAAATTAGCTAGAAATAAAACTTAAAAGCCTCCAAGCCTCCCATAGCCTCCCCTCAACAACCAGAACAAAGAACCCCCTCTGCCCCTCCACCACTACAAATGCCAAACCCATACATGCACCACCAAAAACCCAACCAGAAGAAAAAATCGCCCCAGTGGCGGTTGCTTATTTATTACCTTGAATGCACAAACGTTTTGCTCCCAGTCATTCCTGTCAATAAACCCAAACTGAAACTGCAGTTTTCTGGGCAAAAGCAGCTTATGAAAAATAAATGAATGACAACAGCCAAGCTATTTCCTTCAGGTTGTCAGGAGGCTCAGCTAAAGAAACAGCATTTGAGTACATCCTCCCTGCTGGAAGACTGGGTTTCTGTGGCAAAGATGCCAATTAGAACTCATAGACAGATATTAAGAAAAAAATCCCCAAACAGTGGGTACAATAAACCTCACTATTGTTACGTGCCAGTATTTCTGTACAGCACTCAACCCCACCTCTCCACCAGTAGTTACTGGTAAGAAGAACCAGCGTTCAATCCCTGCAAAAGATGGTGAAAATAGGGATTAACGACTGCAAGAGACAAACAGCACCTCTGTTCTGCTTATACAGGATTCAAGGAAGAAAGTCTGTAGAAGTGGTGCGAAGGAGAAGCTGAACAAGAACAAATAAATAGATCACTCTATCTGATATGTGCCAGGCAAGGTGCTACACAAAACCAAACGGCTTCCAGTTGCATCACACCACCTTTGACCATGGCATAGGCTGATAGGAGAGATTTGGCCAGAGCTTTTAACCTGCTATGTGAGGGTAATCTTGTGAATTAAAAAAAAAAAAAAAAAAAGTGAAAAACAAACCCAGCAAACCCAAAACATAAAGAATAAAGGGTGGGGAAAAAAGATGCTATTTTCCTACTCTGCAGTAGGAATAAAGAAAGGAATAGAAAAAAAAAAAAAGGAACTGAATTATTCATAAAGTACAAACTCAATGAGATGAATCAGAGATTAGAATGTCAGCATGGCACTGTAGAAAAGCCACAGGAAAAAAAAGACATCAGAGAGGGAATTACCTTATGCATGTAACTCACTGAAAAGTCCAAACTCATGCCAACTGGCCTGCTGGAAAGATGTCACACGCAGATCAACACTTAGAAATGTTATACAGTTTCAAGAAAGTCAAGCAAGGTCTGAGAAAGAGGGTTTGAGGTCTGAGGATAGGGTTTCCTTTGCCAGTTCACACATCCCTGCTTTCCAACCACTTCTTTCCCACCTCTCAAACACATCCTGCCTCTTCCCACAGTGGGCAAGTACAACAGCATGCGGGCCAGCTTCATTAAATAGTCTGTACTGATGCTAATTTTTACTGAAAGCAAAAGTAGTTTTCAAAATATGCATTTTTTTACCAACTGGGTTTTACAGCACAGCCGTTCAAAAACTAGTTACAGCATACCTAGAGCTTCAGAAGTCCATGCTGCTGGTGAAAAGGAGCAAACTGTCACCTCCCAAGGCTTATGTTATCTAGAGGGTGTATGTGACAGAAATTTTGGTAGAGGGCAGACCACAGGAGTAGCCTGCCTCCGTGTAAGAGGTCAGGGGCTGGCCTGTGCTAGACATGGTTTGAGCCATCTCTGCAATAGAGCCACTGCAGACCACAGCTGAGCCTGTGGTGCCTCTGGGAAAATGTATTTCAGAAAAGGCAGAACATGCCCGACAGGTGTCGGGTGAGGGAATAGAGGAAGAACAGCAGAGGGAACCCCAGAGTTGGAGGAAGAGATGCAGGCCCTGGAGCAAATATCCCTTGTGGATCATGGAGGACCCATGCTGGAACAGACAGGTATTTCTGAAGGACTGCAGCCTGTGGAGAGGACACGCAGTAGAGCAGAGGAAAGAAGTGTGAGGAGGAAGGAGAGGCAGAGAGGTTTCTGTCCTGACCACGGCCTCCCATCTCCCATGGGAGGAGTGAACGAGTGGCTGGGTGGGTGCTGGGCTCCTGGCCAAGGCAAACCCACCACACAAGGAAGACCCTTACACATGGCACTTCTATGTTTCTGTCAAGTTGGACGTCATCTGAAGGGACGGCAGTCTGAAGAACCTCAACTCTCTCCAAACACCACATGAAAGGCGAGCGGATCCTCTAAGTGCAATTACTATTGGCAACCCTAATACCAGGGCTGACATTTTTGTTGTATTGGACTCAGGTGAAGGTGACAATTTCTGTTAACTGTCCCTACCGCCTAAATGTACCACAGGCAACACAGACCTCTTCACAGGGCTTCAGTGCTAAGTGTTAGCATTGCTGCACGTCTAAATGGGATCCTCGGGCAACAGCCAAGAAGTACAAAAAGCCCCACAACAAAATAAAACTGTGATTTTAAGGTCTAAAAGTGAGCATGGACTATTGTTATTTCAGATATGGACATGTTTCCCCATCACATTTCTACACTCAGAGGTACAGCAAAAACAGTTATTTGTACGGAAAGAAGGTTTTCACCCCTAGACTGCCAGCTCCCTCTCCTGACCCACTTGAAATACTACATACTCCTCAGGCTGAAAAACACAGCTGCAGAAACACAAAGTAGCTGGGATGCAGAAAAAAAACAAAACGCCGAGAACTTCTTAACTACTTTATTCCACTTGAGATCCAGTTCTCAATTCCGGAGTCCCAGAAGACAACAGAAGTTGATACGAGCTATGGGTGTTGGACTGGCAGCCGCTTCTCAGGGAAGATAGCACTGAACGTAACGTTTTGCTTCTCCTGCATGAATTGCTTTTTACCCTACTGCACAGGGCATGTAGGGGCCGTTTCGATGGAGTGCTAGAGGAGATTCTAGATAATGAGCTTAAACTGCATCTGAACAGTAACCCAGAACACCAATGTAAGCTCAATTGACCTAGAAGAGACCAAGGAAGAAGAGGCAAAGCGCTACTAGAAGCGAATCCCTAGAGAGTTCAGCAAAGAATCTCCACTTTCTTATGCTAATGGCAGTACCAAAGTTTCAAAAGACATCTTAGCTTCCTTCTCCATCTGCATTTGAATGCTCCGTGAATAGAAGTGGTTTTTAAATCGACACAGTTGTACAAACAGAATTTTCCACATGGACACATTTCTTGCATACGCGTTTTACCTGTATTTGTGCCTGGCTTAATTGCTTCAGGTTTTTGTTTTTAAATAGGACGTTTATGACTGTTACAACAAGAAAAATTACCTGTAAGGCTCTACCAGCAACGTTCCTCTGCAACAGACACAGCTGAGGTGACCAGCAGCAGTGCCCAGTTTGGACACAAGCGAGAAGGACTTTATATAAGGAAGCCTGCAGCATCCCTGATGGGCTCGTGGCCAGTAACGATACAGGTTTTGCTTCCATTTCCTAGCCTAGAAGTTTGTCAGCGTAACAAGGAAGTGCCTGCAAGGGGAGGTTACATCAGGATAGCATCGCTACTGATTTAAGCTATCCATGCTTTTAAACACACTCCCTCTGTCCTCCCTACACAACCATTCGCTTACAGGTCACGCTGCACAGCCTCGCCAAAAGCTGTTTCCTGAGTGCGTTGTAAGGGGCAATAAGGAGGCCACAAAGCTGTGCTGCAGCTGGGATGAAACACCTGGAAGGGCTGTTCTGAGAACAGGCATCTTGCACAATGCCTTGCTGTTCCTTGCTTTTAACATAAAGAGCAGGAATCCCGCCCCAAATGTGCTGACCTGGAAAAGCCAAAAGATGTGTATTCTGGTACAAATAGCACAACATTTATGCTGTACTACTTTTTTTTTTTTTTTAGCAAGCTGCTATGGACTACTTCAGAAATAGTCCAGAAATCCTCTGTATTAAAGAGATCCTTTGCTTTACCTCCCATATGTAGTAAGAGGATAAAGAATCCCATCACGACAGAGCAGCAATTATACCTGTCTGGATAAAATTAAAAGTTCCTTATGACCACTCCTCTCCTCCTGCATAATAATGTGCGCTGTTTATGTTCACATAGTTCATACAATTGTTTCCATGTTTGTTTGTTTCTTGTAAAACTCAAATACATACCATTTGTGCTGTGTTTCATAGCAGCAAATTAACTCCATACACATGCTAGCATTAACTACCTATTCCCTTACCTGGCACAAAGTTTTACAAAGTGCTAAACCTTCCATATAAATCATATTAATCGTTGATCACCCTGACAGCTCCAGCCAATTAACAAAGGTCAGAGCCACAAAGGGAGCCTAGAACTTGAGGACAAAGCTCTATGGTGGCCCTGCCTCAGAAGCTCACCAGATTTGATACGCAAAGACAAACCCTTTTAGAAGCTATCTGTTTATTCAGATAGCCAACAGACTTCAAACAGCACTTTTCACTTTGTTCTTTCATATATCAAGTCGCAGGACCTCTCTGAAGAATCAATTCATATTGTTTGCCTCTCTGAAGAGGACCAGAAATCCAGAGACTGAAAAAAGTCTGCAAGAAACTTACTGACTAGTTTATAATCTGCAATTTAAAAAAAGAGCCAGACCAGGGAAGTCTGCCACTAAAAACAGTTCATTTGGCGGGCAGCTTAGAAGACATGCTTCTTTTTAAACACAAACATAATTAGCCAAATCCATACAATTTAGGAAGATCGCTACAAATTAAATTTCTTTCTACCAAGACAGAAGATGCAATAGGAACAGCCATGTGGTTTATATTTAAAAATTACTACAATTAAAAAAATAATTAGACAATAGCTCAATCTTATAGAAGTCACCCCTCTCAGATGATATCATTGCTTTGAGAAGAGCTAATGCCAGATCTAGGCTAACTGTATTGAAAAGAAGCTAAGCCTCCTAAGCCTCCTCTCTGCTGAGAAAGAATTATGTAAAACAAGATAAATTCTCATCATGACACAGAATTTAACTTCTTGCTCTGTCAAACGTTCAGATCTGATGGGGAAAAGTACACCTTACCGTGCTGCAACATGCAGTTTGTATTCATTTTGCAGAATGAAAAGTGACTGTTGTGTGCGGTTTTGTTGTTGGTGGTTTTTTTTTGTTGTTGTTTTTTTTTCTTTAATTAAAGAAAAAACACATTTTAAATTAGAAGTCCTAAGACTGTCCACATGAGGAAGAGAAAGATTGGGTTACAGCTAAAATTGATTTTGTATATCTCATGTCAACTAACAGATCCTCCTATTAAGTAAAAGGCTAAACACATAAAAGAAGTGATTCTTAACACTGCATCTGGTCCCATAGTTAGAATGCAGAAAAAAATATCAGAATCTGTAAAAGTGACATTTTGAAAAAGAATCAGATACAGAGAAGACGAAGCACAAACCTGTGAAAGTGTCAGCCTTTTCCCCCTATTACGCTCCCTGAAAACTACAGTTTTTGTTGCCCATTTGGACAGAATATGATAACCACTGTATTCCATCCCTTCCAAACAGTATAGATAGATTAGAAATAATTAAAAAAAAAAAAAAAAGCCACCAGAAATATAGTTGGAGTTGAAAAATTTTAGTAATTTGCAAGAAGCTTTGAGTTTTATTTTTTCACTTTTCAGTTTGGCTGCCCAGGCTGCCTTCATGCCATTAAATGGATTACAAATATTTACATGTCAGGGGAAATAAAACAGAATAAAAAACACTATTGTGGAAATTAAACCTTAACACCATAATGGAGTTTAAAAAAAAATATCAGCTTTTCAGCTTTCTTATTTTACACACGTGTATCATCAGCACCTTATCAAGAGCTTACAGTTATTTCAGAACACCAGGCAAACATAGGAAAACTTCACTATTGTAACTGGACAGAAATTCAGTAGCATTTGCTAAGTCGGTAATGCACCAAGTTTCCTGTTATAGGCTAATAGGGCATTCCTTGCAGTTGTCCCTTTCTGCCTAGGTATTTGATCTCAACAGAACCACCCCACTGCAGGAGGAGATCAGGCTTAAGACCATCTAAAGAACCTGAAGGTGCCAAAGTCCATGGGACCTGATAAGATGCATCCATGGGTCCTGAAAGAACCAGTGGGTGTAGTTGCTAAACCTCTCTCCATCATAGTTGAGAAGTTGTAGTGGTCTGGTGAAGTTCCCACAGACTGGAAATTGGCCCCCACTTTTTAAAAAGGAAAAAGGAAGACCCAGGGTACTACAGGCCAGTCAATGTCACTTCCATGCCTGGCAAGATCATGGAAGATACTCCTGGAAATTATGCTAAGGCACGTGGAAAATAAGGACATGATTGGTGACAGCCATCATGGCTTCACTAAGGGCAGATCGTGCCTGACAAATTTGGTGGCCTTCTATGACAGGGCTACAGCACTGGTGTATAGTGATATCGTTATCTCCAAACTGGAGAGACATGGATTTGATGGACGGATCACTCTGTTGGTAAGGAGTTGGCTGGATAGTTGCACTTAAAGAGTTGTAGTCAACAGCTCAATGTCCAGGTGGAGATCAGTAATGAGTGGTGTTCCTCAGGGGTCTGTGTTGGGACCAGTATTGTTAAACATCTCCGTCAGTGACATGGACAGTGAAATTGAGTGCATCCTCAGCAATTTTGCTTCTGTAACCAAGCTGTGTGGTGCAGTCGACACGCTGGAGGGAAGAGATGCCATCCAGAGGGACCTGGGCAGGCTTGAGAGCTGGGCCTGTGTGAACCTCGTGAGCTTCAACAAGGCCAAGTGCAAGTTCCTGTACCCAGGCTGAGGCAATCCCAAGCACAAATACAAGCTGTGTGGAGAATGGATTGAGAGCAGCCCTGAGAGTGTTAGCGGAGGAAAAGCTCAGCATGAGCTGTCAATGGGTACTTGCAACCCAGAAAGCAAATCACATCCTGGGGCGCATCAAAAGCAGCATGGCCAGCAGGGTGAGGGAGGGGGCTCTCCCCCTCTGCTCTTGGGAGACCCCACCTGGAGCCCTGTGTTCAGCTCTGGGGCCCCCAGCACAAGGAGGACGTGGGCCTGTTGGAGCAAGTCCAGAGGGGAGGGCTGCAAGGATGACCAGAGAGCTGGAGCACCTCTCCTACTAAGATAGGCTGAGGTAGTTGGGATTGTTCAGCCTGGAGAAGAGAAGGCTCCAGGGAGACCCTATAGCAGCAGCCTGACAGTGCCTAAAGGAGGCCTACAGGAAAGGTGAGGAAGGACTCTGTGTCAGGGAGCGTAGGGATAGGACAAGGGGAAATGTTTTTAAAATGAAAGAAGGTAGGGTTAGATTAGATGTTAAGAAGAAATCCTTCACTCAAAGGGTGGAGAGGCCCTGGCACAGGCTGCCCAGAGAAGCTGTGGATGCCCCATCCATGGAGGGGCCCAAGGCCAGGCTGGATGGGGCTTTGGGCAGCCTGGTCTGGTGGGAGGTGTCCCTACCCATGGCAGGGGGATTGGAATTAGATGATCCTTAAGGTTCCTTCCAACCCACACTATTCTGTGAGTCACTATCCTTTACAACTTTTGTGGAAATCTTTTTCCTCAGAGGCTAGAGCTCAAGCCAAATCAGATCAAACACTGCCCAGTTCAGTCATGCACTGCTGACCCACAACCACCTCAGTTATTTAAAATGACAATTTGTTCTTTTATTTTTTAGTTCCAGGGAAAAAACTGGCAAGAAGTCCACCAATTGCCTTCTCACAATATGAAGATATCAGCCATGCTGTGCATGTTCAGGTTCATTTCCAAAGCCACTATAATACAAAGTGCCACTTAAAAGCAGGCTTTTAGTTGGATGCATAATGATCTAGTTAAAAATGAAACCACTATGGTGACCCCAAAAAAGACTGTAGCATCAGTTCTTTGCAGCTGCAAGACAGCCTCCATGTAAATATCAACAAAAATATCTGTTTATAAAGCAGATTAGAGAAAAAATCTGTAAGTGAGCTGTCTCACAATAATTTTATTTCACAATGAAAGGGGACACAGGAACATATTACCACAAACTCAAAATATTTCAACTAAATAATCAAACCAAAACACCACCAGAACTAATACAAAGCACTCTGAAGATCTGAAAAAGCAACTAAGTCACTGCAAAATCAGATTTTAACTGTCTTAATTCCTACTGAAACATATATTAACAGAAACAAAGCTTCTGATTTTTAGACTTCCAGACATGGTCAACGGGGCCAACTGAAGACCTGAATTCTGCTGGAGCAAAGTTAGAGAAGCTGAACTCTGGCCATGCAACAGTTTTGCTGCCTAATAGCCTTTAAATGACACCAACAACCCAGCAGACTTCAAAGTCATGCACATGCAGCCAGCAGAGCCTTTAACTGCAACCAGATACAGCACCATAGCAGTGACGCAGGAAGAAGTGTCAGCTCAGTTGTTCAGCTGTGTTGATTCAGAAAAAGCATGTGATGAAGTTTATACAGGCTGAGCAACAAAGCACATATGACTGCGGCTATAGCCAGAGAGTCTGTAGATTAAGACAGACTTCGTTTTTCGCATCTGTTTAGAAAATATGACATGCTGTGGGAAAACAAGCAATTCAGATGGAGACGGTGGTAAGCTGAATGCTCAATCACTCACCAGTCGTGCACGCTGAAGGTCTTAAATTATGCCCTCTTTTAAAATCTTGAATGAAAGACCAACAAGTGTTGTTTAACTTGACTCTTTGGTCTCCCACAATGTCACTGCATCCAAGCTGGGACATAGCCTAGATGGGTGGGTAAAATTGTGGGTAAAAAATGGCAGCAATTAATGGTTTGTATGCTACCTGGACACCAGTTGTACGTGGAGCTCCTCAGGGATCTTTCCTGGAACCTGTCTTGCTTGACTCCATCTACCACATGGAGAAAGAAATGGAGCATCTTCACTGACTTTTCTTGGAAGACACCAAGCTGGGGTGTGCAGTCAACTTAGGACACTGAGAAATTTAGAGTCCAGGAAAGGGCCACAGTGATGTTCAGGGGCTGGACCACATACTCAGTCAGAAGAGGCTCAGAACTAGGCACACTTAATCTGGAGAAGATACAGGTTTGGGGGAGTTAAAACAGGTCTCAAAGGCCTGCTCAAGTAACAACTTGAAAAGTCCGAGCCAGATAGTATGCAGATAATAGTAGCAGGTAAGAGACCACGAACATCAATTGAAATAGCAAAGGTTCCAGTGGATATATGGGAAAGAGTTATGCTATGAGGATAATTAAACATTGGAGCAGGGTGCCCAAGGAAGGCACACACTCTCCATGTTTGGAGGTTTCCAAGGTGTGACTGGATAAAGCCCTGAACAACCAGGTCTGAATTCAGTGATGACCCTGCTTTGAGCAGCAGGTTGGACTGAAGAGACTGCTTAGGTCTCTCCCAACCTACCAAGCTCTGATTTGATTAACCTTATTGTTTCCATTTCAGTTTTACCTATGACTTGCTGGAATTTTAACAGCCTTACACCTCCTACACATTTATAAAACAGTTTCAACACATTGCACTAGTGTATACCCTAATGCTACCTACATTTAAAAATTGTTTTTGCACCTGTTTTAAACCAATGTGGAATTTGCATCCTTTTGTTTGAAGGGGAAGGGGGTCAGGCTTTGTTTTTTAACTCCAGACAAAACCACTGCTGAACTGTTCCACAAACGTCTCCAGGCTTGACTCTCACCTCACAACAAGAACAATTCATCTATGACTAGAGTTAAAACTAATATTCAGGGGGAAAAGCAGCAGACTACATGGCCCTGACACACACAAAAAAGGTTTGAATGCAGAATGCTTCATCTTTTTTGTAACTCTTGGACACCCACACTCCCGCACAGACTTCACAAACTTGACGTAGGCATCTGAGCCTCTCATACACTGTGTGCAGATCATTAGGTCTTCAGTATGAGATTCACAACAGCTGGTTGGGCACTCTTACTATCCTAGCTCAGGACAAGGTTGTTTTAAATCTTATCTGAAACCTGCCACACTCATCATTACACTGAAAGGCAATACTTTCCACTCACAATACTCTGAGGAGACAAGTTCAGTGCTGTGATAAAACCCTCTTTCACTCCCCAAGAAAAGGATGGCTCCTTTTTCACCTGAAAGAGAAAATCCTTCCCCTCCACCCCATATGCTCATAGGAAAAAATGATTATTCTGTTATTCAGTAACTACAGGCCATTTTCAAAGAAATGTTTACTGCCACAGACATGATCAACCCACCAGAATATAGATTATTCGGGGTGGTTATAGGATGCGACAGAACTCTCTCCCTCCTGCTAAAGTATTACATGTAAAATGAAAGTGCCAAGACTCAATGGGACACAGAGTCAGTAGGGAGTGCATGCATGCCTACAAGCAACACCAAATGCATTCCAGCCCCATTTTCTCAACAGACAGGAGCTCCAAAACCTCCTCATGTACTTGAAATTGTTGTTCTCCACCCTGGGTTACTCCCTCATTCCCAATAAACCCATTCGTTCTCCATCCCCCCTCCCCCAGATAACAGAAGCACAAAGTTTGCAGAGAACAATATTACACATAGTATTTAGAACTGTAAAAGCAGTTATAGAGCTTTATGTTTCTTTAAATATAGGTTTTGATTTATTACCTCCCAATTCATAGAATCACAGAACGGTATGGGTTAGAAGGGATATTAAAGATCATTTAATTCTACCCCCCCCTGCCATGGGCAGGGACACCTCCCACTAGACCAGGTTGTCTAAAGCAACCAGGTTTGTCAGATTTGTCAGGCACAATCTGTCCTTTGGTGACAGCCAGCATGGCTTCGCTATCACCTCCTTATTTTCCATGAGCCTTGGCATAGTTTCCAGGAGGATCTGCTCCATGATTTTGCCAGGCACAGAGGTGAGACCTGTTGGACTGTAGTTCCCTGGGTCCTCCTTTTTCCCCTTTTTAAAATGGGGGTTATATTTCTCCTTTTCCAGTTCATGGGAACTTCACCTGACTGCCTGCCACAGCTTCTCAAACATGATGGGGAGAAGTTTAACAACTACATCCGCCAGTTCCTTCAGGACTTGTGGATGCATCTTATCAGGTCCCATGGACTTAGGTTCAAGACCAGCTAAGGAACCTGAAGGTACCCATCTCCTCTTACACAGGGTAGGTAGTTCATCATTCTTCCAGTTCCTGCTTTTGCCTTCTGAGGCCCAGGCCATGGGGCTGTCACATAGCTCTTCTCAGTGACAACTGCAAGTCAATACCTTCCCACTTCCCCTCAATCCCAAATTTAAGCTTCCTGCAAGTCAGACATAATATTGACGGTTTATTTGTTACACACAAAGTCAGGAAAGGCTTGTAACTCATACAAAATTAATGCCATTTTGTTTACAACACATCATTTAGAAGGAAAGCATTTTCTAATAATACAATCCAGTTGTCTTCTAGCTTTCACCACAGCTAAGAGCAGCTGGTTGTTTTGAATTTGCAGGATAAACCCTAAACTACAGTAAATATGTAATTGTAGGAATTTTCTGAAACACAAGATAATGGTAGACATCAAGCTCTAATTCAAACAATCTTCTCCGCTATTCTACTCTAAAGCACCTATTTAGTTGAGCATACATGCATGAAAAATGGGAATCTAACTACACAAAGCAAGCATTTTTAAAAAGATCCATTGCTGTAATACAGCCGGTTCCCACGATACATGGCATCAAATAACAATTTTCAGGAAGGCACAGATCTAACCAACTTGTTTTTGAACACCTAAGTATTGACAGTGTTGTCTATCATATTCTGAACAGTCACCAATTGTCTTCAAGACCCTGAAAGGGATACACAGAAAAAGCTGTAACTCATTGCTTCATTACCTCAGGATGCTGACCACTAAAGCCTGGTAGAGCATCCCTCTGCAAGATAACTCCCATTCCACTTCTCTCCCGGAGAGGTCATGCTACAGCTGATTCATTCTGGAGTAAGTGCTAAACATTGGAAAGATTTCTCAGGAAGCTGGGCATAGGAGGTCTAAAAGGTAACCACCGCAGAACAACTCTGTTAAAAGTGCTGTGGCTAAGTTCCCTATGTTGTTAAACCTTAGTATTAAGAACTAGATTAAATGCATCGTTTTCCCTTGCATAATGACACTGCTTCACCATACATAAGATGAAAAAAGATTAAAGGGGCACCCCAAAGGCACTGCTCAAAATAGAAATCCCTGGAAAAAAAAAAAAAATATATATATATATATATATATACATATTATATATATATCTACCAATGGTCCTGAATCTAGTTTAGCAAGACAAGAAGTGAGCACAGTGAAAAATACCACCGCATGCTGTACATTATAGTGATGTTTACATCATATTTAAGAGCTGAGAATTTACACAACTGGCAAACATTTTCCTTTCCCTTGAAGATATCAGCAGGTACGCTGTACTATTTACAAAAAGCTTCATAAGGAAGCTAGAACTGCCTGACATACAAGTAACACAGTGTAATGGAAGAGACATCGCATATCATTTTTATCACGTGCTAAAATCTCATTTTTTTTTGTCTTAACAGTTATAGATGGCATCTTTACTTTCTGCACTTTGTAGTGGCTCTGACACTGATCTCATTTTCTTTTTCAGCATGTTGATACACTCATTAAATCTTACTTAGGTGGTTTCAGGTATTAGGGTTTACTAGCCTCCAACCTAATTTTGTTCATGTTATGGTATTGATGAAAATACTCCCTTTGTATTAAACATGACAGGCAGATCAACTACTTGGCAAAGAAAACATACAATGCCAGGAGTACACATCTGACATCTCATACACTATTGATCCAGAAACTGAAGAATCAAAAAAACAGACTGCTGTGAAGTAGAAGAAAGGCTTCACGAGCAAGCATTGAAAGCTGCAAACTACACAAAACATTTAAGAGTCAAAAGAAGACAGCAAAGAAATTGAGAAAGAGGAACCATGCTGGGAGGGTAAATTTTGACATTATATAATTGGGGAATGAAACTTGGGGAAGAGCCAGCATGAAGAATGACAGGAAACCCGACTGTTGTCTTCTACAAATGTGGGACCCACAGAGGTTGCTAGTATTATTACTAACACAGACC
Organism: Anas acuta; assembly: GCF_963932015.1. Lineage (NCBI taxonomy): Eukaryota > Metazoa > Chordata > Aves > Anseriformes > Anatidae > Anas > Anas acuta. The sequence continues at coordinate 90,393,993 of NC_088980.1, forward strand.
TTTCTCCATTAGATGGTATATATGCTTTGCTGAGCCTTACAAAATCTGTTTAAGGTCATGAATTCATCTTGCTGCCTGATCCTGTGGTGCCCATCCCTCAACAGTGCCTAGCTGGGCATTAGTAATGTGTTCTCGATGCTCATCATCCAGGCCTTGCACAGCTGTAAAACTTGGGAGGAGGCATTCCATCTAACTTTTGCTTAAACACAGCTATTGTAGGTTCAAACTACTTAAGAACTTCTTTAATTACAAAAATAAATAAAATTAAAGCTAAACCTGGAGGACCCAGACTGAAGAAGTATGTCATTAAAAAATAAAGCAGACAAGCTATTTATGGAAAAAATTATTTAAACTGATTTATTTTTTTTCCCCCCAAAACCAAACAGAACTCTTGCACGTATAAATAACTGTGCTGGAGAACAGATTGTAAGACAAGTATCAAGGTACAGTAGGGAAATCTGTTGGGCAATCAGCTAGCAGAAGGCCCTGAATGAACAGCCCATACCCAAAGGACTGCCTGAGCAACACGCTGCCCAGGCAAACAGCTCCAGAAAATTGTGTAACAAACTCCAAAGGGCCGGTGCCTCAAATGTAGGGAAAGAAAGCAGAGCTCTCACGCAACACACCGCCCCTACTACGGCTTTTTAACACAAACTCAAAAGCAACTCACTCGCGTATTGTGCTTCAGGTTTCCAACGCATGCCTACTACAGAAAAGTTATTCTAAAATTACTATCAGTGCCAGACAAAAATAGCAGCTATGGAGCTACGGCATACTACTCCTGAAAGATAGTAATTAAGCAGCAACTGAGATGACTGTAAAGAGATAATCAGTAGTATACTAATCAGGATAAAGGATTAGTTAATATTAAACATATTGAGCAGACATTTGGACTGCACTGCTGCAGCGAGCCATTTTTAATCCGCAAAAACTAAAATCTGTCTTCTGCTGGGAATACACAGTCTTTATTAGCTCTTGAAGCCACAGCTAGGGATTACTAAACATGCCCTAAGAATTCACAAGCTCTCTGCTGCTTTTAAACTTTCTTGCTGCCTGCTATGCTGATCTTGAACTTTATGTGAGAGAACTGCTGATTTAGTGCCATACGAGGAGTTGAAGGAGAAACTGCTCCTGAGGAATTCCCAGCTTCCAAAGGAGCGAGACGTGTGCCTGGCTGTGCATGTGGAGAAACCCAGGCACTCTTAACGTCCTGCTTTCTCAGTCTTTTTCAGTTAAAAGTCTGATTTGAAGGAATGGTGTAAGAGCACTAAGGATTCCCAAACTGAACTCAAGAACTCCTTGACTTGGAGGATGTTTCTCAACATTATGGGCAAGATTTTCAAGAAACTAAAAAAAAAAAAAAAAAAAAAAAAAAAGGGGCATGTAATAGAACTGTGTTTAGCCTCCAGTCAATAGGAAGAAAAGCCAGACTGCAACCCTGAGGCCAGAAAGATTACTGTGCTCCCTTAGGGCAAGGCCCAGAAGACGGCTGATGCCAATGCTCAACAAAGCATTCTTGCTCAAAGGGACACAGATTGTGTGTGTGTGTGTGTTTTTCCCCCCCTCACCTCTCTCCTTATGCACTAGAGATGCACTGAATATCTGCAAAGCATGTTAGAAGTATCTCCATTGAATTCACATAGGTTACACATCCGTACAAGCACACTCATAAATGAGACAAAGGAAAATCAAACCAAAACATAAAAGTTACCAGAAGACAAATGGCTCCATGATATCCTCTGTCTTGCAGACTCAGGGTAAGGACAGATAGTACAGCCAGCTCCTGAAAGCCTCCAAAGGTAGGGATTTCATGGCTTCTGTAAGTAACCTGCCCTAATGCTATACTGCTTTCCTTGTGATTGAAACAGACCTTCAACACTATGTCCTGATCATCAGCCGGACCTACTAAGTCCCATCACTAAACCATGAGCCTTAGGGCTGCATCCACACGTCACTTACATACCCTCCAGGAATGGAGACTCCACCACTTCCCTGGGCATCCTGCTCCAATGCTTGACCACCCTCTGAGGAAATTCTTCCTGAAGTCCTCTTCCTGAAACCTCCCCTGGTGCAACTTGTGGCCGTTTCCTTGATTCTTATCACTTGTTGAAAGTTGTGCTGAGGAAAAGGATCTGGTATTGGTAGACACTAAGCTGAAGATGAGCCAGCAGTGTGTCCAGGTGGCCAAAAAGGCCAATGGCATCCTGGCTTGTATCAGGAATAATGTAGCCAGCAGGACCAGGGAGGTGATTGTCCCCTCACTACGAGAGGGACATTGAAGTCCTGGTGCATGTCCGTAGAAAAGCTACAAAGCTGGTGAAGGGTCTGGAACAAGTCTTGTGAGGAATGGCTGAGGGAACTGGGGCTGTTTAGTCTGGAGAAGAGGATGCTCAGGGCAGACCTTATTGCTCTCTACAGGTACTTGAAAGGAAGGTGTGGGGAGCTGGGGGTCAGCCTCTTCTCACAGGTAACCAGTGATAGGACTAGAGGGAATGGGCTCAAGTTGTGCCAGGGGAGGTTTAGGTTAGAAATTTGGAGACATTTCTTCTCAGAAAGAGCAGTCAGGCATTGGAATGGGTTGCCCAGGGAGGTGGTGGAGTCAGATTTATATCTGACTTCAAAAATCAACAAGTTACATTTTCTCTATAAGTCCCTTCTTGATTACCCTCCCAGCAATTCTAGTGCATCAGCTTAAGTAAGCTGAAGTCCACAGTCCTGATTTTGCTGCTTTGCTTCCCAGCCTTCTCCAAATCCTGAGCTCATACATCTCAGGATCATGTCAACTCAGGATCCGCTAAGTTTCTTCCTTCTTTGTGGTCAAATAGATCAAAAAAGACAAATTCCTAGCAACCTAGTAACGCTTTTTTTGACATCTACACCTTCTACAAGCCTTCAACACTGCCTGCCCAAACAAGATTCGTGGCCCTCCAAACAAGATGCCTACATAGCTGAAAGCCTCTGTGAAGAGGATGGGCAGAAGACCTCTAGTTGCTTGCAGAAAGCATTAACCACAACTTCCTCCTCATCAAGCAATCTGTAAAAACCCCGACACAACCTCACAAACTCACTACCGGCCAAATACACACACGCTCTCTAAACCAAACCTCTGACAAAAATTAGGTACCACATTCCCTTCCAAAAAAAGTCCTGGATGATTTATTGATTTATTCTCAGTTTACCTTAGAGGGGCTTCCATTTGTCTAGGAAATAGGTTGAGGATAACTGCATTTACAATGTTTATGGATATACCATTGCTTCCAGCCTATTACTTAAATAAAACGCCAGAACTCTTCAGTGCTACTTTCTCCAGCTCCTGGCATTTATCAGAATAGGAATATAGGAGGGGGCTGCCCTCTCTTCATACTTAGAATGTATTATTTCTAATAATTCTTAGTATTTTGGGGGTCACCAGAAAATATTTGGCTTCTCCTCCAAGAAGGAAGTATGTAATAGATGTTATTTCCACTGGAAAGATTGCCTTCAAGGCTTCCACAGGGATTGAAGTCCCCCAGTGAGAATCCAAATGGTCACAGTGCAGAATATATAACTGAGGGAAGGATTAAGATAGATGTTATCTTATCTCAATAGTTGTTCTTTCTTTTCCAGCACACCAATTGATCCAAAGGTTGAAAGAAAAGCTACAGGTGAAGTATAGTTCAATATTAATAAGTTCAAAACATAAACTTTCCTAAATACTCTTATAAACAAGCTAAAGAATTATGATCTAAATATAGAACAATGCGGGGGCTCATCTGGTTGCAAAATTGCCCTCAGAAGACAGCAGTCATCAGCAACTCCCCATCGAGCTGCTAAATAACCATCAGAAGGGCATTTTAAGTTATTTCCTGGACCTGACTCTTTCCAAGAGATTAATTAGTGGTTTGGATGACAGAATGGGTACAGTTTAAACATTTATAGATGGCCTCCAGATAGCTCCTATTTCAAATGACTTTGGAAAACATGTCCAAAATAAAATATTCTGAACCGACAATTAAAAGCTAGCATCACTGACTTCTTAATATAAAGCAAGTATCAACCAAAAGAGCCTTAAACAAATATAGCATGCGATGCAATAAAAAGAAACACTGACTACAAAACACTATACAAGGGAGCTAAATCAATGAAGCACTATGGTAGAGGAGAACGGGGTGCTCACCCTCCACTGAAAACTGCACGCAGCCAATACCAGATTGCTGCCAACAGAAGCAAGTCCCATTTCTAGGAGGAGTCTTATCCTAGACATTTAGTGAGGTCTGGAAAGCAATTACTGTTTCTTGGTGCTAATAACACATCACAGTTGGAATTCAATACCCAGTTTGGAGCACCATGCTTTAAACTACTGACAGATAAAGACGAAGTATCCAAGAGAGAGCAAGGATAATGGCTTTAGCAAATAAGGATTATAAGGCTTATAAGGCACAGTAAAAGGGTTGTTTGGATGTTTGTCTCAAAAATGCAAACAGAAAAAAGCCCCAAATCTCATCCTGCCCACCACCTAAGAACTTACAGCACAATCACAAGAGTCTAAACATGGTCTTTCAATATACACAAGCGTGTTATGAAGAGGATAGCAATCTGATGTTCTGGATGGAACAAGAAGGTTTAAATTTACAGCTGAGTTTAATTGGATTAGAAGAAAACTTTAATAGAAAGAACAGTAAGACAAAGGGACAAGACACCGAAGGATGTTATGGGATCCTTTGCCTTTGATGATCCGTAAGAGCAAGACTGACAAATGGTCCAAAGAGACTTGACTCAGCCCTAGTATCACAGACAAACACACACCAGCACTTGCATTTCTGTGGTACAAAATGCCTTTGCAGTTCCAAGTCCCAGGTATTCTCAGGAGTTTGGCTATTCTTTAATTTAACACATGCTCACGTCAGGAACAGAATCAGAGTAGATGAGCTTGGAAGGACCTCTGGAGGTGATCTGGACCAATCCCCCTACTCAAGCAGCGATACCTAGTGTAGGCGGCCCAGGACCACACCAGACAGCTTTTGAGCATCTCTGAGCATGGAGACTCCATCACCTTTCTAAGCAACTTGTTTCAATGCTCTGTCACCCTCACATAAAAAAATAAAAATACCCACAACCAGCCTTTTCCTTATGTTCAGACAGAACCTTTGTGTTTCTGTATGTGCCCATTATCTCTTGTCCTGGGACTGGGCAGCACTGAAACAAACCTTCTTCATGCCCATCCTCTAGGTATTTGTACATGCTGATGAGGCATCCCCAAACCTTGTCTTCTCTAGGCTAAACAGTTCCAGCTCTCTCAGCCTTTCCTTATAAGAGAGATGCTGCAATCCCTTAATCAGCTTTGGGGTCTTTTGCTGGACTCTCTTGAGTAGTTCCAGGTCTCTCTTGTACTGGGGAGCCCAGAAGTGGACACAGCATTCCAGCTGCAGCCTCACCAGTGCCTTGTAGAAGGGCAAGATCACCTCCCTTGACCTGCCGGCAATGTTTTGCCTAATGCAGCCAAGAACACCAGTAAGCCTTCTTAGCAGCAAGGACACGCTGCTGACTCATGTTCAACTTGGTGCCCACCAGCATCCCCAGGGCCTTTTCTGCAAGGCTGCCTTCCAGCTGGGCGGCCTCCAGCATGTCCTGGCACATGGGGTCATTACTCCTCAGGTGCAGGGAACAGGAGGTGACGGGAACAGAAAAGGTGAGATTTCTTACCAAATAACTAAGAATGAGCTGGTCCATGACTCCTGACAAAAATAAAAGATTTAGCGTTTTCTAGATCCTGTCTCGCTACTAACGCTGTAAGGAGAATTTGAGAGGAGGGTATGTACTCCTGGGCATTTGTGCAAGAGTTGAATTTGCACAAAATGCAAAGAAGGTCCTGACAATTCAAGCCCCTGAAGTGTCATCCACACGTACATGAGCATGAACAATGCCACGTGGTATTTGGGCACCTTGTCAATTGAACAGGAAGAAGTCTGAAACACTTTTCTCTTCTTGCTTATTCCTCTTCTTAATTTCCATTGCACAACTTTTATTTTGTCATCATTTTTAGTAGCTCAACTTTACAGTAAATAGCAGAACGTCTTTACAGGATTGACTTGAGCAATCTGTTTCCCTACTGTCTTATTTTCTACTTTGCCCTTTCAATACTCTCTTCTGCATATTTCACCTTCTACCAAATCTTTCTTCTGTTCTCCACATCATTTCAACAGCTCTCAATAGTGCTCTTCAGAGCTATGAACTAGTTATAGATCACATCTGTAATGCCTTGCTACAACTTACACTTCAAGATCTCGTCACGCCTGTTCTTCAAGGCGCACGCACACCTCCAAGCTAAATGAAATATATTTAAATCAAGTCTGAAATTACTACTTGATAAACAGCGCTGCGCTTGTACAGTGTCTCAGATGTGACTCATCTCTACCAGAGAGCTGATATACATGCATGCCAAGATCAAACACAACAAAACAAATGCTTTCAAGAGTAAAAAGAGAAACACACGCAAAGGTTGGTATTTACAAGGCAGAGCAAAGGAGCATGTGCCCAACCAAAATTAAATGACATTTGGTCACACACCACCTCCCTCCAAGCAACATAACCTTCAGCTATACTTCAGGTTCAAATAGGTGGATAAATAAATCAAGGCAACAACTTACAGAAATAACGCTGGGAGGCAGACTTCAGATTTTAAAGCCTAGGTTTCACTCTGGCTTCAGTCCCTCCTTCTTCCAACTTGTTAAACAGCTGTCTGCAACGCGTGGGGATGTAAACAACGTGCAGCACAGGCAGAGGTCTGTACTGCTTGCAATTAAGCCTGCACAGAGTCCAAATAACATCAGCGGGAACACAGGTTATAAAAAGCTCTGTTTGCTCCCAATATCACCCCTTGTAACAGCGGTCTTTATTCCGGGTCACTGAGCATGTCTATCCGCTTCCAAGCACGGAAGCAAATTCTCAGGTATCACCCCCACTGTTTCAACACCCAAAACTCAGATGAAGAAATTCAGGTTTGCAATGATTCTTTCTACATTAGTTTCTCCTGTGTACTACTCTCTGCTCAGAGCAAGCTATGACTGGCACGAGTCTGCTTTACCCCAGGTTATTTAATAGTACCGAGTTTATACCTTTTCCAACATACAAGGAATGTTTCTTGACAACACAGGTCAGGTAATGCTGGAACATGGGTTCAGCTTCCACCTGACACAGCCCTGCTTTATTACAGGCAGTCAGGTTGGCTTCTCTGTGCTCAAAATGCTCTAAGTTTACTGAACTGGTAATCTACTATTTGGGATTTCAGCACCTTTATTGTCAAAGTATTCCATACCCTTCTGTTTATTTGGGGGAGAAAAGACATTTAACTCTGCTAGGTATGTTATCTTTTCTATGGCTCTTTAATTACCTCAATGATTACCTCATAAGTGAAAGTCAAAAAATGTTATTCAACTGCCTTTCAACCACATGCTATCAGCTTTCAGAAAAAGACTCACTGTGTTCACAAAACAGACCAACATGTTTATATTTCCGTAGAAGGTAAAAAAAAATAAGTGTCCTTTATTCCAAGAGTGGAACTTCTTAATATCTTCGGGTAAGCCAAGAAATTCACCAAAATTAGGTTTCTTCAAAATTACATTAAAAACAAGCAAGCCCTGCTGACATGTAATGTCATTTAGGAGCAGAAAAGAGAACGACCAGGACTCAAACCAGATGTCAGCAGTAAGAGCCACAGCGTGAATGTCTGCCTTGAAATCGCACACGCGCGCACGCACACTGACACACGCGTGAGCGCACAAGAACAAACAACATTCCAGTCTCGTTCAAGCTGAAATTAAGATTCCATACCTAAGGGTTAGTATGAAAGCATGCATTAATTCAGCCTTTTTTTTTTTTTTTGAGGGGGAGGGAAAGACAACTATTTAAGCAGCTAGTCCAAGGAAACAGAATAATTAATATTCCGTTAGGGAGATCCCTCTTTTCATTCATCTACTGAACAAGTCAAATATACCTGTGTTACCTAACAGAACTGAGGAATGCGCTCTAAAAAAATGCAAACTTTTTTTGGAAGGTTTCAGCAAAATTGTATTTATATGGATAGAGACGGAAGTGTTTGTACTACCGCCTTTAGAGTAGATCATAACACGAGCACACAGAAAGCACGCTGTCACAGTTCGACAGAAGTAGAACACCACCAGAAATCTTCAGCTTAGCCTGAAAAATAGCAAGACCTATCCTCTAAGTACATACATAGCTTCTAAAACCACATCTCATTACCACAGGCAAGCCTAGTACCTGTGCAAATTATTATTATTATTTTTTTTTTTCCTCAAAGGCACCATCTGTGATGACCAGAGGTGGTGATAACCAGTCAGGGTTATAAACTGATAAATCGATTTTATGTGGACATTGCTGTGATATATTTTTTTTTTTTTGTTCTCCATGACTGTTTGCATACATGAGCATTTAGCCATGAAATAAAATCAAGTCCACATCGCAACTGGCATAAAAATCATTACATGCCTCTTATGCTCTGGATAGAAAACTATTATGAAATGCATTACGATGTGAAAAGGTATATAGCAAGCTGTTTTGGGTATAGGGTTGGAATTACGAAGTTTACCTAGCAGTTTCTATGTCTCCCAGAAGGCAGGCAGGCAGAAGACACGGGAATGCAAACCTCATTCTGGTTTCAGTGCTCTCTGTTCTGAATCTGCACTCACCTTAGCTTGCATCACATGCTCCCCCACTTTTGGGAAGAGCAGAATATAGTGCCACTTTGTATGCAAGGAAAAACCACCCCACCATTACTTGTCTTCAGTAACTGGCTTTTCACAGAGAAATCACATCTCTCTGGATTGCACTTCTCCCAGGCAAGCACCTCACACTTGTCATACAGCATCTACCTGGCATTGCCCATGGAGAGTGCTCACCTGTGCAGAGCATGTACCCTGGAGCTTCTCGGTCACCCCAGATGTGTGATATGGCACATGAAGTTAGCTTAGTCTCTGCTGTCTTACTTCCCTTGCTAATGCCTCATCTCAGTGTCAACTGTGCTGAAAAAACGGGGGCAGAAGAGGAATGCAAGCCAAGTAAAACTCACACAGTCCGAATAACCACGGGTTGTGTAAGATCTGTTCCCTTCCATTCTGCCTACTCCCATCCCACTTGTGGCAACAAATAGTAAATCCTAAAAGCTGCGATATAAGAATATGCTGGGTCTTAGCTACCTTTAGCCACCTAAATATGAGCAAAAGAACTGGGCTCCCAAATTTGAGCAACTGCTAAATTCCTTCGAGGAAAGAACACCCAGCACGAAGCAACTGCCCTGCAGATATCCAGTGTGCTTTTTGCACTTTTTTATTTTTAATTTTAAATGCAGACAGAAGCTGCCAGGCCTTCTTTTTGAAATGGAAGAGATCACCTATATTGGCAGTCTCCTCAAACAAACGAGGAACAAAGTCCTCATTTGCTCAATGCTTTTTCCTACCAACAAAACGAATGGAGCTAAATATACCCCAGGCCTAGGCGTGACTCAGGGAAGAATAGGAGTACGACCAGCACTCTTGTCTAGCTGAACCCAAACCAGCATGCTAAGCAACTGGAGAGGGAAGGAAAAGGAGGCAGAAGGATCACGACATCTCCTTAAGCCAGTCAGCTAAAGGAGACAGGCACAGAGAAGACGGAGAAAGTCGGAAGGTTAACACCTGTTTTAGAGCACAAAACATGATATTTCCTGTGCAGTGAAACAGATCTACACCAAACCTGAGCTACGGAAGAGAAATTCGTTATGGGTAGTTGAATATCATCTGCCAGGACAGTCCACCAGACCCTTTGTTTGCTCTGTGCAGGTGAAAGGCCTATTGAAATATTGTTTGCACTGCCTGCTTGCCTCCTGACAAGGGTGGAGCACTAGAATAAGCAGGTCCCAGCTTGTTGGCACCACAATCAGCTCAGAAATACTGATCTCGCTCTGGTTCTGTCTGGAAATTTTAGTCGTGTCTTCCTGAGTTTCAAGCACAGCACTGTGAAGTCATGCTGCTCTCGGGGACCAGCACTGAAATAGGATCTGAAATGTGGTTTCAAGGAGGGGAATGAGGCAGTGAGTGTCAGGCTACGTACGTGATGCTGCTGGGTGAAAAGAATATGATCTCAGTATTTTCGAAGTGTATATCATAGCAAATGGACCCAAGAAGGTAAAAATACCCACGATGAACTACTACAATTCACCAACATTAGCAATGACACACTTTCGCAATCAGCCTCTATTTAAAAAGCAGTCTAAATCGCACTCATTAGTATCAAGACTGATAGCATGCAACCAGATCAACTTGTTTAGATTCCTTAATTAAGGGACCACATCACAACCTTTCCACGCGTGCCTTTTTCCCACCTCCTCACCCCATACCCCTGGGAAAAATCAAACCATCGTGCAGCAGTTAAACACTCTCCCAGGGTCACAAGTATCTATCCGAAGCTTTCAGTAGGAATGAACACCGGCCTTATCGGCATTTCTAAGGCCCATTTATGCTACAGCTGGATCGCTGCTTTCCTAGTTCACTTGCTCCCAATAGAGGCTTCATTCTCAATTCAAATGAAGAATTTCTCCAGCAACCACACACACAGGGCTTCCTCGAGCCCAGCATCCTTAGGTTTAATAGCACCTTTTAAATGGACTATGTTTTAATTACTATATAACAATATATATATATCACTTTGGAAGACCTGTGCAAAGTAAACAAGCATTTGAATTGAATACATAAATAATGTAGCCAAGAAGGATGTTTTAGCGATTGAATAGAATTCATAATGTTGATTCATTTCATCTTTGATACATTTTCCTGGTGAAAACCTTGTAACAACATGAACTAAAAGAACGTAATCCCTTAAACGTCAGAAATAAAACAAACTCCGTTGACCTCAATCTGTTCCCATCAACTTCCTTTATCTGAAAATTGGCACTCATGCTAAAAGGACAACATAAATAACAGCATTTAATGCTTGATGTTTTCCGGATAAGCTACTACTACTTTTTGAAATCACTCTGGGAGAATTGTATTTGTTAAAGTAATCATCTTAAGCAGATAACGCACCCTACCAAATACTTCTCTTCTTGCTCACTTTGGGCAGCCAGAATTCTTCATCAGTCATCTCAGTTTATTAACAAAATAACAGCATAATCCATATCTTTGTAAAATGTAAAGTCCAGGCAGGTGCTTGTGAAAAACCTTTGTTACTAGATCTCACACTTACCATATGGGGCAGGGGGTACAAGGCAAAAATTTGATTGAAACACATTACAGATGCCTATCTTGCAGCGTTTGCTGTTAGCAAAGTGTAACATTCAGTGTGATTAGTTCGGAGGCGCGAGTCATGCTTCATTTTGTGACACTGGCAGCAGTACAGTGAGGTGATCATTGTCAGAGAGCTTGTGATCCAGAGCTATTAAAGGTGTGCACATGCTGCAGCCAGCCAACAAAGTCACATTCTTATTGCCTTTGTCCTTCCCCTCATTTTAATGCTCTTTCGTTCATGTGACTTGTAAAATTAACACAAGGTTCCCAGCCTCTGCACCACACCTTCCACAGCAAAGGCTCTATTCTTGTTAGCTTCCAGAAGCCTCATGTCAACCGTGACTTAAAAACTAATGTTAGAGTAAAATTTAAAAGAAAAATAAAGCCTACATTACAAGTACAAGCATGATAGCTGAAGCCAGCTCACATAAAGAAAAGGTCCTCCGGCTGTCTATTGCAGAATCTCTGTACCAAAGGCAACCAGAAATTATCAGACTATTACTTGACCACAGGAGATGATTATCCTAGGAACAGCCACATTTTCCCCCCACACCCATCGCAGAAGCCTTTTCTTTTGGGAATGCATGTCTGCCTTGGACCACAAGCCTCCTTCTTCCACATCTCTCTTCAAACTAAGCAAGCTGCAAAACCAAAAAGCAACACTTTATTTAAAAAAATCATTTATTACCTTTGCAAGCTCAGGTTTGCTTTCACATGAGAGTTTGCCCAGCGCTGTGCTAGGTACTGCTACCAGTTTATTCCTCTACTGATTTAGAAATAAGCTTTTATCACTCCACATATTTTTAGGTCCCGGAGCTGTACTTGGAGCTTCCTTTGCCCAAAGCAAGCACAGAATGCACCAGCCTACAATTAGAATAGGAAGTCAGGAAACAGTCATTAAAAATTCACATGAAGAGCACAACATCTTCAGGAAGAGAATGTAAAAAACAACAAAAAAAAATTGTCAAGTGTCATGGGTATGGTTTGTCATTGTAGCCCATTCCCCAAATGAGTCATGGTAACTCAAAACAGAGATCATTAGATAGTCACAAAGCATACATAATGAAGTTTTATTGGGATAACAGGTGCACTTTAGCATTATTAGAGCAAAACCACCAAGTTACTGCATTCCGTGAACATGAGATCACTGAGGAAAGAAGTAATTTCATTCAAATTTACCAAGCATTTAAGCATTAAAAAGAAAAAGCCTTGCAGAACCCCATCATCTCACATTTGCACCTATCTCTATGCAAGTTAGCAAACACTTCCGAATTCTTACGGCTTGGGAAAATCCACATTTGATAATCTTAGGTTGTTTTTCTCCTGAAGGCATGGAGCAAATTGAAGGCATGTCATTTTTCTGTCAAGACTGCTGCATGAGCACGCAAATTCTTCATGTGAAAGAGAAGAATGACTATGCTGAGCCACACAGTTTGTAGCATTCTTACTACTCTAGACAAATTGCAATAAATTGCACAGGCTTCCAGTAGAGTTAATGCGATCGCTCCCTTTAAAACAACTTTAAGAGTACATCTTTGTTTAGAAAAAATGCAAATCATCATAGCGCTTTACATGGATTGCTATAAGCTCTTCAGTTTCTAACGTCGGTATTTTGCCATTAATCTTTTCATGTGTTAATGCTTAACATTCCATTTAACTAAATCCAAGTATCACTAAGGTTATAAAAACCAGTTTAACCCACCTTTTAAATTTTCTTTTAAACTGCGCTTCAAGACACTCTCTTGGTCACTAGAAGGCCTAAGCAGAACAACTCATCAAATATTTCCCCAATGTTAGATGAACTCTGCACAACCAAGTGCCAGCTGCTCAGAGCATCACAAAAGTGTGACTGAACCACACTTTAGTTGCCAAGTGGCCATTTGGTGACTTTCTGTCCCTTTGGACAACATTATGGGAAATATTAATAGGAAGCACGCAGAACTGTGGTGTGAGGAGGACAATCACTAGGGAAGACAGGTGAGCTCTGTTAGAGCCATAAGAGCACAAAAATCCAGCTATTGGCCTGGACATTAATAGTTTTGAATATATCAACCAGCAGAGTTGAAGCTGATGCAAAATGATTATCAGATTAAATAACTGGCTCTTACATCAGCATCAGGAAAGTTGTGGAGATAGCCACAGCAAACTCTTATCAAGACTGGAACATCCATGTCTTTTAAACACTGCTCAGGAATACATGAGAAGAGAAGGAATGAGAAATCACACTGCAACAAATAAATAGTGGTGATAACCCACCTCTCATCCTTACTAATAAGAATTAAGAAACGGTGAAGTAGTCTGAAAAGCTGCCTTATTTAAATGATATCATTTGAGAAAGGGCACGATCCAAAATTCCTTCTTTTGAGCATATTCTTTGAAATCTGTTCAATCTGTTACCCACGTAAAAAGCCATTAACAGTTCAGGTTAAATGTCATGCTGATAGCAAATTTTAGACTCAGATGATACTATGATCATTTACTGTGTCAACTTCATGCTGAAAGTATTAAAAAGAAGGATGAAGTCTAGCTTGAACTGGTTTGAGTTTAATTTTTGAAGGAAATTGAATTTAAGAGATGATCAACTTAAGGACAGAAGGCAAAAAAAAAAAAAAAAAAGAGCCTGCTTCTCCTCCCAGATTTCTGGTAAACTTTAGTGTTTCGACATAACATTCAACTGACAACATGCAATGCCACAGCACTTACAGGAATGTAGCTTTTCAGACTGAGACTGTCCTTGAAAAAGCATTTAAAGATGATGCAATTAAAATACTGGAAGCAATCTGAATTTCACTGTACTTTTCTACTCTGTAGAGCCTAGCAGACACTACTTTTAACATGGGTTTTTTGAGTACAAGAGGGCCAATATAGATCTATCAAGAAGTGCACTGAGATTTTGTTGAGATAAATCAGTTCCCTACCCTTTAACGTGTGGTTATTACAAATTACATATATAAGGAAAGGTTGGACTTGGTGCTTAGGGACACGGTTTAGTGGGTGACATTGTTTGTATGGTGTAGTGGAATGGTTGGACCAGATGATCTTGGAGGTCTTTTCCAACCTGAATGATTCTGTGATTCTAAGTTTATGTATGCAATACCTTTATGGATTACTTACTACATGTATAAGTTTATATGCATACACACAGGTATATAAACAAGGTTGTAAACACAAACAGCACAGCGGACTCCTTTGTCATCACTACCCCAAATGCAGACAACCCTTATGCTACCAGTATGTCTGAACTACAAACTCTGAATCTAACAGCTGGAGAGAAACCAGCCTGCAAAGTGCCAATTGATAAGCACATACTACTTCACTGAGACGGGTAAATCTGTAAATAAAGTATATTAAAGCATTTATGTGATATGAAAGATATGAGTATTGCATTTAAGCTTCCTGTTTTCCGCTGGCAGAATGAAATAGTAATTTGTGTGTTTAGACAACTCATAGGCAGAAATGAGTGCATACACATGGTCAAAACCAGATGGACTTAGTTCCTCCCCCACCAGCTCAGCAGAAACATTTATCAAGTCTCAAAGCAAACAGAGAACTTAATTTGGAATTGCCTCCCTTCCCCCAGCCCTCCACCCTGTTAACCTACAAAGCACCAAGCATTTGGGCAGGGCAGCACCAAACCAGGCTTCATCCACCGACTTGAAAAGTTCATGACAAACGTTTCAGCTTTCTGTGATTACAAGTGCACAGCTTTAACAAACCACCAGTATATACTTAGAATACCTGTAATTTATTGGTTGCAGTACAGATATAATCACATTTTAGTAAGCTATCAGGTTTGTCTGTGCTTTTGCACTGTTCTTAACCAAATTCTTTGTGGTCAGCTCCATGGAAAAAGCTGTAAGCTTTTAATTTCGGCTTACAGGGCATTCCACAAGGAAAGCTCATCTTTTCCACCCTCCAAGCTTCTCGCTGGATAGTCACTTCAATCCAATGCAACAGAGAGCACTAAAGCAAAGGAACTTTGCACTGTAACACTGCGATACCTTTAGTCAACCTCCGTTATTTGAGTAAGGTGAAATTCTGCTTCTAGAACAAAGTCCAGATAAAAAGGTACTACAGCTAAACTAATTTCCTCAATCTCATGCTACTCGGGAGGCTTTGTGACATCTACACTGCATGTCTTATGTTTTTTTAGTTTATCAGTCCGATAAAGAGCCCATTTCTCTAAGAGATAGTGCTTGAGATCTCGTTTTGGCTAGTAAAAAATCCAGAGTTTGCTCCTGAGGTACATTTGCAGAGGCCTCCCAGACAATATTTCCTAAAGAAGGATACAATGGATGCGGAATGAACAGCCCAAAATTGTACCAAGAAGTCAGCAGCGCAAGCAACCGCTGTTGCCAGCTCCTCTGAGCCAGAAGAGTGCTTGGCTCCTGTGACATTGGGCACGCTACAGGCGTCGAGCTGCTCAGCTAAGCCCTCAGCTCACGGCAGCACAGGACGAAGGATGTGGGGACTCCTTGCAGGTGAAGCATACTACGAGAACAGACTTCTTGTGAAGATGAAGGCCCAGGCTGGCAAATCTTGCTGGAGCTGTTGAACAGAGCAGCGCAGGCTCCCAGGAGGCTGCTAGAGATCACCCCTCCTCAGCACAAAACACGCTTTTACCTCAGGCGCTGCAGTGCAGTACTTCATGGTTTAATCTCATCTGGGTCTTCAGCAGGCAGGCTAAGATACGGGCGCGCATCCTTCTGCCAGTTGAGTCACAAAGCAAGACAGCTGGAGGCTGTGACACCGCAGGCAAGCCCGGGTAATCGCTTTGCAGCTGTTTTATCAAAGCCTCAAGTCTTTCTGTCCAGGAGGGGATTACAGGCACTGTCACCTTACTACCCAGACTGTAAAACACCTCCAAAGAAGCCTTGGCAGCACCACAAGAGAAGTTGCCAATGCCTACAACTTAAAAATAAATGAGTCTTAAACTTGAAACCTTCACCCAAGAAAGCTGTTCAATACATTCACCCTTTGGCTTTGCAGACCAGGAACTCCAGCTCCCCTCCTTATCACCCTACAGCTGCACAGTGTCACACAGAGGGCTCCAGTGCAATAATGCCCTGCACCTCAGATGCATGCAGACATGTGTAGATAGGCAAGGAAGCACCAGGAGACCTGGGGACTCCTCTCAAGCATTATACTGGTTCCTCTTCCACCACCCCACCCCCCAAAAAAAAGAAAAAAAGCAAAACTGTGTTCAAAAAAAGAATGTGTTTATTCAAATGTTTAGAATAGTAGTCATTCCAGTTGAAATCTGTCTAATATAACGTGTGGATTTGGAACTAAAACGCATATTTTCCACTGGAACTTTCTTACTGTGATTCAGATCTGTCCATTTGTGATTTCAAGACATAAATAATGTTCTACCTGCTTCTTAAAAAACATATTGTTTTAGATCACATTCTTAAGCCACATTTCTTTCAACAAATATGACAATTTTTAATCTGGAAAATTCACCATGAAGTTAAACACAGTTTAATTTCCAAGTGAGAAACCACAAAAAAAAAAATCAGGATTTAGACATTTCAATCCAAGTTTGGATTATTTCCGCTTCTCGCAATCAATAGTGACTATTTGTACTGGCAACAAGACTCATTTCTGGAATACCCGCAAATAAAGTTTTACAATTAAACTCAGACCACTTCAGTTTTGTGGATCAATTGCAGCCAGTCTCATAGGGCTAAGGGGGATAGGAAAAGTACTCCATCACAAGATATCCGCAACAAGAAATGACCATTAAAAAGTCTATTCAGCCCTAGTTCAGCTTGAAATTCCACATGTGGAGTCTAGAAAACAAAAGTCCTTCTCTTAAATTCCTAGAATCTCTCTAATTTCAGTATCAGCTACATTATTCTCATCAATTCTGTCTCCCTATTAGATTCCAAAAAATAAAAACTAGAGACAGCTGGGTCCAGTCAGGATTAAATTAAATGACAGCAGCCTAATTTAAACTACTCAATGGTTTCAAAAAAAAATTAAGTCTCATAAAACAAGCCTAATTTCTTCCTCCAAGAGACTATACATTTATTTAATACTGACAATAAGGAGCCTTAGAATAATAGGCTTCTGCTAGACATCTGACTCGGGCACTGATCAGCTTGAGCTACTTGCTACCACTTCCATCACCGAGTCCTGCTGCTGCAGCACCACGGCATTTCTTGGTCACATCACCCTAATCTGGCTGGCTGCTGGGGCAGCTGAGAAACACTCGCATGATCAAGCTGCAAGAGCACTAAGTACATGAATGAACCATTCCTAAAGTGAGCGTTTATACCCTCAAGCCTCAATTCAACAACACAGTGGCTTTTATAACACTTTCGCCTTGAAGAGCTCCTATGCCCTCTGTCAGGTTTTCCTTCTATCACTTAGTCCCTTACTTACGTGGTACCTTTAACAAAAAATGTTTCTGACATTCAATGCTGTAAAAGCACTTTTAAAAAAAAATATTATGAGAGTGAAACATACCTGGATCTGCTCCCTGACCTGGCTTTCAGCACAGCCTCACAAACAGCTGAAAGGGTGGCTGCCTGCCTGCTGCACAAGGATGGGAAGAAGCCAGGAACTTTGAGCTCGTATTGCTCAGGAAACCCCTGTATTCTCAAAGCACAGCCTACGAGACAACTGGACAGAAAGAAGCTTTCCTAAAATAGATGTGTGTAGTCCACAAAAGGTAGATTAAAAAAAAAAGGGGGGGGGGGGGGGAGGGAATTTAAATAATTAGGAAGGGAAAGGAGGAAAGCACCCAGCCAGCAGCACTGTCAGTTATTGTGAAGACTCCACGTACCACATGAAGCAGTAACTGCTTCTCCTTAAAAACTCTTAAAAGCAGAAAAACTAATGAGATCCAAGAAGAGATGTTGCTACTAAAAAGTGACAATCGGGACACCTTGCAAGGAGTTCTAGAGACTGAGCAGGGAAGGAGAACGGATTAAGTGTTCATAATGACCCTTTCTGACCTGAAATAAATCTGCAGTTCAGCAGCTATTCCTTTACAAGCCATCCATATGACTAACTCCCCAATATAATTTAAAGAGCCATAAGCCAAAGGATATTGAGGAAGGGCACTCAGTTAACTTCCATTTAACATCATCATAACAGCCTTAACAAGAGATGTTAGACGTAGGAACAAATGAGAACAAGACAGCTGGAACCTCTGCTAGCCACTTATCCAAAGTGAATTTACTTTGTTTAGCAGATGAGGTAGCCCTGTTGGAAATAGCAAATAAAGATGGAAACAGGTAGGAATAATCTTATTAGTGATTTTCTGCAAATCTTTCTTTACAACGTAATTCCCTTTTTAAGAAATAATTGCTTGTAAAAACAAAAAGCAAGAGCAACGTGGTCCTGTTAGTATATATAAGCATGCATTCATTTAGTCAAGCCATAGGGAAACAGTCTTCCCACCTACTTACTCAGATACAAAAAGTCCAAAAATAATGGGTCCCATAAATCCTAGCTACCTTAAACATCAATGCTGTTTTTTTCCTACCACCAGGAACCAGTCGCACAAGGGCTTTTCAGATACAAACGTCGCTTTGAATAACATCATAAATTCATTTAGATCT
The DNA here is from genome assembly GCF_963932015.1 of Anas acuta. Taxonomy (NCBI): domain Eukaryota; kingdom Metazoa; phylum Chordata; class Aves; order Anseriformes; family Anatidae; genus Anas; species Anas acuta. The sequence continues at coordinate 90,412,819 of NC_088980.1, forward strand.
GTGACCAAGCTGCATGCTTGCCTCCCAGCAGTAACTATGGTGCCTGTTTCCACATTTATAATCTATCCTTTAGCTATAAAACCACTCCAAGCTTATTAGCACTGCAGGTTATGTCCGCGTATAGGACAGAAATAGAAGTATACTCCAGAGCACACATTTCCTTACCAACCCTGCACCCAGCAGCTGCCTGCCTGCCTGGTTCATCTCTCCAAGAGCTTCCACTAACATCCCCACTTCTGTACGGGTTACCTGACTCTTACAGAAAACACTTCTCAAGCAAAGCGGGTTGACACTCTTGGAAGCAGACACAGCGATCTCGTCTTGTCATTTTGGAGCTGTGCTGAATTAGTATTTCGCCTGCGGGGACGTTTCTTAGCACAACAAACTCCTGCTGGATGGCACAGGGTCAGTCAACCATCTAGCAGTTTATTTCAATCAGTGTTTTCACTTGCACAAAGCCCCCAGAAACAAGAACTTCACTCTCCACCTCTCTCGTATGAGCTCCCCAGCGCAGACTACTGCCCTACTTTACAGGCTGGTACAGAAAGTTTGCAGTTTTCCTATTTCTAAGGCTCATAAAGAAAACTGCAGTCACCATTTAAACTGCTCAAAATTCCCCACTTAGCATTTAATTAAAGCCTACTGCTACACTGCTTAAAGCTGAAGCATGCAAGAAGGGAAGAAGTTTGCTGTAAAAGAAAGTTTATGTGCATCCAACAAAAAGCTGGTGAGAGAGATACAATATAACAGGTGACAGAATGGGACGGGAAAAATGGCACTGCTGGAGCTGCCACAAGTCAGCCAGGCACCCCAGTCCTGATAGCATCAGCCCCGTGGTGGTGAGGTCAGCACGCACCTGATAAAGTGGAATGGAGGCTCTTCAGCTAAATATTGCCCCATCTTCTTCTCAAGCTAGCTGTTTGTCTGCTTTGCGGCTCACAAAACAGTTTTTCTGAACACCCTGCTGAAGATCTGGGTTATTACTTACCAGCTTGGTTTGCCTTAAATTAAGAACGAACTTAAGATGTCAGTGAGCAGTAAGATGCCCCAGAAATCCAGGAAACGAAAGAAGCAGTTTATTTTGAGGTCTATCCTTCCAGATACCACGTGCACTTCAACCCGCCCATTTTCTCACCCACAAACAGCTACCAAAAGTCACAGTGAAGTAACAGAGGCTCTTCAGAATATCTTCTCTTACTAGAAAGCTACAAGCCCTCAGCTTCCTGAAACAACTGGGACAATTCCCCACTCCTACCAGTACACAAGTGGGGTGAAACTGGCAGTAGGAACGGGGAAAAGTCCTTTTGACATAACCTTTTGATTATCAGTATTTTACATCGATGATAAAAACATCATTTTTCCTCATACAACAATTTTCACACTGTTCATGCTGGAAATATCATCAGATGATCTGCTTCTCTCTTGCTAACATAAGATGAAAATCTTCTATTAGTCAGTATCTAACACCTTAAAACGTAGGGGGAGAAATCAAGGTCCCCTTTCCTGGCCACAACCATGTTCTTGAATAAATGACAAAAGCTCCACCAAACCAAACCAGCTAAGCTGCTTTTTAAAATACACTTTATGATCAAATGATAGCCCAAAAATATGGTGGGTGCTCAATGTGAAAATACATCAAAATCCGAGCACAAACTGTAAAACGAGAACATCTGCTGGCAAATTTCAATAGCGGCAAACAAAACGCGCTTGTTCTTGTTTCACAGCATTGAATTTTTCTATTCGCACTCCCATCCAAGAAATGCAGCAATCAGCTTCAACCTATTTTTGCTAATACACAGACAACTGCTCAAACTTCTCTTCCCCCCCCTCCACATTTTGCAATCATCTTTACTTTTTAAAGCCACAAATGAAGCATCGGAAAGGCTTTACCATCGGACGAATTTATAATGCGAAGCTCACATCAACATGCTGCAGAGGAAGAAAGCAATTTTAAGCAACAACAACAACAGAGGGGTTGGCTCAGAGGATTCAAGAAGAAAAAGAAGAGTCAATAACCTCAACTTCTTTCTAATTCTGAATTTAAAAAAATTAAAACACATTTGTCGTGCAGAATATTTCCTTATATACTAAACTCCTGAAATATAGTACTGCTTCTGGACTTACAAAACTCTGTAGTCCAAACAATTTTTCCCCCCTTTTTTTTTTTGTTTTTAATCTGTTTGCAACAAGTGGCTTGTACTACGGCAAGTGTTTTGCTGTGAAATGCCACCATATAAGAGGGAAATGGATGAGGTGTACAGGCAGAAGATAGCTTAAGCCATCCAGCTATTCCAGCCTGAAGCCAGGACACAGCAGAAGCACCTCACTAAAACCAACACCGAACAACTTCGCTGTCCTTTAAAGGGAATCGGTGATCTCTCGTGAGTGAGCATGTCCCCCAACAAAACCAACACCTTGAAATAAGCAGAGGCCAAGAGCAGCACTCCAACGAGCATGGACTGAATGGTGCAAGGCAGCTATGGGACACATCAGCAGCCCCTGCAGCTGGGTGTCGGGGCCCTGGGGGATGGCAGGTGCCACCGGCACACTCGGTAGCAGCAGGGCTGGGAATGCTCCTCCTTGGAGAAAGGGGATGTTGATAACATCAGAAAACAGCAATAAAGAGATGGCTGCAGGATGAACAGCTGGGGAAAAAGAAAATAAACCAAGCCCAGTCCATGCAATAGCAGGAAGAGGGAGGGGAGAGGAGTCTGGGGCATGGCAAACAAGTTGTGTTGCTGCTCTGTTGAACCAGCTCTTCCCTTCCCCAGAGCTACAGCAGGACACCCAAGCTCGTACACACAAATATTTAAGCACCCCAAGATCACGAGGTGAGAAAGGGCCAGTGGGTACTGCCCACTGCACAGTACCCTTCCAGGGTGCTGCCTCTCTCCTTGCAGTACGCCCTATTTTTAAGAAGAATATCACTCGTTACTTATTCGCTTAATTCAGGGAGATAACAGACTCATCATTCATCACGTCTCAAAGCAAAGCACTCATGGAAAGTTCATTATTCAGGAAGAATTCCTACTCAGTAAGTAGCCTGCATATAAAACCTACATACTGAGGATTTGCATCTCCGCTGAATGGTGAGCTTTGTTGCAACACAATGCTTGTACACAGCACTGGGGATTTCAGTTCTGCTTATAAAAATGGGACTTTTGGGGTTTGGTCTCTTTATATAAATGCAAGCCCTCAATTTCGAGTCATGTATCACAGTTTCAGGAATGACTAACAAGGTAGGAAATAGATTGAAATGACAGAAAACAGCCGTGACCAATCTGGATGGGTACAAGGGAGAAAGAAATGACTTCATAGAACTGTTCCCTTTTCTCAGAAAACGGAGAAAATAGTCACTTGCAAAGTCAAAGCGGGTAATATTTGGACATTATGCGATTTTGTTCAGACTTAACACCAACCAAAAAGGTGTGATGCAGTCAGCACGTGTATTTTGTCCATCAATATTAACACAAGAATTTGTCTGCAGCTTGGGATATTTTCAAGGCTCACCACACATTGTTTATTGTCTAATATATAACATACAAGACCCCACAGAGTGAAAAGTTTAAACTGGAAAAATGGGAAGCCAGGACTACTAAGCGCCAAAAGTCCCCCAAGTCTACATTTTTGTAATATATTAACTCGTATATTTATACCAAATGTATAAAAAACACTGAAGAAAATAGTACATACGACCAATTACTAGTACTACAATGAAAATAATCCTTTTCACATTTTTTCTAGCAGCCACAACAGGATTTATGCTTGGGTAAGTTAACCTTTGAAATAACACTGCAGCCTACGATAATTTAATTACAGGTCACAATCCCCGAGTCATAAAACAATGCTTTTCTAATTGGGTGTTTGATACTGCTGTGTTCATACGAGTCCAGGTTCACTCAGACTCTGCACACGGTTATGCAGAGTTATTTGTGAAATTTCACATGCGCTAAATAGGATCCTCCATTCCAGTCTCTATTATATAAATATATATAAATATATAAATTGCACCACATGTATGAAAATCACAAAATACGATAACATCTTGAGTCAACACATTTGTCAGTATACTAAAGAGACATTAGGTATTTGTTTGGATAAACTGCCCAGGGTTTCTTAACAAGGGAGTAAAGGAATCTCAGTCTGAATAGATCAAGAGTGTAAGCAGCCAAGATAAATTAACTCAATCTTTTTCATGCTTCATAGCTGGAGTCTGAATCTGGCCTTTCCAGAAATATTTCAAAGTCATCTCATCATAACACAGGTAATGGTCCAGGACATACTTATCTTGATACATAGAAATAAATGGAAATAGCAAGTCAAATGAACAGCAGATGGTCACTCTGAACACTTCATTAGCTTCCAACCTTTTATTTCTAAGGCAGAAGGAAAAAAGAGCATTTGCCATAGCCTGCATTGGAAAACATCCTAAAAATTACTTTTTCCTGAAGTAACATACAATGCTAACCCAGCAACACTGTATGGACAGTTAACAGCTGTTGACTTCATCATTCTTGCATAAATAAAGTTATTTACTCTTCTCCTTACATTTTACTTTGCAAAGCGTCTATGAATTCAGCCACAAACACTTTCACCTTTCTTCTGTCGACCTCCTTCCCCCACCATATGACTTTTCACATTCATTTTTGTAACCTGCTAAGCAGCCATGCCTCTTCATTCCTGCCTTAAGTGAGGAGGTTTAACCTTTGAATCAAGACTTGTTTCCCTGATCGCTACCGGTGTTCCCCTGATGTCAGCTCTACAGACGCGAGTGCTCAGGACCGTCGCCCACCCACAGTTATCTGTGCACTGACAGGGCACTCGGCTGGTCGGGCTGGCTGAATAAATAGGCTGCTGAGCCAGCCACAGACCTTCAGACCCCTTCCTACAGCTGTAGAAATGCATTTTTGTGGGGAGGACCAGGACAGGAGACTTTTAAATTTCCGACAACTGAGGAGAACCAGAGAACGATGCGAACAGTCAGGAGGAAACGGGACAGAGAACGATGCTCAAGCACCCAAACAGAAGGAAGGAAGCCAACCTCCAGTGTGGGCTCTGTCACGTCCCTCCCAGAAGAGATGCTCCATGGTTAACTTTCACAGCTTCTGTAGCTGCTGCTGGGATGCAAACAAAACTGCTGTTACTGGCTGGGAAACTGGGAGAATGTGCGGGGAACAACAAAGTCTGTTCTTATTAGGAAGGAAATCCAGTGGGTATCACGCTAGTGACACATACATGTATGATACCCACAGAAAAAGTACAGAGAATTGCTCAGTGAGGAGCCTGCTAAGGAGAAGGGTGGGTGGAAATGGTTGGGAATTCAAGAAGAGAAACTCTGAACAGAAAATGGACCTATGCTTAGAGGAGAGGCATGAAACAAAATCAGTTTCTCAGAGAAAGTTACGGGGAAAAAAAAATAATTTACATATAGTCTTGCAAGTCGAAGCACATGGAAGCACATGAGGAACAGAAGCATGGACAGAAAAGCAGTGGTAGAGAGATGTTCCCCCAGTTAACATCTGTCCCATCTGTCTTCTGTTTTCTGTACTGCCCAGAAACAATTTTCCCTTCAATGTTCTGGCCCCTGAACAGCTTCTCCCTGTGGACTCTTACCTTTCTGCTTCCCAGAACATAAAATTGCTCCCATTCAAACCCATCAAGCCCATGAGAGAAAACGCTACAGCTTCTACTGTGTAGGTTTTCTTCTTCTTCTCAGCTGAAGAGTTGCTGCTTCTTGGGCATACCCAGAATAACCTCATTTCACTCTGCATCACGTATTTAATTGTCAACTTCATACTTCTCTCTCAAGCTCCAACTCTGTTCTTCAACCATTCTGAGCCTGTTTCTTCCTGTACTACATCCTGCAAATGAGTTCTCTGCTTGCTCCTTTTTATGGTCTGCACTTCCCAAGTCACTTTGCTCCTATTTCCTCCCTCGTGGGAACTTTTTACATGCCCAGACTTTTTTCTCCTTTTCAGCACCACTACTAAAGAGCCTGAAGCTGCAGGTTTGCTATCCAGCAGTCTGGTCGAGAACACAAACACATGGGAAAAAAGACATTAGACATAGGATATTTGCAAATAAACTTGTGTTTTCTAACTGTTCTGAAAGTTTCTTTCTTATTGACCTTCTTTATTCAGATCCACTGTGGCCTTCAGAGTTTTCCCAGTGAGGCCCAGTGCCAACAGCTGTCACTAAAAGGCATTTTTGTGTGTTAACCAGCAAGAGGTCCAGCCACACTGACATTTTACACAACTTTCCTAAGCATAGCTGTGTTCTGATCTGTTGTAAAAGGGCTTCCAAAACAATGCATGAAACAACCAAGCCTCCTCGCAGAAGTCTCTCCTCTTCAAAAGGAAACTCTCCATCTCAGAACAGGTACCGGGTGCTCATCCTTCTGTCCTTGCAGCACACGACTCGTCACTGAGCTTCTCTCACTGGCTGTCAGCTTTCCCGTTACAACAGCGATCCTGTTCTCTTATCTGTGTTGCATTGAAGAACGGTATTAGCTTCCATAAATAACTAACGGCGCTCACAAACAAAATTTATTTAACATATGTCAAAACAAAGCACTGTTCATTGCGTCCCCGTTTTACTACACACTGCTGAAATGCATTTTATCTGCTGTAGATTTACCGAGGCTGTTTGGTGAACTTGCCAAGGGCCTCAAAACCCCTCCTCTCTCTCAAGAAGCAAACGCATCATGCATTTCTGAGGCATTACTGCAGTCACACGTGTACACCACGTTTCTGGGGCTGCACATGTCCCTAACTTTTAGTACGTAATCCTACTATGAATGTTTTCCACACACCGAGTATACACAGCGACACGTCAAAGAGTATGGTATGTGCACAAGGTAATTAAAGGCTACTGCCAGAAGACAACATGTCAAGCTCTGGCTACAGTTACTTGATCGGAGCTTTAATGTAATGAGAAGGCGTTGCAGCGTGAGTGACAGAAGGAAGATACCCAGCCACGTCTCAAAACCAAGCTTGATTACTTTACAGAGGGAATTACAGGAGCTGGTGCCCGCAGTGGTCCACCAAAACAAGAAGACCTTTCCAGTCCTGCAAATATGCTTTCAACTTTTTCCAGCAAGCACTCTCATTTTAGGCTGTTGAAAGGTACCTTCAGCATAAAGAAGTATATTATCATCTTTGCAAATGAAAAAAGCTTTAGAGAATTGATAAAAAAAAAAAAAAAAACTGTTCCCCACCTGATATAAAATATATATTTGGGTGGTGGATAAATGCTCAGCTAGGAGACTCCAAATAATGCCTTGAATTTAAGTGTCTAGGGCTTTTATTCCTGAAATGTCATTGGGAAATAACATATGATATAAAAGAAAGATCAAGTTGTATTTACCAACATTTACCGCTGTTCCCAAGTCACAATTAATGGTCAGTATATTTAAGATCAAGATGATTACTCAGGAGTTAATTGAACATTTACATTTGATCTAAGCACAGAGGCCAGTGAACAGATTTTGTTATGCTTGTTAGTCCAACTAGAGAAGGCTATAACGCATAGAAGATTACAGAGATTAAAAAAGGCTATTGAAAAACATTTACTATCCCTATCGTGAAGTGTTTCCATAGCAGCCGAAACAATTACTAAAACAGATACACCAAAAGGAAAGCAAAGAAATAATACAAAAGCAATCCACCTGAAAACAATTAGGAGATTTGAAGAGTTGTATTTAACTTGTTCATTAACTTGGTCATTAAACATCACCCACTTTCTAATACATCACACAGACCTTTGCAACGACATCCACGGCAGCACAGAAATTTATGACAGCAAGGACACTGTTAGGAAGGAGCATTTATGACAGCGTTTGACTTCTGTGGCTTCACGTCACAGAAAATGTAAAGTTTCCTACATCTGCTTTGCAGGATGGGGATTTCTACAGTAAAGTTTACCATTTGTTCCCTCTTCCACCCCACTTAATTATACAAAACCAAGAACACGCTACATGTGTTCAGTTCCCTTCTACCCCAAATTTTATCATAGAGCACTGTTTTCAGCGGCATTAAAAAAAGAGCATCAATTCCTGCTACTGTGGACCGTCTCACTGAAAAGTCATCTTTCATAGCCTCCCTTTACGCTTTCACAAGATGCACTGAATTAAAAATCAGAAGCTCAATTTTCAGAAATGCCAACATCCACGTCTTAAAGACATCACAAATTTGGGATTTTTTTGGCCTCACCTTAGAGTCATCTGTGAACTTTTCCATTTAGGTATTAACTAGCAGACAGCAACATCATCACTGCGTAAATGCCAATGCTCCTTCCCCATATTTTTTTTTTTTTTTTTTTAATGTAAGAACACAGCGCTGTCTGCAACCTGTTCTTCTTTCATTGAAGTCTTGAGTCCTCGAGGAAAACAGGGGAAGGACTGTTCTAACAGCAGGGAGCAAGTGGCCATCCACCTACCCACAGCCAAGCTACAAGATCTAACCAAAGAGCAGCCCCCTATAGACATGAACATGCAACAGGAAACACCAAGTATGTTGTTGTTGGTGAAAAGCCACCCAGTGCTTTATTCTGTTTAGGGAGAACGCTTTCAAAGCACACCAGTGTTGCCTTAAGAGTGACTGAAGAGCCACTGCTCTGAAGCAATCCTTGAAATTTCGCGTGAGAAGCTGAGTGCAGGAACCACCGTGCAGGGTTAGCCGCAGAACAGCTTTTATGTTTACATTTGTATGGGAAGAGCCGGGGAGCAAACAAGCTCGGGAAAGGCGGAGAACACCCACAAGTGAAAGCGCACAGCATCTCAGGAGGGCAGGCTACCAGGTGGAGCGGTTTGAGGGCAGGGGAGGCCCTGTGCACGGGCAGTGGAAAAGAGCAAAGTGCAGATATCCCACGAGGAAGTGGGAGTGGAAATGCAGGGGAACGAGAAAGGCGACTCCGCTCACACTGCCTCTCTGCAGCCCGCAGGAGAAGGAGCTGAGGCAGGACTCGCAGGTGGCAGCAGATCCCTGCTTCTGTTTATACCAGGAGCAGCCACGAGCTCGCCAGCTGTACAGTTCCTAGCGCAGGTGGCAGAGAAGTGAATGCTAACCCGAAAGACAGTGCCTGCCTACACGGGCACGGTTTGTTTTCCCAGCAATGCCACCAGCCCCCACGCCGGAGCAGAACCTGATACACCTAGCCAGGACAAAAGTCCCAGGGTTTTAGTTTTACTTGAATACAAAACAGAAACAACGGAGCTTCTTCCTGCACGCACAGCTAGGTTTTCAAGCAGTCACGTCTGGTGTCATTCCTCCATGCAAACACACAGACCCTGCAGTCTTTTAAACACCTGAGAAACCTTTAAATTAATTCCTACAAAGTTCCAGATAGCAACCTAAGAAGTGTTAGTTACAAAAGTATCACGTCCTAGTATCAGCCTGTTCCTTTTACGGCTGGAAAGGCAAGCAGGGTGTAGTGTTAACAGGTAGCAGAAAGAGCACATTTCACAGATGCCAGGATCTCCTGAAATAAGCGCTTGCGAGCGTGAGCAGCAGCACAGTGAGGTCCTCAGCAATTATCCACATACTTGACTTCTCGGGTAAGCTGTCTCCATGATGATGGAGAGACCACACTCACCCCCTTTCCAAAAAATTTGAGCCGAAACGGAGAAAAACAACCATGCACTTTTTTTTTCCCCCCCCGTGTTCAATTTCACAGAAAAGACACTATCCGGCTCGTTCAGCTTAACCAGTGCCGTACCACAGCTTCTGCGTATGAAAGCACGCTCTGCTTCAGGCCCTGATCCCATAACAACTGGTGCTTCAGAGCTCGGGGAAACATTACTGATCAACTTCTATAAATGGTGCAATGCCTCTTTCTGTTTTCCTGACTGTCAGTGTGGGTGTTACTTTCTATGAAAGAAAGGGAAGAAGCAGGAGGCACAGATATATAATTCAACAGAGCCCTTTTCAATCCTCAAGGCACTGCTAGCTGTTTCGCACCCCAGAGTCCTCCACCAGCCTAGGGATTTAGGATTTTTGGACAAACAAAACAACTTCTTACCCAGTCTTTGGATAAAGAACCACAACTACCAAGCGTGTATCTCGGTCCGACCCCACTGACAGCCAGGGCTTAGTGTGGACATCACAACTCAAGCCAAGTGTGCTCCGTGTCTCCTGTGCTGGACCAAGCAGGTGCCCGCACACATGCTCAGTACTCAGGGACCACCATTACCTCATTTTCTGAGGTTTCAAACCCACGGGGTGCGTAGCAATAGCTGTACCCTGACAAATCAGGGCAAGTATAACCTTACACGAAGTATTTACCGAGCTTATCTACATAGACTTCTATAAGTATATCCTCGGCAGGCCGATAACATTCAAGCCCTTTCTAAAACAGGCTTGTGCTGAGATGTTCGAAGGACTCCAGCACGTCGCGGAGGAGAGATGAGAAGAGGGGGGGGAAAAACACGGGCACCTCCAGCACCTGGCAGCGAGAGCTGTGGTCCGCGAGGGAAGGAGGGCTGAGCCTGAGGCGAGGATCTCTAGGTGGCTCTATTCGCATGCTCCCCGTTCACTTGTAAGAGTGTTACTCCATCTCTCCGCTGTCTTTATTTTTATTTTTTTTTGCTGAATTCCGCGGTTCAGCCGGACGAGGCGAACACCCCCAGCTCACGCACTGCACGGCCGGCACCCCGCACAACCCCAGAGGGCGATTTACCCCCCAGGTCCTCAGCTACTCGCAACTTCTCCCACCTCCCCCCCGCAGCCCAGCCTTTACGGGCTGACACCCCGAGCCGGGGAGGGGGACACCCCCTGCACACGGGGGGCTGCCGGGGGTCGCGCTACTCACCGGCAGCTCCACGCTGACCTCGGTGCCGTCCAGCAGCAGGACGCGGCACTGCAGCACCGGCTTGCAGCCACCGGCGGCGGGGATGTGCACGGGGGCTCCGGCGCCGTGCGAGCCCCCCGCGGGGTGCGGCGATGAGGGAAAACCTCCGGAGCCCGGAGCGGAGACACCGGCAGCAGCAGCGGCGGCGGCGGCTCCTCGCAGCCCCCCGTCCCGCTCGTCCCCCTCGAGCCCCCCGCGGCCGGCCCCTCGCCCGTAGCGCTGCATGGAGCGGCGGCCAAAGGTCCTGCGCAGGAACCGCAGCATCCTGGGGGCGCCCTGCCCGGCCGCTCACACCCCCGAGCCCGCAGCCCGGCGCCCGGCCCCGCGGCGGCGGCGGCGGCGCCTCCCTCGCACGGCGTCGCAGCAGCGCCGCCCGCCGGGGGCACGGAGCCGGGAGCCCGCTCCGCCCTCTGCAGGGCACGGCTGGGCTCGGTGCTGCTCCTCCTCCTCCTCCTCCTCTCCTTCCTCCTCCTCCTCCTGCTGCTGCTGCGGGCAGGGGGAGCCGCTGAGGCAGGCGGCGAGCGGCCACCTGTGGCGGGCAAGGGGAAGGGAAGGAGGAGAAGGAGGAGGGAGGAGGGGGGACAGCGCCCGCCGCTGTCCCGCCTCAGCCCCACACCCGGCTCCGCCGTCAGGGCAGCGGAGCGCAGCCGAGCCCTGCCCAGCCGAGCCCAGCCGCCGCTCGCCCGGCAACTGCCCCGCCACAGCCCCGGGGGCGGCGCCTGCGCGATGGCTGCCCCTCGCCGCCGCCCCTGAGGGGAGGGAAGGGAAGGGGACAGGGCGGCGGGGCGGGGGCGGCCCCGGCTCACCTGCGGCCCCCGCGGGGCGCTGAGGGGAGCGAGGCTGGGAGGTGTGAGCTGACAGCTCCTCCTGCACCTGCTGCTGCTGCTGCCGCCCTTTCCGCAGGGAACAGCAGGGAAAGTGCCTGGTCCCTGGCTGCCGTTGTGCACAGTCCATAACAGACACTCACAATAAACGCCCCTTCCCTTCCCTTCCCTTCCCTTCCCTTCCCTTCCCTTCCCTTCCCTTCCCTTCCCTTCCCTTCCCTTCCCTTCCCTTCCCTTCCCTTCCCTTCCCTTCCCTTCCCTTCCCTTCCCTTCCCTTCCCTTCCCTTCCCTTCCCTTCCCTTCCCTTCCCTTCCCTTCCCTTCCCTTCCCTTCCCTTCCCTTCCCTTCCCTTCCCTTCCCTTCCCTTCCCTTCCCTTCCCTTCCCTTCCCTTCCCTTCCCTTCCCTTCCCTTCCCTTCCCTTCCCCCTTAGGGTTCTTCCACTGCTTTGAACATTTTGTCCCACAAATCTCGTTTGCACGCCATAGGCAACCCAAAGGATCTCGAGCACTGGCGGGTCAGCAGAAATGCTGTTGTCCCTTGAGGGAGCTGCAGCAGTGCCGGTGCAAAGGAAGGAGGGCTGGCTGCAAAGGAAGGAGGGCTGGCGTCGCTCGGGTCTGGCCTTGCAGGAAACTCGTCAAGGCTTCTGCAGTGCTAAGTCACACAATCACAGAATTTCTAGGTTGGAAGAGACCTCAAGATCATCGAGTCCAACCTCTGACCTAACGCTAACAGTCCCCACTAAACCATATCCCTAAGCTCTACATCTAAACGTCTTTTAAAGACCTCCAGGGATGGTGACTCCACCACTTCCCTGGGCAGCCCCTTCCAATGTCTAACAACCCTTTCAGTAAAGAAGTTCTTCCTAATATCCAACCTAAACCTCCCCTGGCATGACTTTAGCCCATTCCCCCTCGTCCTGTCACCAGGCACATGGAAAAATAGACCAACCCCCACCTCGCTACAGCCTCCTTTAGAGTACCTGTAGAGTGTGATAAGGTTGTGAGACTTCAACCCTTTGTCTCTTTCAACATTTGTGATGAAAACAGAAGTTTGCTGTTTTGAAATACATAAAACCTTGGTTGACTTGCATTAGCAGCAGACATGACACAGGCCAGTGGCAGCCCTGGAGAGTCAACGCTGTATTTACAGCCATGGGTGGAGATGCTGAGATCCCATTAAATCTCCCATTAAGCATTAGGAGATAAAACTCATAGTAAAGGATCTTTGGAAAGAGCTGGGAGGAAATAAAGTTATTTCCATGTTACCCATCCTCACTTGGAGTAAAACAACCTACCATTATTTTCTATCGTGTTACCAGCAGAGCTAACTTTAGCTGTGAAAAAAAGAGCCTTGAATGATTGCAGGTACTGAGCACAACACATTTATTGTAAGACAACAGGTGTTTAAACAAGTATTTGCATTCTAGTTTGTCTTTTTACAGCCCGCTTGTCTACATCATCTCTTAATTTTCAGTTGGGCAAGCCCTAAAATGGTGTGGTTTGCTGCTACATCTGTCCTGCCATCCCTCAGAGCGACTGCTGCTTGCTCGCTTTCCAATGAGAGACACAAGCAGAAACTTGTGGATCCTTCTCTGGTCCTTGGCCATGCTGTAGTGACGTGCAGTGCTTTTAAATTTTTGTCCAAATAACCCTTCACTGCAACATCTGCCTCCCACAGAGATTTCCAGTCTCTCCTGGTAGTCACGATCCGATCCCTGTCACGGAAAGGTAATGACCTAGGTGAACTATTTGTACTAATTCGTATGGCAGTTCTGGCAGCATTCCCTGCAATTAACCAGCCTTATCAATATTTTTGCCATTATGCTAGGCCACGTGTGACTGGGAGAGTATTCATCAAAATCCTCGCTGGCATTTTGTACTGGCAGCAAGATGAGGGATCTGTGACCATTGGTGACACCTGCTAGCCATGGCTCAATACCTAAAGGAAAAAAGATGCAGTGTTGTAAGCACTTGATTCTGGCCCTTTCATTCAGATTTCTGTTTTTGTTCAAATATTTTCTGACTGCTTTTTAAAATCTTCTTAACAGAGGTAGCCACTTAATGGGGATGGTGAGCACAGTCCCATGGAATGAATTCTCCTGCAGTGGGTATGTGTGCTCTGTCTTGAAACTAGAGAGCTCTTGCTCATTTTACCTTCTGCTACTGCAGTCACGTTTGTAGGTTTTTCCTGGCCTGCCAGACTTTAACCATCTGCAAGGGAGTGCTCTAAATTTAATTTGTGTGCAGCTAGAGTTTCTCTTTCTTTGGTTTTGAATAAATGTTACATTTTTACTAACTTAAACAGGCTTCTATTTTGCAAGTTTCTGCCACAATATATTTTGTTACAGTATATTTTGAAACTTGCATAAAAGGACTCAAACAAAGTGCAAGTATCGCTGTAAACTTATATGTCTATGTTAATAAAACTAGGGGAAAAGAAACTTGAGAGGGTGTGACATACATTTACTTAGACTTTCAGATATTAATTTGTTTTGTTTTCTAAATGTATAGATTAAATGAAATTATTTTGTCAAAAAAAAATATTAAAAGGGATACCTTTCAGCATGAACATGCACCGGGTTATGACATTCATGTAGCACGTGGCAGTCATGTTTGCTTTCTCTAAAAGCAGGTCAGCTGTTTGAGCAAACCTAATTTCACCATCATTCAGGAATGCTCTAGATACAGATACAAATAAAGAATAAAATGCAAAGGTAATTCTGAGCTACATGGCTAAGGATAATTTGCATTTATATGCTATCTTTCAGCTAGAGAAATCCCAACACAGTTCCAGGAAGGAAAAAAAAAAAAAAGAAAGAAAGAAAATTATACGTAGAACTATTTCACCATGCCTGAAATGCAGCAGCTGTTTAACAGCAGAGAAAAACACCAAGAATCTCCCATACAATTGTAATGGAAATACAATTTTACATAGGCAGAAAGTTATTATGCAAATCAGATGGCCATGATGCCAGGGCTAGTAGATGTATTCCCGCAAGAGGTACCACATGGTCATAGATAGTCAGGGCTTTCCTTGATAATATATCAACCATATCCTCCAAGTGTTACAAAAGAACCACATGAGGAAATAAATTCAAATTTCCCCATTTGGAATAATGTTACAGTATACACACTGTGTACAGTGTTACATTAGGCATGCATTTCAGCATTTATTGCTGTTCTTGTAATCCATATATTCCGAGGAAAAAATCCTTTTTCCTGTCACAATAAATAAAAAAGCAACTCATTCCAGAATAAGTGCATCTATGTAAAGAGCTGTTGTAGCATATCCAGGGACATTTGTAAAGATGTAAGAGCAAAAATTTTTCCTTAGAATATCTACAGAAAGAAAATGCAGTGCCTCCCATCTGTCTACTAAGCAGGTTCAATATTACTTATTAAGCCCTACTCCAGACGCACCCTTTTCCTTTAGTGACTATTTTATCAGGTTTGTACTGACCTGAGGTCATAGAAAATATTTATATTCAAACCTAGGTTTAAAGCATGAAAGAAAAAGTTTTCAATGCTATGTTAAATCACAGAGGTATCAGATGTGCAGCTGAAAAGAGTAATAATAAAAAAGAGAGGCATCTTTCCAGGGATTAACAGTTTTTATTTTACTCTTAGGGGAGCCATGAAGATATCACTCAGAATATTACCTATAAACAAACATCATATGTTGAAACACTAATGTCTCCTTGAAATATTTTTAACCACAATAATCAATTATGCCTTTTAATTATATCAACACTGAAAGAGATATCCATGGCTTGCAGGAATTAATATCTAAATTTTTCAACAAGGATCCTTTGACTGACATAGCAATGCTGAATGTTACTTTGCTTAGTTGTGATGGGGCAATGAATCCGCTGTGAAAACCACTGGAGACCTTCAATATGTGTTGAAAATCATCCTAGAAATAAAACAAAGGTAAAGGTTATAATGAGTAAGCATCACATTAGATTTAGGTAATTAAAAGAAGCTTAAGTCAGATGCTTGAGAGTTTTTTCTCCACAGGCAGGACACTTGGCTGGCAGCAGAAAGCATATCATCTCCTCACGTGGAGACTCGGGCTCTTCATCTCTTGGACTGTTTCAGAGAAACAGAGAACAAAGGGGCAGAAAGGACAGGGCAGTTGCCAGAGGAGGAACCTGCTGGAGGCAAATTAGTCAATAAATGGAAAACAGAGGGAAGAAAAGTAGTGCTAAGAGAATGATAACAAGAAAGCAGAAAGAAAAAGTCAGGACTGAAGGACAGAAACATCGGTGCTGATAGTTTAAATTTTAACACACAACCAAAACAAAATTTTTATTTCAAATTTTTAAATTTACATTAGTTACCACAGGTTTTCCTGAGGTGTCAGGGATGTGGAGCCAAAATGTTGAATTATTACAAAGGTGCTTCACAAAGTAGAAGCTTTCTGTCACTCTTGGTTTATATTGAGTGCATTCTCCTAGACAGCAAACAGCTCATTTTAGAATGCTTAAAATATATTAATTAAAATGTATTCTATATCTGGCTGATAACCCGGGTATAAAATGAAGTAAATAACACGATCAACTTCCCACTGAACAAGTATCTGCACCACGAGGGAAACCTGCATTGATGTTCAAAAGAGGAAAGTCTAACAAGGACTGAATCACTGATTCAGCCCATGGCTTTTCATTTCTGTCGTGTGGCATACTGATGGGGAAGCACACAGTCCTCTCCCGCGTGTATATCAGCTTTAGATTCTGAGGGTGATTGTAAGACACTAATCCAAGTTTATTTTACAGTGAAACTATCCTCAGTAGGATTGGAGAGCAGTATCTCTTTTTAATATACGACCCGGAGGGGAAAAATATTTTCAAGATGTTAAATGACTTAACAGCTACTTGATCACTTTAGCTTTCTGACAGCTGTTTTCCTACAATGATATATATATATAGATTTAATAAAAAGCACAGCTCCAGCTGAAGGAAATCTTTTCTGAATCCTTCTTTTCTCCTTCCTTTCCCTTCCCTCATCACATATTGATGTGTGCCTATAATGTCAAAAGAAGTTGCTTCTTGCCCAACTTTTTCCTGTTCCCACCACCCCATGTGCACAATGTCCCATATCTTCTTGCCATGAAGGCATCAGGATGCCCTCGTGTTCTTCCAAGCCTGTTTTCTTTCTTTTGTCAGATAAAATCATTTTGTTTTAACAGCATTTTATTCTCTTTAGCCCCTCCGTCAGTTGATGGCAATGTAAAGCGAAAAGGTGCTTAGACCACAGAAACAACCATGATGCTGCTGAGGGTAGGGAAGAATTCTGTTCACAGGAAGGGTCTCGTCCTTATCCTAAGAGCTGCCTGTGCTAGTGGCAACCGACCAGGTAGAGTCAATGGGCAAAGCTTTTGGCAGGTTTGCAGAAGTCCTTTCCAAAAAATAAAAATAAAAATAAGGCAATGTAGACAGGCTGAAGCATGGAGAAGGATCAGAAAGCTCCTCCTTACATTACTGGAAGAAAATTTGTATTGTATAAATTTCAAACAAAAGCAGTGAGTCCCAAGCACACAGAGAAAATAATTTATTTTTCTCATCTCTCAAAAGTCAGTGATGCAGAAAGATGTGTTACATGGTTGCGTAATGACCTAACAGCAAAGTGCTGGGTACCACATCTTCAGCAGGACAAATTAAAAAATAATATTAAAAAAAAAAATGTGATTAAAGGAATAGGTTTCTTTTCTATGTGTCCAGATACTTAATAATACTAAAATATTTTTATGTTATTGTTATAAGAAAGCTTGATCTTATATTGCTGAAGAGACAGAAGCAACTACTTTGTTTACCTAAATTTCCCTTAAATACAGTCCAAATTAGAGCACACACGAAACCTGTCTAAAAAGTTAAGTCACTTTAAAAGCAAATGAGACTAATATAGAGAATGCTGCCTGAAACAAACAAATCCAACTCACACACCTTTATTTGTCATTAGAACAATAACCCCAATAGGTACTGTCTCCGAAGTGCTTTGCATGCTCTCAGCCACACCTGAACTCAGTTGACCAGGCACAGATGCGTTTCAGATACCGTGGCCTGACTCCTCTGCAAGTTTGAACATAGAAACTCTCCTTGCAATGCAGCACAGAAAACATTTGTCTTAAACGCTGATGGGTGGGACCAATTCCAGACGTGGCAAAGTCACTTGGTGGCTTTAGGTGAAGGTTTTGGAGAGTCAAAGAGAATTCCTTTCTTGTTCCCTGGTGTGAAGCCATGCGGAGAGAAGCTTGCTGGGCTAGACAGGATTTTTTACCCTGGCAACTCATGAAAGAATAAGGCATGTGTCATCCAAATTATTAATATATAGTGAAAATAATTGTAAGCCTATTTGAATGTAAGGTCTTTTATATTGTGTGTAAGATCCTTGTGCTAAACCTCTTTAGCAATTAAGTAAAAAAAATCCAAGCCAGAAATAAAGAAAATGTTAGCAGCCATACTTCACTGTAATCCTTTCTCCTGTTGAAAGCGCAGCAGATGTTTGATTCCCATGTTTGCATCTTTGGAGACAGGCGTAAAAAATTGTGTTAGCAGGCAGGCAACCGTAAGTATTCACTGTTTAGATATTTAAGTATTCTCACCATCACAGATGAACAAAATGAAATGGGAAGATCGCCTGGGCTGTAAACTTTTGTCCATCAAGGTTGCTCTGCATGGAGCAATGCAGGGGATCGGTGAAAGACAGGAAAGATTTCTAGCCCCCTTGCTAGAAAGGGACTGGGGATGGAGTGGGGGTCACTGGCTGCTTCCCTCCTGCCATCCACTGAGGTGAGGGGGCCTTTTGAGAAGACATAGGGAGGAAAGGGGGACCTTAACTCCATCTGGCAGGTGATCTGATCCCCAGAAAGTGTATGGGAGTGTGCTACTGTCTCAGCCTGGGCACTTGCTGTGCAAAACTTAGCCCACGACCATCAAGCCACCAATTAGGGGCTCCTATCTTGCATGTGTTCAGGCAGGGATCCTGCTTCATGGACAACTGGAGACAATAGGCTTTGTTTGGCATGGGTGGAAAAAGGATTTTGGTATGCTTCTGGTATGTATGTCTCTTGAATGAGGAGAAATGGACTGCTTGCTTTGGAACTCTCATGCCTTCATAGGCTTTGCTGGGAGATGAAATTATAAATCAAAAAAGCAGTGGTTTGTGGTTTTTCAGTGTCTTTCAAAACTGCTGAGCAGGTTTATACAGTTATCCAGAAAAGGTAAACAGAAAGTTACTGAATTACATTTACATGTAGAAATCGAGATAAAGGCGTTACGATGAAAATCTTGCATTAACCATCTCGTAAATGTTTGCAGCTGATGATGTGTATTCTCAGCAATTAGTGTTATATTGCATTTAAATGCTGGAGTAAGGAGACTCAGTCACAGAGCATGAGATCCGAAAAAAGTACACCCAGCCACCAAAGCTACTAAAAAGAAGTCAAAACTGAAGTGGGGACAAATGTTGGTCATGATGATCCAGTCTTAACTGGTGGCAAGGGCTGGACGCAGCTGTGGGACGCGCTGGGAAGCTGGGCTTGTTACCTGCCCGGAGTGTGGGAACACCAGGGGTGCATTTGCATAATGGAGCAAGCTAATATTAGGAGCGGCTGGGCTCCCAAACAGGATTTTACCAAGAGTTCCTTCACTGTGGGAGGAAGACTCAACTCCCAGCTTAAAAAAAAAAAAAAAAAAAAAAAAAAAAAGAGAGAGAGAGAGAAGAAGAAAAAAAAAAAAAAGAAACGAGAGTTTGCTTGTTCATGCACAAATTATTTGAAAAAAACAGCTTGTTCTAAACTTGGTTTTTGGCTGATCGTGCCCAGCCCTATCGGCCAGTCATACACTTTCTGTGAAATGCCTGCATAGGCACGGTGAGAAAAAAGTGGTATTTTAATTTCCTAGGGTGGCAGAAGAATTGGGACTGTGTGTAGTGTTAACTAGTGCCCAGATCCCCCTGCTGCTGCATGCTCTCCCTGAATGTCCTGCTGTGCCTCTCTCACACATCGCCCTTCCCTTGAACTCTGGAACTAAACATGCACTTTACTCTTTCCCTGTCCCGTTCATGAAAATTTAAGTTCTTCATATGGGTGAAAATTCTGAATTTTTCAAACATCTTGAACAGAAAAAATCTTATTTTAGAGGCTTCAGATAACTCAGACAGGAGTGCAGCCAAGCTAGAATGGAGATGTAGTTCTCTGGAGAACTGTTTCTTATCCAGCTACGTAACAAGGGCCATCTCCATCTTGCAGTGAGGTAACTCCCCACTTTCCAAGATAAAGTGTTTAGCTGAGGTGTTTATGCAGTTCCTAAAGCATACCTACAACAGCCTGGAGGCACATCTACACAGACTACGGAATTGTTTACATGAAACCAAGAAAGGGAACCCAGAGTGCCACGGCCTCCTCTGGTAAAAAGTCAGACCAAAAAAATCCCACTCTCTCGTGACCGATATCCCTTGAGGCCTGTCCTCAGGCTAAAAAACCTCCACAGATAAGATAAGCCTGGCAGCCATCCCAAACTGGAGCTCTGCCCAGCCAACTGGGAGGGCTGCGGGCTGCCCATGGACAACACCTCCCTCTGTCAGATGCAAAGCAAGTGTCAGAAGAGCTCCCTGGCTGATTCTGCTGCTGGCTTTGGGGAAAGGGTGAACAGGGAGGCAGCTACAGACAAGGTCACAAATAACCTTCCTGCAGAGTGCAACCACTGACTGCCACCTGTGAGACACCAGCACTGAGCTCTCCACAGTGGGCCTACGTCCTTAGATATGGGCAAGTGGGCTGCTGATGGCTGTGAGTGGACTTAAAGTCTAGTCCCAAGAAAAGTGCACCCTAAAGGCTGATGTGTGGCAGAGCTAACGTCCATGGTACCAAGGATGATGGTCTGCACGTGGTTTTTTGGCTTGAATCTTTCTACAGCCTTCTCTAGGCAGGCGTAATTAATAGCACAATTATAGATCTCAACTACCAGCTAAAGTATAATTTTACAAATCTCAGTTAGCATTGGATGAGAACCCCACAGCCGGTGTGAAACCTGGCCCTCCACTCATCAAGCTTCAGGGTTGTTTAATAAGACACGTCACAGCTGGAAAAGGGCTGGCCCCTTCTCATCGTCCTGAAATGTGGAGATTTGGAGGGGACGTTTGGAGGTACAAGGCCATAAAAGTGGAAGGAACAGTAAAATAAATGAACCTGACAACATGAACATGGCAAAGAAAAGAGTAAAGCTCCCAAGAATAAAGAATAAAATCAAAGAAATGCAGCACTGCTTTTCTTCTTTCCCTTATGTCCACCTTTTGCCCAGAAATGGGCAGGGTCTAATGTCCATCTTCAGGAGGAGGAGAAGGTGTCACAGTCTCATTGCTTGCCTAGCAGGTTGGGCAGGCATTTTTAACTGCTTCAGAAAGAACATTTTTTGTGCATAGGGAAAAGGAAAGGTTGCACTCTCAGCTGTTAGTGAAGTTGTTTGCTTTCTTGAAGCCTGTGCTGACCCAGAAAGTGGCACATCAGGATGCATCAATTCATCAGATTGCTCTGCTTGGGCAGCCTGGTCCTTTGCCTCCCTCTGGCTCTGTGCAGGAGGATGAAGCATTGCATGGGACCCTCACCTTCTGCATGAAAAGGAACCTTCTCTGTTTCCACCTGTAGCCACAGGAGAGCTGTCATTCTTGTCCTGCTCTTGGGCTTTGCTATTTTATGTAACACAGCTTTCACAACAGTTTGGGTCAAGATCCTGTAGGACTGTTCTGGCCAAATTCAAAGGTTAGATGGAGGTTACAAGGAAACACAAATACATACACAGCAGGGCCCATGATGGTGGCCGAGGAATGGACTAGGTGCTTTTCCTCATGACAGGATCTGCAATTTTACCTGGTTTGGCTGCTGAGGGAAAAGTGATGGGAATGTTTGAGAGCCACCTGCTCAGTATGCCAGCCCGTGGGCACCTTTGTTTTTCTGAGCTTGAGCTCTGACAACACACAAAATACATAATATAAAACAAACCCAAAAGAAGATGTAAAACCTCACATCCCTGCTGGACTTTGTACAGTTTAATTAAATGCCTAATTGGATTAACAAACAATAATTTGGATTATTGGATTTGCCACACAATAGGTTTTGAATGCATGACAAATCCTAACAAGTGCAAATATTCTGTTAAGTGGGGCAGCAAATGGAGCTCTCTTTTTCCTCCAAGATATTGGAAATATCTTCCTGATCCCTTATTAAAAACACAAATGAGAAAAGGGAGCAAGGTGTTTCTCAGGAGCACTTTAAAAAAAAAAAAGAAAAGTACTTCTCAAGAACTTTACTGTAAGATCATAATTATCAGTAGCATTGACTAATTTGCTGCGCCTGACTTCAGCAGCCTGATTTCTCAGGCTGCACCAAGCACCTCTCCTTTGAGACGCGTGTCCAGGTATACCATGTCGGGTATCCAAACTGAGAAGCAGCAGCAAACATTTACATTCATTAGTCTCGGTCTGTTATGACTCTGTATCAGCAGCTCTGAACAGTCATGCTTAA
Organism: Anas acuta; assembly: GCF_963932015.1. Lineage (NCBI taxonomy): Eukaryota > Metazoa > Chordata > Aves > Anseriformes > Anatidae > Anas > Anas acuta. The sequence goes on from NC_088980.1 coordinate 90,435,007, forward strand.
AATTTAAAAGAATAGGTTGCTTCATCTTGAGACTACCTGGGAGCCAAGGTGTCTGTGATGGAAGCAGGGAACAAGCAGCATGGATTTAGCTAGATTAGCGGCTTCCGATCTTTCCAGACAATAATCTTTCTTAGCTGTTGAAAGAAAAACTGCTTTAGATGTCTGACATTTTGCAAACATGGTTAAAATTTAAAGAATGGAAACACAGTGAGGAAGTCTGGCACTTGTCAGAGTGCAAAACCCTGAAGCCAGCTGGATGTCGGTTTCCTAAAGAATCACCTAGGAACTGGCAATGCTGCAAGCTGATTTCCACCATAGAAGCTTGCTCAAAATGTCACCAAAATATGATTCCCAGTAATTATTTCTAGCACCGGACAAGTATCATTGTTCCTGACCAGCAGTGTGAAAGTAACACAAAGTGAATATGTGGAATTCTGTCTAAAACAAACAGCTCCACAGTATTTGCTCAGCTAAAGAGGAGCATTGTTTCTGTGAATACTCGCTGCAAGAGAAGTCTGAGCACAATATTTCAATAATAGCTTAAATAATCCTTGGCCAGAGAGCAACAGGCTGGCGTTAAGAGCCAGACTGATTAAATCTTCCTCAGAGAAGAATACGGAGTTGCGAGCCCAACTGCTGCTCCAGCCTGATTAACTGGGGGGGCTGCTCCTTCCTGGTGCTCCTGGGGGATGCCAGGAGGGAGCGGAGCAGAGCCCCGGTCCCCAGTCATGGCTGCAGTTGAACCTACACCTCCGTCTGTCCCAAAAACCCTGAGGTGGACTGGAAGGGTCCCTGCCAAGGGGCATATTGTCCCTGCTGTATCACTGTGACTGTCTGCCTCTGGTGGTCTGAAGGACCAGAGGCACAGCATGGACCTGAATTACCCCCTGCTGTCAGAGCTGATATACTGGTCCCATCCAGCCCAACATCCTGCCTCTATTGCAGGCACCTTTCTTCATTCTTCTGCTCAGTTGTTCAGTGCAGGAAATCCCTTCCTGGCCCAGAAGTTCAAAAGGAAATGAAAATAAAGACGTGAGAGTCACAGAGAGAGTTATCACCCCCTGCCTGCTGCAGGGTGGAAGGCAAAAGGCAGTGTCCAGACAGACTTACACCTGCGTGACGCTGTATTTGAATAAGGTCTGTGCTATTCAAGAGTGGGGCTGGATGCCCAACGCTGAGCTGGCTGGCTTCCCAGCCTGTGGAGAAGAGTGGCACGAAGCCTGAGTGCATTTGAGGAGCTGGAGACACAAGCGGGGCGATGCTCGTTGTGGGGCAGCTCACTGCAGAGACACCGCTTGTGTCCCTCCCAGAAACTGTCTTGGCCTCCCTGTGCGAGTAACAAGGCAGAGGGCAAACCCCAGCATGCAGCCCTGCCACAAAATGTAACTCCTGCCCACATGCAGAGAAAAAGGTGTTTGGATGTGCTGCTGTCAGCTCGTAACACCTGCCATCGCAGTGCAGGAGTCGTTCAGTCTCCTACCTGTGATGCTCAAGATTTCCCCCTGAGTGAAATGTGTGTGTATATACACACACATGAGCACACGTATGAGCTGCTCTTTTAACATCTGTGCTTTCTGGAAGTGGGTTGTGTTTATTTATGTGTGTACCTGTGGGTTCCACTACACCTGGAAAAAAGGGACGGGAAAGGACATCCTGCACTCAGTTCTCAGTACTGCAGACTACCCCACTGCCTAGCTTTGTAACTCATTTTGAGATAGCTCTCAGTAAATCAAAGTAGCTTGCTGCCTGCAAAATGAAGGAAAATGAGGTCGGCAGCGAGTGAAGGTGCTGCACTTCTACTTAGGAAGGAGAACACCTAAATGTAATCCTGTCTGCCCAAGACCCAAGCCCCGCAATGCTTATCTTTGGAGGCTTGCAGGATAACAATCTGCAGTGTGTGCACACAGATCCTGAGCTATTTGGGCAAGTCTGGGAGCACCACAATAGCCAGCTTAAACAAATAATCTACTCGTTCTTAGTGCTTTCTTTCATTAAAGCATTTTACAAACCCTGCCTTAATTAAAGTTCACAGCACTCCTACGAGTTAGCAAAACGTTATTATCCCAATTTTACAGATGGAGAAGTTGCAACAGAGAGGTGAAATGCTTTGCTTGAGGCCGCAGAAGGAGACTGTTTCGGGGGCAGGATTAGCAGTCGGGAGTTTTGGGCTCGGTGCACCACAGCCAGCCTCTGACGGCAGCGCATGGGAGCGCAGAGCAGCTCTGGGAACACTGGCACCCTTTTGGGGCCTCTGAACCCCCCTGTGCTGGCTCCAAGGTGTCCAAGGAGCCAATCTAGGTGTTAACATCTCCTGTTATCCCATGCTCTGCTTATCTCCCAGAACTGGGCCGTGCCAGCTGGGTAACAAGGAGGAGGAGGAAATCAGCAACATGACCTTGGTGTGCAGTGATTGCTGCTGGATTCGGGGGCGGCTTGGCACTTGGTCCCCAAGCCACGCTTGGGTGGTTAGCAAGCTGATACAAACCCCTACCCAAACAGCATGGTGTGCCATTTGCAACCCATCTGGAGTGGTGTAGGGTGCAAACTTCTACTCTGAGTCATGCGGCAGGGACCTGAAGCTGGGTCTCTCACCTCTGGAGCCACCACCCTAGCCAGAAGGCTCAGCTGGGTGCAGCTGACACTCCCACGCCTTCCATTTTCATGTAAATGTTCAGAAGGTTTCATTTTCCCCCATAAGAAAGGACAGACCCTTTCTACTTTAAAATATAAAATAAAATCACCACAAAGCAGGATTATCACTCAGAAACAATTCCAAAACTGAACGGAAGATGTTTGTGCTGTAATGCACCTCAGGAGATCAGTCCCTAGTCCCACCTCTTGCTGAAAGCAGGGTCAGCTCTGAGATCAGACCAGGTTGCTCAGGTTTCATACAGTCCGGTCTCAAAAACCTCCAAGGATGGAGATTGCACAACAGCCCAGGGTAATCTGCTCCAGTGCCTGATTTTCCTCACACTTATTTCCTCCCCCCCTCCTTATGTGCAGTCCGAACCAGCTGGATTATTGTCCTTGAAAGAAATGTGTCATTTCATCTGGTGGTGGCCACCCCAAGTAATTTTTTCCTTTGCTTGAAACTCTGCTTTAAAATTTAAAGAGTCCAGAAAGTTTTCACATAGATTTTAGCACAATAGCACACTGTCAAGATCTCATGCTGCAGGCTCATGATTACATCAGAAATCTGATAAGAACATATCTTTTTCTTTGTGGCAGAAAGCATCAGCTTTTTAAAGACTCAGGCGTTATTTCATTTTTTTTTTTCCACTCATTTTAATGAGGCACCGCTTTCAGATCCCTGTAACAGAACACAGATCAGAGGTCTCTAAAGCTCTCAGGTTTACATCACGTCTTAATACCCTAAGGCATAGGTATCATGATTGTGATTTACTGCTGAGATTCACCTATTATATTCATGTTGCATCAGTAATATTAGTCACCTGTTACTTTCTGGAAATTCTTTTATAGAAACATAATTCTCAACATTTCTTGTGGAGTTCTTTCTATATTTACTTGGAGAAAAAAAAAAAAAAAGTAGGACGGGTTCCAATCTTCACAAGGAATTACAGCAGTGCTGCTTTGTTGCTGCAGTTCTCTTTTGCAAATTTGCAAGCCCTGAATTAACAATGGGACAGATGGTCAAGGTGTGGATCATTTTTAGTGGTTATACCTACACCAAAGCTGGGAACTCAGCGCTTTGTGGTCTCAGGTGAGTGAAAGGGGAGCGTGGGTCTCATTTGGCCCTGTCTGTTGTAACAAGCTTTACTGTGAGTCTGTGTCAGAATAACCCTAAGCACCAAACTGGTTGTGCCAACTATATATTGAAGAGCTGTGAAATATTCTGTTTCATTTGCTTTGTCCTATGTACAGGCGTCACTGTACCTGCCCGCCCCGAGGCAGAGCTGAGGCTTGGTCCCAGGCACACACCATGCAGCAGAGCATGCACAACGCTGCACCTACAACCCATGGGAAGGTCTCACCTACCTGAGATGTTAAATGCTGGTGTTTGGAGAAGTGCTGAAGGGAGACAGATTGACTTATTTAGTCCAAGGACGCTTGCCTTTGGCTGGTGAGCAAGAGAAAGGTGGCACCAGAAATCAATAGACTGGAATGTAAGTGTGAGGAGTTGGGTGTAACTGATGGGGCAGGGGGGCAGTGGTGACAGGCTATTCTGCCATTGATCCCTTCTGGGAGTGTTAATAAAAGGATATGTTCCATGGAATGAAATATTAAGGAATATTGCCCTAAAGCTTTTGTGCCTACAGATACTGCTGTTTGTTCATGTCCCTTCAGGTCCCTACACCTCAGACACTGCAAATGAAAGAGTAGCATCCAGTGGCCACGCTTACTGCTGATCTCTGAACACCCAGTGTGAGATATCCAAGCCCCTGCTCTGCTTTTCTCCTCCCTCGTGAGTTCCTTGCTGCCCTCACTATCCCTCCTTCTTTCAGCTTTCATCTCATCTGTGCTGTACCAGCAGGAGAGAGCTGCTCAAGGCATCTTCCTCTGCCTTGCCTGGAGAGTGAATCGGGGCAGACTGATTAGACCGATGGACTGATATTCATGCTATATGTTCCAAGTTTTACAGTGAGCCAGCCATATGAGCACTTTTGTCCCTCTGCAGCTAGCATTTCATTGAAAATGAATACAGAAATTCTTACCTGCTTCTGTGCACATACCTCCTTCAGACAAAACAGCTGAGGGAAGCCTACATCCCTTTAAAAGCAGGCAGTTGTTCTCTTGAAATGACATTCTTGTAAAGGGGACATGCAATCCTATTATTTTGCTGTCCTTCTAGAATGAAATTATATTGAATTAAATACTGAGAGGAAAAAAATCAATAGAGTTTTGTGGAGTTTCCCCTAAATATAGCCTGGAGGATCTCATTTGTGACAGAACCCTCAGCCGCAGCCCCTGACATCTCACTCTGGAGCCCTAACAGCATGCAAAGCATGGGAACAACCTCACCAAGGCTCACAAATGGAGCAGTGCAGCACAGTAGCCAGGACCCAGCAGCTTGCAGCCTTCTGTGATAGGAGAGTTTTGTACAGCAGCTTGTGAAAAATGTGCTGCCTGTGCTCCTGACAACTCGCATAGCCTCAAAAGGAGAGCTGCTGCATTGAGAAGATTTGGGAAGCAGCACCAAGCTGTCAGGCAGGGAGGTGCGGAGGGCTTTCCCCAAACACAGCTCAACATGAATTTCTGCTGTGATGACGTGTGCTGTGCTCGAGGCCAGATTTTGACTGCTGAACGTGTCCGTCTGCTGTGAACAGACTCCTTGAAGCCCGTGGGAGTCCATATGGGGTAATGTATTACCCACCACGAGCAAATGCGTCGCATTGTGGTTCAAATAATATTGAAGGGCCCAAATCCCAGCAACAGATTTCCAGCTGCTAGGAACTGCATCAGAAGTGTCCCAGGTGTCAATAGTATAGGCTGCATGGGTGGAATTGCCCAAGTGGTATCAGGGCCTTAAAAAGTAATTTTATTAGGGCAAGAATTGCCTGTACCCTTGTGAGAATAATTGCATATGCTGCCTGTGCTTGAATCACAACAGTAGACGCAAAGTATTGAATCTGGAAGGATTGCAAGTATATTTTCTTGCCGTACCCTATTTTCATAGGCCAAATACCTTCTATAGCAGAAATACACAAAGCAAGTGGCAAAACCCTATACCTTCTACTTTGTGTATTTCTAGAAACATTGCAGTCTCCAAAGGTTTGTTCCACAACCGATAGTTAAGTGCACTCTCAATCTGTAAGAGATATTGAAAGCAAGCAAATTATACACTAGCATGTCTTATTTGTCTCCCCACAAATAGAAAGGAGAGTAATTTCTTGCAGTAAGCAAATACAGTGGAGATTGAATCCTACTGCTATTTTATGAAAAGTATTATTTGGATCCTACACTATTTTCACATCAGTAGCGAAATATTATCAGTTAGGAAAGGGGAGTTACAGAAGGAGGTGCTCACACCTGTAAATCCAAAATGCTGGGGCACAGTAGAATATATTGGGCACTTTTGATCTTTGAAGTTATAGATTATCTCCCTCAGTCTGAGAAAAGTGTGTGTGGAGAGATAGCTATCAGCTCTTCAATATTACAGAACAACGCCCCTAATACTAATATGCTTGTAGTTCTGAACACAAGGTTATAGAAAAGTGATCTTCTTTTCTAAAATTACCACCTACTTTGTACCCATTAGAAAGTGGAAAGTACCAGCTGCCTTTGGTGTTTAACAGAAAGACTCAGAAGTAAATGAGAAGGCATGAAGGACACATTTAATGGATATTTAATACTTCCCCAGCTAGGAGCAGACTGGAAAAGCAGAGGCCAGAACTGAAGATGTGTTCCTTGAAGACCCAACCTCCTGCAACAATACATAATTTGCATTAATTATGTTTATGGCCATTACATCTGGCACTGTGGCCTGGGCTTCTCTAAGAACATGGGAGATGCCCCATATCGAAAGTTTTGCTTTGTGTGCCTCAGTGCTTTTGTCTTTCTGCCTTTGAGCAATGCCGTATTAAAAGGTGTTCAATATACATCTTCTTCAGGGCTGGTTTCACAGCAGAGGCCCTCTGTTTAAAATTTTTAGCATTCTACAACCTGGAAGTGATTATATGCTTAAAAGTATTTAAATGACATTTGAAATGTTGAGTTGCATTCTGAAATCTAAAATTTGCAAGTTGTGGTTAGCTATACGTGCCAAAAATAGCTTTTCAAGAATGTTCAACCAAATGCTTTGTTTTTATCCTAGAATGTAGACATAGAGCAAACCAACAAAAGTTCAGGCTTAGTTAGGAAGTTATTGCTTAAAAATTATCCAAAATTTTCATATACCTAAAAAAGAAAAAAAAAATCATCTTGAAGTGACTTTGCCCTGAAACTTGTTTGTTTTTTTTTCCTTCTTTCCATGGGTAACTGTGAAGCTTTGCTATACTGGTGAATTCCCCGTTACACACTATGTGCACTAGTCTGCAACATGGAACTACCTGGGACTTTCTGTCCCAAGAAAAACAAGTATCATACTCCTTCACCTGCTTAACTGCAAGTTCTATTAAATAAAAAAAATAAATAAATAAAATCGGTAATTGAGTCCACTGACTGAAGACCGTCTAAAAGGAGAGACTGTGCCGACACATGGTACCTTTAGGAATCCTTTATCAAATCAGATGAATTATTATTTTCTTAACATTTGAGAGACTATTTCCATCGCTGTTCTCAGGCTGAAAGTGAATAAAGTGTAACCATTTTTGCTACTACCAAGAACAGCATAATTATTCTCCATCAATTTCATATACTCATGAATATGCATACACTACTACTTTCTTAGCAAAATGGAAGAAATGTGAGAAAACTAACTTTTGCCTCCAGAAAATATTAAATATTTCACTTGCAGGAATCCACGAAGATGTATTTTCTTTTTTTTCCTGGATTCCATTGACGACAGAAATTGATTCCCTGAACTCTCTTCAGAGAACAGGAGTTTGGCAAGGCTGCAGAGCTTGCCTGTCTAATAATAATGCACACATACAGAATGCGTACATGTATATATACATACAATGAAGTACCATCGCTTTGAAAAGCTGCTGGAGGCATATCCAGCATTTTACTGAGGCCTACCCAACCTAGCACTGAGAATAGTTGCCTGAGCTGTCAGGAAGCAAGAAAGAGTGCGAGTCCTGCTGGGGGAGCAAAACCACCAGCGGCACGATCTTCCAATTAGTTCTCATTGCTGATGAATACTAAGGAGTCCTTGGCAGTCCTACACGCAGTTGTGTTAGGGAGCATCAAAGTGGCCTCAGGACGAATGGATTCCTCATTTGTTTTATTTCTTCCTGTTCGCCAGGTTCCTCCCCTGCTCCCCACTGCCAAGGGATGTGTACTAGGGAGGGAGAAACTTGATCTGCTGTATCAGGTGTTTCGGGCTACGGCATCCCCGGCAGAGGCTGGCACTGCCTACCTGACCGGCTTACCAACCAGCAGGATGCCGAGCATGTTTTCAGTGCTGCCGGTGACATGAGCACAGGCAGAAGAGTTTCTGCTGACTGCCTCACTTGTTTTAAAATGAGCCTGCAAAATTTATTAGATGTAGCCATCTGCTTCTCAGCCATTCTCCTACACTACCCGTGACAGTGACTGACAAGAGAGAAACAATGAATTTACAGCAGTGGGTGAGAATCAATTACATTTTTTGTTCCCTGTTCCAGAGCTGCCTTAGCTCTTCTGATAGAATTTGGAGTATCTGCTAACAAACCTTGCCTGGACTTTCAAGTGGACAAGCATTCACACTCAGTTTTGCTTCACTCCCTACAAGAGCAAGTGAAGAAGAGCCTGCAAAAGAGTTAAGGGTTTGCAATCATTAATTTAAATATGAAGAGGAAGCTTCCTCAGTAACAGCCCTGTGGTTATGTTTTGTTGTATTTTTAAAAGGAATCCTTTCAAAGGCCATTCAAATCTTACCAAGATATATCTGTAGATTTCAAAAGGTTTTGAATATGGCTGTGAGTATAAGTTCTTTGAACAAGGAATTTTCATTAACTGATTTCAGTCTTGAACATGTGTAGTTTTTGTTTTGTTTTGTCACATATAATTTTCATGGCAAAATGACTTTAGCTTGTCAATACTCATTTTGAGGATATTTATTCCATTACTAGTGAAAACTAAAACATCACACTCTTTTTTTCCCAATATTTACCTGTTGTGAAAATCAGATTTACGCAAAAAATTATAGCATATTGTCAGAAAAAGAAATTAAATTTCTTTGACTCAATTATATTGCAAAAGATATGTATTAGTCGCATTCCTTCCATTCCAGATCTAAAAAAGTAACCATTACGTCCCAAATCTTGGCTACTTTTCAAACTATACCAGTTAATCTAACAAAGAGTAGTACTTTGACCTGTTAACTTGGGGTGAAAAAGGAGGAATTCTACTGAAGTTACTCAGTGATTTAAGGCAGAAGCATAGTTAATTTGTTTCAGCCAGTCTAAGAGATGAAAGAAAGAGAGGGAAAGAAATTGCTGCCGTTTCTAGCTTGCAACCTGCAGTATATTCTGTGCATATTCTTGGTAGGTATTTATGGAAGGAGCCATTTTCAGGCAGAGAGAAGCACCAGTGGTACCTCAGTAGGGAAAAGCACCTTCAGGCTGGCTGCTGTGGGAGGTGAGCATTGAGGAGCTCAAGCGCCTACACTTGCACTGCTTGAATGCTTGGTTGCACACAGAAGATCTGCTAAACTGGATCAGCCTCTCTCATTAGCCTGCCTTTCTTTACCAAGGGCTCATCTTCACCTGAGGATGGCCGTGCTGCACTGAGCTGCGTGGGGTTCCTCCTCCTGCAGCACCTGACCACCATACGACCAGCCTTCTCAGGGTTTTGTTTCACATACAACTGTCTGTTCAGCTGCTCCTCTCCATTTTAGTATCCTGTGTGGCTAGCCTCTGTGCTCACTCATATTTCTGAAGACCCAAGCCCAGGGCGGGACAGTGTCCAGGATCACTGCATGACGCATGCTGGAGCTGACAGGTGCTGGAGAAGTCAGTGTGCCAACAGGGAAGCTTGCAAAGTAGCAAAAAGAAAACATTTCTGGTGGGGTGTGCCTTAAACCGTGCTGCTCTCAGGGCAGAGCGCCAGGAGCTGCTGCTCTCTGGAAAAATTGCAAAAAAAAAATGGAAAATTCTCTGTTCTCTTCTGTAGTTAGATGCCTAGAGTCTTCATGCTTTCCTCCCTTCAGTATTTTTGATTATTGTTTTATTGGTTTGGGTAGGTCAATAGCCAGCTCATGTAGCCCGGTGGCAAAAGGCTGATCCTTGCTCCAGACATCTCAGCACCTTCCACCTCCTCAAGGAAAATGTGACTTGGAGTGCTCACACTTCTGTAGAAGCTCCTCTTTCCATGGCACTGCTAAAGACTAAGAATAAGAGAGAAAGAGAGCATGGGTGACCCAGGGACAGCGTGGGGACATTGAGGCAGAGGCACATCAGGGAGTGCTTAGAAGCAGAACATGAAGACCCTGAAGAATACAAGCTTGGGAGATGCTAGCGTATTCAAAATGAAACAGCTACATCAATTTTAGGGAAAGGGAAAGCTACAGAAACAGTTCATCTATTGTTCGTGAGTAGCTTTTGGTATCAGGAAGTACAAATTAAATACAGTGAAACCAATAAGTATTTGCACAGTGTTAGGCTAGGTCACCACAGCAAGTGAGAAAGAAACATTTTGTTGTACTGAGCCATGCGATGGGGAAATTGTATCCCTAAGTCTAAAAGACACAAACAAATGATTTATAAAAGAAAGAGGAGAAAATACCGTGTTATCTGCTGGAATTGCTGCAAGGTCATGAAAGCAATTTACAGAAATAGCCACAACTCACCAAGAAATACCATCTGCACCATTCCATCCATAGCAGAAGAAAACTGGCATGGGCAGAGCATCAAGTTGAAAGCACTGAGTGCATCGCCTGCTTTCTTCTGCCCTGTGGCCTAGCAAAGCACTCTTCATGTCCACTGAAATCAAGAGCTGAGATCAATTAACACTTACCTGAACACTTTGGCAGCTTGCAAAATTAGATACCATGGGATTTTTTATTTTCATGTTTTACCCATGCTGCACAGGTTACCTGCCACTCTTGCATGAGAGCAACCTGCAGAAAGCTGAGGCAGAAGTATTTCTGGTACACTCTGGAGCATTCCCACTGTGGCTCCAGCAATCTGTATTTTATTTTTATAAAAGCACCTCTCACTGTGGTATCTTTGCACTCTCCAAGAGGTAATCTCTGAGAGTAAATACATGTCTGCTCCTCTGAGTTGCCCAGATTGGATTTGTCTTTTAATTCCATGTTCTGGTGGGATTGCTTATGTAACGGGCTTTTTCTCTTCGTTAAACTAAGGTTATAATTCCATGGTATGAAGAATTAGGCAAACATTTCATATCATAAAACTACAGCCCGTGGGCGTGATGGGCTTTGGGCCAGCATCTCTGAATAGACAAATGTTTTTTGTCATTTTGAAGAGTTAGGAAATCAGACAGATCACACAGAGATGAGAAGTAGTAAATGTGTTTCATTAAAAAAATGTTTTCTCAAGATGGTTTCAACAAAAATATTGAATATTGGAAATATTGTTATTATACCTCTTTCAGCATCACAAATTTAGGCCAGAGGGTCTGTTTTTTCAGGAGTAAGGAGTGGGGGATGGAAACAAATGGATAAAGAGCTTCCCAAAAATTCCAAATGAGTATTTATTTCTTAGATAAACAATTTAACATACACATTGATGAAGAAGATGATTGGCCAGAGGAAAATAAACAAACAAACAAACAAAAACAAACCATACAATTTTCATTAAAAAAAAAAAGCTTTGCGTGCCCAATATTGATAGAGACACATATGCGTAATGTCATTTTTGTGTCTTGTTTTGGGGCGACTTACCAAGGAGTGACAAAAAACACCCATTGGCAATCTGGTAAGCTTCCCTCTCTGATTCTTCTCAGAAGAGCTCATTAGGTGGGCCAAAAAGGTCAACACACTTAAGAGAGCATCGTCTTGCTATAGGTCTGGGCATTGCCTGAAGAGTCTGAATGGGAGCAGCTCCTCGCTTAGAGGGATACCCCATAAGTCCTGGAAGAATGTTTTCTTCTAGTTTATCTATTTCCTTTTACTTTGGGCACAAATGGTAAAATCAGCACAAGCCAGACAATTCCGCTTGCAGAAACACTGCTCTGGCCAGCCCTGCAAACTCAGACCTTGGGTTCAGGGCAGAGGGTCTCTATGGTTTTCATCTCCCTGATGGTTTTGACACCAGACATCCCACTTGTTTTGGACCAGGGCTGGTAGAACACTTGGCATAGTGAGCCAGATTTACCTCCCAGAAAGCCAAGCCAAAGGGGCACATGAGCACATTTTGAGCAGTGTGAATGTCTCTTTTAGAGTAGGGAGACGCACCACTGGCAGTGCTTGGTCACCCATTTGGGACACCAAGGTAGAGGCTGAGCTCAGCCTGGCAGGGCAACCATGGCTTGGGAGGTAATGCCAGATTCCTGAATTTTCATTCTGGCTCTGTCAGGTTTGCTGTGAGGCCACAGGCTGGTCATTTCTGTCCTTTTGCCTTCCTTTGCCCACCTGAGAGAGCTAAAAGTCAGGTTCTAAGGATTAGTTATTCAATAAATTACAGTGTACTTTGCATATGAAGCACATGATTTAGGCATTCCTGTGGCTGTGGCCTGCACTGTCATTAAAAGCCCAGCAGTGGTTGTATGACAACAGGTGAGCGTATTTTGGCAGCCCCAGTTTCACAGATGCATCAGGTTGCAAACAGAATTTAATGCGATTTCAAATACACTGTTTGAAAACGTTACAAGCTCTCCCATTTGTTTGGATTAGCATAAGCTCTCTGCTCTTCCTCCCCTCATCTCATTTCCCTCATGTTTAAACTGCAAATACAGCTGAATTTAAATGTAATCCTCATGTCTTACCAACTCATCTTCACCAGAAAAAAAGCACATCATTAAGAAAAAGTAGTGTACGGGGGACTAGCCCCCTGGTTCCAAATATGATGCAGGTTTGCTACAGCTAAAAGCAAAAACTGTGCTAGTGATTGCTAGTGATTTACATTTATCCCCTCAATACAATCAATTGGCATCAAAGAGCTTGCAGATGCAGAAGAATCTAGGTTCAGGTTTATCAAAGCATTTCTGTAATTTTGGGATGCCTTGGCTCATAAACACTCATTACATGTAAGCAGACCCGCTGCCTGAAGAAAACGTGCAGTTTAATCTATTATTGATTATTTTTACAATCTTCAAAAGCATCCAGAGTGTGTCTCAGGGCAGAAACAGAGAAGCTGAGCATGCAGTGCTTACCCTGGGGAGCTGCTGGTGCAAATTCCACCTGTGAAGTACCACGAGGTTGATACAAACCCAGCGAGCCTAGGAGAGGAGAGAGGGTGTTACAGGGTACCCCTATCCATGATCGCAAGCAGTGTGCAGTAAAACAACATAGCTGGAGGAGTGTCTGGGACCTGAACAAACTGATCAACAGGAAGCTGTACAGACAACCCTGGAAAACAGCCTAGCTGTGGCACACTCTGTCCCAGCACAGCTTTGGGAACCACAGCCAGGTAACACCAACCAGACCGGACAGTGATTTACGGAGTGAGTGACTGCAACACGGGAAAATAAAAATCACTTTTCAGGATGGCTTCTTTCCAGAAGGAAGATGTAAGCAGTAACATCTTAAGAAAAACTCTCTGTTTCCTAGAATTCAGCCACTCAGATTCCTTTCGCTTTCTGCCTGCCCTGCCTTGGAGAAGACTGGAAGAGATAGATAGCCACTGGAAGCAGAGGAACATGTAGTTTGATCAGGACCAGCTGTCTTAGTAAAGGAAGAAAGAAGCAAGGCACCAAGAGTGGCCTGGTGCAGATCTCATGCTATGGTGAGGTGACCCTTAAAAGGGTCAGGGAAACTTTTGGCATACCCCAGAGATGTTAGAGAGGCCATACTGAGTCACGCTGCGGATCAGTCTGGCCCAGTGTCGAGCCTCTGACCATGGTCACAGTGGATGTGTAAGCAAGAGCACCCAAACAGGTTACGCGTGCTTTTCCAGAATATTCTTCCCGTCTTTGAGAATTTGTGGCTCCTGATCCAGAAAAGTTGTTCTGGTATTTAAAAGCCTGTGGTGGATGTTTGTGAATGTGCACAGTTGCTTTTGATCTAATGTGAATATTTTTCCCCAAAGAACATTTTCCTTTGACCAGCTCTGGCCTGGCCAGCCTCTAGTGTCACCAGGTCTTGGTGGGATGCCAGCCTTACAGGAGACAAGCAAGAGTCACTGCCCACCTTCCTTTCAACATTGCTTGCTGGACCTCTAGTATATCCATCCTTGGATGTGTTCTTTCCTGGGCTGGAGACTCCTGGGCTCATTTTTTTTATTTATTTATTTATTTATTTTTCTGGTTGCATTATCTTGTATTGTCCAGGTCGAATTTTATTACTATATCCTCCAGATAAGGCTACTGCCTGCATGATAGAGTCTTTGCCTCCTACTATAAGATTAGCTGCAAATTTAATTTGGCAGCTATTCATCCCCTCTCGATACCTACCATTAACAACAATAAAAGTAGAATTCAACAACCAAGATTCCCAGCACCCTTCGGGTACCTGTCCTTATTTCGGTATAAGGTTGTTGATCGTTTGGGTTTATCTATTTACAGTCCTCCAAGTAGTGTTCAGCGTACAGAGCGGCTCCCTGACGTGCTATTAATCACCTTCTTTGAAACGACTGTAGAAAAGATATTGGGCTGTGAGCCAGTACTTTCGGGATCATGTTAACGGCTTGCTGTCGTGTTTCAATCACTTGGGCTGGGTGAAGTAACCCAAGATGTCCCTCCCTCAGGGTATTAAGTAAAGATTGCAGCTCCTGTGATAAGGGAGGATTCTGACAAACATTAATCTGCAGGGAGCTGCTGGGTGGGAAAGAAGGGGTGAGAGCATCTTCAAACATCCTTTCCTCGCACACAGGGTGCTTTGTGTAGGCACATGAACACTTGGTGAAGAATCCCGTGTCCCCAGCATCCTCTCATTGCTACAGATATCGGGGTGCATTTGGGTGGTTTTCAGCACCCAGAGCTTTCAGTTGGTGCAGAATTAGAAAATCCTCAATTAGACAACAGAAGGCATATTATCCTGTCTCCTTTCATCAGCTTGGTATCCATCAACTACAGCTGGCACAAACCAATTATCCCTGTGGCAACTGCAGCTTTTGACAGCTCTTGACATAGACCATTTTCGACTTGCAGGCACCCCCGTGCTGTCTTTGTGCTTTTGCAGCTGATCAATGGCTGCACTGAGCACCTCCTTTTCTTTGGGGGAGAACTTCTGGACCTCTGCAGCAATGACAGTCAGTGGCAGTGCAGTGTAGAAGTTGGCTATCATGCTCAGGAATAAGGAGGTGTCCATCAGATTTAGGCTGATGTTCCAACTTCCTTACAGTGTCTGTCATTCCCAGCAGCCCAGTGCTGCCAGGATTGGTGATGGACACCCTTAGATAAGCAGCCCTCCAGCTGTAGAGCAGGACTACAACACACATCCTACCATACAGGCTCTGGGAGACAGGAGATTGTCTCTGGCTGCCTACAAAGCACAGTGATCATTTGCAGGAGCAGCATGCAGAGGCAGCAGAAACCTGTTGCAACATGTGAGAGGAGGGAAAGAATGATACTGAGAGGTCTTTTGAGGCAGCAGCACCATTTCATGGCTAATTAGAGGGCAGGAGGCATTTCCTGGGCTAGTGACCCAACTGGCTCTGCTTCAAGGCAATGAGCTGTAGGTGACCGGGAGCTTGGATGCTGGGTTGGGTGCCTCTATCCTGCTCAAGACCAATGCCAGCATCCCAGCCACTGCTTCCTGTGCAAGGATGCTTGTGGCTAAAAGACAAATTCAACATTTTCCTCAGTTTGATCCACTTATCCTTCTCCAAGAACACAAGCCAAAATCTGTTGACTTAAATGGGCTTTGCACTGGCTTCCTAGTTTATTGGAATGATGCACAGATTAAATGGTCCTAAGTGCCCTAATTTATAAAAAATATTACCTATTTTCCATCTGTGTTCCATTCTGCGACTGATCTAATGGAAACGCAGAGCATGTAGTAGAACACAGTTACTACCTAAGAACAAAAAGCTATATATTTCTTCACAACACCTCCCCACAGAATTTTAGTCCAAATCTCCTCTCATGGAAATCAGTGAGTATTTTAGAAGTAAGATAGGAGTATCCAGAGCAGGGTCTCTCAATACTTTTCAGTTACCTCAATAAACTACAGCTTTGGGTTGTAAAACTAGGTTTCTTCTTAGCTTTGAATATTTTTCTCCCTCCTTTGAGCATGGACTTTTTTTGCCACCATTTCTGGATAAACCCACAATATGGAGGTTGTAAAGAAATCAGTATACACATCGGCAAAGAGTCAAGAGTCTGACTTCACCCCTCCCCCTCTTTTTTTTTTTTTGGTACAGAATATGAAGTACCAGTCTGTGGACTAGGAGAAAAATATGGCAGGGGGGTTGGAGTTAGGTGATCTTTAAGGTCCCTTCCAACCCAAGCCATTCATTCCATGAATGTGTTCAAATTCCTGGAGTTAAAAGGAGACGTCTAAGAACCTAAGGTTGATATCCTCTACGTTGCATTAGGGAGTGTTTTCTGAAAAGATCTTTTTCCCCAAGTGCTTCCAGGTATATTTAACTGGAATGACCTTTTAAGAATAGTCTCTTCTGCAAGAAGATACCATTTATAAAATTCTGGTTTTAAATTATATGAACTTTTGCAAAGTCTTAAGGCACCATGGAATATTTGGATACCTCTTTAAGACACTGGTGAAATTAGTCTCTATAATTTTAGCCACTGGAGGGCTCCCCAATTTTTTAATTATTTTAGTAGGACATGCAGTATGGAAGAAAGGAAGTGGGAACAAAATCAGGGTGGTCACTACCACATCAAAGGTAAATCAGTCACTACCACAGTCTCTATAAATACTACATTGTATGCAAACTCCAGGTATTCAGATGTGTATTCCTCAATTAAAATACTAGAAAAAAAATAATATTTTTTTTGGTAGAGTAAGGGCTGGCTAACGAGCAAGACTGGGTATAACTGGCTAGTTGGATATATTAAAAAAAAAAAAAGTATAAGAAAATTTAGTTTTGGGCCTTGGTAACCTTACACAATCAGGCAAATTCCCCACAGGTTTTACTTTAAAGAATAATTTATCTGAAATTAATATCTCATCTCCTTTCAGACAGCTCTTGGAGTAGTGTATGAGTGTAGGGGGTGGCCATGCACTCTGAGTGTCTTCAAGAGATGTCTGATGGGGCAGGGTGTTTGAAAGCATGCTCTGATGGGGGCCTTAGTTCACTACAGAAAACAGCAACTAGCTTACTGACAAGCTCTTCAGAGACAGCTGGCCAGGGAAAGTTTTGAACACTTTTTTAATACTTATCTACATTTCAGCACTGAAGATGGGTGCTCATGGCCGGATCAGGCTGCAGCACGGAACAGAGCCTACTGCCGTGTCCTGCTCTGGCTGTTGTGCTCTGAGAACCCAACTAACCACCTTCCAAGATCCTATTTTTCACTCAAGGAGACACTTTCCTTTAAATGGAAGAACGAAAAGAGAGTGAAGTGAAGAGAGATCCCAAGATGAAGCTGTATTGAGTGTGGCTGGAGAACCAAGCACATCCTGTTTTTCCAGCTGTGGACATGTTCTAGACTGTGCAAGGCACAGACTCCTGCAGTTGCACATATTGCAACAACTTGGTGGTTATGTAGGCAATATCAAGCTGGCACTGACATGTTTCACCACATTCTGGATGCATAGTCCATCCAAGACAATAACTGGAAGTTTGGCTGCAGCTTGACAGACCTGAGCCACAAAAAAAAAAGAAGCAGAATCTTCCCAAATAATGATACTCATCCATGCTCTCTGTGGTCAAGGGACTTGCCCCACTTTGTCTGTGGCTCATCTCATCAGAGACCTGGTGATGTGCCTCTTGCCAGAGCTCTCTGTGCTTGCGGTCCCCACAGAAGGAGGCCAATAACCCTTTATAATGAAACATTTGCTGGCAAATTCAGGAGGACACATGATGGATCTGCCTTTCCCACCAGCAACCATTTTGTCAGAACTAGCATTGAACAACTTTTAAACACAGCGTTGCAAACCTCTCCATCCTATGGACCTGATGGTTGTGTTACCTTGATGCACAGCCACCCCTTGTCTTGCTCTCACCAAGGTGAGCAGTAGTTTCAGACCTTTTAACAGGAATATTTGCTGCTAATATAATATTAACCCAGATGAAGGGCTAGTAAAATATTTAAATAACAGACATTCTTCTACTCTTCGGCTTCCCAGTTGGCACAAATCACTGCCATGTTTTGGAATCTGATCAAACATGTTTCATAGGTACAAAGAGCCTAATTTATAAAGAAGGATTAATCCTTTTACAAGACCAGGCTGGCTGGAATTTCTCTTTCCCTTCTTCATGCTGCAAGGCTCTCAAAACATTTTTCTTCAGAGAGCTTTTGTGGAGAATTTTTCCACCAACAAGACTTAGAGCCTTTTGAGGCCGTGCACTTTAATTCAGAGGCCCGGAGGCTGAAAATTCCTATTTATCCACAAGGCAAGCATTGCTTTGCCTTTGGCATCGTAAACATCTTTGCAGTTCAGCGTTTCTGTTCAGCATTTCTCAGACTTGACCCATAGGAGTGCAGGAAAAGCCAGAGGCGGCCCTGGAACCAGAAGAGATGATGAACAAAGGTGCAAGGTCATGCCAAATGTAGTGCGGCTACCTAGAGCTGGTGCAAATGGAATTCCCTCAGGACGTGGGAAGCAAAGTGAACAGAAGCCAGAGGAGCAAGTGGTGGCCTTCACCTCGTGTAATGGAGGTAGGCTTACCTGTGTGTCCCATGGTGATGAAGGCCACTCTTCAATTACAGGTGGTATGGAACAGTTGCTTTTTGTTTTAAATGTGCTGCCCTATCATTTCACTTCAGTGAGAAACTGTGAATTACCATTTCCTATGCTTCTTTCTTCCACCTTTTCTGAGCGTGAAAGCTTCTGTAACATTTCCCTCACCTCTCCGTCAAGAATCCTCATAAATTTTGTATGTCCTCACCAACGCTGAGAAAACACAACTGCAATTTTAACGGGGAAAGTCTGCACTTTGGGACTAGAGTTTGGGATTGATTGCTTCCTCTTACCTGGCTTATCTCTTTCCTCGAATTACCATTTCTCACTTGAAATGGGAGCTAGCTGACCAGAATAAAGCCGTGTTAAGCCAGTATGCTCATGTACAGAGGCACCATCCATGTGCTGCAAGCTCTTTTGTCTCAAAAACCAGAGACAGGGGGTAGGAGAGAGGAAACAACCTCAGAAACCTGTGAGAGACAATTTGCTGGAGCGAGCTGTGGAAGTTACTGTGGATCTTGACTTACCTGTTGGAGAACCCTCCCCAGACAGGCTCTCACCCCTTGCACAAGCTGGGCTCCCTGCTGCAACACCTCACCATACAACCCCCGCCAGCTCGGCAGGGAGCTCCTCCTGCCCTGCACCTCAGGCAGGGAGGTGGAAGTCCCTGTGTTTGCCCCATCCTGGCACTGCTGGCTGACTGGCAGCAGCCACCTTACCTTATGCTGAGAGGTAAAATCACCCTGCTGTGCCTCAGAAAAAGCTGTTTGCTGTAGCTAAGTCTGAGTCTGTGCTTTGAAGATGCCCTTTTCGTTCACTCTGGAAGCAAAAACAGTTGTCACCAAAAAAAGAACCCCCCCCCCCAAAAAAAAAAAAACAACATGTCAAACTGACTCTGCTACCTGAAAGGGGAAGTTTTCGCCTCATCAGAGGAAACCGCCTACCCATCTTGCCCTGTTGTTCTGGGACAAGCCCTGTGTCCCACTTCATTCCTCATTTTAGTCATCACTGCAGCAGCACCGCAAACACACAGGCACCGGGAACCACCTTCCAGACACGTGTTGATCATTAGCTAAATATATTAATTTAAACAACAATTTGGCATTAGAGCTGTCATGGAACTTTAAAATCATTAAGTGTTCAATTATTTCCTAGAAAAGCTTTGAAGTGGTGCTTTTAAATTCAGCTCTCCAGCTGCTATCAGTGAGCTGCAGAATAGGACATTTGCATACCCCTGGCTTGGCTGCTGGCAGACTTCCTGTCTATTATTTTATTGGGTCTAGATGCAGATTGTAGCAATAATGTAAAGGTTTGTCAAAGTGTTTTTTTACTGTTTGGTTTTAAATTTACATTACAAACACCTCTTAAAAAAGATTCGCTTAATCTCAGCTTGGCCTGTTGCCTGGGAATTTTTTTGTGTGTGGTGTTTAATATTAAATATAGCTCTTGAAGATTTCTTTATTTGCTGAAGTGTTTGTAATTATTTCTGTTTTCATCACCGTTTGAAATTTGTTATTTCACGAATACACAGGTTAGGATGAGACTCTTTCTATGTTTCATGCAAAATTCACCATCATTGTGTTAATCGCTGAAGAGCTATTTCTAATGCATTAAGCCTGCAGAAGACGAGAAAGGGAGAACTGAAAGGTTTCTGTAAGAATGCCTCAAGAAATGGCAGAAACACGATACAGCTTTCAAACACAGACAAGGCTTCATTCTTCCTGTCTTGTTTGATAAAAAAAAAAAAACAAAAACGAACCACATAGTGAATGCTGTAGCTTCGTGTTACTCCTGTCAAATCTTTAGTAAGTGGGTGTCCAGGGAATTAGATCATAAGCAGAGGGAATGTTCCTCCCATTTGAAAGCTTTCTTATTGTGATTATTAATTTAACCATTGACTTTAAGAAGGCAAAATAGGCTGTTTTCAAAGGGATTCAATAAAGTGAGATTTGCCTGACCCTTTGCAGGCTATTATGAGAGACACTTATCCTATGTATCAATGGAAATATCCAGAGAGAATACATGTAATATAATTATTCATAAAAGAGATCTAAATCACTGAGCAGTTACACATCACTTAGGCTGAAAATATCTTCAATTAAGGTGGGAATGAAGTAATATTGCATTTTATGAAAGTTCTCATCAATAAACCTGACACATGCCAGCTCCCATTTAATAACGTATTTTACTTCTAATAATTCTCTCTCTCTCTTTTTTTTTTCTCCTGGTTCAAGAAATGTAGAAAAGGGCTCAACTGCTCACAGAAGTGAAATATGGTTTTAGGAGGAATTTAAGGTCTTGTGTTTCAGAGCGCAGCAAAATCCCCTGCTCAGGAGGCTGAGATGCATTTTCCCGTGTTTAAAGGAGCACCAGCATCACTGGGATTCATCATCACAGGACACCAGAGATGAGACAAGAGGGAATATTTGTTAAAACCAGCCTGCAGCAGGTGAGCTGGTGAGACGAGGCTCCTAAATCCTGCTCTGTGTGCGTGGCAGGGACGTGCTGCACATCTTCCCACCCCCAGCACCTGGGTCTCAGCGTCTGCAGCACGGAGAGGAGCCAGGCTGGGAAGGCAACCAAGAACACCAAGCAGCAATTCCCACGGTGAGCCTCGCTCAATCCAACCACACACAAGCACTCCTCAGTTAGGAAACGGAGAGGCTGCAGCTCCTGACAGGCAGCACTAACAGCAGTGTAATCAGAGGAAAAAGCAAAGCCATTGAGCAGCTGCAACCACAAGGCTGCAAAAGGAGCAGCGTGGACAGCAGCAGCAAGACACCTGGATTTCCATGTCAGTATTTCTCCTTCCACTCCTTCCCTCAGTGAAAGGGTGCAAACTGGAATTCAGACTTTTGGATGCCTAGTGCCATTTCGGGCATCCTAAGTTTGCAGAGAGGTCCACACAGCATGGACAGATCCCCAGCAACTCTGCTCCTCTGGAGCATCAGCTAGAAGCCAGGTAGGCAGCAGAAACGTCTCAGGAGGTATCACACCCCCAGGTTAGGCAACTGACTCTCACTCCTGCTCGCATTGCATCAGTGGCTCACCAAGGCCAAGAACTGAAGGGACCTCTGGCTTTGAACAGCCTTTGAAAAAAGTCAAGAAAATAAGTGTCCTTGAATAAGCTCAAGGAACTCCCAAGAGATGCACAAATCTAGAATTAAAAGAACGAAAGGTAAAATCTAATAAATTATTGTCAAAAAATAAGTCTCACTACTCCACGTTTAGATTTTATAAGCACACACACATCCAAATAGTGTATAAATATATTTGTAAAAATAAATAAAAATAAAAAATCTAGTGTATTTTTAAAGCAAAACAGTATGTTAACATGTTGTAAGAAATAACACTTTAAATCAGTTGGGTACTCTTTGAAAGTGAAATACAACCAATTCCACATTGCAAACACTTTCACTGAGGTGTTTTCTGATGCACCTAATCAGTGTTGTCTTTCCAGGAGACACCCTGGTGGTTTGGCAAGCTGTGTGGCAGGAATGCTTTTGTTGACTATTGTTCTGACCATTTCTTTATGTATTGTGGTATGATCTCCCCACACACAGCTTGGCCTCTCTCAGCTCACAGGAACAAAATTACTTTGTAGTCCCAAAAACAGTGCTGGGAAGTTCATTAGGGTTTTAAGATATATAAACAGTGGAAGTGGAACTTAAGCTGTTCTTGCTGTGTTGCTTAAGCACATATTCACATTGCTACTCTCTGTTGATTATTACCCACTTGAATCTTGTTGTTATTTCATAATACAACAGTTTTCCCCATGCTCACTGAAACAACCAAACAAACAAAACAATGGAAGCAAGAGGGACTAAAGAAGATGCAAATTAGTACTCAAGAAAGCCTAAAAGGACAGAAGAAATAGCAATAATCTGTCCTCTCTCTCCCAGGATGTGCTCCAGCAGAGAAATAGTCTGACCCTCTGAATAAATAAACTGCCCAGAAAACCTTAAGTTTAACTCTATTATATATAGACAAGATACCAGGCTTCAGGAATGTAATGAGTTCTTAAAGAGGTCCTGTTTGCAACAGGTCAAAAATAGGCAGAATAGATTTTAGGCAGAATAAATTCTCACTAAGTGTTTTATGGGAATTTACATTGCATTTAGTATGACACCTGTAATGAAGCTAACCAAAAAAGTAAAGTAATTTTTTTTTCTCATCAAAATGAAATGCTCAAACATGACTCAAGTGAGAAGATCATTAATTATCAAGTCAAGGTTTCCCAGAAATTTTAAATAGAGTAAAAGTTCATTTTTTTGCCTTTGGTTACAATTTATAATGACTTTCATGCTAAAATGTCAGGACTGCCCTTGGAAAAGATGTCCAGGCTCCCAGCAAGCTCTTCCATTGTACTCTTCATTTATACTTCCAGTCTTCTGTGCTAAACAAACACAATTCTCTTTATTGACTGTGCTCTCATTGGTATGACCAGGGTTGACTTCAGCTGTTCATGAGCCACTTAGAAAGTGTAAGTTGTCTCTGAGCAGAGGCAATGGCTTTCCTCAGTCTATCATTGCACCCAATCTTCATGAAGGCAGAAGAAGCAATTTTGGTGTTATGTTTCTTAAATAACTTTAGGAAGCTTTATGACCTGCAAATGTACAGTCGCCTTTTTTTTTTTTTAATGCAGCCTCCGGATATATCTGTAACAGATATACCCGTATTTATTGATGTGCAAACTTCCTTTAACATACTCCTAGGCACCGCCTGCCAGCCCCCTCCATCTCTGCTCTCGCTTACCTTCACGTGGCTTGGAACAAACAGTCCTGATTTCTCTGGAGCTGTGGGATATGGTAAATGAAGTGTGAATGTGATTTTGCACCGAATGCTAGAGTCTATAAAAGTAATGACCTAATGCACAGTGTTTGCTTATACCTTAGAAATACCATAAACCTTCACACAGATAAATGGCAAAAGCTTGCAAGGACTGAGGCTTGTGTGTTGCAACACGCATTTCTAGAGAGCAAGGGCACGGAAATGGGGTTGCCGTAAGACCAGCCAGCAAGAAGTATGGAGAAGTATGAGGACAAACACGACGTGCTGCATGAGCTGTGGCCTGAGTGCATTTCAAGAGCATTACCTCAGCTGCAGACACAGGCAGCATGGGGCACGTTGCACATCTGACCTGCCTGCAAGCACCACAGGCAGAGGGTGTCTGCCTGTGGCCTCTGGGCCTCTGTAGGCAGCCAGAGCGACTGCTGCCCTTCCTAGCAGCCTCCCAGGGGGTTCTGGACAAAGCACCAAGATACTCCGAATCCTGCTCAGTTTGTGACTGGACACACGTGGGTCAATTCAGGCGTTTAACCCTACAGAGCTGGAAACCAAATGTAGGCCTCGCCTCCCGTCTGCTGGCAGAAGGTGGTGAAGGCAGCTGCGCCCACGCTCCTGCATCACTGACTGGGGCGAGGAGAAGCCTCAGCCTCAGCTTCTGAGTCTGGCAGCTCTCACCTGGGGCTCAAAGGACCAAAAGCTGAAATGTAGTAGCTATTTTTTCATGTCCAGAGCACACTCAGAAGTTCCCACATGAGCTCGCATATCATTCCTTTAGGTTTGACTCAAACTCCTACACGAACACATAGCATTCATTATATGTAGCAGCAGAGTGCAATCCTGTAACTGATTTTACGATAAAGGAGAGAATTAATAGGAACACTAAAACAACTCTTAAAAATCTTATAAAGCAAAAGAAGATTAAAAAGTTTCAGTGATAACACCAATGCAATTCTCATTTAACAATATAAGAACAAAGAAATTACCTATAAAGGACAATGAACGGTTTGCTGCACTCTAGAAAGTCTCGATAATGGAAGATTTTGTTAAATTTTCTTACATTATCTCTATAGAATGCTACTCAGGCTTTTAGTGGAAATAAGAGTTTACCCTGAGTTTGCTCTGATCCAGCTAGCAGTATCTCCTGTTGGTGTGGCATGTTTGCTAGGTATTTTCCTCTGAAAACTCACAGCAGTGTTTTCTACCTTTACATTTAGAAGTTTTAGGGAAAAATGCAATGTCCTATAAAATGGTACCACCAGATTTCTGACTGCATTGTAGTTCACTCAGTTACCAGTGAAGTGTATTTGCTTAAGGCTGGTGACTACTGACATTAATTTATTACCTCTTGGCAGATTTGTTCACACTATCATGGAGTGCACAGGAATGCCCGTTTTACATTTTCTGAGAGACTGCATTTTTGTTTCAGCATACCTATACATGCTGTCAGGCACCCAGAGCCAGCTGGAATTTTCTTTCACATCAAGCATTTTCCTTTGTTCCTTTATTTATGAAAAAATGAGGTCCGAGGATGACCAGGCAGGGACTCATCACCACATTGCTGCCTCCTGTTGAGTCCCCAGTGTAACAGTTCCAGGTCTCGGTACTGCTTCAGTCCCTGCATTTTTCCCCAGGTACTGGGGAAAGCAGGAGCAAAGACTGGTGCCTGGTGCTGCTCAGAGCTTTTGTGACCTGTTCTAACCTCCAGTATACATATCACCAGGAGGTGGGCTGCTGACAGGTCACGTGTAGAGAAGGTACTTGGAGCAATCTTCATTTTAAATTAAGTTTTTTTTTTTTCTTCCCGTAATTACCAATTACCATAACAAAGAAACTGAAGGGGCTGATCTGATTTGTATTGAGAACAGTTTTGTTTCCACCTTTTTTCTCCTGTCTTGGGAGTAAAACATGCAAAGTACCAGGGAAGAACTTTCTAATAAATTATTGAATTATAACTAAGCATTTGAAGGACTATCTATATATCTATGTGTACATCTATACATAGGAAAGCACAGAAAATCTTGAAGCTGAGAGGTAATATTTGACTTACCTTACAATTAAACATCCCACTGAAAAGTGGCATGCTGTGTTGTCTTCCCTTCCTGTGTTTTGCCATCATAACTTCTCTTACCCTCAGTTGCCTTCCCCTGCCATCCAAGTTAATAAACAAAACTCTGGCATTCCCCAGAGAATCCTAATCCTTTTATCCCTTGACTCGGTGCAGGCGCAGGGACACTTGCACATTGCGACTCTTTTCAGGTTTTATCCCACTTATTATAATGGGAGTAATGTCAAACTCCTAAAAGTACAGATGAGATAATACCTGCCTCTTCTTGCGCTTAGCTTCTGATCAAGGCTGTCCCTGCTTCCCACCCTGACTCCTCCTAGGACCTATCTAAAGAAGCCCACGTGCTGTGGAGCTGCTGTATGCTGCACCCTGCCTCCAGCTGTGGTTTTCTGGAAGTGTCGCATCCATCATGCAGAGCACACAGTAACCACACAAGTCACGCGTGGTAAAAATGACATTGCTGGGCACGATCAGCTTCCTGTGTGGTGCTACTGACCTGGGCTCTCTGTAGGATCAGGAGGATCCTTGGAGCTCCTGGTGCCTCTACCAAGTTGAGCACAGTCCAGAAATATCAAATCCTTATGCTGTAACAGCCCTCCAAGTCTAGATAGATTTTTCAAGAAGAAGAAAGAAAAGGATATACCCGGAGAAACACAAGCATATCTGCAGTTTTTGTAACCTGCAGTTCTGCTGGTTTCCTTCTTTCTCCCTCATCCCATCAAGCTGCACCAAGGATTTTTTTTCCCCTTTTCTATTACTGACTTTTCCATCTTAGTACTTAGGCCATTTTAGGCTTCTGAACCAGTTGCCTTTTTTCTAACACTCAATGTAACTTCAAAGCATTCAATTAGGCTTTTGTCCCTACTTCCTTCTATACCTTGCCAGCTCATCATGTTTGTTCAATGCTTTTCTAACTTTTCCCTGATGCCCCACTCTTCCCTGCTGTTTCTTATATCCGCAGTGCCCTCCTGGCAAATTAATGGCCTCCATGCACCTTACTGTTCCACCCCACCCCCCCCTCCAATTGTTGCAAAGCCACTTGCTTTAGGATATATTCCAGTAACAGAAAGTGTCTTCTTTGCTCCTCAGCATTATACCTCTTGGGCTTCCTTCAATCAAAATGTGTCTAGGGGGAAAAGCTTCTATTCTCTGCTCTGTGTGCTTTAGTCAGTAAAGCTCCAACCTGCACCTGTTTATAGAAGCTTAAATAATTCTTACACGCGCATCAAGAGCACAGTTTTTCATAGAAATGTGCAACAGGCAACACAAAGTTCGTAGGTAGCCCTGCATTTGCATTATTGGGAAAGCGAGATTAAAGGGATGAGTGATAAATACTTACTGCCCTGTAACAAACTCTGGCTAAAGTAGGATTTACCCTTTTTCTGCACTAATGTGCCTGTGCTGACCACCTGAGAATGAAAATTTGACGGGGTGGGTATATTTGTACCAAACTCTGTCTTCTTGCCTGTTTGCACGTGCTCATTCTGAGACAGCAAACTTCTGTAAAATAAGTTGGGAAAATAGGGGAAACGCCAGTTTGTTTTGCACAAAGGATTAAAAAGGGGAAAAAAAAGTTATTTTTTTACAGTCTTTGTCAATTTAACCCTGTTTTCTTTTGAAGGTTCTCATTAACTAGTAACCACATTTGAAAGTAATCTAATTAAGAAACGTTCATAAAAGAGGAGGAGAGAGACGGCTTTGAAACAGTTGGTAATTGTTAATGGCTTTTTTACAAGCACATTCTAAGTCTGCTTCATTTGCCACAGCTGCAGAGTTGCAATGAACTGCTTTGACTTTTATATATGAAGCAATCTTACCTTCTACTCTTTCATAGGTGGTGAACAATCTATTTTCATTTATATTGGTGCCTAACCAGCAGTCTATCTGCATGGTCAAGTGGCTGTTCCTTTTTCACTTCATAGCTACATACGTTTTAGTTATGAGCAAGATGGCCTTTCTGAGATTTGAGACCAAGAACTTGCAGAGATATTGTGAAATTAAGCACTTTATCTGCTTTAGACAAAGGGGATTTGGGTCTTACCCTGAAGCCTACATTTCTGTGTTTCTGCAGTTCTTTATTGCTTTTACTGTTCTTCCCAGGCTGCTTACACTTTGATTTCTCAAATAATTCCACTCTTCTTCTCAGTTATTCTCCTGCCTTCTTTCTCCTGTGTCCTATTCTCTGTGCTTACCAGCTATCCTCTCCCACCTGGTCTTGGAGTCTTCTTTGGGGCACAACACTCAGGGACATAATTAGGAGGGAAAATTATGTATTTGTGATGACAGCTGGAAGTCACCTGTTTTGCAAATGCGATGTCTGTTTGATGTCACATCAAGATCACCATCACATTTATGTAGGTTTTTTTTTGGTCAGTTTTGTTTGTGTGTTAGAACGCGTCTTGTGCAGAGTTTGGAAGATGTTATAAAACCACTCTAAATCAGATCTTGTGAGACAGTAGGTCCATTTGTGAGAGTGACTGGGCTCTCTATTTCTGGTAGTCCTTTAGTGACTCCATGTTAAATTAGATGGACTCATCAAGACACTCTATACTGCTTTTGAAAGAATTTCTGATATTTAGAGCCACTTTACTTTAGTAGTAGATTGTTCTATTTTAGGGACAACATTTTAGTATTTTCCAGGATTTGTTTCTCATCTCCTTTCAGCAGCAGCCCGGAGTTGGAAAAAAAAAATCTCTCTGTAGGGGAAACACAGCAAAAGGAATTTCTTACCCATCCTTTGTGTATAGCATCTAAGCAAAATCTGAAAAAGCAGTTGGAAGAATGCTGTTTGCTCTTCTATGGTCTAACCCAAACATATCTACCAAATTGGCCACCATAATAGATAGCGTTCTCATGCAGTATATATGAAAAAATAGCGGTATATAGTTATTCTGTAAGATTATCCCAAGGAAGAATCACAGAATTTCTAGGTTGGAAGAGACCTCAAGATCATTGAGTCCAACCTCTGACCTAACACTAACAGTCCCCACTAAACCATATCCCTAAGCTCTACATCTAAATGTCTTTTAAAGACTTCCAGGGATGGTGACTCCACCACCTCCCTGGGCAGCCTGTTCCAGTGTCTAACAACCCTTTCAGTAAAGAAGTTCTTCCTAACATCTAACCTAAAACTCCCCTGGCGCAACTTAAGCCCATTCCCCCTCGTTCTGTCACCAGGCATGTGGGAGAACAGACCAACCCCCACCTCCTTTACGATATCTGTAGAGAGCAATAAGGTTGCCCCTGAGCCTCCTTTTCTCCAGGCTGAACAAGAGCTTCAGTTAGATGAAACAGAAACTTTCCACGGAAAGGTTCTTTAACTCAGTATATTCATCTAGAAGGTTTAACAAGACCAGAATTGATTCAGGATCGCGAAATATTGAAATTCAAACCAACCAGTGCTCATTGATTAAAACATTTCTCTGAGATGCATAAGACCTCTTACCTATTTTCAGAGTGGTAAATAATTAGCTGAATATATAAAATAGGATATTTTCTGTAGGAAGGGAAAGCTACTTCCTCAGAAATTTGGTTGTCCAAGAAGCTGTCTGAGTCATGGGAAGCACAGTCTGACTTATTTGTGTTACCATCACATTCAGCTGATTTCTGTCCACAGAGTGATTTCCAGAATATTGTTTGTTCTCAGGTGGAGGTGCTCATACTTTCTTATCTATGTTTTCTTTTCTAAGGAAGCTGCATTTCTTTTCCCTCTGTTCACAATGGAAAGTTTCAAGCTCTCAATTTTTTTAAACAATCAAAGCTCCTCAGTTTTCTGGCCTGAACAAAGTTATATCTATGTAAATGTCTAAAACTACAAGAATGCTGTATTTTGCTGATGTACCACTGTACAAGGCTGAATCTATCAAACCTGAATACTGTAACTATCTTTTTTACAGATGTGCTTGAAATGGGATTTCTATCTTTTTCATAACACTTAGGATGTTTTACTCTTTGCTATTCCCCATTACTCAAAGCATTTTTACATACCACTTTCCATTCATTCTCTGTCCAGGATGAAATTTACTGATAATGAGAATAAAGATGTCACAGTCCTTCTCACAGCTGCTGCTCCCAGCTCCATGTGTGGCCCCGAGATGTATGTCCAGTGAGAGAGATCTTTTAGCCAGCACAAATTCACATGCATGTAGAGATATTGAGAGCATAAATGAGAGCTGTTTGAAAACAAGCTGTAGTAAACTCATTTCTGGGAGAAAACAAAACAAAAACAAAAACAAAAACAAACAAACAAAACACCACCCTGCAAAACTGGGGACAAACACCTTCCAAGAGCTAATCTGTCTTTGGCCTTGATGCATTTGGTAGGTATTCTCTTACTTGTCTAAGTTCTCCATACTGTGGCAAATCTATTAGCCGAATCTTTGTTGTCAATGTTAGCATGACTAGACTTAGGCATGAAGCAGAGCAAAATGAGTTGCTGACATTCAGACACTGACCTATCATCCAAAAATGTGCCTCTCCCTCAGTCTGATTTGTAGTCGTCACGCAATTCAGAGGTAAATAGCACCTGTGGTGAATACTGAATCCAGCCAGCAGGAGCAAAGAGTGTTTATTAAATCAGCATATTTGCTGAGGTTGTTCCAGCAAAACCAGATAAATGAGTTCAGTTGTCCTACGTGAGCCCTCTCTTGAGGTTCTGCCTTCGATGGAGCATACGTGCTCCTAAAGCACTGAATTATTATGACGGACCTATATGATTTGTTGAATTTGAAAATGAATATTTAACTGTATTGACTGGTTGATAGTTACAGCACAGACAGATCTAATTTTGACAATGGGAACTGAAAACAAATAATGGATGGTTTGATTTGTTTCATAATGCTGCCATCTTAAACAGCATTTGTGTTTTCATTTTCGTAACAGAGGAAAAAGCCATGCCATGCTGGAGTGGAAGTCTCCATTCACTGTTTCGCAGATATAACATGAAGAATGCTAAAGCAAGAGCACATCTCACTAGGCAGTAGCTTTGTGCATAAACCTTACCCCAGTTAGCAGCAAAAATCATGGTTCTGTATCTGAGCATTTAGCAGCAGACAGCAGTTTTCTATGTGTTTTAACATGGAAGCGAGGTTTGAAGAGATACCTGCTTGTACACACATACACACACACATCACTGTAAGAACTGATTTATTTTCTAAACACTGTATTTAAAACAAGCAAGCAGAACTATGGTATAACTATGAGGTGGCTGAGCCAACAGCATACCAAGAAAGCAGTAGAATATCTTAATTCTCAGTTCGATTTTCATTCATTGTAGTAGACTCTTGAGTGACTTTTGTCAAATTACTTCATTTTCCTATAGCTCATATTATTCATCTCTAACAGCCAGGATAAAGAGGTCTTTAAATACCCTTTTACAGGGTGAGGTAAAGATTTGCTGCAAGTCTGACTACACATTTCTGCATTAAGAAATAAGTTATTTTTTCAAAGGCTTTTTTTTTTTTTTTTTTTTTTTCCCAAAAATAAGCATTTAAAGCATGTAAAAAATATCATTTCCTGTCAAGAAACAGAAAAAGTGGTTTCAGAAATATTCAAGACTTCTATAGTGCTGGAGTTCTAAGGATCAGGCTACAAGTTCTTTTCAGGACCAAGGTTTTATGCAGTGCAGGACAAGTTACAGGAGGTTCCCTCATTTCTTTGAGGTTATAATTCTTGTTTTATTTTTGAAATTAAAGATGATGTCTATAGCAGTAATTAAGTGCCACTGTAGGATGTGCTCAGGGATGAAGGTGGCTACCCCAGGGTACTCAGAGATCAAGTAGCAAAGCTAATTACCTTCATCAGTGAGTGCAATTTGACATCTCCAGTGAGAGCCCACCTGTGGTCTAAAGGTCAGCAGTTTAGCAAGGTGTCACGATGGAGAGCAAACAATGTTGTTTTCATTGTGCTGCTCTGTAACTCCCATGTCGTTGCTGCTGGGGCACCTTGTGCCATTCTGGTTGCTGTATCTCAACTCATGCAGCAGGGGTTCAGAGTGGTGGTGGGCATGCAAATGTGAGGAGTGAGGAAGGTGACCAAGGGCACAAGAAGGTGGGGACAGGTGAAAGGCAACTAAATTAAGGAATGACAGAGAGAAGGGGGAAAGGGAACAGGAAACCTATGCAAGAAAAGAATTCAGGTTGTTGTTCTCCTAATTAGGATGTGGAGCTCACTGCCACAAGAGCTCAGTGAGTCATTCACAAGATAATAGAGTTGTTGTAGGTGGCAGATTTTGGAAGAGATACAAAACCTGTTTCAGACCACAATCCAATTCTAGATTGCTAAAGGGCTGCACCTAACACAGCTGCAGGTTGCTCCAGGTCTACACACCAAAACCAAGGCTACTTCATCTAGGACATGACCCTAAACCAGAAACTTGGCTGTACTGATCCAGCCAGATCGCTTGCAGAGGATGTAGTAATAGCATTTTAGGCAGCCAGGGTAAAATTTTGGTGAGTAACAGAATCAGCTTTTATCATTACTTGCAATGAAACCCAGGTGACTCATCTACCCTCAAAAATTTATTTCCATGGTACTCTCAGTGTCATTTTTGACTGTGAAAGGTTCAAGTGAATCATTTATGAACATATTTTAGCAGCTCAGCCAAGGGATGTTCCTCTAAGCCAGGTTTCTTGATGAGACAAAAATGGAAAATGAAAAACTGCATTCTGATCAAACTAAAGCTTTATCCAAAATTTCACCTGAGCCCAGAAAAAATTAGTTCAAAGTTCTCCTCTGGACTGGAGCCAGTGATTCAAACCTAATGCCTCTGCCTGTCAGAAAGGGTAGCATATAATTACCTACCTCACCAGGGCATCGCAAAAATTAGTTACTATTTGCATAGAGTGGTTGAATAATTTAGAAGTCTCTATCTCTGCTTTTGTGAAAGAATGTCTTTCTAAAGTGAAATAAAGTATTAGTAATCTCACAGTGGTAGTAGGGGAGAAGCCAGTCTCCAGAGCACAGCTTGAATAATGCAGTGATGCTGAAAAGAAGGCAGGTGCTGGGGAATAGGTGGGACACATCATGCAGGAGGGCTGGGCAGCCTGCTCCTCCAGCAGGCATCCTCTCATGGGATGTGGGACCACCTGTTTGTGATTAAAATGCAAGGTGGCTTCCATCCAGTGAAGACGCACTACACAGCATTTGATAAGACAGAACTAGTAATTAAAGAAAACCTCAGGATTATTTTATTTTCTTTTCAGATGAAGTGTCCTTCACTGTCTCTCATCACAGCTTTCCCTCATTCGCTGGTATCCATGTCTAGCCTATGACAACCCTCCTTTG
This sequence comes from Anas acuta, assembly GCF_963932015.1. Taxonomy (NCBI): domain Eukaryota; kingdom Metazoa; phylum Chordata; class Aves; order Anseriformes; family Anatidae; genus Anas; species Anas acuta. The sequence goes on from NC_088980.1 coordinate 90,467,613, forward strand.
CCTTTGCAAGTCTCCAGGAATGTACTGTGCATGAACTGCAGCGAGAAGATGTGCATCCTCTGCTCACCACAGAATTTTGTGCTGCTTTTCTCTCACATGGCAAAACTGCAATGAGAAGAAAGCTCTAATTTGGCTTTGCTATTTAGATTGCACTTATCAGAACAGTTCGTTTGCATTTGCAACTCTCACCCTTGATTGCATCTGGCATTTTAAGTCCATTATGCTTGAAAACTTCTTTCCTGTTGTTTGCAAGATAGGAGAAATAGGGTGTGCTGAGTTCCCAAAAAATTCAAGGGAAAGGACACTACTGTCCACATACTTCTTCAATTTGCCATTAGTTTGCTCTTCCATCAGCTTTATTGGATATAACGCGTCAAGACTGAGCATAGCTATGCAACAGAGACCTGCTCCAACTACTTTTAATTGCTCTGCTGCAGTGTCAGCAACTGTGTTGAGGTCCCTACACTGTATGCACTGTACACAGATATGCCAAGGGCATCATTTCCGTCTTCACTCCCTCAAGAGAGTGTTTCTTGTTTGGGTGTGTCCTGGATGTGCAGCACCTATGTTATGAATTGAATTATCTAAAACTCTGGTATCCATGTTTCCTCCGTCTTTAAAGAAGGTGGCCCCTCGTCTACACAGGGTGTTGTCACCACTTTTTTTGTCCAGGCAAGACACATTACACGGGGTTGAAAGAGGAAACAGAATGATGGCCAGAATCCTAGAAAACTTATAGTGTATTTTTTTAATTTACTTTTTATTACCTGGGTGTTCATCAGCTACCTAAACACCCTTAAATCTCTAAGTAAAGTCTGGAGGAAGGGAAGAGGAGATCAGAATAGGAATACCCTGAACACAGGGTGTTGAGGAGTCTTCCTGAGGTCTGATGATGCCTACTCCATCTCCTAGGCTTGCACTGTCCACTCAGGCATGGCCCTTCATGATTTGACCTGCAGGGCTGCTTGGGTCTTTAAAAGAGATAAATTACAGTAAGTGTATATATTTCATTTTTACTTCCCAGGGAGGAGTCACAGATATAGTTAGGGTTGGTCATAACAGCATCATTTGTCTGTGTCACAACATTCTTCTGGCCAGAAGTTTCCTGACAGAGGCAGGCATGTATCATCATATACCATAGCGCAGTGAAGCATCCCCATATGAGCAGCTTTGTCTCATGCACACAGTCTGTGTGCTTGAACAGTTGTATTTGTGCTCTGCTGTCCAAGCCAGGATTTCTGGAAGAAATTAAAAGGTGAATAAAACAGAAAAGCAAAAGAGGACACAAGGAAGAGAAAAAATGAGACGTATGCTAACCCTGCCAACCACTGGGGAATGTTCTTTCCTATTTGCATAAGTATTAGTTTTATTATTTTAACTATCGCTTCTCTCTCTTTCCTTAGCTTTGTTTGGAGTTATGATTAATTAACATAAAAAGCTACAGAATATGAATTGCAGCAGAATTACACAGCTGTGGTGACCAAGACACACACGCACACACAGGCAACTTCTCACTGTCAGTGTCACTGGCATTTCTGGGAAAAGATTCAGAAATAATTTTAACCTACATAGCTTTCATGTGTAACAGGAACTAAAGAAAAATGGATTACACTAAAAGAAAAAGATGGCTTTCTCTACACACCCAGTCTTTCAACAGTTTGTTTCCGTTATTTATATAATGAAAGACAACAGTTCCAACAGAGAGGGCAATGTACTATGAATTTTCCACTTCTGCATATATACCCCCTGTGGCAAATTTCTTAGCAATGACAAAGGAGCTACTAAAAACCAGCAACTTTCTGTATAGATTTTTTTGAAATTTGAAGTATCAGTTATAACTAAAATCCCTTTGAACTTTATTAAGAATTTCCAGCAACCATTTTTTTCTTCAGTTTCCTTCTTATATCAGCCCAGAGGAATAAATTAGAAGCAGCTACCTTACACATGTAAATGTCCATGAGCGCTCACACGAGAGCCCTGGCTCTGCGGGAATATAAACAACGGAGGATGCTGTTGCAAAGAGATCTGTGCGACTGCCTTTCAAAAACCAACAGCAGCTGAATGTACTCCCACTAACAAGTATTTGAAACAAAATTACAGAACTTGGAGGTCTTTTTCTTGTGTTGGTTACACAGAGATATGTGTGGCTGGTGAAAATGAACGTGGAAGCCCTAAATGTTTCATGTCATGCCAGATCCCTTTATTCTCCTTTTTATTTCTGATAGGAGATGTTCCTTATTTATTTATTATTTAGTTTTCCCTTTTCCAAGCCATTTCCTCCCTCTTCTTTCCATCTTTCTATCTGCAAGTGAAAAATGCACTCATTTAAAGCTATCAGATCTCCGTTTCTCCATTAAAAGTGTATTAAAAAATGCACACCAGAATTATTGTGTACATAATGCAGTTCCCATTACATTACAAAGTATCAGCAACAAGAAATGTTGTCATCAATGCTGTCTTATATTCATTAAGCAAATACTGCTGGAGAGGGTGCTGAGATCTTCTTCATTTTTCTATTACATGATCCATCGGACTTTATTTTCTTTTGATTATGGAAACAACTGAACATTACACCTATAAGTTCTAGTTGCTTGCTTCATCATTTACTTTTAATAGGGTTCAGTAGCAAAGAGAAAATTAAACCAGTGAAATCATGTAACAGAAAATGAGGAATATCTGATGGTGCGCATACAGCAAGTATTGAGGGAGGGTAACTCATTTCAAGCTATGCATATAGGGCACTTTCACCAGTTTAGTTCCTGGGCATACAGGTTACTACTTACATTTTACGGACACAAAAATGGCCACCTTGCTGGAAAAGAGTTAACCAGATTATAGAGGGAGCAGAAGTCTGTTGTCAGTGGGACATTCAGCTGAGAAGATGCCTTTGATTCCAGAGGAGAAGTGGGCCTTCAGGTCTGTTACTGTACTTTATGACGTAAAGTATGGTAGTTTTAGTAAGTACAGTTCTTTTAGTATACCTAAAAGAACAATTCCTGCTCCTCTCTGGGGTTCTGTTTGCTAAGGCAAGGAAGTAAGAAGCCTTCTCTCACAACAGTGCTCTAGACGGCAGATGGAGCTTCTGCCCTGTAGCCTTTGGTCAGTGGCTAAGGAACTGGCAAACTCGAAGAAGCAGGATGCAAAACTGGCTGATTGTAGGTGGCTTGCTGCTTCTCAGTCAGGCTAGAATAGATGCTATTAACTAAGGAATATAGGAAGGATAGGCACATCGGTTTCTCTTTTAAGGGAGAGGTTCCTGTAAATCAGGTGCTGCAAAGGTCACATTCGGCTTTTGTCCTGTTCCTAGTAGCCCCTAGAGCCACACTGGCAGCACAAAACTATCTTAAAAGTGTTTGCAAGTGAAATGTAGGTGGCTTGGGAGTAGTTGCAGCAACATAAAGAAACCTAACTCTAAATGAAAGCCAGGCACAAGAAGACATCCATGCAAAAGCTCTTCAGGTAGTGAAAGGGTTCTTTCTTTGCACCGCAGCAGCTGGAGATGAACTACCACCGCTTAGTTGCTTCCAGGGCTAAGAGAGCCTACTTAATCTGAGCTGCCCTCCGTCCACATCCCAGATGGAGGTATTGTGCTGTAAGAAATTGCGATGTTCTGTAGGGGAGAAAATAATTCAGCCACAGATTGACCTGTCTCTGTAACAGGAACTACATTCTGAATTTTCCCTCTAAAACTGTCAGCATTTTAAGATTTACCCAGAATCATTAAAGGAGCATCTTTTGGGCTTGTAGCTAGGAGGAAGAGGACCCTACCTGCTTCGTGCAGAGGGCACGCTAGGCTTGTTGTTGCTGGCAAATGTCTTGCCAAAGAGAAGGACACGTCAAAGTGACAGAGCTGAAGCCAATCCCCGGTGCAGAAAAACATGCCATAAACTAAGTCCCATTAGTTCCCCTCTTCAGAAGACAGCAAAGAGGAGTTTGCGCTAAAGCAGCTTGCTACCGTAAATCTTGGATTGCCAATCTCGCTTTCAAGCCTCTCTGGGAAAAGAAGCTGCATTTTCAGTGCTGCTGACTAAGAGACAGGAAGAACAGCTCACGAATAAGCAGCCTCATGCTGCTGCCAACATTTTTGTCCATCCCACTGGCGTAAGGAAGATTGCTTTGAAAACCCACAGAGACCTTGCTCATCAGCAGAGTGTGACCAGGGTGACTGAGACATCTGAATGCTTCACTGCAACCTGGCCTTGGAGAATCGTAATGTTTTGAGATCAAGGAGGCGCAGTGCATGTGTTGTGGGATTTTCTGCCCTGCCCTCAGATGTCCCAGGAGCTCCCTCCCTCAGTGAGGAACATTTCTACAGGAGGTATTAAGGGACCATCTATTCAGACAGCTTCTTTACGACACTGACACACTTTGTAGTTTGGGAGAGATCACGTCATTTGTTTATGTTCCCATTAGAGAGCTATTCATGCAGATTATTGTGCTCATGTAAGAAAAGGAAGCGCACAGTTCAGACTGCATGTGCACCCTTTCCTCTGCAGTTGGTGTGCACAAAAGAAATTTGTACACAAAGAGCACCACTGTTTCTTTTAATCACACATGACCACAAGCTGCTTCCCAAATGCTGACTTTAAAAGCAGCTTGTGAATGTGGAAAAATATACCGTAAACAGCACAGGCAGCTTTACTGGGAAGGCTGCGGCTGTCTAGAGGAGTCTCCCATCATCACTCCAGGGCAGGGAGAGACTTCCCTAGCATCTAACAGAGAAAAAGACTTCACCACGGTCTCCTCTCTTCTGCCTTCTTCCCTTCTTGCAACTGCATCAGCATCCTGCCTCCTACTCTGTTGCTATGTGAGCTGCAGTCAGAGGTTATCTGTGTGGTAATACTCAGCTAGTTATGGATAGCAGCACTACTTTTACAGCGTAACGCGGCATCAATGAGCAAAATAAATTGAGGATGAACATATGTTGCTGCAGGACTGTGGGGTCCTTCCCAGAGCAGCATAGCACTGTTGCTTGGCCAGATGGCTTGTGCCACGTCTAATTGCTTTCCCCAGACATGCGTTGCTGGCCAAACTTCACTGGCAGCATGAGCACATCCATCTACTTGGCCTACAAGAACATGCGTGTCCATGTGTCCCTACCCTAGGCTTTTGGTTTCCTACCTAGTTACAAGACCCTGGGATGCTCTTCTCATACCCTGTCCCCTATCCTGGTACAACAGCCATTCCTAGTGACCCCTGTGCTGTACGGCCAGTGCCTGTACTGTATAATACTTGAGAATTAGGGCTCTGGCTGCAGTCTCAGGAGATACAGGTGGCTGTGATTTAAGGGCTTATTGCCCAATGTCAGCTACCTCTACCAGGCACTGCTGTCCCAGCGGCAGAGGCAGTGTATCCTTTCCAGGACCCTGCAGTTCGAAACTGCAAACTGACACAAACCGCTGCTGATTTTTTCAGCTTGCTTGCAGATTTCGAGCAGCAAACAGCAGTGGATGAGGAGCAGAGGCACTGCTCGATCTGCTGCTTTTGCCGGCATGCAGTTACTCTTGGCAGATGGCTGGGCATGGCACCACCTTAAGCTCCCCTCCAGCATCAATCCCAGCCCCGTGATAGCAGCAGATGCACAATGAAATCATGGAAGTTGTTTTGTTAAAAACTGACAAAGCAACGTGTGCAATGTAGAGACCTGAAGCATCCAGTGACTGATTTTAGACCTCAGGTTTTCAGTGTGACCTACAAAGGTGTGTTGGCTCAAGGCACAACGCATGGCCTGATGTTTTCTCTTCTGAATTCTGGAAGACTAGCAGATTCCTAGAAATCACTGATGTGCATGTTTCATTTTGTTTCTACATGCCCCGTTGATCTTTCAGTTTTGCTTATGTCTGTCCATTTGCATTCCTTCATCCAGATTTTTTTTTCCCACAGTTTCTTATGTATGTTCGTGTCAAACACAGCATAATAGAGCTTGATTGATCCACTGACAACAATTCATAATAAAAATCACATAAGATTGTCTGACATGCTATAAGTCACAGATAGCAAAGAATAATTTACTGCTTTCACTCTCAGAGCAAGAAATTTAAGGATACTTTGGCAGTCCTGCTGTAAGGCTGTGTGTCACCTCAGAGACCTTCAGAGGCCACTGAGTTATGAATAGATGTTAATTTGTGAGACTTGAACAGGCTTTATGTAGCAGTTTATCACATAGCATTACTGCAGTCAGCAGTAATTTTGCCTATAAACAGGTGCTACTTCCCATTCTTGAGGGATTTCTATGGTGGGAGGAAGAATATTTAAAATAGATGCTCATAATTTTGCAATTATCTCAGAAATCAAGTTAAAATGCAGTTTAAGGGTAACTTTTTACAGACAACTGATTCTGCATTAAGGTGTTTCTTCCTTTCATGCATATATTGTTTTTGAACTGTGGGGTATGGCATTGTTTTCTGAGGTAACTGAGATTCGGGAATTGAACTCCTCGCTGTGTAAGTTTCCAAATCCTCCTCTCCATTTCCCCATCCTACTTACACTGCAGGCTTTCTTCTTCAGCAGGTCACAATCTAAAAATCAGATAATACATTTCAGTGGTGCAAAGCTGCAGCACCACAAAATTCATATACAACCCTGATGGTGTGAAGAAGTGCTAATTCCTTTTCAAAAGAAGTTAGATTTTACCCCAAACAAAACATATTGAGCTTGTAAATACATTCTAAGAGAAATAAGCCTTCATGCCCCAGGAGTGGGGCTTACTTAAAAGCTGTCATTATCTAGGGAGACAAGGGAGTTACATCTTTCCCATCGCACAAAGACCACAAAGGCTTCTCTGTGAGATGCTTTCTACAACACTTTTCTGTGGGGCATCGGTAGACCTCTTCCACCCATTCCCTCTTGAGTGCCACTCTTGTACTTTCCAGGATAGGTGTTGAGCTGACCTCAGACTTCAGAAAGTAACCTTGCGAAGTGCACCACAGTGAGGTGAAGTTGGAAGGAAACTTGTCTTCTGTACATTGCTCAGCAAGAGCAGTACTGTGAGAGCAAAAAGCCAGACAGCAGTCATTATGGCTGAGCATTATTCAAAGAGTGAAGTAAAGCTGGAGAGATAGCCAAGAAGTGAAGTCACGCTGTGCGGAACAAGGTCACCTTCTAACCAAAGCCTTATATGACACCGTTGCCAGTATGTCCCATCCAGGTGAGGTACTTCTCCACTTAGCCGTCATATCAAAGGTGTTTTTTCTTGAGTCCCATGCAGGTTAGGTGTTAAAAACCTTTTACACAGAATGAACTCAACTAAGCTGGTCCTTGACTGCTAACATGACAGAGCTTTTCAAAGAAATATTTCTAGCATTTCTGTCTTTTGAAAATGGCTAAGCTGCATCAGCTGAAATTGTGTCCCTCCTTTCTCCACACAACTAAACATGAACAAGATAGTCTCAGGCATCCTCGCTGCATGGAAAAAACTCATCCCAGTATTTACTGTCTGAAAGGGCTGAAATCATTTTTTTTATGAACACTGTCAAGAACCTAACCATGCTGTGAACCTCCCCTGATGATAAATACTAAATAAAAAGTCTTTCAAGCAAGAATGGTCTATGAACTTGTCTCCCCTGCAATTAGGATGAAGAGTCAACACAGTAATGTATAATGTACTTTGCCCTGCTATTTCTCCTTTTCCTCTGTGCTTATGTCTACCTGTGGTTTAGATCGAGAGCAGCGTGGGGTTAGTGGTACACTGGCCAAAGCTGTCCTTGTATCTCAGGCAATACCGTCTGTGCCTCCTCTTCATCTCCATTAAAAATTTTTGGCCTTGGTTTGTGGCTGAGCAGAAAGGGCCTCACCAGACATGATGCACCACTTCTGCTGCTCTCTGCAGCACTGTGCTGGAACCTGCTACATCTACGGCTTGCCTAAAGAGTCATCTTGGTGCCATCTTCCACCCAGGTCCTTCCAAGATCACAGGTCCTCCCTGAAGACCATAACCAGCAGTAATCCTGCATTTTATTCCCTTTTACAATTAGTTAAGCTACCAAAACAATTCAGATTTCACAGGTCTTTCTGAAACCCCCTGACACAGCAAGCAAGGAAGCTTTTTTTAAAATATGCTCACTGTAGTTGTGCTGCTCAATGTTCACCAGCTGTTGGAGGCAAAGAAATCTGTAAATCTGTATGCCTGTAGCTTCAGGCCACATGGCTTAGCTCAGCAGTCAGTTTTCCAAACCACAATTATAACAATTACTAACTACTCATTGCTATTATCTGTCACCAGACATTAATTTGGGGGCAGAGCTTGTACATTAGCGTTTCTTGGAGGATGCTAATGATGTAATGGTAGGGGAGGGGAACCTTTTGATGCCGCAGTAAATGTAGAAAGGGAGAGAAATTAAAAAAAAATGTCATAAACCAATAAAAAAATCAAACAAACTAATACAATCAAGTGGAACAAAAATCACTTTAAGTGGCTTTATATTTGCATTCACCATTAAGAGCTCATTTATGTAATTATTGTTTGTAATATTTTATTGAGTGTTTTGCAAGGGAAAAGCTACTGATTTTTGTTGCTTGAAAAGAAGAGAATAAAACAATAAAAACATGAATGTTCCTGTAAACAGAAATGGGTGGGAAGCTTCCAGAAATATTTCACAATTCTGAAGGCTGGGGCTTTCAGAATTTATTTACCGGTAATTGGTCAGAAGCTAAAACTCACTCTGCTCATCCATGAGAAGGAATTAGTTTACACAAAATAAAATAAAATAAAATATCTCCTTTGCCTCAGAGATATATACTCTATTATATAAGCATCTGTAAATATGAGAACTGGGCAAGATTTTGGGAAGCACTGGGTTCCTAAAGAAACTGATTATGCATGTAGGAGGGCTTTTTCTAATATCTGAATAGTTTGTAAGCTATTTCTGTGGGTTTCAGCTTACTGTGATACCTCTGCAGTCCTCACCAGGCATGTATCTGAATCCCAAATGTCCTGAAAAAGAGACTCTAACTGTCTTTCCCAATCTGTGACACTGTGTGTATTGTAATTTATCTGCACTTTGAAAATCCTTAGCATACATTTTAAGTAAACTTATTTCCCCAGAACAGACTCCAGGGGTGAGATAAGTACATAGAAATTGTACTAGATCCAGGGCAGGTCTGATTCTGGCCACACTGGTCACCTTTGCACAGTGACAAATGGTACCAGTTTGAGGTTTTGGGCTCCTGAAATACAGGGAGGTTTCTTGAACCAGTATGAAGTTCCTGCCACATGCTTGTAGAAAGACAGCATGTATTTTACTATTTTGAAACAACATTGGTAAACTAGGCCTAGATCAAACATTTGTACTCTTCCAGCAAGTCATAGTGCAGGTCAATCTGTCAGTCATGTCCTCCTTCCCCAATTTATTATACCTTTTGATTGCCAGATATGAGTGACTTGAAAACAGAGGCTCCTTAAATGGTTTTATTGCTCTTCTTGTAAGTAATCAATTACTCCTAAATTGCTTAATGAAGATACAATTTTTATGTCTCTTTTACAGTCTCTTGCAGCTCTGTCCAACTGTTCAAAGTATACAGCTTCCCTATAAATCCTTCTCCTCCTACCCTTGCAAGCAGCACAAAACGATCTTCAGCCAGCAGCTGAGATTGCTTCCAGCATGGAGTAATCTTGATACAGCAGCGGGCTTTGATCATCAGCTCTGATCCAGGCACTCCTAGCAGTCCCTGTGTGCTTGGGAACTGCTGCATTTCAGATGATGAGCCCCATTAGTGTCAACATGCTCAGCAGCCCCTGACTGCAACAGGGACAGTAATGCTGTGACAGCAAGAAGATATTGATATTTTGGTTAGGCATGAACGGAACATGCTTGCTGAAAGATAATTGGTGAAATAGTCATAAACCAGCATGCTATCAGTAATGGGAAGATGAAACACTGAAGTTTATACTGTTAGGATGTGACCCCCCGCAAACAAGGTCACAGCTCAAATGGCCCAGTTCTGCCAAGTGCCATCGAAGTCACAGTAACCTCATATTGACATTAAGGGTGCCATTTCTATGTCAGTTTAAGATGATTGAAAATTGCACTGCTGCTGAATTAGATGTTGTATTCCTCTTCTGGCTTGTGTTTTCAGGTCCCTGTGCCTGCCTTCCTGTAACACAAGCAGAAAGGCAGGAAAACACAAATGGGACCCCAGGGGCATTTGGCACAGAGCTATGGCTGCTGAGGGGGCAGCCTGGGAGGACACAAGTCGTCCTCCTTCTGTGGTCCAGGAATGGATCACGTACACAGAGAAAAATCTAGCTGGAGGCTTTTGAGCTGGTAATAACACAAAGTGGGGGATGCACTGTGGGAGCAGCACAAATCGCCTTTGGGCTGTGAGTGCTCCAGTGTTTCCTAGAGGACTCCAGATGGGCAGAAGTGGTCTTAGCAAAACAGCAGCGATGCAACAGCAGTAGGTGGGTGCTGAACTTGACTGCTGGAAATAAAAGAGAGCTGGCTAAACTGGATGGCGGAAACTCAGTCATCTTGTGGGTTTTCCTGTGGAAATTTCACCATAGGAAAATCCAGGCTACACTTAGGAAGTGTGATGCTAAATTATTATAAAAAAGAAATTAAACTATCTCCTTCCCAAGTGCTGACCCAGGAACATGTCCAGTTACCACCCTCATTCTATTGCAAAACCTCAGGCCAGAGCCATATCTCCCCAGTTCATCTGTGCCATACTTTCTGCTTTCCCTGCCTTGTGTCCCTGCCTAGCTCCCACACCCAGAGAATGAAACACTTGTGGGAGCTAAATCCTGGCAAAGGGTCATGCAAGAGCAAGCACCCTACCATGAGTTACTGCTTCACAAGGGACTGAGTTAACAGGTTCAAGTGGCACAGAAACAGATTAGGGGCCTCAGTGTCGATGACACCAAAGTTCAGACTTGTTACTGGCAGCACATCCAAGCCTTGGGAGAAGACAGCCCCTTCTGCCCTCTCCTCTTGATGAAAAGATTTGGTATTTAAGACACCACCACCAGTGTTTGGACTTTCTCCTTTACAAAATAATAAGAAAAAAGACGTGCAATATCCATAGTCTAGAAGATTTTCACACAGACTGAAACAACAGCTCAGATGCTCATGTTGCAGGAGTCATTGAGCTTTCTGGTACCTGGCCTTCTCTGCTGCTATGTGGACTTCATGAGCTTGCTAAGCCTGCTTGCAATACATTTCAACAAGAAATGAGGAGAAACAGGAAAGCAGCTGCAGATGCATGGAAAGGTTGAAAGCCACAGCTGCAACACAGTCTCTGATGCTGTTTCTCAATTCAAGGCATTCATTATCTCATTCTGCACAACAACATTTTCCCTATTCCTACCTGCTGCTGCAACCACCGCCTCGTTCATCATCCAATTACTGCACACACTTTAGGAAAGGATATTTGTGAGATAATCCATCTTTCTTCATACACATAATAAAAAGTAAATTAATGCCTACATTAATAAAGTGGCTACAGTATTTTAAATCCCTTTTCTTATTGTTAGTGTAAATCATGAATCCTCCCTGCCCAAATTATACCACTGAGCATAATTCTTACTCAGAACTTATCCTGGTGGGTTTTTGTTTTGGTTTTTGTTTTTAATTTATAGCAACTTACTTTCTCCTTCTTCTAGCATGCCCTCAGCTATTGTACTGACTGAAGATACCAGTTAGGAACAAAACATACATTTCAGATTTTGGAAGTCACGTTGCTACTTCAAAATTTAAGCAAAGGGTTTATAAAGTTATCCATATCAAGACAGTTGTTTAGCACTACATATTTCTTCTCTAAAGATCATGCAATAATTTGTCATCAGCCTCCAGATTTCCATACCAACAGCTGGAATTACTTTCAGTATTACTTCCTGGGTAGTGTTGTGAATGATGACACAGAAATCCTGTGACATTCAGAACTTTGTCACAGTGAAAATTAATCTTCATATTAGGAACATGGAAGCAAGCAAACGTGAATGTTAATGTAATTAAAAACCTGCCAGTTGGGAAATGCTGGGCATGAGGCTTGAACTTATGACTAACATCACTTTTTCACAGCTGTGATGCACATATGTATAGAGAAGAGAGTTGCACTGAATTCTAAAATATTTAACATTTGCAGATATATATCATGCTCTCTTGGAGTGATTTGGTGTAATTCCAGAGAAAGCTGCTAAAACCACTTCTTTTACTTAGGATATTTTACTTGCCTTTGCTTCTACACAGTGCATGACTATTGGTCTAATGCTAGAACTGAGGGCAAACCACAAAAATCTGGAAATGTAAACTGGTTTTCTCATCATTTTCATTTTGTAACTCAGCAGATTTCCCTTCTATGCCTGTGGCCAGCAGGCAAAACTAGTACAGTAAAAGAAAGCTTTTCACACATATTGATCCAATTTTAATTATAAGAATTCAATTTCTGGTAAAAATTCTTCTAGTATAAGGCTGTAATAACTAAACTTACTTAACTGGGCTAGTGAAATCCAGAGAACAATAAAATTTTCATTTGTGCACCATTCCTTATTGGCACAAGGAAGTAGGACATAGTTGTCTGACAGAATGTAAGATATTCAGATGGTGAAATACTTGCAGCATGCAGCATCTGGGATCAAATTTCTTTCCAGGGTAAGGGTTTCAGAGCCAATTGTTGCATACCCAGCCTACCAAGCCCAGCCCTTGGAGTGACATATACCTGGGAGAACCTGACATGTTGGCTCCTTTCCATTTTATTTCAGGTATAAATGAGTTCATTGGCAGCTGAAGACATTCAATATTCAGTTTCCCTGGGAATGTACATTAAATTCAAAACCAAACCATCTTCTATTGACCATCTTTCAAAGTCAAAGGCATGCTGTCCCCAGTGTTAAATGTGTGACTGTACCCGATATTGCTTTCCTTTCCCCACAGACCACAGGGTGGGTTAAACACCAAAGTGGCAACTACACATCTAGATGCTGAGGTGGGCCCAAGATATTCATCAGGTCAAGGCTGGGAAGAGTGTTTCTCTGAAACACTTGCTTCCAGCTTTGATGACAGGAGAGAGAGGACTGAGGACTGCCCAACCAGCCTCGTCACCTGTTCAGCTCACTCAACAGGCATTAACATATTGCAGTGGGATGTGCTAAAATGAAAACACCCTTCATCTCTTCTTTTAATGCAGTATGATGTGGGATCTTTCATTCTGCCTCCATTCTTCCTTTTCCAGCAAAGTACAGGAATGGGCTTCACCAGCCTGATGGCCTTGTGAGGCAGTTTATCCCCTGCTTAATGGATTTACCTTACCTGCAATGGGTTTCAGCACATCTCCACCGAAGGGTTACATGAGTTGAGCTTGTTCTTTTTTTCTTCAGTTCATTAACCCAATAATGAAGATGAAGCTGAAGTACAAGAACTGTTAGTGAGCTGGTCATGGGTAAAGTGGAACACCTATTAAAACCCCAACTAATCGCCAAAGGTAGGATTTCTGGTTACAGAACTATTAATTTAAGCATTTTGCCATGCTTCTAAGGTCCATTTTTTTTTCATGTACATAATAAGAATGAATCTATTAATCTTCAATGTGCGTATCTCCAGAAGGAAATGAACAGGAACATTTTAATTTTCAATCAGCATTTCTGGTGGCTGAACACAATTAAGTACCATCATATAAAATATCTGTGATAGCTTAAGGGTGCAGAATGAAACTACATGAATAAATAAAAGAGTCAGTGAATGAATCATAGAAACTTACATCTAAACTGCAGAGTTCTTCTTTAAAAGAATAAATCAGGATTAACCTGAGCACATGTATATATTTGTGTTTACATACATAAGTCCTCAACTTGCACTTAAAATTCCCTTGGAAACATCCTGTTCTCTTTCAGCATGAGGAACAAAAGCCCAGGAAAGAAACAATGACAAAGAAATGAGAGAGATGTTGCTGATGGAGAGGAGCATCAGGAGGTGGATGACCGATGCCTGAGTGTGAGGCAACAGCAGGGCACTTCAGGGAAATCAGATCAAGATCGGATGGGATTCATCAAATCAACACATGGATCAAAGGCAAATGGCAAGGCTTGAAAATATTTCTGCACATAGATAGGGCCAACTGGAAAAAAAAATATATATATATATATATATATGCTATAGGGGGCAGGAGAACAGAAGCAACAAAAAAGATTAAAGAGCAAAGGTTTAGGCATCACAGCAAATATTTTTGTATGTGTGAATAAAGGGTAGGGTTGATTTTCTAGTATTTGAGCACTTGGATTATTTTCTGTTTCTGAAGTATTTTGGTGCATTGTATCTATTCTATGCACATGTATCTACTGCACAAAGGAATGAACTGCTGAAAGAGAAAAAGTACCAGCTGAAAAAATGTTAATGAATTTCTCAGGACTGAGAAACAATGAGTAACAACAAGCAAAATAAATATAAACTACTGAAAAAAATATTTTGTAACTATACTAACTTTTTCCTTGAAATCTTTTTTTCCAGTTATTTATTATAAAATACAGTATGAAGTAGTTTGTTTTGTTTTGTTTATTTTTGGGGGGGAGAAAGGAGAGAGAAATGTCCTGAAAGTTATATCATAACCAAAATTGTAATAAAAAAGATGAAAAATGTACAAACAGACTATACTTAAAATTGTTTATTACACTTTGGAATTTGGTACCCTCAGGAATTTGTTTGTCCCATATTTCTTCTTTCCTGGTACTAGATCTGCATTTCATTTTTCCTTCCTGTCAAACCTATTTCACTCACAGTCTTTGTAGTTTAAATACTCTCTCAGTGGCAATTGTAATTCTCTACTGCCTCCTCACCTGCTCCCTTTTGGGTATAGGTCTTACCTCCAACAATATAAAGCCAAATGTGCTTGAAGATTGCTTCACAAGATCTATGGGAGCTTTAGTTTTTTTATTAAAGGTTTGTTTATTTTACTGATGTACTGTTTCAACAGTGTGAAAATGAAATTCACACATTCAAAAATCAGTAAAACACCCACTAACAATATTTTAGTCATTAAAAACTTGTTTATAATAGACTATACAAAATAACTCTTCACTTTCTTTTAAATAGTACAAGGATGCTTGGATTTACAAGTCTATGGCATTGATTGAATTAACTAAGGAGTGATATTTCTATAAACAAACAAGATACTGATGTTACAGCTGAACAATAAGTCAAGAATTCTTGTTCAAGTTCTAGTAGTGCAGGAAAAGAAATCAAAGAAATGTTATGCTTTATGGCATATACGGCAAAGGAAGGCAAAATTTTCCATACTTAAAAAAGGAATCTGCTAATTCCTGGATGGAACATACGCACATACATAAGATGTGCAGAAGTGGCAAAGTTTAATAGTTAATGAACTTAAGATCAAGATGTTTTTATATATCCTGTTATTAGCATTAATTTATTGTTTGTTACTTTTTTATCTACTTTTTTGTTACTTTTTTATCACTTTTTGCTTACTAATGGATGGTGATATCTACCAGTCTACTGCATATATTTGTCTGGGCAAGACTTTGATGGGCATTAGATATCAGCAGTGTGGTACAGGAGAGACTTTACTACTGAAAATGGAAGCAAAGCTCCTCCAAACTCTCTTCAAGTTGACAGGACACTTCAACATTGTACTGTGATCATTCTCTGTCAGAACATACCTTCCTCATGTTATGTGATTTGATGGGAAAGGTAAAGGAAAAAAAAAGTGGAAGAGAAACAAACATCACTACAATTTCTGATGAAAATATCTTATTTTGCTAGTTTTTTTTTTTTTTTTTTTTCTGTTGGTTATTTCTTTGCAAACTTATCTCTCATCAAGGCTTTTGGTGTGGTCTCCTTTCAACTGTTACTTATCCTTGAGGAAGAAATTCTCTGTCTCATAGTTTTCTTAGTTTTTGTTTCTTTGGCTGGCAAGCTGATGTAATATCCAGTGTGAGTGAGATCTGACATTTGGACTGGTTGATTGTATCTGGATGGCAAGAGGAGAAGAATTGTCCCATATTGCCCCTTCATAACTTCTTTACTGAAAGGGTCGTTAGACACTGGAACAGGCTGCCCAGGGAGGTGGTGGAATCACCATCCCTGGAAGTCTTTAAAAGACGTTTAGATGTAAAGCTTAGGGATATGGTTTAGTGGGGACTGTTAGCGTTAGGTCAGAGGTTGGACTCGATGATCTTGAGGTCTCTTCCAACCTAGAAATTCTGTGATTCATGTACAAGATTTAGCAAAATCATATCCACAGTCCCATATCAGAGCCCATGATGATGGGTACCTTGAAAGCTGAGGGGAAAACCCCATCTCCCATGGTTTTGCACACTATTCCTGAGCATACACAAAAAATGGGCATCAGAAGGAGAAGAGGATTTTGCAACACTCAGGCCATTTTAGTGCAGCAAGCAGCTTGCAGCAAATGCAGTTGTCTGAAACAAATTGTTCTGGAGGACTCCCATCCATCTCCCTCCAGACAAAGTCTGATGGTGAAATTGTATTTTCCTTATGATGGCAGATGGGAGAAATATGGATATACTGCTATAATTTTCACAAGGATATGACAATTATTAATACTTTGTCCTTAGTACTTTACATTTACAAATCTCTGTACAAACTGTGTTTAATTAATGACAAGTCCTTAAATACATTGGGGTTGAACTAATGCAGCTTAGAATGACGGATGCGTGCAGACAGAAGAATCGTTAACCTTAATGAATCATGTTTGAGACAGTGGATGGAATACGAATTAGAAATACACCTGCAAGTGTGAGACAGGATGGTAAGAGAAAAGTTTAGTCATTTGACACAAGCTGTTTTGTAGTCCTCCAGCTTGTGACTGTTTTCCTGGTGAACTGATAGACATGAGGTAAGCTGAGCGCTAGCTGAGGTTGCAGTGCGCAGCAACAAGAAGACACGCAGAGCTTGCTCATGGTGTCACAGGCACTGGTTTTATTTGTACACCACCAGTACTGCCAGGGGAGTTATTTACTGATTATGGATGGTCTTAGCAAATACAGAATCAAGACTGTGAGTAACCAGCAAATCAGAGGCACTTTCAGGCTTCTGAAAAGGAGCACAGTGTAGGATTAAAATTGTGCTCATTAATTACTGATGTCAGTAACACAGCAGAGCCTTAATGAAATACCTGGATGAAGACCATCACCTCTTTGAGCAGATCACCTTCATGATTTTGTGGTATGAAATTACTTGTGCAGAAACAGTCACCTCCCCAGTCAAGCCAAGAGTGGAACAACACTTCAAGAGTTTTGAGCACCAGCACCTGTTAGCCACAGCCACTGCATTCTCACAGAAGCCCTGCAACACGCTCACTGTTTGCCCTGTGTTGCTTTTTGGAAATACCAGACACTATCTCAATATAATCTATTTACAATTGCATTTTGAATATCTCTAGAGTGACTGGCAGAGAGATCAATATTTTGATAGAAGGGACTTTTCAATATTAAAAAATCAGTCTAAGCACTCTGCATTTAAATTTTCCTTTAATATATTGCTGTTGAACTTTCTCTGTCTGCTCCAGCATTTATAAGTAGCACCATTATTCCATGTCCAGATAAGCACCATTCATTTTCCATTAAATTTTCTCATCCTCTTAACCCCTTGGACTGCAGGTACACCAACTTCAGAGGTTGCTAGAAGAATCCACAGCAGATGAACAGTTTGCACGAGCACCTATTACCTGCCCTTGAGCTAGCAGGGTGCCTGAAGGGCTCCTCCCAGCCTCACTGCTTCGGCTTGCTTATCTCCACTGAGGCAAAAACTGGGTCTGAACAACACGTGTTATGGACTCAAGAATTCCTGCAATGACATGAAAGTCCTGAGAAGGCTATAAAAAAACACTTTCAGTATACAAAAAGAAATGACCCACGCCAGGACAGCAAGGTGCAGGTAGATCTCCTAATTTTACTGAACAGTGAGGCCAGCTTGGGCATTCCTGTGTACCAAACCCATGACCAACCATAGCGGAGAGCATCTTAATATCACCCTTATTTCTTAAAATATCTGCCATATTAACACAGTGTTTATTCTTTCAGTCATGTGAGATATTGAGATATTTACATCCACACAGGTTAGCTTCCCCCTGCAGAGACAAATGACAGAGGACACGGTCCTTGCTGTAAGTATAGGTAGCCTGGTAGCTATGGTAGCGAGCCTTTGCAAGAGGGAACCCTGCTTCTCAAATAACACTGCACAGGTCACGTAGAGCAAAATAAACACAGATTTGTTTACTGGTAACCTGCTGTGATAAACAGAAATGGAAAGGATTAGGTGCTCCTTTGGGAAATGTGTCTCTTCTCTATATTAATTAGACTGGCAGAAGCTCATTAATGCTGTGTCAGCTTGTGTTTATAGTTTTCATAGACAAAAAGAGAAGTGATATGACAGCAATGAAGGTAGATATACTTATTTGTTTGTTTGGTACGTGTTTCAGTAGGTATGCAAATAAATAAATCAAGATACCCTCAGAATTACGAGGCAAAGCAGGAGAACTGAAATGAAATCATAACAGAAAGCTGTCAAACCTTTAAGTTTTGTTTCTTTGACGAGTGCATAACACACACAACATATTATTTGTGGAATCAGAAAGATTCCAGAACTAGACAACTCACCTCCAGGCTCAGTTTTCCCCAAATAGAATTGTGTTTAAGTGATTAAATATATATTGGGTCTTACGAGGGGTCTAGCCCTGTGAACAGCCACACTGCTTGCTCTTTTTGCTCAGTTGTAAAAAATGCTATAAAATAACCTGCACTGGTCCCCTGCGAGACACTTCCCAGGGTAAAGCACCTAAGTCCATTCCCCAGCAGGGCAGGGACGGCCCAGCACAAGTTCAGCTGTAACACGTACCTTAACTTGTACCAACATGAGCAATAAACACTGGGTTGGGTTTTATAGATAACACAACAGCAGAATGTTCTGTTTAGGAGAATGAGATACTAAGGAAAGGGCTAACAAAATGTCCTGCATTCAAAACAGAAAAGAAAGCTTGTGCTTTATCAAACCTCTGTTTTGGTATCTGTACAAAAACCTGGTCTTGCTCAAATTTGTGCATAATTATGACAGCAGCTCCACCAGGACCCTTAGGACATTAGTGGAAAAAGTTTGTATGCAAAAGAGCACGATACCACAAAAAAAAGTCCTTTCCTTCCTCCTTTCTGGTTAGTCATTTAACTCTTCTCAAAGTCCCTTGTCTTCTATTTTCTCCTTCTTCCCCTTACTCTGTCTTGTTCTGGATGGGGCTACTAGGGATCTCTGCACTCTGAAGGAGCTTTGGCAGCTACTTCACTCACTAAGTTTGGCTCTTCAGGCAAAAAATGCAATCTGTAATTTTATAGCAGCCTGCCCTGTTTGGGACATTAATCATGTGTTGTCTGTGGGAGTTTGAACTTGGTGCTTTATCATAGATCCAACTCTAAAAATAAAAGCATCGGTAATAAAAGCACCCAGGCCAGCTGGGATGTGCTGCAGAGTTTAGCTGCTGGAGGTACTGTTAGGAGCTGCTGGGACCCAAATCCATCACCCTGATATGTCTTTGGCACCTTTTGAGGTGTTGTGGTGAGTCACCGCCACTCCAAGATTGCAAATACTTTGTCAGCCACCTAGGGTTAGTCAGAGAGAAACCAAGGGATAAGGCTGTCTGTCCCCAAATGCTGTCATTAAATAGGTCATGTCCCCGAGAACACTGCTGCAGAAGGGCAGACAGGCCCTGAGGAGACTCTGGGAGCCCTGGTGACCTACTTAGATGATGGTCCACAACTCCATATAGCCTGCTTCTTCCCCCTTGCCATCCTTCTGCCACCTCCACCCTGCATCAGAGGGTTCCCGATGGCTGGAGACACAACCCAAAAGCAGCACCTGTGAAGGACCAGGGCCCCAGAGGCTCCGTGGCCCTGTGTTTTGCCATGAAGGTGACCTCTGTCCTGCAGCACAAAGCACCAGAGCCCACCACCCTAACAGCCCACATCCTTGGTACCAAGAACAGGATGGGACTCAAAGAAGAGCAGCCAGGGAGGTGGATACCCAAATCTCTGGAAATCCCATGCAACTCAGCTTCCTATAGAAATGACGCTTTCCTAGAAATACCCATAGTACTGTGGCAAATTATACTGCTCCCTTTTAGAAAGGCTGTGAAATGCAATATAGTAGGGTGTGTGTTTGCACACATATACTAATAATGTAAAACAGATGCTTAAAACCCACAATTTGATAGCATAGAAACATTTATAATGTTCCCTGCTTAGAAAAAAAAAGCAAGCTTTTCTCTTTTAGCAATTAAATGCATGTTTGGCTGCATTCCTATACATTGATAGCATCTACTGTTCATAACAATAAACAGCTGGGTTAAATAGACACATGAAAGTAAATAGGAAATGATTTCTCTGCAGTTCACATTTTCTCCTATTACCTATCACATGCACCAAGGAGGCTTTCAAGAATCCTGTATATGTTGCTGGTACTGTGTTATATTTTACAATTTTGAAAGCCTTTTCCAAGTTCTTTGTTATTTTAAGCAGATTCAGAAGCAATACAGCAATGTAGTGAGAATGAATATTTACCATTTCCATAGCTGGTTTCTTTTGCTGAGCTCCAACTGCTTCGTTTCAATTTTACTTATAGCTAAGTGGATATTCTGGCATAGATTTAAAAATAAATAAATAAATACATAATTATCTGACCATACCTCAAGCAGCTGTGTCCAGTTCTCCTAGCTGTGGACCAACACATATTGCAAATAAGCATATTGAATTTTCAACGAAAGCTTTCTTGCATTAGGTTGGCATATGTATGGGCCCACATATAGGATGTGGAATAAAGGGAACTTGAAGGGATGGTCAGAGAACACCCACTGGAAAGTGAAACAGCACTCATCTAGCTAAAACCTCAAAAAAAAATCCAAATATTTCAAAGTTGAAAACTCGAGAAGTCAGATCACTTCAGGGATAACACACCATCAATGACAATTACATCCTGAGTAGATTCGTTAAGGAGAACGCCTGTGGAAGAACACTTGTCCCATCTTCCTAGACGCAGAACAATCTGGTCATCAGGCAATAATCAGGCTGACAGTAATCACTCCAGCTTGCTGAGGGGACTTTTCATAGTGCCGTGTGAAAGCAGCAGCCTTCTGGTGCTCGCCATTTAGCCTCACCGTTGTCAGGGTGACTGGAAAAGAACTGCACACAGACTGGGACATAACATTAAAAAAAAAAAAAAAAAGGTAAAACTTTTTTTCACAGAAAAAAATATCAGTTTTACAGAAACCAAATATTGTTTTGAAGTCATACCAATCATGCTAAAAATTACTGGACTACTTGAAATAAAATGAAGTGTTTGATTTTAGCTGGTCGTGAGAGAATACCAAATTTAGGGCAAAGCTGAAGTCTTAAATGGCAACATGCTTTAAAATGGATTACTTTATTCCAGTCAGCTATAGATGAGAGAGAAAAGGAAATGCACTGAATGGAGGAAAAGGGGAAAAACAACAGATAATGGTATTTTTAAGTGATTTATGAGCTAGGCTGCTCTTCAGATCTCATGGCTCCTGGTCTGCAGGGTTGTTACACCACGACCAGCATGGGCAGATCCTGCACAGCAAGTTTCACAGGAATCCAGCTGCAGATCAGGTGCTACCACACTGCTGCCCCAGGGGCTGGGCCTCCTACCCTGTGGCTGAGCTAATCCAAGGTGACTCATGGTAAAAGCTGTAATGACCCCACACCTTCCTAGAAAGGCATTTCCTTGACTTCAGGTACTAAATTAGAGCAAAGATGCGTGTTAAGTCCCGATGCTGTTGTACGTAGATTTCAGTGAGTCATGCATGCGGACAGGACCCTGTTTTATCCCTGACCAGTGGCAAAGAGGAAGAGGAAGGGCCTTCCATTTTCGTGTTCATATATGAAAAACCTAAGACACAATACATCTGTGGTATATCACCTAGAACTGTGCGATATATAATGAAAGAAGAGAACTAATTTGTTTTCTAATCCAAAATGCTGCTAATATGTTAAAAAAATAAGCTTTCAAAGTGAAATGGTAAATCCTAACCATGGTAGAAATAACATCATCAGTGAAATTTAAAATTGCTCTGCTTCTCTACCTCGCAGTGATGAACTGGCTTCCTGATTGTCACTATCACATTTCCTAAGCTTTTCTGAGAACTCTGGTATTATTCCCCACCCAGGATAGAGCAGACTATGGGGCTGCTGCTTTTAAAATACAAATTGTCATCTCTGATTAAAAAAAAAGATCTGTGGGAAACCAGCCAAGCAAGCCATGCAGGGGAAGAAGAGTCCATCTGCCCTGGTCCATCTTACGACTGACGCTGCTGTAGAATAAGCCCTCAAAATCTGTTTTTTTTTTTCTCCCTGCCTTTGCTGAAGAAGCAAGCAAGCCAGACTTTTCAGCAGTGGCCATTAACTGCTGGCTCATTTCTGACAGGGTGCTGAGTTTGAGCCCCTGATGTCCGGCTTGCACATGTACAGCACGGGAGGCTGGGAGCAAGAGTTGCTTCTGCTGTGCCGAGACCTCGTGTAGGTAGAGGTACTGGTGCCAGCAGCAGGACACTGGTAGTCATGCAGTGTTCAGCTTCCATCTTCTGCCATGCTCCTCTTGATAGAAATGATGATAGTTCCTCTCAGACTCAAAGTGACACTGTGAAAATAGTATTTGCCAGGTCCTGAGAACTGCAGTCATAAATGCCACGTAAAGGCCCACAAAGCAAAGAATAACTCATTTTTCACAAAGGAACTTGTACAGCATTTGGTAAATAGCTCATTAAACAACAAAAAAAAAGCAACAAAAATTGAGTGCCTGCTCATAAACTGTGTACCATCCATTCTGTGAGCTGGTAAAAGTGTTGTGGGAATAACGCTGTGCAGTCATGCAACAAAAGGTGGTCATTGTCAACAACGGGGAAACACTGCCCCCCACTTTCTACCTTTATATTTCTTCACTTGGCCACTATAATGGCCCTTTAACACTGCCTACTCTATATGGTTGCTTTATATTTTTTCATTTTTGATCTCTTTTCTCAGGTAACAAGTGACAGGATGCAATGACACAATCTTAAGTTGCACCAGGGGAGGTTTAGATTGGACTGTAGGAAGAATTTTTTCACAGAGAGGGTGGTGAAGCATTGGAACTGGATGCCCAGGTAAGTGGTGTATTCTCCACCCCTGGAGGTGTTTAAGAGACGTGTGGACATGTCATTAAGGGACATGGTTTCATGATGAGACTCGGTAGGTCACGTTGGTGGTTGATGGACTTGATGAACTTGAAGGTCTCTTCCAGCCTAGATAATTCTATGATTTTCTGCCTCAGCCAGGACACATAAACAATGCTGCTCCCTGGAGGCATAAATACTTCAAGAAGACATTTTTCACCAAAGCGGGAGAGCAACAAGAACAAGAACAGAGAAATGGTGCAAATTTGTGGGGTACCTACACATGGCGGCAGTCCTACCAGGTAGCTGTTGGTATTGTCCACAGGTAATATGTGACTGCTGAGGGCTGAAAACATGTCCAATCCCTGGGGAACTATGAAGAAGTAATTATGGATAAGGAGGACAGGGAAAGAGACTCATGTTTGGCCAAAGCAAACTCAGGTTACTTAAAGCACATGTTTTCACTTTATGGCTAAATCTCCTCATGGAAAATGTGTTCTGTGATGACAGAAAGAGTGAAATTGCCATCTGGCAGTATCCAATACAGCCAACAATATTTTCCCATCCAAGCACCAAAACTGCTTATGTGCCACATACACTTGAGCAGCTGGCAATGGCAACAGAGCAGCAAGCCCCTTCAGTGCTTTGACACACGGTTAACTGAAAACACAACAAAAAGAAACAGTGAGAAGACAGCAAGTGGTTAGAAACTGGCAAGTCATTGAGCACCAGTCTGGGCCTAGACCCCAGGTCCTCCATAAATCTGGGACAAGCAGGTCTGTAATTTGGTTTGCTCAGTGCAGGAATGCAAAGTTCAGCTTTCTTCCCATGCTCAAGGTACCCAGCTAACAGACAATGAAATCAGCCTCAACCCAATGAACAGAGAAAGAGCTCCACAGGGACTTGTGCCAGGGGCTGCAAAAATGTGCTGCTTATGCCTGATGAAGTTCTCAGCTGCAGGGCAGGAGAACTGAAGTTTGCACTTCACGGGCAACTGTGGCACTGCTCTTGCTGTGAAGGATGGGGAGGCCACAGATGACACTGCTGTGTCACCTCTGTCTCTCTGTCACTGGTGGTCATGGAAAACATGCAGGATGAAGGCAGGTGGAGACTCCAGAAAAACAGCGTTTGAAAAGCCTGTAGGTAAAGAAATAGCATGTAGCTCTTACCAGCATAGATGGTGGGCACAGCTTGCATGTAATTCTTATTTAAAAAACGTTTCCAGTTCTGGGGGCAATCTTCATAGGATAAGCTTTCCTGGCCCTTCTCTTTGTGATAAATGTTAAGCTGGTTTCTTTGGATTTTTTTTGCATGGTGTCCCAGTGACATTTGTACCAACGTTGGCATTCTTGATAACAAATCTCTCTGAAGTTTCTTGTTTGCTTCTGCCACTGACATCTCATCTCAGCAGTCAGGAACGAGCGTGTGTCTGTGCACGGATATAATCAAAGTGCCTTCAAGCACAGGGTGAACTTCCAAAGATGCTTCTTTCTCCACTTTTTAGCTCTCTGATCATTTTTATTTTCCTTTTATCCTTCTATCAGTTCCCCTAGTGACTTTATGTGAATTTGTTAGAAATAATCTAAAGTGGTTTGGTCTGGAAAAAGACAATCTGTAAAAGGCATAGCATGAAAAAAGAAAAATGACATTATTTTTTTCTTACACGTGGGAGAGGAAAATAAGGACAGCTTCTACCTTTAAATGACGATACAACCTGTTGCTTCTTCTGTGCTTTCGCAGGTATCAAAAATGCCCGAGGATTGCATTTCACTGCTCAAGGAGGAGTACAGGGTGTTAAGAAGGATAAGGGGATATGGGAGGTATTTTAGTTTCCCATATCCTTTGATTTAGTATATCCCATTTTTCAGTATCCTGCTGCAACATAGGTTTTTTCTAACAGAATGAGGAGAAACACTCTTGAGCACAGTTCAGCTTTTCAGCCTTAATCCCTTCCTAGACATGAATACAAATTTTAGTTATACCTGGGATTTCAAGCACTGTTACGGAGAAATCTTCTATTGACACAGAAACAGAAGAGAAACTCTGCATTTGGGTAAAAAAAAATAAATGTTTGCAGCTTACTTGAAGAGCCAGAATAATAGAAGCTTTCAAAATACTCTGTTCCTAGTCTCTTGTAAGCTTCATCTGGATCTGCACTTCAAAGACTGCTTGTATATCTCCTACTCTTCCATGCTTATGAAGTCTCCCACTGCTGAGGCTATTTGGGAAGGGGTGGCTTGCAAACTGAACACCACCCCAAAGAAATGAGCCATCCTGCACAAGTCCAAGGCTGCGTTTTTGGAACCCCCTGGTCAACACATCAGTTTGCTGTGTGACTGTGGAGGGGATTCATTTGCTTAAAACACAGACTTCTGCCACCTGCTGAGATGTGATAGAGCACCCAAAGTGCTCCAGCAGGGACAGGACTCACAGGACATGACTCAAAACTCACAGGGACACCCATAGTCATGGGGGAATGGCTTTCCAGAATTAATTTCCTAATTAATTGCACTAAGCAATAGTTTCTGTATTAACACGGAGTGTTTCTCTCCAGTATTTTTATTTCAAGTGCTCCTCATTTTGGGCTAGGTTTAATCCCACTTTGATTTACGGATGTCTGAGGAATAAGCACCTAGCCCTAAGGTACTTGTCTTGGTCCCTGCAGTCCATGTAGCCTCTCTGTGCTCAGTGAACATGGACTGGGGGTGTCAACAGACATTCCACTCCCTTTGTGGCATTGGAAGGATGAATCTTTATCTGAAGCTGGCGGTCACTCTTCAGTAGCTGCAGGAGAAACTCAGATAATTTACTGAGACTGGACCCTCACTTCAAGAAGTTTAAAATGAAATTAAAAGTATCCCACACTTCAAATCAGAGGTAAGAAAACTTCTTGTGCTTTATTTTTTTTTTTATTGAGTCCTACTGTTTCTACAAGTTGCAACAGAAGTCTCATTCTTCGAAGGCAACACGAGCCCTCCTCTTCTGATTGCTGTGTGCTTTGGGAAAGTCGGTTGTTCTTTTACCCATTACTTTGCTAACTTCATTATAAGCACTAATAGCAAATTCTGATATACCACTATAAAATCTTCCAGCCCATTAGTTAAGGGAGGTGCGTTTAAATCTCTATGAGCACAAACAACACTACGTTGTCTCTGCAGGCGTTGATTACACTTTGTATGAGGAAGGGAACATTAGGTCTTAGCATCCTGGAATGATATAAAGAGTTTAATTTAAAAACTCATCTATGAAGTGAACACCTACTTTCTGTTTCTTGAGATGCAAATTACTCATAGTGAGCAACAGTAACAGCTGTTTATTTAAAATGGTCATTCTGGCATGCTTCTTGTGATTTTAAAGGTTTTCCAAACTATCACAAAGTGAGTTAAAACACACAGAGGGTAGGGAAGCCTTTAAGCTTCCATGTCTGTCTTTGTTTACCAGCAGAGGGAGAAGCTGCTGAGCAATGTTGGAACCCAAAGGCTATTTTTAAGAGATATAGAGAGCTCAGGTACACAGTTAAGCTATCATGATCTGGTAAGTTATCATATGTTGGCTGAGCTGCTTCCCATCTGCAGGCATGCTCCTAGTCAGAAAAAAATGAAAAGTAACACAATTTGTCTTTGCACCTTGTCACTGCAGGTAGATGTGCTGGGGAGACACATCCAGCCGGGAACTGCAGCTTGGCTGTGCTATCTGAGCAGGCATCTGAAGTCTTAACATCCCTGGATCACAAGAAGCTGTGCAAATCAGCTGAGCTCCTTGTCAACATTTAAAGGGGGCTCTGGCTTCCCAGCATGGTGAGACACCAAATTCTGCTACTGAATATTTACGCTTTTTTTGTTGAAATTGGATCCACAATTCATGCTGGTGACCAGAGCTGGCATAAAAGGAACATTTGCATCATAAAATTATGACCCTGCCCTCAGCAATTCACAGTGCTGTAATGCTCATTGGAACCCCAGAAAGCCTTTTAGCCCATCTTTAAGCTCTGAGGAAGATCACAGAGCGCTGCTGTTAGTTGTCTGTCTGCTAGATGATTCTCAGGGAAAGACAATAAATAAAAACGACCCAAGTAATCACTCCAAATAATCATTACTAAAATAAGAGTCAAGATGACGTGATTGTTCATAATACATCAATTTCAAAAAGAAAGAATAAAAGCATTTAGCCAAATATTTTCCATTTTGTGAAGTGGCTAGAATTCACTCCTACACAACGTATAACAACAGCTACCCACACTAAGTGGCTTCGGCCCATCAATTTCATCAAGGTTTTAGGTCACCTCAGTAAGTATATTTCAATTTATATTTTCTACCACACACACTTTTCCTTTTTTCCCCCAACTGTGTCTACTGAAAGTTTCAATTTGAGACATCCATATGCTTACGTTCATGGTAGGTGGTAGGGTGAAAGGCAACGTGCAACAAAAAGCTTTCACCTGTCTGTGATTTCATCTGCGTGCAGAAAGCCAGCACACACATTATGCTATGCTTCTGTAGACTCCAGCTCTGTGGCAAAGACCCTTAGCCACATGGCACAAAGGTCTAAAGCTAAACAAGGGAATTGTTACCCAACAGGAATGGGAAGGAGTCTGTGCTGGGTGACACACCATCCACTTTGGTGAAGGTTTTGTAACTCCACAGAGGTAGGTAGAGAAGAAACTCTCACATTTACAATTCAGTCAGAGGTGGAAGCACAGTACAGTGCCAGATTATTTGTAAGAAAGGGAATTTTATAGTATCTGCCAAGTGAATTTGGAAGGATACGACTCGGCTCAATTCACTTAGTTACCCCGGTGGCCTACCATCTGGTCACTTTTGCAATTTATATATCACTAATTCTTAACTATAAAGTGTTTGTGCTAGGAAGCAGAAGAAGAGAAGAAATCGCATTTGGTGCTCCTGTACTGACAGATGTGCATCACCCCTTTTCACATTTGGTAGATAGATGGAAATAGATAGACTCAATGCATAAACTCCCCTCTTTGTCCAGTAACAGACTTAATCATCCCTTGAGGTAAATATCGATCCAAACTTTGTCCTACTCCCTCTTTGCTTCCTGGATGAATACATCCTGACATTGCCCTCAGCATGTCAAAAATTTGCCTGATGCAGTAATTCATTCAGACAGTCTATTATCTGATGAAAGCCTTCTTAAAAATACACCATAAAAATAAACACTGACAGTCAGTAGTTGATTATGGCGAGCAATTTTCACTCCAAGAGCAACTATCCACTCAACTACAACCCTTCACAACGCACTCCCTGGCCATAGGAGCTGGTTCCCAGTGTTCTCTCCAGCAGGAGCTCTGCAACATTTGTCAAATCAAATAAATGGGAGGAGATATAAAGCAGCTAATAGCTTATACATGTGAAACTGTTTCCAAATTTCCACCAACAGGAATGTTTCCAAAAAGGTCTTCTCAGGAAAGTAGGGCTGCCATTTATTTAATATAATTATCTCAGAGTGGATCTCGATTTGCTACATTGATAAATGCTGTATTGGCAAGTGACTTGAAAAACTAGCAGACAAAAACATAATACTTTACAGGAAACTATTAATAACAATGAAAACCCCTCCAAAATAAAAAATGGTGTAGCTGTAAGATGTGCAAACCTGCTGTCATTTGGAATGAATGAACCCAGGAATACCTACATAAAAACTGGGTAGGCCTGTCAGTAAAATTAGTGTGGTGGATTATAAAAATAAATTTGGGTGATTATTACTGATATTAATATTAAGGGAAATTAAATAAGGGATTATAAAGGGAAATAAATATTAAGAGAAAAATATTAGGGAAAGCATGAAGTACAGTGTAGGGAGGCAACCAGTGTCAGATATTGGAAATATGGCAAAGCCAATAAATTAACTTCTTAAATATTCACTTCATGGTCCTCTCCATGGGCTGCAGGGGCTCCGGCACCCGGAGCACCTCCTCACCTCCTTCTTCTCTTACCTTAATGCTCATGCTGCTCTTTCTCATTTGTTTTCCTCTTCTCCTCTGCCTGTCCAGTACTCTTTCTGAAGTATGCTTTCCCAGAGCCACATGTGGCCAATGTTCTCAGTTGTACTCTGCTGTGGGTCCACTGGAACTGGCTGGAATTGTCTGTGTCCAGAACAGAGCAGCCTCAGTATACCCAATACACACCAATGTTGGTTTTACTTAATATTTTCAAAAACTGAAGCTCAGTTTAACAAACTAACCAGTAAATGTAAGCCAGTAGGTTGTAGTATTGCCTCTCTTTAAAATAGTACTAGTCTCTAGGACACACTGTATGGAGAATATCAGCTTGTTCTTCCTTGCTGACCTTCATTGTCATTAATAGCTATAATGCAAAACAGCCATTCAGCAGCCTTATACCACTTATTTACACAACTCAGCTTAAAAAGAGTTTAGGTTATCATCATCTGCTTTTTGATTAACCTTACTGCATCTTTGCAATGAGATCGGTCATTACCATTACTGTTCCCTGGCACAGAACCCAAAAAGCTATTTGCAAAGGTAGCTGTATCTCAATTAATGCACTGTGCAGCCAGCAAACAACAGAAAACAACACTGCAAAGTGCTGAATTTGAGTTTATTTCATGCAACATATGCAGAATCCCCTTGAGTACTGCAAGATGGAGTCCTCCTAACTCCCTTTTGATTTAGTGCCTCCGCCTCCTAGAGCAAAAACAAATATCTATTACCTCTTAAATGAAGCAGATGAGAATTATTGGCTTTAGGGATCTTGAAAAATATACTCTAGCTTTCCCAGTGGAATATCTGCAACAGTTTATTTTTTCTTAAATGAGCATTCATGTATTGATTTATATTTACAACATCTGGCTATGTAAATTCTTAACATAAACCTGTAAGCAGGAACCCAAAACCTATTATTATAAATAGGTTTGTCTGGATGAAAAGCGTTCCCTGTATGGATTTAAACCATGTCTCATTGCAGTACCTAGATCTAACCCCTAGAGACCTCCCCTCTTTACAACCCTGACCAGAGGTCAGAGGCTTGGCTGGATTAGCATTCAGATGCATAGGCAAATGTAGTCAGGGCTATGCCTGAGTGATTCTGATTTACAAAACTGGGTTGGAGATACTCATCTGCCTCTGGAGGAGCGAACAACAACTGTTCAACAGCAGCTTGTCACAATTTTCAACATTCCCCTCTCTGCGTAGAGGGTAAATACATTACACTGGATGTTCAAAGGTGAGCGCTTATAGTGGGGAAATACATTTTATTTCTCTCTAACACGTACATCTTTCTGTTAGTGGACGAGCTCTGGGGACTTATTCCTAGTGAAATATGCTGTTAGATTTCTTTTTCCCTTCAGATATATCCTTCTCTCCAACTCATGTTCATAGGTGCACCTATTTTCCACTTTGTGTAGACTTCAGAAGTGAAATTCTATGTCCTTGGAATTTCCTATGTCCTTCTTGAACAGCTGTGTTCTCTGATTCCCCTAGATACTCACAAATTCCATGGTTTGACCAAGGGTAGTTCATATTTACCTTTATCTGGGCTTCCAGTAACAGGAAAAGTATTACAGAAAGAAGGCTTCATTCCCACTGAAACATCTAATCCAGCATCTAATTAAGAATGAGAGTCTCAAGATGTTTTGTACAGAGTGCTACGGCTTTGAGTTGCAATCAGACAGTGCAACACAGGAGAGATAATTTCACTTTGAGAGGCAGCTCTGCCTGAGACAGTCTAGCCCATGTGCATGGGGGATATCCACAGAAAGCATCACCTGGCTGCACCCTCTGCCCATCAGGTGGTGGGGTCTGCAGAAACTGGAGAAGACTATCTCCCACCTCCAGGATATGCAGAGTGTCACCGTCCATGCCCTGCCACCTCTTGTTTTCTTGCACATGCTCTCCCAAGAAGATGGCTATAAAACAAGGCACAGCTGCTGTTCTACTGAGATTTCACTAATTTGATTTCCTTCCCTGCTTTATTGCTGGTGCTAATAATGAGCCATTTGTTGTGGCAGTGATATTAGAGATATCTTTTCCTGAAGAGAAGCAAGTGCTTATTTGAAGCTCTTAAATTGTTCTGGCCAGGCTAAACCACCAAACTTATTATAAAGCTTTTATGTGGATTATTACCAACAACATTAGCATATTAATTATTCCTCTGTGAATTCTTAAAATGTTAATCCACTGCATACTGCTAATTAAAGAGGGTACAGCTATGAAACTGGGCAGAGATTACACTCCCATAATCAACAGAGGCTTCTCTGCCTTCTTTGCCTGACAAATGACTCAGCTTTCATTACTTTTTTGATAGGACTGAAAGGACTACCTGCCTTGACTTGCCACCACGTAGTGGCTTGCCACACACAGCTTGGCATCCTCAGGATTATTTCTGGTTATCCCCTATTAATACACACTCCTGAGTATCACTATATACTCTAATTCCACTCTTTCCAGTAATGGTGTGACCTGGAGTCAGGGAGGCCAGGGAAAGCTTCCAGTTACCTTGTTTGGTCCCTGGATTGGGCCATTAGCAATTGCTGAGCTTGGATTTGGCTCAATGCTACGTCACGTTGCACACCAGTGCAGTGATCTCCACCTCGAAAGCCAGTTGCAGTTTATGGCAGGTTCTTCCAGTGCTTATGACTCCAATTTCATTTACAAATACTTTGTCAGTGAATCTGTGAGAAAAACTACTACTGGCACAAGCAGGCTGCAGTGAGTTTGCTTTGCCAAACCTGCCTTTTATTTCCGTTTGGAGGATGTGCCTCTGTGTCTGGCAGGACTGGGTGGAACTGCTGGTAGCCTACAGGACACCATGCTTCAGAAGAGAGACATTTCCCTGGCCCGTAGCTTTTATTTACCTGGGATATTTCCAGATCTGCACTGGCCAGAAGACCAGTATCACGCCAGCAGGGGTTCCAGGCTCTGCAACTGGTTGAAGGTGCACAGACAATAAGCACAGCCTTCAGGGACTCCAGGTTCATACTGAGTAAGTGCAGAGGATCCAAGCTTGTTTCTGATCTGATTCCACCACTTGGCTAACCATTCTGGCACATTGGGGTGGATGCATCTCCTCAAGATCTGCTGCTTTGCAGCCCTCCACATCCATTAATTTACTAAATCAGTAAAGTTTGTGAGAAAAAGCTCAAGCCACCATGACTCCTTTCTGTAACATACATTGCAGAAGATGGAAAAGTCCCATCAGCAGCTCCATACAGCAGCTTGGATTGAGTAACTTCTAACTCCAAATCCCCAAACCTGATTAATCAGACAGCAAAGACAGATACCTCTCCAGAGCATGCATTGTCTCCATGTGCAAAAGATAGACTGAGTAGATCCAAAAATAGCATTAATGGGAGCCACAAAAGAAGAAAATGCATGAGAGAGTGTTACTCTGTGCAGACTAAAACAGAACTGAACAGGCCCTTTGGCTTCATGATCCTGGTCAGATATGATTTCTCTTACTTCTCCTTTCTTTACTTATGTAATGTGAAGTTTTATTTAGGCATGCTGGTAAAGAGCTCTGGGATTCACGAGATGAGGAATGTTGTAAAAAGTCCAAGTCGCTGTCAGACTGGGAATTATCTAAATCATGGGGAATCAAATAAAGAAGATAAAACTATTAGGCACTCCATAACTCAGATGCTATGGAGGAAATGCTGAGATAAATATTAGTCTTTTGTTTCAGAAGGAAGAAGGGCGAAGAAATGAAGTACCACTAAACGTCTTTTGTCCCCTAAATAATAGAGATATAACCAGAAAAAGCAGAATTCCTTATTTTTCTCAGAAATAAAACAGCAAAATTCACAGTGAAGAATTCTACATGCATGTTATAGTCTTATAGTTCCTAATAGGATTTGAAAGCCTTTTGAAAGCATTCTGTATTTTTAGTAAAGAGGTGATAATCTTTGCAAATTACACACCAATTTCACATATTCAGGGGAAAGATCCCCAGTTCTAATATCATGAGCACATTGTTTTTTGGGGGATGTATCTTTGCTTTATCATATTGCAAGCAATATTGTTTCCATTGGTCAAACACAGCTAGATTGATGACAGCAATGGAAAAAACAGATGTGCATACACAGATCTCCTAAAATATCAGTGAGCTAGTATATGCATCTCTATTCAAAGAACAGAGGAGAACATGTGAGCAGAACTGTATTGGAGCTGCTTTCCCAAATAGCAATAATTTTTAAAAATCACCACAACAATGTTCTAGGTCTCAGCTCCCTTATAAGCTCCTTCCCAGCAGATAAAATGAGTAGAGCAAATCCAGCAAGCAGAACCCCCCCGGCTTCCTTTCTGCTGCACCTGCCACAGCAAAGACAGTCCTTTTTTTTTTTTTTAAAAAAAAAAAAAAGCATGTCTAGTCACAGCATTTTTTCACTTTAAATCAATGTTCATTTCCAGGTCTTCCTTTGGCTGAACTTGATATTGTGCTATGCCTTAAAGTTATATCCTCCCTACACAGGCTTTAGAGTCTGAAACGATGTAGGGAATTCTTATTAACACCTTACGGGCAAGATAACCACAGTTACTTGTTTAAGCCATCTATCTGAGTGCCACGTTCTGTATCTTATTATGGGATTTAACCCCAAAGCTGGCGGAGTGCCTCACTTTGTCAATTCCACAATACATATTAAAATATACATATATATATATATCTTCTCGCATATTCAACGAGTTTTAAGATCATAGCCAAAGGACATATTTTCAGTCAAAGCTGAGCATGATCCCACTGAAAGCCATACACCGCCCTAGCTTTGATGGCTCTGCCAGCATGCCCTTATTTAGCTGGTATGAAAGCATAATGCAAAGGCACTTTTTGGGAAGCTAAGTTTATAGCTGGCTCTGTTTGCCTGAAGTGAGCCCTTGGCTCAGCACAGCTGAATTGCTCCCTCTGTATGCCAGCCCCTCTGCCTGCTGGCACCGACGCTGCTGCCGTGCTCCTCAGCACTTCTGCGGCTCCCTTGCTCCTCCTCCTCTCCCTACAGCTCTCAAAAGATGGGAACGTGAAGACTGTAACAGCGGAGACGTACAGTTGTAAATAGCTCTAATGCAGATTGTAAAAGACACAGAGCAACCCAAATCCAATTTAAGCACAAGGCAGCGTATGGGTCCTGCAGCATTTTGGAATCCACTTTCTTCTCTGCACGTGAAGGCAACAAGCACACAGCTCCCACCAGCATCAGGGGAAGCTTAACTTGTAAGCTGCCTTTTTGAGACAACAGAGAAGCTGAATAAATGGTGTTAGCACACTAATAACCAGCATTTGGTGTAGCCTGGCGATATTCTCAGACCCCTAGATTTCCCTCTGGAGGCACCACACAAAGCTGCCAACACCCAGCTTGGTGGCAGCACCACGGCTCAGCTATAACCCCTGAGCAAGCAGAATGTATGTGAGGAACCTACCATACCTCTGGGATGCAAAGGTGGTGCTGCTCCACGTTTCCTCACACCTGATGTAGTTTGCTTTTCCACCTGCTCCCCCTGCTCCAGCCTGCCAGCAGCCAGCAGCGTTCATCTTCTTGCCCTCTGACTTCTGGGCTCAAGGCCTAGGCAAGCCATCTCCTCAAAGCAAGGTAGGGGTGGTTCTTCCACAACCTCAGTCCCAGAATGGGGATGTATCCCTTGAAAAAGTCCAGCTCCTGGAACACGTCTGTTCAGGAACTAGAGATGGAGGGAGAATAGCCTGCAGGATGATTTTTTTCTTGTTGACTGTGAATATATTTAGAGTTCAGATCTGGAAAGGGTGAGGGAATCTGATGACGAAGAGATAAAACTGACACTTACAAAGAGGAAGATGGATGTAGCTAATGTATTCATAATGCAAGCCTTAACTCTCTCTCCTGGGACAAACTGAACGTGAAGCTACCCGAAGCAGAAAAATGAGCCAATTTTCACTGCCTCACTGGGAAGACCTCAACATACCATGGTGTTTGGTCCACTTTGCGAGCTCTGGATGAAGCTGTGGTGTGTTTCATTGGCGGTTGCCTGTTTCAAGTTCCTTGTAGCAGTGGGGGAAAGGGAGAGATACGCAGGGGGAAATGCTTTTCTTTCCTCCTCCACAGTCCTCAGCTTGCAAATGAGCTTTTCTAACTACATGTGCCTGTTCCAGGCCTTGCTCCTGCTCCAGGCTGGGAGTAACTTGGCAGCAGATCAAGCAATCAAGCACACTTTCATTAATTCAGGACCGAGCTGCCTTGCCATCACTTTTAACCTTGTCCCTTGACACAGCAGCGCTCTCCCTCATCCCCACGTGGCCCCGGTGGCACGAGGGCCTGCTGCTTGGCACCGGGGAGGATTCATACAATTAGAGGCCGTGTTCAATAAACACAATGGAGTGGAAATGGCCGGGGTATATTAGTAATGCTGTCAATCTGGGGCTAATGGAGAACAGCAGTTTTATCAACTTTGAAGCAAGCAGCAAAAGCCATCGCTAACGGAAAGGTCATCACGCTGTCTGCATAGTGAGTGATGTGACAAGTCCAACGGCTTAGCATTTTGAGAATCATGCCCAGGAGAAGACAATGTGTCTAGCATCCAGCGGTGACCTTGTCACACTGCCTGCAGGCTGCCCGCCATGGAGCTGCCATCGCTGCTCCCCTCCTTCCCAGGGCGAGGACACCAGGAAGGCTTGGAAGAGGCAGAAGAGGGTGAAGCTGATGAAGAGACACGTCTACAATGAGCCCAGCAGCCAAGCATGGCACATGGCATAGCTGAGGGTATGTTGCTGTTGTGTTCTGTAAGCACATGAGTGAGAGCTCACCCAGATGCAATGCTGCCAAATTAAAGTGCCAACAAACCTGAGGTAAAAGCCTTTGCATGTCATAAGGAAGCCCTATGCCTAAAAGATACCATTTAGACCTACACTACATCGGTTCACCAAAAACTTCAATGCCAGCTTGGGCTTCAAGCATAGAAATGTCTGTCAATGCTGTGCATGGTAGTGCAGAGAGATTCTCCACAAATCTGCACCTCATGGCCTCTTTTGCAGTTGTATAAAATGGACCCTTTCTGATCTGGCAGCATTTTACCCATCATTTACATGAGTATTGAGGACTACAGTAGAGATCAAGTCAAAGAAGGATCCCTTTCTTCTTTAATTTGCTTCCATTTGCCTCTGCTCTTTCTCATTCTCAACAAATAGCCTCTAGAATTGTAATTTCTGCTCCACTTCAAGGAATCAAAATAAACACTTCATGGCTCATGATACTCTGTGACTCATTTTCCAACTGTTAATTGTAATGTGTTTTTTTTTTTTTTCTTTTTTCTTTTTTTCTTTTTGGTAACTGTTGAAAGCTGATGCTTCTAAATAATGGATAGACCAAAACATAAGCCTTAAAAAAAATAATGCTATAATAATGAACATATTGCTAAAGTAGTGCTGGATTCAGCTGGTTTTAAGTGGTATGTGGTGCCCCTGCTCTGTCACAATTACTCTTTGATTTTCATTTTGTTGCAACAAAACGTTAGGCCTTTTTATTTGGTATGTGGCATTAATAAATGCATAGAAGATACAAACACTTATAGACACGCAACTGGGCTTTCTTTTCATTCCCTGTTATTTTTTTTTCAGTCCCTCATTTCAATGTTTGTGTCTGGTTAAGCCAACTATGCACATGGTTGGACTCTAACCTCAGCTTTAGGCCACCTCTCCAGCTTGCCTTCATGGGTACTCTGCCCTGTGCCTTCTCCTTTTCAGCATGGAGCCTCTCCAGAAACACCTCGACATGTCACCGTTCAGGTTTATTCATGAAATAGAGTACTGGAAACTGCCTTATGGGGACCACTGAATGCATTTGTTTCATTTAGCCCATTTCTCCTCTCCCAGCCATTATCTCTGGAAAGTATATTTCCAGTGAGGGCTAGTGTGCAGTGCATCTGATGTCCTGATAGCGCATACTCTCATTAGGCAAATCCCAAGGATATCTCAGAAGCTAATGAGAATGGTTACAGATGCATTAACAAGGTCACTGATAAGAATATAGTCACAAATCACCTAATTAGGAGGGGAAAAAAAAATCCAGGCAAGCTCTTGTACATTTCTGCAGTCAGCTGCCAGCAATTGCCTCTCTTTCCCCTACCTGGATAGGCAGCTGCCAAAAATACCTCTTGGAGCCTGAGAAGGAAGGAGGAAGCAAGAACCTCCAAATCCTGGCATTTTCAGCCACTACAGACACTTCATTTGTGATACTGGATGTACCTCCTCAGGCCTTCTCCTCTAATAGTTGCTCACATCCATCTGGTGTAAATGTTTTCCTACTCACCTTCCAAGACAGTCACTTTCTGCACTCATTTTGTGTCCAAAGAACATTTAGGGGGACGCAGCTTTTGCTACACTTTATGTAAAACCCACACCAACCAAGGGAGACATCCGTTGGTTTTTCATCAATCCATCATTTCCATTTGGTGGAACCCAAGAGTTATGTGATTCTATCCTTCTACGGGAAATGCAAGGCTGATGTCATCCATCCTAACTTCAACAAAACCCCCACATTTCCACCAAGTCAAAAAATAAATAAATAAATAAAATAATCATTCAACTGCATCAATAGAAATTGCTTCAATTCAACCACAAGTTTTCAGCTTAGCTGAATCAGCAGCTTTTGACAAAAAAAAATGTGCCTTCAGAAAAGTTTTGATAAACTACAAAGATGTACAAAATAACTACATGTCTTGCCTCTGCAGCCGTAGTCAAAGTACCTCTGTATCGTTAAATAGGCAGCAGATTTATTCTACTCCTAATAGCGAGAATTTATGTGTTAGTACTTAAACTACTACACTCTTGTTCTATTATGGGTTTATAATAGAAATTAATTGAAAACTACTAACGACATAGTGTACACACAGCTACCATAACACACATACACACACAGAATACTATGAATTCTGAGCACGTATATGTGTAACAAACATACAAATACGCCTAGATACAAAGCTCTTACATCAATCATACTGAGCACGTTTACACAGAAGCGGAACATATATGCTAACTATT
Organism: Anas acuta; assembly: GCF_963932015.1. Lineage (NCBI taxonomy): Eukaryota > Metazoa > Chordata > Aves > Anseriformes > Anatidae > Anas > Anas acuta. The sequence goes on from NC_088980.1 coordinate 90,505,706, forward strand.
TTTAGTAGAGGACAATGCCTTGAAAACAAAGATACTGTACAACCACAATATGGCCTTAAAATAGAGATTTAGCCTCCTCTCTGTTAATATTCTCTAAATGCTGCTCATGCTTTCTCAGCACGGCAAAGCTCCCTACCCTCCCCAGTCACGAGAGGCAACTTCATTTCGCTTGCGGCACTTTCAAGGTTACTCCCTGCCTGAACAAATGACACCTGGTCTATCTTTTCCCAACTTCGACAGAAATCACCTCGTCCTTCATGATCAGTGCTCAAATGTGTGTACACTAATAAATAAAAACACCGCGCATTCAGACAGCGTCCTTCACAGAAGCGCTTTCCAATCCCGTAGAATTAATAGCAACATCAAACAAAAACCTGGCCAGCTGGGATATAAAAACTGAAACCCACAGTGGCTGCCTGAATGTGAAAAGGAATCGAGGTAGGGAATGAACATGGAAGATTTACTCACATGTTTCTGATGCATTTCATCAGAGATCATTTATAAGCTGGTAGCCAACCTCATGGACAGCTGCAGTGGAAGGTCTTTCTTGGGTGCTCTGGTGCCCAAACAAGCCCAGGGCATCACATGCACTGCAGGCTTGCTGGTGGCAGGGAGTTTCCCTGAAAGAAAGGGGTTGTCTGGCCCACTGGGTACTCGGTGACACAAACATGGCCATGGAGGGATGTCGAGCCTTCTCTTAAGCAGCTCTTAGCACCTACCATGGAGGCAAGGTGGGGAATGGAACAGGGATGATGCCTACAGGAGACACATATTGAGACATTTGCTGAGGTCTGCTGAGATCCACAGGAGCAGATCCTCAAGACTTTCAGCTTTCCCTATGAAGTGATTAGCAACTATGAACTTGTATCAGCATCTTTGAGGCTTTGGCAGACCATAGCCCTGAGGGTCTCCAAGTGTAGAGAGGAGCTGCCCCAGGTTTAGGTCTGACCCTTCTGCTGGTTGCCACAGAGTTTTAATGCAACAGGAAAAGGAACCAATTCAGTGTCAGCAGTGCTCCAGAGCCAAAATTCTGACTGTAATGGAAAGAAATCAGTAGTCTAAGAAGAAAACTTTTTTTTTTTTTTTTTTTTTTTTTTTTTTTTAATTTTAATTTTTTTTAATCTTGGTGCCTCTTGGATGTGCCATGCATTTTAACTACTGAGTACACTATTTAGCCTGAATGATTATGGAACAAAAGATTACCTTCAGAAAAATCATGTTTGTTTTGAATGCCAAGTGCTACAGTGAGTGCTGCGCAGAATTACAATGCCTTGGTGGAATCGCAACAGCCAAAAGTCTGCTGAAGCCAAGAACTTGACGATAAATGAAGAAACAATGAGGCCAGCCCAAGACCCCAAATGAACCCCATAAAAAATACCAGAGAAAAGGGAAACAATGAAACTGCAGCTTGAGAAAACATTGACATTAATAATAAATCTAAATGGGTGACCAGCTTGAGTATGTATGAGTGCTAGTCTTGAATGCCCCTCTCTCCACCCTCGCTGATATCAGAAGATAGCACAAGATTTTAAAGCTGTAGAAGACACACACCCAATCCATGTCCTGGCTTTTTCAGTCAGCTTCCCAGTCTCAGCAGCAGCTGCTGGCCAAGGGCACCCTAAGTTCAGGGACAGGGAGGAGAGGATGTAGTGAAGGAGGCAGCAGTTCCCAGGACCTGCAGCTCACAGAGAATGAATGTGTCAGCAACAACTTATTTGGGAGACTGTGAGACACCAGGCATAAATGACTGTTAAATTAAAATTAAAGGATGAAATAAAGTCGGAAGTTCATCAGTGCAGTGCGGGACAAAGAATGACCAATGAAGCCTGACAGCCATGAGTGCACGGAAACTTCATAAGCTGTGTTCTGCATTCACAGCTAAGGTGTAGCTCACAGCCAAGCTAATTCCAGGATGCCCCATTTTCTCTCTGTTTTTAAGAAGAATGAAGTGTATTTAAATGAGGGTCCTATTGATTTTGTTAGTAACAGGGTCCTATTGATTTTGTTAGTAACAGAAAAGGCCAAACACTGTATTTTGGGGTTTGTGAAAAATAACAATATTGTACACTGGAAAATTCAGGCTGTGATCTAAGTGTCTTTTCCTCTTGTTATCAAAGTCAGTGTATGTGTCTTGATGGTTTCTGTAAGGGCTGCATAATCAAAAAATTCAAGCTTTCACATGAATGTGGAATACAGATGTGTAAGCCAACCAAAACCTCAGGCTCTTTTTGTGTGTGTGCATGTGTTTTTGTTTGTTTGTTTTTTAAGGACAGATGTTTTGAACAACGTTAACTAGTAGAAGACTAATAGAAAAAAGATCTCCCTCTTGCAGCTGGCATGCAGGAGAAATTACATAGTCTGGTGCAATCTGCTTTCCCAACTTGCACAGTTCTAGTTAATCAAGTATAAAATAAGCAATAATAAGAAGAAAATTGCAACTATAAACATCAACCTTTCTAACTTACCACTTTTGTTCTTACTAGAACAGTTTAGGAGAGGTGAAGCCACTTACTTATTTCAACACACACCTTACAGGTTAAAGGAAAGGATATGACTTGCTACTGGCTCCATAGGAAAAAAATATTGTAAATTGATAAGATGCTTGCCAACAGGAACTATTTCAGATTGCACATTAACTGTAGGCCTGTGAAATGGTAGTTAAGAAAAAAAAAAAAAAAAAAAGGATGTCATGTTCTTCATGTGTAAAGTACACCCTATTCTTCAAACAGAATTACATTTATTTTCACAGAGAGGTCAATATTGTATCATCATTTGCCACATTTAGCTTTCTCAGAATGAAAATAGGTAAAATAGAAAATCTTCTAATTGTCACAGATTTTGTGCGAAGCTACAATGGCTGTATGTCACCTTGATAAGCAGCTTATCCAGTACAAGAGAGCTGTGTTCACAAATTAATGTAAATTATGTGAAAGTACCAAAGAGTGGAACACGGGGCTATTATTCACTGAAAAGAGTGACTCACAGTATTGCCACTGGAGTAGAGCACAGAGCTGTGCTCTTCAAAATCCCAGCTTCGGCTTCGTTTCGCGAAACATTGTAATTCTGTCTTCTAACAAAAGTAGCTTTGGCCTTCAATTCATCGGTCTCGCTGCATTAAAGATTCATCAAATACAATTCAAATTAATATTTTATTCCCCGTGGTCCTTCGCCTCCGGCAGCGGCCAGGCCCAGGCATTGTGTGCAGCCAGGAATGGCTCCTGCAGGCAGCCATTCTCCTGCCTAGGCCGCGGGGCCACCATGCCACGTGAAGGCTGAGCTCTTGCAGGCTGTATAGATGGCCCCACGTCCATCTGATAACCCCATGGCAGGGCTTTGTGCAGGATACTGCTCACAGAGATCACAAGACCCTGGGGCAGGTCCATCCCAATATTGTCTTGCCTACAACCAGATTCAGAGCTTGCTGGAGAGCACACAGAGCTTGCTGGTCCCCAGCCACGAGGCATCTCACAGGCTTCTGTGCGAGCCCCTCACATGCTAATACACAACCAAATGGGTCTGGGGGAGTTTTGTATCCAGGCCCAGGGCTTCCCATCATCTGCCCACAAACCACCAAGCTCAAATTTTGTCCAAATTTTGTTCCAAGCTGCACGTAGGAAGAGCTCTTCCAAGCACTAGGCCTTTAGAGTTTGCCAGGGAATCATACAGAGAGCTAAATAAACCAAGTCTATTTGTGTCTAATACATTACTAATTCTGTGTGGTGCCTCATTTTGTTTTTCAATTTTGTTTTTCTTTTTCCCCTGAATTATAAGAACAATTGGAAAAGGCTCTGACCACAGTGAAGCCATGCTTTGCAGGCATTTTGTTACTCGTGTTCTAGTTGTCACTTACTAAATTAGACCTGCCATAGAGCGTCGCCAGTGCGTAACATGCTCAGAAGCTGCGAGTGATGCTCTTCCCCTCCGGTGTTTAGAAATTGGCCGGCAGCTGGAAAGCTGCTGGATCTTCTCGCAAACAGAATGCAGAATTTATCTGTGAATGGGATAGCGTTTACTAAACATAATTTTTCATCATCCAATGAGAAAAACGAGTTCTAAACCAGCGTATTCCAGCAAAATAAATAAATAAATAAATAAAATAAAATATAGGTTATTCATACTTGTATCTTCTACACCCAAGAAGCACATTTGCATTTCTCTTAGTATACTTCTACTTTTATTTTAGCACCCAGCTCCAAGCTGTGCACAGCTCCTTCATGGAGCAGATGCAGATCAGCCCTAGCCCATACCTCCTGTTTTGTTCCTAGCCAGGCCTTGCCTCTTTTGCTGTATTTGGATGTATCAATAACAGGTCAAGAGGCTTTTTTTGTCATAACTCTTGTCCACCACACAGCACTTTTGTGCCTCCTCAGCTCCCTCATCTTGCCTACCTTTTTAATTTCTGCAGTAGCATATTTAATTTTAACTTCCTATGATTCAACCATGAAAAAGCACTTTACAGAATAGCCTGGAAGACAGACATTTCACAAAATAAAAAGCTGAAGTGCATTTCTCAGGGAACAAAAAAATGTTCAAAGATGGCATGGTCTCTATTTAAGCTATTTACCATTTTTGAAATGCTTTTTCCTCTGCGGCAAAAACTTCACCCACTCCTGTATTGCAGCCCACGGCCACTGTGAATAGTTCAGAGCACCCACACACACATTCAGCTTCCACAGGTCTAATCACAGAGTCCTGTGATTTTCAGATCAGCCAGGATGAAAAAAAATAATAATAAAAAAAAATACATTAAAAATAACCACAGTTGATTCAGACTCCTGTGAATTTCCAGGTGCTTCTGCAGTAGTCGGGCCACTGAGCTGTGGGATAAGCACCACCGCCACAGAGACCTCGTACCACACCTCCTTGGCATTAACTGCTGGGGTTTTCCAGGCTTTGATCTCTGCATAAAAATCCGTGCTGCAATATCACTGTGAATGGCTGACACCAAAGAAACCAGCTTGTTATTTCAGTTTTATAACCTAAACTTTCTTATCTTTTTACCAATGAATGTAATTACAGACAAATCAGCTCTGAAAGTAATGGCAATCACTCTCTTGCTCAGGGGGAGGAGAAATGAAAGATAAGATCACTTTTCTCCTGTCTTTTTAATGGCCATGAGAAAAGCCTCTGAAATTAGCTGAATGAATCTCAGCACTTCTTTATTGGCTGAGATCATAATTTCATGGTTAATTATTCTGTATCTAAACTCTCTCTCGTTGCAGCTTCCACAAACTCTTATTACTTTAGTAATATTTTAGGCTATAAAAAGTCTTGTGTTTTGTTTACCAGGACAGGAAAATACACAGTCAGGACAATGTCCCATCATGACTTTGGACTATGCAAATTCAGGGTTTCTTTTATGAACACAACTAGAAGGTCAGGTTACATATTTGTTCCAGCTGTGTTATAGCTGTTCAACACTGTTAGCAGAGGAACAAATGAACTTTTGTTTCTCTTAAGGGTACAGTTAAATTAAAATTAAAATCTAAGAAATGGTTTTAGGGAAGACTCTGGTTCTTTGTCAGTCACAGCATGAGCTGGGCATTGCTGTATTTCAAAGTAGGCTTTGTTCCTATACTGCCTGCAGGTGCAAGTAGCAAACATTGTACAAAATTTAATTTGAAAAACTTTTTTTTTTCCCCTTAATGTCTTCCAGTTAAGTGTTATTTGTGGTAATAAACACTTAAAAAAAAAAAAAAAAGGGGGGCTGGTAAAGTTGTGATTTTAAGCTGAGTGTCTCTAAATCACTTCATGCAGAAATTTGTACTTTTATATAAGCATTAATGAATCAATGTCAAGAAACAATGCAGAAGAGCTTACAACACAAACACTGCCCCAGAATCATTTAACTTTTGAATTCTTCTTCAATGAAAGAAAAATAAAAAGTTCTTTTTTTCTTAGACATTACTATTTACTGCGCAGTTTAATGGGAAAAATAATACTTCTTGGGTATTGGTTCAGGGCAATTGGCTCACAGCAGTACTGAGTAGCTAAGACATGACCTTGCTCTCCAGCTTTGCCCAGGAAGGGCTTTTACCGATTTCGGTTTGTGGTTCATGAATGAATGTAGATCTGGCCAAAGGTCTGCATGACCACAGGCACTGCTTGGCCTTCAGGCTGCTTCCTTTCACCTGCCATCACACAACTTTTTTGCATATACAAAAACCACCAGTAGTTTGTCACAGGCTGGTTCTCCCCCAGGAAAGCTCGAGTCAGGTCTCATTTATGCTCAGCTTTGGAGGAAGCTGAGGGCCCTCCATGCACGGTAGGTTCAGGCATTTAATCAGCTTCCCTCATGACTTACAAGAGAAAATGTTTACCAACATCTGATGCTTGAAGTCCCCACCCCGTGCACACTTTTACACACATTTGCCTAAGAGCGCCTCAGCCGCTCGTCAGACACCAGCTGAGACTGTTTTGACAACAGAGCTATTCATGAGGATTCCTCCAAATGGAAACATCACTGCAGAGTCATTCGTGCTCTTATTTGTGCTCAGGCCTCCGAGCACATGCAAGGTGACCAGTTGGTGAACCACTTAGCAGGTTGACTGAATAGCAACAAGTGACTTGGGTTTAAACCTGACATTGCAGCAGGCCAGAGCAGGGACTCGAGCCTGGGTATTTTTCCTTCAGATGTGTTTCCTGACCACTAGGTAGTGGCTGTTCTGGGCTAGGAAGCAGTCTCACTTATTGGAGCTAAATTCACATATATATATATATATATAAAATTTTATTTTTTCATGGGATGAGGCACCCTTTGCCCATCTAATCTCTACATCAGAAAACTACTTTTCAGGTGATCTTTTCAAGGAACATATTTCATTGTTAATATGACTGTGATGAAGATGGCACAAGAGTGGTACATTAGCTGTCTGAGAAGCACAAACATAACAGTGTCTAGCAGACTGGATGGACTATTTTGAGATGCACCAGCGTGCTGCCTGAGGATGTGCCTTCTCTCTCTGTAACTCTTAACCATCATGTAAACAACCTTTTTTTTTTTTTTCTTTTTCTATTTTTTCTTCTCTATCTGAGAATAATAGCCTTTTTTAATGTAGTATTGTAGACATTACTTTATAATCACACACATTTTCAGAGTGCAAATGGGCATCACCAGCTCGGCGCTCCATACTGACAGACTCAAAGTAAACAGACTCAAAGAGGAAAAAGCCAACTAAAAATGTTGTTAATATGAGAATAATATAGCCATAAAAGAGCATGATGGAAACGAAAAGTGTCTAACTACCAAAAGAGCAGAGTTCTGGAGCAGTTCTGCAAAGAATTCCAGACTGGAAAAAAATGAAGCAAGCAAACAAACAACAACAACAACAACAAAACAGACAAGCAAACTAATATAGGGCTACTGAACTTCATAAAATTAACAAACCATAGCCTGTAATACTACAGAGTTGGTCCTTTTGTTGGGTACCTTGATATGTTTTGGCCTACCAGCTTTACTGTCCTTAAAAACAAACAAGCTCCTGGTTATTTCTCATTGTTATTAAATATGAAAATGGGCAAGCGAGTCTTACAGGCATCAGATACAGAGATAATATTGAAAGTCAAGGTGAAATAGATAATGTAGTTTTAAAAAAGCCATCAGGAAAAAAATCATTGTTAGGAAAAGAAGAAGTAGTATTTAAAAATAAAATGGAAACATTTCTCTATGCCAGAGTTATATTGCAAAAAGGTGTTTTTTGCCACTTTCTTCTTCACCCTCCCCTCCCCCCCAAGATATATGTGTTGAGGGTCCAACCAAAAATCATAGAATCATAGAATCATAGAATGAAATACCGATGTCACGTGTCACAAGAAGAAGAATCATCCAGACTGATTTGGCACGGAGTGAAAAATTCCCACTGGTAGAAAATTTTCCCCCAAGGATCACCCAACAGAAGACATTGCCAAGGCAGATGCAAGAGTGCAGTTCCAGGGTTTGCAATGCTTTCCTCAATGGAGAACAACTCGGGAAATCCCTGCATGCCCTTGCCTACACAGTGAGGCAGTCAGATGCAAAAAAATCCTTGTTGGTGGTACTATTCATGACCCCTGGGAGACAGAAAAGGATATGTAGCAGGGAGCAGTGGGCAATCTATAAATTGTCTTGTGTATAAGGCCCTTGTGTTCTGTTTAAGCTACATGGTGGGAACGTAGCTGGATACTCGTTTGTTTTCAATTCTGCAGAGAGTCTGAAAGTGTGCTGGCTTGCTGAGCTGCTCTGTTTGTTCTTAGAAATAGGAACTATTTTCCCCAGTTTTCAGGCTTTTTTTTTTTTTTTTTTTTCTTTTTTTTCCTCATGGATGCACAGATGTACATTTTGTCATTGATAGGCAACCGAGGAAAGTGAGGTGAGAAAAATACAGCTCACGACTTTTGGGTCTCTTCCCTTACTCTATCAAAGGAAAAACTCAGCCAAGAAAGGGAACTGATAAACCTTTGAGCCTGCCTAATTCATTCAGCCCATCAAAAGGCATGGAGATGCACACACAGCCCCATTCATCCTGGTGTCCTTGCTGTACATTAATAAGAGACGCATTCACCCTTTCAGTGGCTATCAGTACGTCCTTTCATTTTGGACACTGCCTCATTCACCTGCTCCCAAAGTGCATCATTCCAGTAATATCAATCTAGGAGGCCATCAGCCCTGCATACTTGATCATTTCCAATTAAAACAGCAACGTCTGCATTGTATAGGAAATAAAAATGCTGGAAGACTAAGGAGGCCAATAGCTAAGATTAGCCATCAGAGGTGAATGTAACCTAATTTAAATGTGATGAAATTAGACCATTTGCCCTAATTTTCCTGCATTATCTCAAGAATACTGATAAAGCTGAAATGAACACTTGAGAGCAGCTGGCAGGCAGTGTGGTCACTGTGCTGCACCACAGACTAAATTTACTTTCAATTTGAAGGGCTAAATGTATGAAAACAAGAGCTAAGGATAAGCTATTTGGGTCTCCAGCTTGTTCAGGTGGGAAGAGAAAAATACCAGCCTCCTACCTTCCAGACCACATTGGTTCCTTCTCCCTCTGTTAGCCTGCTCTGGCTGCTTAGTTGAAATAAACTCTATACTGTTGTTTTATGGGAGAGGATTGTTCTTTGAGAGGTGTTGGTGAGAAATTGTGATGTAGGGGATTATTTGTTTGTATTTGGTTTTTAATTAAATGGAGCCAGGAAGAGGAAAGTGTTGCTCCTTTTGTCAGGCCGTAAGCAACAAAGACATTGCTAGTTCCACCTATTGGCAGAAAAGTGAAAATGATTTTGCTTACTTTCTAAAGAAAGGAATTCCAAGAATTTCTAGTGCCATCTATGAGTGAATATAGAGAATTGCCAGGATTTCTTTGCTCGTTTTACACACACACACACACACACACACACACACGAGAAGTGAACATCGTTCATCTTGCCTTCTCTACACCCACCTACAATCTTTGTGAATACAACCTTATCACAGCTGTTTAATATATGCACTTAAATAAATCCAACTGGAGTTATGAAAACTTTAAAACTAGCCACCATAGTGCAAGGTACCGCCCCAAACTGCTGACTTTCAGTCTGCCATCAGGATGCCATACACTTACAGTAAAGCCTGAAGCTCAAGGCTCTGAACCACCTTAATCACAGTGATCTGGGGCCAAAATCTGCATCAGACCAATAATACACTGAAGAGGCATACCTTCCCACCTCCCCTGCTATAGTTCAGATTTTCAGAAATACATCCTAATGCAAAATCAGCTGAAAATGGCAAGAATTCTTGCAAAATCCAGTTGTCCTCCACTCACCCCTAAAAAGAAAAGCACGATCTGCCTGGAATTCCCCCCTGAATCTTTCTGGGAAGCAATTTAAAAACCTCAGAATGATAATTAGCTTTTTTGCTATACACTAAAGGTTGAATTTAAAATGCTATTGAAAACACATCATTAGAGACTGCCAGAAGAAGGGATGTGGGAAATCACATACTTCAACATTTCCTTTTTGAAAGTTTCCAAATGTACCAATTTCAAAGTGTGCAACTTATCCCTGGGAGGGACTTTTTTAATTTCTCTTCTCCCCTGTCTCAATCTGTTTCCACTTTATTCCCTCCAAAGAGGACAGCAGAGAAGGGGAAGTGGCAATCAAGAAAATAGAGACTGGATATATTGGATTTCATTAGAGAACAATCTTGAAAACGAGGCTACAAAATATCTTGAAAATACAAACGTTATTTCCCTGAGGGAAAAGTTAAGAGTTCACATTAAAGCAATATTCATTTGCAGACCCTTCTCAACACAAATTTGTAACAGAAAAGTCTTAACAACAAATATTGTCATAAAAAGTGAAACACCAATAAAATATTTCCTTTTTTTTTTTTTTTTTTTTTTTTTCCTCCTTGTTAAAAAATAAAAAATTGCTTGCAGCTGCTTGGAGTAAAGTGTTAAATGCAAACACATCCAGCTGTAAGACATGAATGTGAAAGCTGCTTGGAGGTGCTTAGGGACAGGTGAGAGATGCAGTGGTCACCCATGGGTCTTGCATGGCTAAGAGCCAGCTAACACTGCCTACAGGTTGGATTGTTCCCAGGGCACACTGCCCAAAATCAGACCAAGCAGACTGGGAAGGTGTCTCTGGGTGTCGAGTCAGGGGGATGCAGAAACAGGTCAAATCCAGAAGTATTTCCTAGGCTGCTAAAGACCTAGCTGGGATAAAAGTGACCCTAAAACACACAGATGCTATTGCTCTAGAGCAGCAGAGCCCCCTGTTAAGCAGAGCATGTTGGATTAGCTCAGCTTTACAGTTTCCTTTCATTTCTCTACATGCTGTAGAAGTTTTTGCATCCATACCAGCAATGTATGTGTTTTTGTTACAAGGTATGTTATCCAGATTGGCTCAAGTCAAGCAAGTGCGATCACCTGGACCGGTGATGACCTGGCTTTTAATATTGAAGTTGACAGCACCTCTTTGCACTCTGGGGAGAAGTCTAGAAGAGTGAAATTGAAACTTCTGCTCTGACTATATAATTATTTTTAGTTTTAGGACAAGGTTCAAAGAAAAATCTTATCACTTAAGACATAAATTCTGTATTAAATTGTAAAGAAAACACATAATTTGTATGGCACCGTTTTCAGTGTCTCTTGTTGGCAGAGGTTAAAGCAGGAGGTTTTCAACAGCCAGGGACTTGCACTCTCCTGACATTGGGTTCATGATAAAAATACTGCTAAACATGGGTTACCAAAGAAGCACTTAACCCCAAAATTAGATCCAGAAACTGAGAATCCCAGTGGACAGTGCACATCATAGTATATTTCTCATCTACAGTAGACTCGAACAAACTAGGGACTATTTCCAGGATCAAGCTCAAAGGAGAGATAAAAATCTGACAGTTGTATTTTAAAGGTAATACATTTCAGTTCAGATTTACAGTTATATTCAGTTCAGATTATGGATATATAAAAATATAAAAAGATATTTTTGCACATTTCAGCAGACGATGAAGAAGTCATCTGGGCTGGGCCCCTTGTTTCAGTGCAGACACGACAGGCTCATAGGGGTCAGTGTTGTGGCACTCTGATGTTGTGAAAACACCCCCTGAGCATTTCTGATCTTTCACTTGTCCCTGTGATCCACCACATTTCTGTGACATATGTCTGGAGCACGTTTTCCTAGGTTTTGTCTAAGGCTGATGGAAACAAACCTTATTCCATTTTGCAGAAGATGAGTTGGGAAAGCATGCAAATACCTTGCTACTGGAGCATTTTGCACATGCCCTGAGGCAAAAAAGGGCATGTGATAACAAATCTGTGTGAGTCAGTAATTAAAATAAAATGCAGATAAATATTTCCCATGCATACACACTGTTAAAAGCCTCATCTTTTTCCAAGACATATATTACCAGACAGCAAAAATTTCAATTTTCTTTGCCCATGATTTTATCTATTTTTTCACATCAAGAGTCTGTGTAAGTAAACAGGGAGAAGCAACAACACAACTGCTTGAAAATGTATTGCAGGATGAGTTACTGCAATTTCAGCATATTTCCAAGCAATAATGGTAAGTAGGTTTTAAGCAAAGAAGTCCTCTATTTGACCTGGTTGCCTGAGGAATTAATGTCTCTTTTTGTAAGACACCACCAAAGAAGGATGAACTGTGGTCCCCCAGCTGGATAAAAATAAGAAGAGCTTTAATTTTCTGATGTGCATTACTATTACTAGATTGTTTGTTTGTTTATTTGTTTCCTAAAGGTTGATGATTATTTTCCTTTTTAAAATTTCTTTTTCTTTTTATTTATTTATTTTTTTCTCCTTTATTGCTTTAGGAAAAGCAGAAAGGATGGACTTCGGTCCTAAGGGAAATTTGTCTATGTCGTAATTCCCTGGTTATAGTTTATCATAGAATCACAGAATCACTAATGTTGGAAAATCCCTCCAAGATCATCTGATCCAACCATCCCCCTACCACCACCATCACCCACTAAACCATGTCCCTAAGCACCACGTCTACCTCCAACCTTTCCTTGAAAACCCCCTAATATACTACCATTTTACTACCAATATACTCTCATCTATGTCTATGTTTAAACTGCATTAATCAAACCAATGAGAAAACAATTGAACAAAAAATCACAGCCATGTTTCAAAAAAAAAATAAATCACACAACAAACAAACAGAAGAGATCTTTAAGAAATACAGTCCTGGGTAACAACTATCACATCTTTTCCTGTGTGTGAATCAAGCCTAGAAGATACCCTGTGTTTTTGTCCTTGAAAACCATGAGTCAAGGGAAGGAAATTTCGATTAACTAGGCAGCAGAAAGAGAAGTTTCTGGAAAATTCTTCTGAGAGTTGTGAAAATAGATCTTTATCTTTCTCTTCTTTGTTACTAGGCACTGGCTGTATTGATGTGGTCATATAATAAAATTGATCAGAAACATAGATCTATACTAAAACAACCTAGGAATTCAGAAGCAATCAAGTGAAGACCCTTTGCCAAAAATGAGGGGTTTTGGAGGGGATTCAAAAAGTTAAAACTGTTCATCTTGTCTTTTAGAATAAAATATTTTGGTTTAGTACTTTGATATTTTCACCTAGAAATAACATGTTAAATGTAAGCTCTGAAACTAGAGGCACAAAATATTTTAATAACTCCCAAATTTCACAGAGCAGATTTCAAACAAAAAGCCTTGTTTGGACACATTTTTATTATTATTGTTTTTTATCTTTTTATTTTAATCTTTGAGATAGAGAGAGAGAGAGAGAAAGAGAGAACATGCAACAGAACTATTTTCCCCTTCAGATTTTTGGCTCAGCTACCAATCTCATCCCTCCAAGTTCCCTGCTCAGCTCAACTTCTGACATTTCATTTTTAAAAGTTGAGAAATAAAACGAGGAACTGAAAATTCATGGAAAATTAGGCTGCCTGTTTGACTAATGCAAACATTCACATTCAAAATACTGGCATTGATCAGCATATCAATTTGTTCCTGACACCGAGGTTAGTATTTGAAACAATTGTACCTCCCCCACTTGCTTGCAATTCAAATGCAGAGTGTGTCATACCTCTGCACACGTTGTTCTCCTGTATGGGCTGAAAAGGATGAGCAACAGTATTCTTATGAGTCAGTGTGTTCCCAGGAGAGCCTTCAAGCACAGCATTATAAAGGT